>NC_135502.1:13653509-14253509 GCF_052857255.1 Amblyomma americanum | reverse complement strand
ATCCATGCGAAATGTTTAGAAGCTATGGTGGTCACACTCGATGGATGGGACACTAGGTAATGTATCGGGTGCGTTGAATGACGGCGCGTTGCTCGCCAGCGTTGTACAACTGACCCTGAAACCTTGCGCATTTCCTGCTCGTTTTGTGAAGTTAACCTTACCTCAAGATGCATTTCATTTTCACATAGATTACGAATGCTTGTAGCCAAGATGGTATGGCTTTATATCAATCACTGATACAACAACCCAAAGTTACCGTGCCCTGTTGTGCCATAGGTACTCGAAAAGAAATTTGTGTGGCTTTACCATGCCCTGTTGTGCCATACGAACTTCTGTTTAAGTAGCTATGGCACAACAAGGCACGGTAACTTTGGATTGTTGCACTACTTATTGATACAGAATCACACCATCTTCGTTACAAATATTCCTAAACTACGTGAAAAAAAATGTCCTGAGGAAGACTTAGCTTCACAAAAAGAGCAGGAAATATGCAAGGTTGCAGGTCAGTTGCACATCGCATGTGAGTGACGCGCCGTCATATAACGTGTCCGATACATTATCTAGTGCTCCATCCACCGAATCTGACTATCATAGCTTGCGAACACTCAGCATGTATGCGGTGTTGCTGAATTTTCAAAATGCTATGAGCCCATCAGAATTAAACTCTCCTGACTAGAAAATACTTACAATTTTCAACACTACTGGTGGTACAATCTCTAGTGCGGCTTCCACTTTATAAAGTTTGCTAGATTTTTATCTCTCCATAATATTTTCCTCAATGGCTATGCATTCCTTCCTGAATGTGCTCACTGTATGCCATAAATCTCCTCGTATTTCCCTCTTTTCTGAAGTTTTTTACAAACCGAATATTTTTCGCCTTGTGAAAAAGACGACCCTGAAAAGCCCGCTGGAAATGCTCAATGCTCCCGTACAGTTTCCAGCCACTTTTGGTGTAAAACATAATCTTTGAGCGAAAGTGTTGTCTTTCAAGCTTCATTGCAGACTACAGAAGACAGAAGACAACGACAGACAGACAACGAGAAAGACAGAAGACCACGAAAATTGTTCAGCAAGGTACAGCCATAGTGGGCGCAAGCTTAAACTTTCCCGGATTACATGCGAAAGCGCCGGCTCTGGAGAGCAGTCCGTGGAAGCAAAACTCAATCGTACCATAGACTGTGCGAAAATTTTGTAGTAATCCGCTCGCGGGTGGTTTGCATGTTGTTTTATGTTTACGGAATAGCGGAATCGGTCACCTTATTCTCTCCCGAAGTTCAGTGAGAAAGTGAGCAGTATTTGTGACATCTGCCTACCGGGTGGATATCATTAACGCACTCACTGGTCATTAACGCACTCAGCTTGTATCACGGTCAACCTGGGTCGCATAACCCTAAGGTTGGCTCTGTGCGGAACAGCCGCCTGCCAGTGCAGGGGTGCATCACTTCACCACTACACCAGTGCGATATGAGGCCACTGCATCTTCTCAACCTCAAAATATCCCCAAAATTAAAAGCCTAAAGAGCTATCGCTGAATCTCGTGTTACACAGTCGTAACCCTCCTGTTAGTTTTTTATTATTATTTTTTAACCTATACTTACGAATGTTCTTCAGCGTGTAAAATGTTCTTCCGTCTATTTGCGCATAGTTCACTGGGTATAGCAGGTCTTTTTTCTTAATGCAATTCCTTTTTATCTATTAGTCGTTTCTACTGCAGAGAATTTGACAATTACACAAATTTTCCAGGCAGCCAGATTAACCTTGGCTATTACATTTTAGAGCGCAGCTGTTAGGCGCCCGTTCGTGGATTCCGCGTCGTAGTCATCGTCAGCGTCGGCTTTGTAGGCGCAACACGCCGCCTGGCAACCGTGGCCTTGGCAGGACGGAACGCAACCTGCCTAGGGTGCCTCGATGCCAGCGCTGAGCCTTCACGTTTCGCATCTCCCTCAATTCCTTATTTAGGGACTGGTTTCCAACATCGCACTTTCGTGCTGTAGAGGGAGGGCCCTGTACTGTTCGTTTGCTGTCAGTCGTGAACTGAAATGGGCCAGAAACTGAGTTAGCGACTTCACTCCTCTTGTAAACAAGTGTAGGGTCCCTTTCTTGGCGGAACCCCTTCACCATTCAGGCCTATTAAACGTTTCAAATGCGCAGTGTAGCTGCCGAGGTGTTTTTTTAATGTAGTGGCAAATAACGGCTAGTGAATTTTGTGAGCCATGCATAAACACTCCAGTGGGCAATGAGGCAAACACGGCGAGGGAGGTTCCGGATAAATTTCTACCGCTTGAGACGCTTAATTTACAGCAGAAGTGTTTGTAAGCAACCGTAGTCTGATTTCGCGTCCATCGAAAGGCGATCGCCGCAGCCGGGGTCGAAGCCCCGTGGGCCGTTTCCGGTTATAGAATATCTGATCCGGGTCCCATTTGAACCCAACATATTTTTGGAAATGTGGCGGAGTGCTTGAAGGTTGCTTCACTTCCGCCACCGGTTGGCCCGGTATTGCACTGCCTCCGGGATCGGCCTGGGACATTATAGCGCGCGTCTTTACTATCCTATCTTTATATCCTATCCTTAAACTCTCCTACTTTCGGCACGTTGTAGCGATTGTGGCTCAGCCTGAGCCAGTGGGCAGGCCTGTGCACTTTCCTTTTCATTTTTCCTGGCAACAACAGAAGAAGAAGACTCTCGAGATGGGGCAGTTTTATTTCTCTTTTGGAGAAATTTCCCACTCATAGCCCCAAATTCCTGTGCACTTTTACGCATGTATTCTTCAGTAAGAACGTAGCGTTCACATTGACATACTTACCCCTGAGCGCTGCCGCGGTGCGTATCTATGCAGCAGCTCAGTCCTTGGGCGACCGGCTCTGGAAGGAGCCGGAAACAATAGATCATTGTTTTGTGCCTCGGCGCTGGTTCGAGGTAATCTCCTTTTTCGGTAGAAACCTGAGGCGCGAGCCTTTTAGAGGCTCTTACGTCACACGCTGCGCCGTCTTCGAGAGTGGCCATGGCGCCCAGGTTACGGCACATCCTGCTCAGGTCTTGGCCGGCTAACAGAAGGAAGCGCCGAACATAACGTCCAGCTCTTCAGTTCGATAACACAGCGTAAAGGAATTTGGCCATTCTTAGAATCCAGTTCGCTGTGGCTATAGTCTTTGAATGGCGCCTGACTACACATAGCCTTACCGCAGCGGTGGCCGAGTGGTTGAGCATCCGCCTCGCATGCGGGAGGTGCGGGGTCCGATGCCCAGTGCCGCCGGATACCCACTGGTGATACAATGGGTACAAGCTTTCCCTGGCCTGGTTCTCGGCTTTTCAGAGCTAAAGTGCTTGGAAAATGGGTCTTTGACCCTACTTTGAGTAATCGAAAATACCTTTCGCCATAGATGCTCTTGCGCCATAAAAATCCTTAATCACTGCACATAGCTTTCATGCGCAATGGGTTTGCGCATCGCAAAAATGAAAACGCCCTGGAAGCGAAGAACTTTTACGTACGAAGTGCAAATAATGGGATGATCGATTCGCGATGACGTAGCTGCTCTGTTAGTCCTTGTCTCTTGTCAGCTCTGTCAGGTATATTTTTGACAATCATTGCATACTTCGTATTATTCATTAAATACCTAGCTCATTAAATGGAAGAGCTTGAGCCAGGGCATGCTTCTTAGCAGCCAAAGTGCTCTACAATCGCTGGGTTATTACACGTCGTGTTTAATGATTCGCCTGCGGCGCCATCAAAGGGAAGAGCAAGCTGCGCAGTAACCTAAATCGAGGCGGCAGTATAAGTAGAGGCCGTAAGCGTTTGCAACGCAGCCCCTCTGCGGATCAAGGAAAGAGGCGCGTGAGAAAGCAATTCACTCCCCGCGCATTACGACCGGTGAGCAGAGTCTCATCGACGCTACACGTCCACGGTACAAGCCACCCACAACTGCTGGGTGCCGGAACTACAGCCTCAGAGCGTTGAGGAGGGCTCACTGAAATGATACAATCACAGAGAAACTGCCCAAAAAGATATTTACGTGCCCTCACTTGCGTGCGGATCCAATTTTCGCATTTGGAAATAGCTCTTTAGGCCACCGGGTCAATACGACGGCATAAGCAGTACTCCTCGCAGCACAGTATATGATGGAATATGTCCATATGTCACGCGATATGCCATTCGAAGGCAACACTGAATGAGATAATAGAAGGGTGCAGGCATGCTGAATGCTGTAGCCTCAGTCGGAAAAATTGAGTGCATAAAACATTATGCAGAAGCATAGACACCACTAAAATTTCGGGAAGCTCCGTCTACCGAGCCTGATGGAGCATAGACACCTCTAAAATTTCGGGAAGCTCCGTCTACCGAGCCTGATGGAGCTGCCCGCGCCCATCTGCGCACCGTCGAACGCCGTAGCCTCCTTTGGTACGACACGCTGGTTGGTACATGATCCTTCTGAAATGCTGTGCGCAAATTGTCGTTCACAGGAGAAAGGAGACAACAGGACAGAAGCGCAACTTTCAGCTTTAATAACCGACAAATGAAGCCACGCGCGCTTATATAGCCACTGATACCGTGATGAGGGCTGCATGAGAAACCCAAATACAACAAGAACAAAAGAGCATGTTTAAGCAAACCTAAAAAAAAATCCAGGTATATAACCGTGTCAACACGTGCCAAGGTTTTATAAAAACTTGGTGAAATGCACATTCACGTGGGCTGAAATTTATATACACCATGAAAAAAGAGAGGTGGATGAAAGGTGACAATGAAAGGAAAACGGTGTCTGTCTGTCTGTCTGTCTGTCTGTCTGTCTGTCTGTCTGTCTGTCTGTCTGTCTGTCTGTCTGTCTGTCTGTCTGTCTGTCTGTCTGTCTGTCTGTCTGTCTGTCTGTCTGTCTGTCTGTCTGTCTGTCTGTCTGTCCGTCCGTCCGTCCGTCCGTCCGTCCGTCCGTCCGTCCGTCCGTCCGTCCGTCCGTCCGTCTGTCTGTCTGTCTGTCTGTCTGTCTGTCTGTCTGTCTGTCTGTCTGTCTGTCTGTCTGTCTGTCTGTCTGTCTGTCTGTCTGTCTGTCTGTCTGTTGCAAGGAAGAAAGAAAAGGAAAGTGCACAGGCCTGCTCACTGGCTCAAGCCGAGCCACAATTGCTACCACGTGCAGATAGTAGGAGAGTTGAAAGATGGGATAGAAAGACAGGATAGTAAATACGCGCTAAAGACAAGGCCGATCCCGGAGGCAGTGCAATACCGGGCCAACCGGTGGCGGAAGTGAAGCAACCTTCAAACCCTCCACCACATTTTCGCCCTTTACACTGTTTTTATTCCCTTTACTCTTGGTTCTGTTTAATTGATCTTTCATGCACTTCTGTTTTTCTTTGTGTTTTGGTGCATATATTTCAGCTCATGTGAATGTGCACTTTACCAAGTTTTCATGATATGATCAGCAATGCTTAGGCATGCCCCTTTGCTCTTGTTGTTTGTGGGTTTGGTTCACGCTCTCTCATGCAGCCCTCATCTGGGTATAAGCGCGCTTGGCTTTATTTGTTATTAAAGTTGAGATGTCGCGCTTCTGTCTTGTCGTCTCTCGTTTTTCCTGTGAGCGTTAATTTAGGACACAGCATTTCAAAAAAACCTTACTTGGTGATGAACACCCCCTCTATATCGGGCTAATACTATGCCGCCCGTCCCAGTCTGCTTGCTTAATCCATCGACTCGGACTTGAACGCGCAAAAAAACTTGCCTCTCTCCTTTCACCGTAGAACCGCGCATGCTAGCGTTCCCCTGGGAATGGAAGCACGCACCCATATATCACCTCCACTTTCGGGTTTGTTCATCCAGCGCTTATTAGTGTTTCGTTGGCGCTGTGCGAATATGCGGATTCAATCTAGCGGCGAAACATTTTATGTATTTGTTTGTTTATTCGGTTATTCATTTGTTTGTTTCTCAAGTTCCCCTGGATCACGTGGAAGCAGTGGGTTTACATCACACACACTGGAGGCTTCGGCGAAGAATGATATGCTGAGCGGGATAGAATATCCTTTGTTCAACGCAGCGAGTAGGCACAGAATACAAGAACGGGCACGCCCAAAGCACAAGTGGGTCGGTGCGGCGGCGCCCGGCAGTAGCAGCAATCTGCGCGACACATCAGCTGCGTTTTGGATAAAGCAATACTTTATTCCGGCAATTACTTAAAAAAAAGCGCAGATACTAGCATACATCGACCCGTACACCATAATTATCGTCAGGTTACAAGTCGCCATCATTCATGAGCACTTTACAGAAAAGCAGCAACCGATTACAATTACAATTATCTCATCTGATATGCATTTAAGTCATCAATTGGAGCCTATTTAAAGTAACTGAACAAAATTGAAATGAATTGAAAATTGGTTTTTGGGGAAAGGAAATGGCGCAGTATCTGTCTTTTATATCAGCCGACACCTGAACCGAGCCGTAAGGGAAGGAATAAAGGAGGGAATGAAAGAAGAAAGGAAGAAAGAGGTGCCGTAGTGGAGGGCTCCGGAATAATTTCGGCCACCCGGGGATCTTTAACATGCATCTGACATCGCGCAGCACACGGGCGCCCTAGCTTTTCGCCTCCAAAGAAACGGGGCCACAAAAAATAGAATGTGTTACAATTACATTATTTTTCGCCTTCTTTTATTACAATAACAAAAATATACACTTACCAGAATACACTGGTGTGGCTTGTTTGATCTGTAGTCTGTCGCAGTGCGTATGTTGGTAATTTCACCAGCAGTAGATTTTAGAAGGTTTTTAGGCATTCTTTCAACGTTTCCTTGTGAACTCATCAGCAGCGACACTGAAAAAGTTCTCGATGAACTCGATAGAGGGAAGGGCATCGCTTTAACAAGCGATTACCTTGCGCATCACCTCGAAGTTACGCAAAGCGCTTCGCTTCGCTGTTCGCGCTCGGAGGGGGCAGAGCCTTAGCTCACTAAACAAGACATTCTGTTGTGGCGTCGTGGTGAAATGCAAAATTCGAAATGCAGAGAGTGGCACACGGGGCCAATCAAATTTAGGCCGTCCGTTAATGCACTCATGGTGGAAATTAGGGCTAGTTGGTTTCCTTGCATTATGTAAAACTTGTTGCTGGGCGAGGGGGTATATATACTTTTGGTAAACGTTAGCGCATTATAAAACAAACAAGTTAAAGGAACACAATCCTTGCATCACAGAAAAGAATTGCTCCGTTAGCTTTCTACAGGGTACCTAATTAGAATGCTTCATTCGGCAGGTCATTAAATATAGACGGAACAGGAATTTGTGATTCGCCTTAGTGAGCTTTCGAAATAACATAACGAGAAATATGCCTCGGAGATATGGGCTTCACTTTTCTGAGCCTGTAATTGGTGTATTGATACCATTAAATTTTCTTGAATAGAATATCGAAGGAACACAAACAGCCACCTTTAAATACACTGTTAGGAACTTTGTCGCGGTGTAACTAATGTCACCTGTAGCTATGTTCTTCGATACATTACTTACAGTGTTCTTTCCAACTATCCCATCAGTTGAAGAAACAATACATCCAGTATGTAAGCTTATTTGGCCCCAAAGCCTGGTCTACTAACTTTCTGATTGAGAAACGTAAAAACGCTTCTAAATTGGGCGGCATAATAATCTTTTTTCAATATGGAATGTTACTGTGGTGCATGGTGCACAATTCATCCGGAACGATCACTTTTTGGCTTCACACAAGAAAGTTAGGATGCGATGATGTTCCTGCTTGCGGAAGGTATACTGATTTTGAGTCACTTGTGCGGGAAGTGTGGTGACGGATAGGCGGTATTACGGCGCTATGGACTGAGGCACACCACTTTTGGTCGAGACAGAACCTGGCTATTTTATGTCTATGGTTCTGATTAGGTAGATAAGCTTGAGATTCGAACGCTGCTATAATTACCTGCGACGTGCTTGTCATTTCACTTCTACTTTCTATGAAATTATGTTCTAACTAAATGGCTACTGAACTGATTTCTCACTCCCACCAATGACACCCAAGCAGTATTCCGCTAGATGCTTTCTCGGGTTTCAAAGCTTGATGTATTGCGTTACATCATACTAACGCGCCCCTCAACACCTTTTCCTTGTCTGCTCGGTGTCATCCTTTACAGTCGATGGGAAAGCGTCAGGTTATTATCACAGCTATTAGCACCTGAGCATCTCTTGCGAACAAAACGTATTCCAAAAAATTACTGAATACCTCAAATTTTTCTCTTTAAACACTGCTTTTTAATCGCGAAACAAGAGACGAATTATACTGCAGTTTCCCTCTCTGAGAGCGCAAGCTTTTATGGAGCGCTCACGACTTCAGCCGAAGAGCATCTTTACCCTCAGCGAGTCGCCTTTGGCAGCTGACTAAATTTAGCCAGCTTAAGCTTTATAAATAACAAAACACAGGATCACAATGAAGTGGACGACACGCTACGCTGTGTTCCCTACCGCGTTGTGCGACGGTGTACCAGCATGCTCAAGTTTCTGCCATAATTTCAGCTTAACCTCTTCGATGTGCTTCTCGTGTCTATAGAGGGAAGCAAATGTAGCCAAGGATCTCGTTCTCGTTGCTTTCCCCAACGCTCCTGTCCCCGCCCGGTGTCCTCAAGCGACTCAGTGATCAGTGTAACGCAGCGTATATGCGGCAGAATGACGCAGTTTTCATTCCGATCGGGCCGAGACACCGCAGAGGACCCATTGCAGGCCACGGCGGAACTTATCATGGCCGGCCATTGAGGATCGCGACCACGCATCACCGCTATGTCTGGGCCACGGCCAAGGGGGACGAACGCGTAAGCGCCGCGGCCGCTGCAATGGGCCGAAGTGCGGAGCCCATTGTGCCGAGGCGGAGTCCCGCTTCGGAAAAGGTGCGTGCACTCATCAGTGCCCATCGGGCCACGCATAGGGCGTGTCCCCACCGATCACCTGATAGGTTGATGGACCGCTGCCCGGTGCCCGAGCTGGTCTCCAACAACAACAACAACAAAAAAGAACAAGGCAGCGATCCTCTTTCTCAAATTGTTCTTTTTTTTTTGTTCTCGTGATCACCACGTTGTTGTTCGGCGCAGCGAAAGGACGCGGCGCGCGCGCACCGGTGTTCGCTGGTCCGCCGGAATACGGCGACGCGAGGTCGTAATTGCGAAGAAGAAAGTGACCCTCGATGGCGACCCACTTAATATGGCTAACCTTCGTGGTGTGTCCGAGGTGGAAAGGGCAGAGGGGGAGGGGCTGGGCAGATTTATTTGTTGTGACAGGGGCGAGGGTGATCCGAGACGAGCAGCGGCTCTGCCGGGAGGAAGCAGCGAGAAGGCCGCGGGGAGAGGAGGAGTGGGCGGCCGGCGTGGAAAGTGTCTTCGGATGAGTGCCGGGTATAAAAGGCTCCGGCGGCCGGCCATGGAGAGGCAGACGAGAGCCGGTGGTTTCACCTGGATCACCCGAGGAAGTACTTGCCATCGACCATGGTGAGTGCGTGCACCGCGAAGCACTCGCAGCGGGGGCGGAGCCGACATCCGCTGTCGCCGGTCCAGGATGCGGAAGGAAACAGTGCTGTAGGCGTTGATCAGTTCATTGCTTGTCACTGGGTGGAGTAATATCCGGCGATCCCATACCCAAAGGCAGGCGCGTAGTTTCGCAGAACTAAGGAACGCGGACACGCCTAATTAAGGACGACATACGAGGAACGATGACGTATAAGGTAACAACTAATTCTCTCTTAGCGTATCCTTGTTAATGCAAACAATTGCTAAATCTGCCCGTAAAGTTTGCCAAATAGCCTCAATAACAGCATACTGAAGGAAATGAGGATTCAACGTGCCTTCTCTCGTTAGCATTTGCTTCAACCCGGAAGTGCTTAGGCTTAGGTCAGAATTCTTACGCGGAAAAGAGAAGACAAAAATTTGATTAAAGCCCTACAGATTTGCAATAGCTCTGAGGGCCCAGGAACAACCAAAAAGGTCATCGTTTCCTCCCTAGTCATATGGCAATACGGTAATCAACCTTTACAATGGAGGTTGGTTGGAGAAAAAAAAAGAGAGATGTGCTCTATGACCAAAACATCCATAAATTAATTAGAGTACCCCCAATACAATCATTATCTGCTCGCACCCCAAGTAATCAGGGATTTAAATTGTGTGAGAAGAAATTCATTATTATATGCTTCATCATTTGAACGCTTCTGCGTAAGCCAACAGGCAATCAAGAACATCTGCTTGTCGTGTCCGCTTGCAGTATCTCCCGCGATCAGGCCACCAGCATGTATCCTCCACAGATTTCTTTTAATTTGTGCCGCATCGCCGGCCTTAAATTTAAGAAGCGTCGTCCCTCTTCCTATAGGCAGAAAAGGCAAATACCCCGGGGCTCTTCGTAACCGCATCTGGGCTTCTTCGATCAGTCGCCTTTCTTGCTGCTTTGGCTACATACACTCTCTCGTATAAGCGGCGTAATTCCTACCAGGACGTTTCGGCTTACTGACGTGAGGTGAGTGGCATGCCATGAAGCTAGCTTCATGGGACGCGGGGATGGGACGCGGTCTCGCAGAGCTTGGCAGAGACCGCTCTCGCGAATGCAGAGAGCGGAACTTCTGCACGCTTTCGTTTAAACAGCGAACATTTTATCGGCGACAACATTTAGGAGGGAAGCGACTGTCCTGAACATAAAGATTTTAGATGAAAGTTCTTCGGTCTCTTTAGAGAGAAGCCTAACACCGGGCGCGTTATGAGGAAAGCGGATGTCTTCTTCTCTGCGCTCATTGTTGTTAACTTGACGATATGAACACAAGATTCCGAGTTGAAGTTCAGCATGGCTAAGCATACTGCATACTTTCAAAGACGAAGCTTAATACGTTGCTCTCACTTTATGCTCTCTACTTCTTTCTACATTTCCTTTATTTTTTTTCTCAGAAAAGAAAGTCAAAGCATGAAAAATGTAAACTTCTGTTTCCATTTCCTTCCGGAAGAGGAAGTTGAATCAAAGGTGAACCGTGCGCATAAACCGAATGGCTGCTGGTATGAGTCCACGTTCATGGGACTTTAAGGGCTAACGGAGCGTCAAACCTTTCATAACTAATATATTATGGCAATGAAGATAGTTCGAATGTGTCAAATTAGGCTTTGAGCGTATATTTGTACCAAAACAAATTGGAAAGTTAATGTGAGGCAATACGAATTTTTTTTAAGGGATGGCGTGTGGGTTTTCGGTACTGCTATTATTTTAGAATTGCTTCTAAGATCATTATTTTATAGGAGGGCATCTACGTGTTTATCTGAAGCAAATTTTGCGCATTAAGTATTATTCTTGATGTCAGCTTGCTTAAAGTCGCAAAATAATGAAACCTACGAGTGAGAATGCACGTGAACGTAGCAATTACTACGATGGTGTGATTTCTCGTGCACTGACCTTTGCATTGGGCGACTGCAGAAAAATTGCAGTGCACATCTAGACAACTATGCAAAAATTGACAACGCGATCATAAAACCTGATGCGAGACAGCTGCGCTAGCAGTTGGATCTACCTTCGATGATCACTTTGATGCTTTTACTCTAAGGCGAGGCTTCCCACATACAACATAATTTTTCTGGGACGTGAAGGTGGGTAAAAATAGCAGCGTGGGTGGGTGGGTTGCGTTTTTGGAAGGTGGTTGAGTGGGCAGCCTGTTAGTTAGGGGGGCGAGGCGGGGAGGTAGATGCTAGGTAGTGTTTCAGTAGTGCTGCTGCCTTTCCAACTACGTCTTTCAATTCTATCTCACCGTCGCTTTTTCGTTCCGATGCTGCGTGGACTTCTGTGCGTGGAGGCCTCCTGGAGGGTGGCGGTTCTGGAGGGTGAGATTGGAGTGAGGAGATAGGTGTAGCTTGCTTAGGGTGGAGGTCTCACTCGCCGGGGCTGCCCGTAAATGACTCCGGTATTTTCTCCAAATGCCACCGGGTTGATATCGCAACTGAGCGGCCGAGTCGTCATGTCTTCCGGACGTAACTCAGTGCGCCTCTAAATTGTAAACTGAGCACAAAGATGGAAACGCTGCTCTTCGTTTGCTCGTAAACGCGCAGCCAAGATTTCCTGGAATCAATTTATTTTCCGCATCACTAAGACACGCGGTATCTCGCTATGTCTTGGAGAATTTCCCATGTTCTTCTCAGCGTTATTTGCACAAAAAAAAAATCACTTGCTAGTTTGCTGAAACCAGAACATGCAGAAATTTTGTGACACGTTTACTTGCCTCACGCGTCCTAAAACGAGGGGGCTAGGACGCTCCTTAAGAGAGCCCGCGAAGCCCACAATGCTGAAACGTAGTGGGCCCGGCTGACATCGCGTTCCTGCGTGGTTAGTCGACTGCGCCAGAGCAGCCGCATCGGGCTTGCCGTTGGCGGTGCCCTAATAATAGCAGACCCTCCCCCACCAAAGCACCACTGACACCACGGTTATCTATATTTTGCGGTATCTTACATTGCGTACCAGCCATATACTTGAAGAAGAAAAGGACACTACTTGGAACGGGGGCCCAAATAGAGCGAAAAAAAATTCTTTACTGTCCAAACCGTGCCCTATAGTACCAAACACAAGGTCACAACCACGCAAACTTACCAGAACAAAATTCACAGGATCGTTTCCAGCACGCCTATAAAGAGCTCGGCCTCTATGATTGTTCGCGTAGTTTCACCTCTGCTTCCGCCACCAAATTTGCCCATGTTAAGAAGCGAATTGCAGCTGCATTAATTACGGCAGAACTGAAAATAACTGTCCGATAGCTACGACTGGTTTGACCGTGTTTCCATTATCTATCGTTCAGACCTGTCTTCGCTGCAAAGTGCGTCCAAAATGCGCCAAACTCTCCCAAGCAGTCACTGTGCGAATCGTCCAAACAACAGCTGTGGACGCAGGCGTGGGCTTATAGCGGATACAGTGGAAAGCACGTCGACATCTCTAATTGCAGGGACGCATTTGCACGCACAGCCCTCGCTGTAATAGCTCATTGGTCTGCCTGAGCTTTCATGGATGGTGCAGGCAACGATCGTTCACCCTTCCCGATAGTAACCACACCATCCGCTATGCAAACGCCCCTGACATGGCTGCGACGGAGTGGCGCCTTCTCGCTTGGCGGCTCCACCGCGGTCCGGCCGAGTTCAGGGCATACAGAACACGACGCCTCTGTACAGATGTTAGGCTGACATTGGGCGAGTGTACTTGCTTCCTCCCAGGAACTAGGGACATTGGCGATATCGACGCTGTTAGGCATTAATTTCAGTTGCTAATATTCAAGCGTTACGGTGGGTTAGAACACAGCCGCCTGTAACTAGCCAGGCGGAGGAGGCAGGGTTTAGCGATGGGTTTGGTGGTTAAAAGATTGAGCCATAGAGTGTGTCCGAAAATCGCTGTGTGGTAAGCTTTGGTGTGCGCAACGGAGGAGACTTTAATCTGTTTATTACTGGAGTTGAGTGAATTAAGTGGGCGTAAAAAAAGCTGTCATCACAATTGACAGCGCATGCCCTGTACATCCCTTGCACGACACTCCGCTTGTCCAGTGCAGTCCGGTGTGGAATGTCAGTCCAATTCCGTTCGCTGAAACCATGAAACTACTCCTGTTGTTGACAAATATGGGCAGATCTCGCCACAAATATTTCCTCTTCATTATACGAAGAAAACTTCGCTGCGTTTAAATAGAACTTGGGCATTCAACAAAATATTTTTTCTTAGGGAAGTTTTTGGTCGTCAAGTCACAGATTTGCATTATTATCCGTGTTACGCGGTATTTAAGTATAATAGAGACGATATAGATTGGTTCAGAAGAGTAATACAAACAGTAACCAGGACGTGCAACGTCCATCCGGCCAATTATGCAGATTACCCATTAGCGAGCCTCTGACGTTTCGTCTACTACGACAAGTAATCGCCAAATAACGAGGTAGTCACGGAAGTGTACCAAACAGTCCATGAAGCTATGACAAAGCGTGATGTACCAGCAGACCATAACAACGCGGACAGCGCCTAGCAGGCAGGGTCATGCGAAAATAGTTCACTTCCGTCCGCGCTTCCGCATTCGTTCTGCGTAGTAATCAGCTTCTATTTTTGCAATTTTTCCTCTGGCCAATTTCACCCTTCTGGCTAAACGTGTCATGTTACACGCAGCGCCCTTTGCACCAACCACGCATATCTTCCCCCTTGCGCGAGGTCAGCATCGCCTCTCTTCGATCGTGAGGTTGCTCGGTAGAACCAACAGCGCCAGTCCCTGCAGTGACCGCCAATCTTTTCATGCAGAAAGCCAAGGGCGCTCTCGCAGGGGCAAGCGTGGTAGCGTGCGCGCGGATGTTGCAAGGCCGCATCCGAAAATGGTCAGCGAACCTGCCCTCCCGGCCTCTTGCAGAGCACACGGAACGTCAAGTGGGAGGAAAGAACTGCCACAGACCGTTCAATCTTCCCTTGCCGGTCGTCTGGCAAGCGCCTTCATCTGGAAGGCGCTCCGTACCGTGAGCGCAGCGTAGCTTGCCTCTGCAGGACAGCGCTGGGATCACGAGCACAGTAATTAGGCGCTTCCTATAGCATTCACGACGCCAAGCAGCCGTCCGCCTGGGCGGCTCTTACTTCCGCGCTGCCGCTGGGGGGATCCGTACAATAGCGGGCGCCCCCGCCGGCGTTGCCGAGGCAAGGAGGCGCTCTCGAACAAGCTATGACAGCGGGCCGCCAGGCTGCTCTTTGGAAGGTCTCGCAAGGGCGTGCCGCACTCAGTAACTCCGGGGCAACACGACCAGGACACACAAATGTCGAAATCTGACGGGAATGGCCAGCAACTATTCGGCATATGCTGCGGATTTCAGCACTGGACTGACCCCTTAGGTAATGGCCATGTTCTAAAATAAGCGTGCATACATCAGTAGAGGAATACTTTTTTATGCAACCATCATCCAAAGTGGGCAGCCAGAGTCCAACAAAAGCGAGGCTGTGTAATCAAAAATCTGTGCGACCCAACACCACCACCACTCGGACCGCATGCGAATGCTTTCTCACGTCAGCCTGTTCACCTTCCGGGTTATGGAGCGCTACGTTAACCGCCTGAGAGCACAGAACTCCCGCAACTGAACTATGCAAGTTGTCGCAGACGTGCAGCGTCGTCTGAGAAGCGAGGAGGGGCTTTTGTGCACGGGAAGACCCCCCCCCCCCCCCCCCCCCCCCATGTGTTACGCTCGCAACGCACCGGGACCCACTTTCACTCTCGCGTAAACCTGTTCCCGGACGGAGCGGCAGTGACCCGAAAACCGCTTTCGGTGCCCCCCTCTCACATTCCCTCCGCATTTGGAGAGCATTCACTTCCGCCACCAAAGCCGAGCGTAACGCCGCCGTCGCTACGAGGGGTGCCCCGTAGGAGAGGTCGGCACGGCAGGCGGCGTGCTTGTCGCACTGTGCGCTGTCGAGACCCACAGGCACCGCTAATATTTGTGCTCGGGTGCGCGAACTCCGTCGGCAGGTAGGGGGCTCTCAGCGTCCGTCCGTATAAGAATGATGGCGCCGATAATTCGGTGAGTGCGACTTCACGTGGCCGGGGGGCCCTCCTAAAGCTCAGAGGGTAGTCTATGGCGCCGTCCATGATTGTGCGCATGCACTAGAACTGATCATGTTCTCAGCTCTATATTCAGCGAAATGCAGATGACGAAATTCTAGCCTTGTTTGCTGAAGCAAATTTCACTTGGTTTTCATTAGGGCAGCCGCATTCCCGCGCTCAACGGTTGCTGTCTGCTCGACGCGCCTAACGGCACGTTTTCCATTGTCGTCTTGGTGGGTCCGCTACTTCGCCGACGGCTACAAATCTTTCCCTGACGCACACGGGGCTATCTCCGGTGGCCAGTTAAAAGAGCTTAATCGCCCAATCTCGCCGAGGCTGCAAGAGGGCGCGTCTTCTTTCCGCCGTGGCTACTTTTGTACTCGCCTGCGACACGCGTAGCAGCGCAGGCGAGGATGGAAAAAGGGGCCAGTGATGACGGCGCCCAAAGCAATTTGCTGCTGTGCGCGCTTTCGGGACTCGCCAGTGCACTGCTTCCGGTCTCTGTCTCCCTTGTTTCCTTTGTCTGCCTCACAGAAAGCGTGCACTGGAGGCGCGCACGACGCCATAGTCAAGTGCTCTGCTTTAGAACGACTCGGGCTGTAGAGCATTCCGCAGCACGTAGCTTCCGCCTCGAAAGGAAAAGAATACGCATAAGAGCAGGGGTGGGGTCTGGGGGGGGGGGGGGGAATCGCGAGTGGCGCTTCTACTGCATTTATTTGTTTTTCGCCGTTCTTCGTACAAGAGCTGCAAAGAATTCTGGTGTTTATCTTCAGGGGCACCTGTGAAACGACTTGATCGTTTTGTCAGCACCGTATAACGTAACAGTCGCATCTGCACTCCGTCTCTTGAAAGCCATGCACCGATATGTGAAACCACCAAGCAGCTCGCACGTGTGAGGGTTCTCCTGCGATGGGTGCCACGGCTACCATGGTGGTCCACGCCATAAACACGTGCCGTCAATTCAGGCAGACGGCCGCCATTGCTGAAGATCGTTACTGATATCTCTATTCCGGTATTTATTTCCATGTAGAGCTTAGCTTTGTTTCTTTGTGACCAACAGGGTTAAAAGTTAACTTCATTCAGGATATTCCGTAGGCTTACTGATTCCTGTACTGTCTTTTTGATTCTGGTTAAATCGGCGCTACCGAGCAACTTTTTCAGGGCCCACAGCTTAGAACAGACGCGCCTGATGCTTGTACAACGTGTTTCGTTAGACGTGACGATACTCTTGCTTTCGTGCATGACATAGGTCAAAGAAATCCCCTGTCCGCAACCGTTTCGTCGAAATCAGGGAACTGGAGCGAGAACAAAGTGAACCTGAAAAATGAACTGCTCATGGTGCAGTGGCGTTGAAGGCGTGCTTCAATGCACGAGTATTGCAATCGTGGATGAACATTGAACGTAAACATAACATTTTAAACACACATTGAAGGTTAGGATCGTAACTAATAATCACATTTCTGTACAGCACGCATTACGGCGTCCCTGTGAAGCTTGAGTCGAGGGAGTACAAAAAGATATTGATTAGACGAATGATATTGAGCACGTTAGCTAATGAGCGGAGCCCAATCAATATCTGTAAGGAAAAGAGCTTGCGGGGACACTTAAGTTCCGCCCTAAGGGTACTCCCCGATAGCGCTAATGGGTTATTGCCAATATGTGCGGAATTGGTTATTCTCTACTTTACATTCATAAATCCCTCTCCCGGCGCAGTAGTGCAGCGGTTAAGCAATGCGCCACTACCCCGGCAGGTGGCCGTTTCAAGCACAGCTAACAGTGCGATTTGTGAGATCTAGGTTGCTCTTCCCGAACGCCCTCTCGCTTCCAGTATTTAACTACATTGCCACCTGCCACGGTTGGCAGTTTGCTTCTCATTTGGTGGGCAGGTTGCCACCAGCCACAGTGGACAGGTTTTTATGACGTCACAAGGTTACGCGAACTAGATGCCAGGTGGCCCACCTTATTTATCGCTCACAACGCCACCGACGACGCCGGATTTCCTGCAGAACGGGTGCCTTAACGTTATCGCGTTATAAAATGTGTTGAATTTGTATATTTTTCTGAGCGACAAAATGTACATGCTTTTGCATAGGATTAGACAGTCGCAGAACAGCTGTATCTTCTGAATACCAGTGTCGCTATTTGTCGTTAATTGTAACACTAGTGCTTATTGTGCAACAACTTGCGGCCTTGACTGAAATCCCTGTGGAGCCAGCCATGCACACGAGAAGAGAGGCATGCGTGTCTATTTCAGTGCGGTGGCGTGCCGCGTGACTTTTTTTTGTCCGCTTGTACTAAAAGCCGTGGTCTTAATTATTCTAAACCAGAACGCTGTTAAAATTTTTCTGGCATGAAATAAATGGGGAACGTTTTTGGGGTAAATTCCAGCGCTTGAAAGAGACGTAACATTGATTATGCGAATCGCAGTGTAGACGAAGGCCGAGGGAAGGAGAAACGCTTCCCCGCGTCTCCTTTATTCGCCCGCCGTCCTCTCTGTCGTGCGCTACACTCCGTCTCAGCAATGCAATACCTACTTGGCCAAAGGGGTGTTTAACTGACCACACTTGGTCCCGAGGAAATTCTCTTTAATTTTTTATTCAAAATTAGATATGAAACGGAAGAAAAAAATTGGCGGTGGTTTAGCTTTGGTTAAACCTGGAGTGACGCGATAGCTACAGCTGGCCGAGTGAAACTTGGTCACGTGACCAACCACGTGGCGAACCACGTGATCAGCCACGGCGCCGCGCCGCCGGCAGCTGCTCCACACCACGTGACAGCGTGGCGGCGCAGCCACAGGGTTGCGCGCCGCCACGCCGCCACGCTGAAGGCTCGAAATGCTACCGTAATGTAGTTATCGCTACAAAATTCATGCTAGCCGGGGCATTTGCTATCGAAGCTTGGTAGCCAAAATAAAAGGGACATGGAGAGGACAGGGCGAAAGCACGAATGTTTTTTTCGGCTACTCACCATCTATAAACGCAAATTATTCATTTCTGCGATGACGAATTATTTCGAAATGCTATTTCTTCGACGGGCTTTCATTTCCTGAGTAGATAATCTGTATACATACTGCACGTCGAATATATCCCGTGAAAATGAAACGTAGCCATGAACAATTAAGTAGGTTGTTGGAAATGTTTTTCATGTTCTGCTTTGCAAAAATGAGCGGCCGGACGGCAAGATCAGCAATGGAGGGAATACTGGCGTCTTTTTTCTGTGCAGGTCCTATCTTTTGTCGGCTAACTTTCCTACGAACTCGCGAGCACGAAGTTTACTTCAGGCGCGCATTCTACTGTGCTTTCTGGTACTAGCTTGTTTTCTCCTATTAACAAAGTCCTTGACGTTAACATCACTGTCTGCTTGCTCTCTATGACGCGTTTTATTTGTGAGTTGTGACGTATTCCACACCATCAATTACTCTCCGAGATTTTGCTGTCGTTCTTCCTTTTTTCCATTGCAATCTTCACGTGGCAGAAGGTCTGGTCAAGTGTCGAAGCGTAGGACAGCTTGAGAAACATCTTGAGCTCAACAACAGCATTAACGGAATTATTGTTGATAGGTTCAGAACCGGAGATGCTACACCGCGCCAGACGCAGAACACTCGAGCAAGGCTTAAAGCTTGGAGAGCTCTTGCACCGTATTGGCCAGAAGTAACCTGGCTGCATGGCTTGCTTCTCACTCGTATTGTGGAGCGCATACGGCTCCTTTAAAGATCAAAAGATCTTGAAAGATGTGTAATAGGGTTCCCCTTACGTGTTGTCTTTTCTTTCGGTCCCTTGTCGAATTTCGCGCTGGTCGTCAGTATGCTCGCCTTACCTTACAGAGATTTAGAGCTTGAGAGATGGCATAAGGGCTCCATTTTACGTCTGAGAAGTACACCATGCAGCCTGGTTACTTCTGGCAAAGACGGTGCATTTCCTCGCATAAATCTTGCGAGATGCATGCATTAACAAGCTTCACAGATCAAAGGAATAACGAGAATTAGCTCCCAACTTAACGTCGCCTTTCAGCTGCAAAAAAAAAAAAAAAGCTGTTCAGTTGTGTGGAGCCTTTACAGTTCAAGCAAACTCAGCCCTTGTCCGACGCTCGCACGGGATACTTATCCCAGAGTTGTGCAGAATTTTCTTACGCCATAGTGGGGTGTATTAAAGCTATTAGATCCGCCGGGGTTTCCCGGTGATCATGGCGTTCTACTACTGAGCATGAGTTCACGGCATCCAATCTCGGCCCCGGCGGACGCGTTTGGCAGTCAAGGACACCAGGAAGTCAAAATTGATCCGCAGCCTCCAATTAGTCGAATCTTCCACTGTCCACCCTTACACTTCTTCCGTCAACCCTTGGACGTCAACTCTTGGTGGTGCTTGATTGCACTTTGTGGAATTCCCTTAACTAATCAATCAACTTTGGGAATCTTAGACATGCCAAAACGAGAAATTGTTGAGGTTATTTTCTATTTCACAATATTTTCATGAACGCAGCACCGTTTGTTACTTGTTTCATGGAAATGTGCCAGCCTAGGCCGGCTTGCGACATAGCGGTGCCTAATTGTAAAGCTGATCGCACTAGCCGAAAAGTCTCTCTACGTAGAATGCTGTTTTTGCCGCATACTGCTACTTTTATATGTTTACTTTTTTCTCTTATAGTTCCTTCCTGGTTTTTCCTTAATGTCTTACATATGTTTTGTTTTTGTTTTCTATTCTCGTGAATCTTTGGTAATCCTTTGAAATATTACACACATGAGCACGCTTGCCTGCAGCGCTGCAGCGACGTTCTGAGGAAGAAATGAAGTGAAATAAAAGCGAAATTGGGCTGTCGTCACGGCGCTCGAGCGTTTGTCGCTTGTATGTATAAGCGGGTGTTTTAGAGCACGAATGCATGATCCCGAAACCCAGCACCTAGTTTTAAATTTTCCTTTCTGTCCTGCACAGTGCACCACTCGAGAGCTCATGCGTAGCTGTTCATGGCTATACGCTCTTCATCAGAGCACTGAACCTTACGAGAGCGCAACCCACCTACACTAATTATTTCAATGATGACGAATGATTAGAAGCAAATTAAAGTAATTGATCGCGCACAAGTTAATATTTGTGTCCGGGCACTTACGTGCGATAGGGGACAGGAGGGAAACACGAACGTAGGCAGGACGCGCAGGGCTGCCAGCGTTGATGTAGCGCGATATGTTGTGTTTGTGACCCATATCTCTCGCACGCGGAAGATTTTCCCGCGCCTCAGAAGTTCTCAAGGATGTGCCGATACTCGCAGCGTGCTGCTGTGGCGTTCCTGGCCTCCCTGGTGGGCGTCTCCCTGGCGGGCAACATTGGCGGCGCTGGCGGCGGCGGCCGGTCGCACGGGGGCGGCGGCTACTCGGGCGGCGGAGGACTCGGCGGAGGAACCCTGGGCGGCTACGGAGCTTCTGGCTATGGTTCTTCTGCTGGCAGCTACGGCGGCGGCGGCCTCGGCGGCCATCACGCTGGCGGCTACGGCAGCGGTCTCGGAGGCGCCGGCCCTGCTGCGGGAGGCGCTGCGCACTCGACTTACGGGGACGGATCCTACTTCGGCGGTCCCTCCTCGGGCAGCTACGGCTTAGGCGGCGCTAGCTACGGCGGAAGCGGCTCTGGCGGCTACGGTGGTGCAGGCGGCTACGGTGGTGCAGGCCACCACGGCGGCTACTCCACTGCCTCCGGTGGCGGCGGTGCAGGTCATCACGGTGGTTATTCGACTACCTCCGGTGGAGGCTATGGACCCGGAGGCGGCTACGGTGACAGCGGTAGCAGCGGCTACGGAAGCGGCTCAGGCGGTTATGGCGGCGGAGCTGGTGTCTACGGTGGCGGTGCCGGTGGCTATAGTGGTGGAACCGGTGGCTACGGTGGCGGGCTCGGCAGCCAAGGCGGAGCTGGAGGTGCTCTCTCAGGGTACTCAAAGTCTAAATCCAGCAAGCTATCGGGAGGTGGATACAGCGGTGCGTCGCTCTTTGGGGGCGGTGTCCTCAGCGGAGGCATTGGGGGAGCCAAGCTCACCGGCACCGGGGGCTACGGAAGCGGAGGGACCGTCACCGGTGCTGGACTCGTCGGTGGGGGCTACGGTGGCGGCGCCGGCAGTGGAGCGGGCCTTGGAGGCACCAGTGGAGCAGGTTTCCCCGGCGGGTTCTCAGGCAATGCAGTGACTATCCCGGCCAAGGTGATTGTTCTTAAGGTTCCCATATCTGATAGCGGTGCTGGCGGCTCAGGAGGCGCAGGGGGCTTCCCTGGTGGAACCCAGGGCGGTTATGGTGGGGCTCCAGCGGCAGGCTTTGGACCATCGGGTGCCGGCTACGGAGGTTCCACTGGCTACGGGCCCTCATCGGGAGGTTACGCAAGTGTAGGCCCTACTGTGTCTGCTGGACTTGGTGGCCACCACGGTGGGTACGGTGGCAGTGCCGGCGGGATCTACGGAGGCAAGGGAGGTTACGGCGGTACAGGGCTCGGCGGTGGTCTTGGTGGTGGTCACCATGGAAGTGGTCTTGGTGGAGGTAGTGGCGGCGGTTTCAGTGGAGGCAAGGGTGGTTACGGAGGCAGTGGTCTTGGTGGCGGTCACCATGGCAGTGGTCTTGGTGGCGGCGGACTCGGTGGTGGTCTTGGCGGTGGTCACCATGGTAGTGGTCTCGGTGGCGGAATTGGCGGCGGACTCGGTGGAGGCAAAGGCGGTTACGGAGGCGCTGGGCTCGGCGGTGGTCTTGGCGGTGGTCACCATGGTAGTGGTCTCGGTGGCGGCATTGGTGGTGGGCTCGGTGGAGGCAAGGGCGGTTACGGAGGATCGGGATTCGGCGGAGGTGGAAAAGGAGCACATCATGGTGGTGCCGGAGGCAAGGGAGGATTTGGTGGGGGCCACCACGGGGGTTTCGGTGGTGGAGCTAAGGGTGGCTACGGAGCTGCCGGCGGCCTCGGTGGCGGCCTTGACGGAGGCTACGGTGATGGCCTTGGAGGAGGTGGTGGTCTTTCTGGCGGCCACCACGGCGGCTATTCTGGTGGTGGGCTCTCCGGTGGTTATGGGGGCTACTCGGGAGGAGGAGGCTACTCCGGGGTCGATGGCTACGGATCCAGTGGTGGCAAAGGCGGCTCTGGGGGAGGACATCACGGTGGTGGTGGTTATGGAGGCAGCAGCTATGGTGGCTCCAAAGGAGGATTCGGTGGTGGCAGCTACGGTGGTTCCAAGGGCGGCTATGGTGGTGGTGGATATGGTGGTTCAAAGGGAGGCTACTGGTGATCATACTGTGCCCCAACCATCGACCTCCTTCCTGCAACAACCCATGCCTTCTTCCCAACAGGGATTCGTCGAGCAAAGTGGGAGGTTGTATTGTTCATTTTGTTATTGCAGCATTTTTGTTAGCGTTTGAATATGATGAGCTGGCGGCGTTTCTCTTCAGCTCTTCTCCGACGAAAAGAGTGAGCTTTTCGTGCTTTGCAGTTTACTGCAACTTGCAAAAACCTCTTGCTTGTACAGGTTTTTCAGCGCATGGTATTGAAAGCTGCGTTACCTATGCTGTATGTTTGAATGGTTACCTAACGATCTCCAACAGTCCTCAGTACTCTGGGGGCTAGAAACGCATTGAATAAGTATGTGCAATTCTAAAGGTTGTGTTATATTGTGTGACTGTGTAATTTAACTGTGAGAAAATAAAACTTGTGACATCGTTCATGCTTCCTATGACTCGTACCTCTCCTTGCCTTAAGCTTCACGTGTCTACGATCCCCTTCAGTCAAGGCAGTGCCGCATATTGATCTCCAGGCCTTTATGGTCTCATGGACCGTTTGGAACGCCAGTGTCAGTTGAGTTATGCCAGGTTTCAGGTATGATTTGGGCCATGGAGGTATGATTCAACTCAGTACATGCTTATCTGCTTCGGCGCATCATGACGTTTTTACTGGTGTTTTAAAAATAGCCCGGACGCTTTTGGGGGAAAAAGCTAACCAGTGCAGATTTTTTGTGCGAGGTATGTGAGTATGAGACAGTAAGTGATAATGTGGTGGAATGGAGGAAATATATTTCCTGCTATTCCGAATTCTATAGGTGCGAAGTCAAAAACAGAGGAGGGGGGCGGGGGTGCTCATTCGCGAAATGATCCAAACAATGATGACGGCACACACGGCTGCCACATCCACTTAACTCCTTTGCCATTGCCACTGAACGAACACGAACGATTCGGCAGGTTCATTGGTGAGGGGCTCGGAAGTAGATGTAATAAATTGGCCTTTTGCAGGAGGGTGAAGACCAGGGTAGAGTGGCCGTGTTCCCGAGCTGGCACTTTTGTACATATGTGCACAGTTGTCTGCCGTTTGGCTGCGGAACTGGGCATACACACGAGACAACGGCACCAACGATGCGAAACCGGAGGAACAAGGCTAATACAGACAACACTGTAACATGAAAAGCGGAGGTTATGATGGCAGAAGCAGAGAGCTATGCTCCAGGGTTCCGACCACATGTACTAACGGTGGAAGTAGAAACAAACCATGATTTGTGTCCGATGTTCAAGAGTATCAAGAACCGGTTCCAGCAGCCATGGCAACTGGCCCACGAGCAATAATAATCAGGCAAAGTGCACCGATCGTTTGCTCGAGCGTCGTCTTGATTTGGTCGCCTGCTGTGAACTGTTCTGGCTGATGCACAGGCGGAAAGTATTCACCCGAAGACGTACATGATTGTAGAGGAGGCTACGCCGCAGCGTCCGGCTAGATGCCAGCTAATAAAGGTGATAATGAATGGGGTCTGCAGTGGCTTCTGCACAGCGAACTGCTCAACCTGTTCCGCCTTGAAGTTGGGTCGTCAATCAGCAAAGGAAGACTTGCTATGCCGCTTACTTGCGAGTCTTCCGCGGCGACGGATCGCGATTCACCGTGTTTGCGGTCACCGTGTGAATAGAGGGGTACCTCACCATCTTACTGGGTACTTTCATTTGCGTCTTGAACTTTGGAGACTCCCTTAAGGTTGCTTCAGGTATCCCGTCGTAGTTCACGCACTTCGGCAAATAAACTATGCATGCAGGTGTATCCTGACAGCCGGCGCAAATCAAGGACGTAGCCACACATGCACATGCCCTGTTCTGTGTCTCGACTTCTAATATTTGCTGCGTTGCAATGATCGAGGCGCATAGGGGCGCACAGGCTGTTTTGCAAATCTCATCTTTGCGTTCGGCACCAACATATCTATTTGAAACTAGAGCTTCACACGCCTTGCCCGTTAAAACAGTGAATGTAACATTGTCTCTGCTTGCACTGATCATTGTTTTAAGATTTTGGAATACCGTGCCTGAAATAATGTGTATGCCGGTTCCATCAGCGAATGGAATCGGTTTTCATGTTAGCAAGTTAGCTGTAGAAATGAAGAGTGTAAACGAAGCTGTGCACGCTTACGTATCGTCAATCAATGCACGTCAATAACAAATAAAAATTATCAGGCGACCATCATGGATGCTGCAAGCTTTAGTGATAGCTTTGTGCTAAGGAGGTTATTGGTGGGATTAGAGGGATTTATTTCTAAAAGGAATGCTCGCTTGCTTAGATATTAGACAGTTTGAAAATATCTACAATAACATTACCTAATAGAATTACCCGGCTTTTCGACGGTAGCTGAGTCAGGCCCGTTTCACATGATGCGGCTAGAACGAAAATATTCGGCGCATTTGGCGCAGTGCTTTAACATGCAACGCACAGCAGCGAATTTGGTCGGGGCGACAATGAGGGTTGCTTGATGTTAACATTGATAACCCATGATTAAATGCGTCAGTAGCGTAAGGCGGAATGTGGTGATGTTGTTGCAATCAGAGTACTTTTACATCCAAGGCAATAATTTAGTATGCTTTAATTAGAAGAAACAGTTCTGCTCCTGCCGTGACAACGCTTCCCACGTTACCCCCTCGTCGCACGCCGTCTAGGCGCTCCCCACTGGTCAGTCGCAGAGCAAGCACACCGACACTGCGATTGAATTCCAACCGGACGGAAACTCGCCGCAAGGCGTCCGCGGCTAGCAACAGGTTTGCGTCAGTCTAAGGGCGCGTTCACACTTGGACATTCGGCGGCGAGAGGAAGCGGAATCCGCGGCCGCCGAAATGTTGTCTCGTTCACACTTCCCGGCCTCCGCGTCGCCGCTCATCGCCTGTGTGTCGGCTGCTCATGGCGTACACAGATGTGGCAAGAGATTAATCGATGCTGTCTACATACCAAAACCGTATGCACGCTTGCGTACGCTAAATGCAGCTATTTTGTCGGATGTTACGCCATTTATAACATTCTCACATTTTAAACGCGTAGTGGCGCCATCTGGTGGTTAGGAGAGGAACCATTGTTGTCAACAAACCAACGCCCCTCTTAAGCCTAAAAGGCGCATAATCGTCACCCGAAATAAAAATTAAAGCAAATTTATCACTCAAACGTGTTCTTATGGGCGAGATAAGACAAAGCGAAAGACCGCTGGCTCTTTTATAGCCAGTGAACGCGCTGGAAAAGGCAGTAACAGCGACGAATTCAGTCCGAAGCGAGGCGTCCTGCATCGAAGGGCGCCGCCATGTTTGTCGCCGCGGGTACTCGCCTTCCTATTGGCTGACGAGATTCAGCGGATTTTTTTTCCGGCGGCAGAATTCGGTCCTGGACCGATCGGCCTTTCCGCTGGTTATTCCAGCGGAATCTCTGCCGCGGCAGCGGATTCCGCTCGCTCTCGCCGCCGAATGTCCAAGTGTGAACGCGCCATAAGACGGCTGTCTCCATCGCGGAAATCCTTGCGTCGCCCGGCAAGAATCACAGCATGTGAGACGGCCCTCGCACGTCGCTCAGTTTCCCCACAGCGACATTCTGATATGTCCAGCTCGCGCATCCGCGTGCAAACGCCTGACATGCCACAGCGGAACTGGAGTGCTGGGGGTGTGACATCCCTGGACCATGAATCCAGAGCCGTTCTCGAGCGTGGCCACTTTCTGCCGACTGGCGCGCCGCAGCGCGGACGTTTCTCCGGGGACTGCTGGGCTGCGGTAGATCCGCGGTCGCGCGAGTATTTACATAGCGCGATTCTAAGGCTGCCGATGCTAAGGTTGCCATGGTTCTGTCGCGTCGTTAGTCCCGGAAAAATCCCAGGAGAACCAGCGGCGGAAGCCTTGCGCAGATTGAGAGAACGGAAGCTTTTCAGTTCTCGCGCAGGCCACCAGGAACGCTGTGTGTGAGTGTGACGGCATCGTTCGTCCAATGAAGCGGAGTCGAAAGTTTCCAATGCGAACGGTGACCTGACCTCTAGGAGCATTGCGGAGTGATGCCTTCATGTGTATGGTATAAAGAGCGGGCGCTGTCGCGTTTCGCTCTTAAGGCGGAGTTTAAGCATCTGCCAAGTTTTTAGAGCGAAAGTTCTAAAGCAGCACAACCAAAGCTGCAAAAGCCGATTCATCGGTGAAGCCTTGCCCTTGGCATTGAAATAATAATATTTTATTAAATATCAATTATTGAATTAAAGAACGAAATAAATAAATAAATAAATAAATAAATAAATAAATAAATAAATAAATAAATAAATAAATAAATAATTATTGCTGTGACTGGATTTCGACTCGCGTCGGCGCGAAAAGATCAGCATCTCTGATCAATATGCCATCCCGAGATCCCTATGCTTGTTGTTGATGCTTTCTCTGCATCCGATCGTGCCTCTGCAGAACACTCGCGCTGCGCATTGCACATCTTCATCTTCATCAATCTGCGTCGCGAACAGATCAGATCTATGTAACCTCGATCAGAGCTTAACCCAAGTCTAATATAGTCGGCGCGCGTGTCGACGGCTCAGCAAATGAAAACCGCGAGTAAATAAGGCTAAACACATGATTTCGCACGTGTAGTCGGTTAACCATGTTAAAACCCTACATTCTTTTTGCTTTATCACGGAGATGAAGTCGATACATTAGTCGTGACATTTATTTTGGTATTAATTTCATCTATGTCGCCGTTTAGCATGCGCTCCCGCAATAGTTGCCATTTTCGTGCTCTATCGCAGCGAAAACTTTTTTGCACAATCGCAGGCATTAGTCTAATGGCTCACATGCAGTTTCACTTTTAATATGTTCTTCGCCCTTCCTGTCAGCCACAAAAAAACCTCCAGAAATAGTGCTGCGTTGTCGCCCTGTGCGGTGTTGCTACAGTCGCGCCAAGAAGTCATCTATGTGAACTGATCTCAATCGCAAAGTCAGCGGATGACGAATTTTGTCGGGCATTATTTAAATGCCGGTTTGTTCAAATCTTTTCTTTTTATGCTTAGAAAACACAGAGACTATCAGGCAATGGTACCGGCACGTCACTAGAGGCATAACACATCTTTTTGGATACTTCACATATTTAGGATGCTTCAGATATTAGCACGGAAGCCAGCTTTCACAGTTTGTGCTGCCAGACGACGTGCCGATCTTATTCGGAAGATGTCGGTGCATCTGACAGCGTCGTGTAGCCGTTTGGGCTTTGTGTCTAGAACGTAATGGGGTCCTGTGTATGTTGCTGTGGCTTTGGCTGATACAAACAGCAGAAACACCACTACGGTCAACCCTCGGCCATATATACATCGGGAAACAACAGTTTAAATTTGTAGCTGCCTCGTACACTCACTAACATTCCCGTGCACGAAATGCGTGTATTGCTAGCCATAGCAACCTCAGCACACGGGCACTGAATACGAGCCACTGGCGATCGAAAGCACGCGTTTCGCGTTAGCAACCTTCAGACCGCAGCTCGTCTATCCCGTTGCCTCATGCATACCACTGCAACATCATTTCAAATCAGTGAAATCTGATGCATAAAATCGTCAACATGTGAAAAAAATAAGACGCAAACATCACAGGCGGGAGCGCACGTAATACACAACAAACGAAACTCGGATATCAAACGAGGAGTTGTGCGCGTTAAATAACTCTAGCACTGTATGGCACAAGGAAAATGTTAGTAGTGGTGCACAGAGCGCACCTGCATACGTTCGGTGGTGGAGCAAATTAACGACAGAACTGAACAATAAACATATGTTCTAAGCGCGCCGTTCGCGCGACCCGCAGTTCATAGGGCCGCCCGCGCGTCGACAGATGGCGCCTGCTGTTGAGAGTCTAGGCGATAAAAAAAAAATCACTAGACGATTACGAGTATGTAACACGAATGTTTGAGTGTTAGCTGTGGTGTCACAGCACAGAATGTTTCGCAAACATGTTCAGTTTTTTTTTTCTCTCGCAAATTCAGGCAACCGGAGGAGAATGAGAACTTGCCCAGGGCTGCAGTGATACATGAAGTAAACTTGTTTCGAAGGTTCGCTTACACCAGTGACAGTTAACCTGTACGTCTATTTAGACGCGCTGGTTAGAGAGTACGGACCTGGAATTGAACCCCTGTGAGAACAGGGTTGCGCGAACCACCTTCTCAGGCTCAGGTGTTCGAAACTGGGTTTGCCCGCGAAAGCACGTTGCGGTGTTGCGGAGTCTGTTTCAAGCGCCTTCCCTTAAAGCCGAACGCCAGGCGATGGGACACTTGTACTCATCCTTTTCAAGAGGTGGGTTTTGTAACAACTACCTTGCGCAGCCGAGGTGGATGCCCAAGCCGCTAGGCCACCCGTCGTCTTCCACCCTTTCTCCCTTTCCCTCTTTCTCTCCTAAATGTGCAAAGCGGTTTTCCCTTTGTCCACTTTTCCGCCCACTACCCCCACCCTTGTCCGGCGGAGTGTTTCGAACTAACCACTTCCGCGGCTGGGGCGGACTGCCAAGCCACTGTGCCACCCGTCTTCTCTTGTTCTCTCTCTCTAAATGTGAAGAGGCGGATATTTCTCTCTAGTTTGCCACCCGTCACAATCAACCCTCTCTCTCTCTTCCCTCTCCGGCTTTTCATCTCTCAACACTGACACCTGTCGACCGTGGCAGCCGGCACTGTGGACGCGGAAGCCGATGCCGGCAGTCCGAAACTGAGGAACGAGCTAAGAGCTAGCGCTCTAAAACCTGGTCTACATCGAGTTTAGTCCTCATGCTGATCAATAGGTGAATCCGCAGTGCAAGACCAGTGCTGGGTACTTACGCGAACACGGATCATCGCGAAACGGCCCAGAAGTCTCAAAAAGCTGCCTCTGAACACCACCAAATTCGAGAAATCCGTGTTGCGGTAGGTGTTTCCGCTAAGCTTACTGTCTTCAGGCGTTATAACAAGACAGGTTTACGGAATAAATGTGGTAGCCGGCGCAAAAACGCATAGGCTAAAACTTATCCCAATACTATAGGCGTACACCACACAAACTCCTTGGCGCAGACTCCTACGAGGAAAGCGGAGGGTAGAAAAGAGAGGAATAATAATAATAATAATAATAATAATAATAATAATAATAATAATAATAATAATAATAATAATAATAATAATAATAATAATTGGTTTGGGGGGAAAGGAAATGGCGCAATATCTCTCTCATATAACGGCGGACACCTGAACCGCGCCGTAGGGGAAGGGATGAAGGAGGGAGTGAAAGAAGAAAGGAAGAAAGAGGTGCCATAGTGGAGCGCTCTGGAATAATTTCGACCGCTTGGTGTCTTTAACGTGCACTGACATCGCACAGCATACGGGCGTCTTAGCGTTTTCCCTCCATAAAAACGCAGCCGCCGCGGTCGGATTCGAACCTGGATCAGTAGCCGAGCGCTCTAACCGCTGAGCCACCGCGGCGGGTTGAGGAGGAAGAGAGTGAACATAGAAAAGTTTGGCAGCAGGGTGAAAATAAATTCGCTATTCGCCATTCATGAAAGGAATGGTGCTGCCATCTAGCCGCTGTGCTCAAAGGCCGTCAGATAGTTTAGTTTTCTCCCACTAGATGGCGTTATGCTCTGTTCAATATTCAGTATGGCGAACGTTCAGGTGTCCAGCGAGATGCGAGACAGTCAGACAGACCGGCACTGCGCCATTTCCTTTCTTCAAAAAAAAAAAAAAAACCAATTCAACAATGGCGAATTTCAAATGTACAATTCATCGTGAGCAGACGGGTAAAGCTAGGCCCCAAAAGTGGTCCACGCTGGCCCGCGGGTGGCTTTCACCACATGCAGGAATTCTACGCGGGTGGGGCTTTGTCCCGGCACGTGGCCGGCAGCCTGCGCGTTGTATTATTACGGCGATGCGCTGTACGCGAAGCGCATTCGCAAGTCTTTTAGCGCTACGCTTCAAATCTAACTGGTATGTCGTAAGTTTACACAATTATATATCCGTGGCACAAGTCATCCTCGAGTCTGTGACCCGTTCAAAAATAGTCTGTTTTGTTACGTTTCTGCAGTATTGAAACAACCCCATTGCTTTACAATTTTTTTTCGGGTACGTCAGACGGACCCGATCTCTCTGTTTTGAGGCTGGTGGTAAAGGTACGTCTGACAGATCCGATACATTTTTTCCTGGGTACGTTGGGCAGGTCCAATCAAGCGTGTTTCTTTTTTTTTCTTTTTAAGTCGGACATATATGTCGCAAAATTTTCTCGTACGGTTGGTGTCACGGGATTGATGGTGGCGGGGCAAATTCGAGTTGACACGACTGAATAAGTGTGGGCCGTGCGCTGGTGCAGCTTTACTCGCGGCTTTATGTATGTCTACCTACTGCCCGGAATGGGACGATTGTCGTTCGGTGCCTGTAGTACTTAAAGCGCGCCAGAAATAAACTGTTTGTGCTGCTACGCGCATGACACTTATTGCCGCGCGTGCGAACTGTTGGATCACTAATGCCTACTTTCATGCAAACAGGTGGCACATGTGGCTTGTTGCCTTAGGCCAAAGTCATCTTGCTGAACGTTGAGGCTTTCCATGAGGGCAACCGTGTTGTTCACCTCGAAGTTTAGTGCGCAGGTCACACTCCATATACATGAACTTTCACAAGAAGACAGAGTTGTTTTCTGGGCGCTAGCTTAACTCGCAACCGGATGTTTCCCGCTTCCGGCTTTCCGGTTGCTCCCGCTTGCATTGCAGTGGAGTACGTGTTCGCCTCGGCAGGCTCGTCTTTCTGGCCATTGGCGTTGTACTAGCTAGCCTAGGAGTCGAAAAGATTTGACATGCCGAGTCCAGACATTCGAAGGAAGAGAAGGAGATCCGAAAACGGACATCCGAATCTGGATGTCCGGTAGGCTTACGAGCGGCATTATTTTTTTTTTTTCAGCGAAATTTATTGCCCCAGGGCATCAATGATGGATGAAGGTGTGATGAAAGATGTAGTACTGATTAAATGAATGGAAAAAGGCTAGCTAATTTGATGAAGTCTAGTAGAGAACGATGGTACGGTCCCTGCGTCCAGGCAATGTATGAAGAAGGGTTGCTTGGTGAAAGACCCGCTACCTTCAGGTGCCGGATCCTTGTAGGCTTGAGAGCTGGGCAGTCCCACAGTAAGTGATGAATGCCGGCCTCAATGTCCTCTTGTTTACACATCGGACACCCTGGCCGAGGAAACAAATCTCGGTACTGAGGTCACTTCCAAGTGACGGCAGGGGTGAGGGCAACCCCGACCCGGATCCTCCTAAGCGCAACCTCCTCTGCACGGGTAAGACCGCGGGGGAGGGTTACCGCACATGGAGGGATGAGAGCACGTGCGCGGCGCCAGAGGAGTTCCTTTCTTGATGAAAGGAGGGTAAGGTTGTCCAAATGAAGGAACCGAGGCAGTGATGAGTCTGGATTCGCAAGGCGGGTCGCTAAATCTGCCTGGCTTTGAGAGGTCAGCAGATCCCGTGGGACCCACTCAATACGTACTGGCTGCGGGATGCGTGCCGCGAGCAGGTGGATGTCCTGACATATCGTGGGACAGCGGCTAACACGTCGTAGCAACCGGGCAACTTGAAGGGCGTCAGTGCGGATGACAACACGTGCCGCAGGGAGCATAGTTTTGTCGGCCACAGAGCAGAGTGCTTCTTGAACAGCAACGAGCTCAGCACAAAAGGACGAAGGGGGTTCCGTAAGCTGAAACCAAGAGGTTTGATTCAGGGCAGGTCTGCACTGACAGTGTATAGCTGCTGTTGCTTTGCAGGCTTGTATGCTTGCGTCTACGTAGACAACAATGGATCCTTCACGCAGGCAAGCATATTGTTCCTCAAATTTCTGGCGAAGCAACGATGCCGAATGAGCAGATGTTGGCCGGCGATTATCTGTTGGCTTGTTGTGGCTGAGCAGTACAAACTTCTATGGGGGAAGATCTGGCGTTGGCGGCTGAAGAATGGAGTGTGACGTTGCATAAGTCGTCAGTGCATGCGTGGAGTGCGATCGACTGGCCTTAAGGCTGCGCGCATCATGGCGCTACTGCACCAGCTCGTCAATGATATTGAGCTGCGCATTGTCTTGTAAAGCTATTACCGGTGTGATGCGTGGAAGGCACGTAATGGTCCTCATAGCCTCTCTGTTCACGGCTTCAAGGCGATCCCTTTGGGCTCTTGTAAGGTGTTGAAACTGGGCTTGATAAATAATACGTGCCTGCAGAACTGCCCTCACCAATAGCCGTGCAACGAACGAGCCTGCGCCACCCGTTTTAGGAGCAATTCTTCTAATCAAATCCAAAGTATGAATAGCTTGCCTCTTTGCCTGAGAAAGCCATGAAGTCGCTGATCCTGATTGGTGAATCATTAAGCGAAGGATTTTTACACTCGCAATTTCTTGTAGTGTGGTGCCTGATAGACAAAGACGGATTGGATTTGCAGGAAGTTTACGGCGTCCCCAGCGGTTGGCGACCGACGTGTATGTTGGTTTATGCACGGATAGCAGAAGTCCGATGGATGATGCGTAGTTAGAGGTAACATCCAAGGCAGATTGAAGGGCAGCCTCCTGAGTACGGAGATCTTAGTGAGTACTCCACACCGTGATGTCATCAGCGTACTGAAAATGTTTTGTCACGGATGTCATGTAAGCGCCAAGCCAGTGGCATGAAAGCAATATAAATAACGTCGGCGACAATACTGATTCCTGGGCACTCCGCAGAGACGAACAGATGATCCGACCGCTTCACCGCTGAGGCGTATTGCAAATTTTCTGCCTTCCAAAAATGATTCGACAAAACTACGCACTCTCAGAGGGAGATGAAGCATGTCAATGGAGTTCAGAATGGCTGCATAACGGGTGTTGTCATATGCTTTTTCAACGTCCATTGCTAAAACAGTACGCACATGGCGGCTGCGGGTAGATGACAAAACTGCAGACGCCAACACAGCCAACCCGTCCTCTGTACCAATATATGGACGAAAACCTGTTTGTGCGGGGTGATAAAAGCCTTGCTGCTCTAGCCACCAAGACAATCGTGTGGCTAGCATTTTCTCCGCCAGCTTGCACAGCGTAGGAGTTAAGGAGATAGGTCGTAAGTTTGAAAGGTACGTCGGAAGCTTTCCTGGTTTCGGGAGAGGAATCACGACAGCGGATTTCCAGCTCTCGGGCACGACTTCATCCAGCCATACTTTGTTTATGGTGTGTAGTAGTTGAGGGAATGCAGCACTACTCAGGTTCTTGTACACCTCGTACTGAATATTGTCTGGGCCAGGCGCTGTTTTGCGTTTCGCATCATCTATTACAGTCAGCAACTCCGGCATAGAGAACGGACACGCAATTCCATCTGCGTCGAGATCAGACGGCATTTGATATACATGCGGTGGGATGCCTGCCATAACCAGCGGCTGAAACCAGCGGCTGAAAAAGGAACAGCATCGGATTTTGGGAAAAACTTTCGCGCTGCTTCTTTGGCGAAATCATCTGGCGACAACTTAGCCGCGAAGCATGCGGTTGCTGCGGCGTCAGTCGAACGGCGACCGCGTTCCATTGTACGGAATGTTCACCAGAGAGAGGCATTCGAGGATTTTGCAGAAAACTGTTCGAACCACGCATTCCACTGCCGCCGAGAGAGGTCGCGTTCATATTTGCGTGCATTAGCTTAAGATAGTGCAATCGCGTACGTGCCTGCGACGAAGTAGGGTCTCGCGTAGCAGCCAGCTCGGCTTGACGGCGTGCCGCCCACAAGTTAAGAAGGCCGAGGTCTGGTGCCGGTCGACCAACATCAGTCCAGGTGGTAGCTGTAGCACTGTTGAGCGCTGTTTGTATGCGCTCAACAAGGATTGGCGAAGAATCTGAAAAGAGATTGTCCAGTCAAGAGCGAAACCTGTTCCAGTTGATCACAGAACATTTGTAGCGTAAAGGTCGAAAATGTGAAGTATGAAGACCGATGATGATAGACTGATGATCACTTCCCCAGCAGTCTGGCTCCATGTGTCAGGAGGGAGTACCCGGACCCGACCACCACGTCAAGTCTGGAACATAGGAAGCACTGCGAGTTTGACGCACTGGCCGTGTTGCTGTTCCAGGTTGGTTGAGCAGCACAAACTGGGCATCCGTCAAGGCGTCCTGCACACGCCTGCCACGAGGGCTCGAAGTGGGGTACCCCCAATCCTCGTGAGGGGCGTTAAAGTCGCCTCCGACTAAAATCGGACACCCGGGATACTGCCGGCGGATACTTATTAACCAGCCAAAATTAATATGAGAGGAAGCGCCACCGGCTGGTCCAACGTAAAATGAAGCGACCACAACGGTTCTCTTCTTAAATTTCGCAGCCACTGCCACTACCTCTTGATATGACGTGCACCAGTTTTCGAGAGCAAGGCGTACATGCGGAAAACGTGAGTCCACATACACCGCTGCTTTTGCCGGGGGAGCAGCAGTTTGTACACGGCGGTATATCATTGAAGTAGACATGTAGGCACTGAAGCCTGGAATCGATAGCAAGGCGTTTGTTTCCTGTAGCAACATGGCCCATACCTGTAGCTTGTGAATTAGTGGTCGGGTCTTGAGCTATCCCACCTTCTTGAGCTCTCACACCTCTGCAGTTCCACTGCAGCACAGCAGCACGACTGGAACTTGCCATTTCTAGTTACTAGCCCAAGGGCTAGTAACTACGGGTGTCAGGTTGAACGTCAGGTCACGGACGTCAGGTTGGACAACTGGTTGACCATAAACCGGAGCAAAGAAGTCGCAGAGTTGTCCAGTGGCATTGCGGTAATCTGGGAAGAGGCGGCAGGAAATGACACAGCAGGAGATGGAAATGGTGGAAATGGAGCAGGAAATGATGGGCGACAGGAAGGTGATGTTGCTGCGCCATTGATAGATGTGGCGGATGATTCCTCTGCCCGTCTACGTCGAGCGAGCAGTTCGCGGTGTTGCCGGAGTTTGGTGACCTCGGCAAAATGACGTGCGATTTGTTCGTTGACTGCAGCCATATCGTCCTGCGGTAGTTCAGGCACACTGCGCTGCTTTGTTTGTTGTTTTCGGAGGCGTTCTTTTCACACAGTATCGTTAGAAGGCTGCTGAGCTGAAGGATCATGCGAGGTGTGCTCAGGAAGCTCCGGCCACTCGTCGTCATCCCACTGGAGAGCTGCGAACCAATTGAATGTCTGCAATGAAGTTGTACTGCCATGTATTGGCCAATGCTTAGTCATTCAACGACGAGCCTTTAGTGTTGCCTTTTGTTTCATCGGACAGCTTGGAGATGTTATCTCGTTGTCGTCGGATTTACAAAGGCCGCATCGATAAGCCACTTTCCCTTCCAATGTACCTTCACCGGCCGCAGTGAATAGGCAGGATTTGCGCATATGCCCAGTACGGAAGCAGTTATAGCAATATACTGCACTCGGTTTATTTGGCCGAGGCCGTAAAATACAGCCATATTAGCACAGACGGGCAGGTCGTGTCAGAGGGCCTTGCAAGGTGACTATGCAAGAGCGCCCCTTTCTAATGCGTCGGGCCTTGATGACACGGTGCGTGGGACGGTACAGCTCACGCTGGAGTGTAGTTTGATCCTCAGTGATATCGACGCTGTAGACGAAGCAGCGCTGCAAGTAGGAGCCTCCAAGTAATTAGACTTGTACTGGCACTGAGATTTCGCTTGTTAGTGAAATACTGGTGAGCGTTTGCAGCCGTTCTACGGCAGTCAGGGCCGGAAGCCACACTGCAATGGTGCTGGACTTTGTCCTGGCTGTGAATCCCCGAAAGCCTTTGGTTCCGAGGCACGCGTCCAAGTGAGCTTGTAGAATCTTGTTTGGTATATCCGCGAGGCTTTTGTTGGCCAGTGGTTAAATGGTCACTTTGTAAAAAGACGATCCGGGTGTAGGCTCCACCGAATTCTCGATCGTAAGACAAGTGCGCTTGCCTTGGGAGCCATCACTTGCCGAATGTGGAATCGGTTGGCTGTCGTTTGAAGGACGTTTGTGAGATGCACGAGGGCACTTTTCCACGGGTAGAGGTGCTGATAAGTTCATTGGAATGCCCTGTTCATCATGCCGTGCGGTTTGAGGTCCATCCAGAAGTGTAGAGTTGATGGCCATTGGCCCTGGGGGCAGATCACTTATGAGCAGTTCGACATTTCGGGAAGGCAGGAGGGGTGCATCTGCCGATGAACCGGGAGCGCATAGCTGGACCTGGCGCCGCGGATCAGGTGTCGACTGCGTGGCAGGTGCTGCCACGAGAGACGCCGGCAGGGCTACCTCCGCCAGCGTAGCAGCGGAGGCACTAAGCCTAGCGTCTGTGCCCAGCTCAGATGCAATCATGCATGGTTCGCAGGAGGCCTCAGACGGTGAGAGGACGTCTGGAGCTCCTTCAGAAGGCGGGTATGCACGCCTCTTGAAATAGGGCGCGTATTTACGTGGATGGCGAGGTTTTTCTGCAACGCGATGTGCAGCCACCTTAGCAGGGACACACTTCTTTCAGATCGAGCGGCGTTCTTCTTCGATGCGCGCAGAATAGAAAAATCACCCCGCTAGATGGCAGTAAGCCAGTTTGGTTGCTGGAGGAGGCGGGGTAGATGACAGAGCTGTCCAAAGAGGACTTTTCATAGAACCTCGAATTAACTCAGCGACCTCTAGTCTATTTTTTTGCGGTTTGCAATACTGAAGTTTGGTAATGAAAAACTTATCTATATTGGAGGCGCTCAGAGCAGCACATGGCGTGGTGCCTGCTTTGAATATTTTTGCCCAGTTGCTCGGGCACAGACGCCCAGCTCTCTCGTCGTATTCGGAACCTCCTTGTGATGGCGCTGCTTGTTAAGCAGAAGCCTTCTTTTCGCGTACGCGAGCAAGCTTTCAGATGGATACACAGCAATTCACAGTCCTGCGGTCAGGACGTCCTGGACATCACAGTCCCCTCCATTCATGTCCTTTCTGCTCCGCTCCCTGCAAGGAGGCATGGCTCACCCATTTTTTGTGCTCTTGTCCTGAACTTTGTGTCGCGCTCGACTGACCATCTGCACATCCACAGCTACCACCCCAACCACCCGCCAGATACACGCATGCGGACATATAGGCCACAGCACCGCCCCTTGCTGGCATTCGTTATTGAAAGCAGCCTGTGCCTTTTCCTTTGATTTATGCTCAAGACCAAATTTGTTGTGTCGCCTGTGGCTGGGAGTGGCGTTCACAAATGCCTACTCCCACTTAATTCCAATGCCAGACTCTCCTGCGTGTCAGATCTGTGGATGCGACGAAACTATAGAGCACCTTCTTTGTAACTACCCTCGGTTTCAGCGCGAGCGTGCACTCTTGGCTGCAACACTCCGCCGTTTAGATCCCCGGCCCATTACTGATGCTAAGATTCTGGGTCCTTGGAATAAGCCTTCATCGCAGAGGACAGCTTTGAAGGCACTTTTCGAGTTCTTGAAGGACTCAGGACTGAGTGCAAGGTTGTGAACTATCAGTGTGTTCCCTGTGTACCCTGCAAGTAGTGGCCAACGGACTTGTGGAAAAGTGATCATCTCCCTTTGTTCTCTCCCTCCGTTCCCCTTCCCACGTGTATGGTAGCATACCGGGCGCTGCCTAGTTAACCTCCCTGCCTTTCCGTCTTTCTCTCTCTCTCTCTCTCTCTCTCTCTCTCTGCGCAATAAAAAAAAAACGCCAGCTTCGAACAACGCGAACGACTAATTTTGCTGCACCATGTTTGTTTGCATTTATCGGATTCTTGCTAGACTTGAATCTTGTATTGCTTTTAACTGAGGTAAAAAAAAATGCCTTCGAGATATCACCAAGTTTAAATTACAATTTTCAACAGTTAACAAGCCTAGTTTTAGACTTCCATTTTATTTTTAATCTTGTTTGCAAAGCTTGACTAGATGAAACGCACAAAAGACAGCACATAGACAAAGAATAACACGAGTCAGGTGCTGTCTCGTGTTATTCTTTTTCTCTGTGCTGTCTTTTGTACGCTTCATCAACTTCAGCTATGCCCCAACTTGCCCCAGAACGTGTTCTACTGCAATTGTTTTCTAAAGAAATAGCCGCCTTAAAAAAAGGTGATGGTCGCTTCACCAGTTAGTCAAAAGTAACGAAAGCCGATCGGAAGCCGCGCTGAAATAATCAACAAATATGGCTGGCGTTTGGATATTGCTATGTGCACGGATGTATTCGTGTGCATTCGCTTTTTCGAGTTAGTCCTAGTCGTCAAGCACTGTTCCCCGACAGTCCGGGTCTTACGAACGACGAATGAGTTTTTCCTGATCTGTGGATCACACCTGTTTTCAACAAAGAAAATTAGACAGGAAGAGAAAGAAGCAATTTGCCATTAAACCTCGCTGTACACCGAAGTAAGGCAGTGGAACATTTTTGAGTAAGTGGTTAATGAATGGAAGCAAATGTGTAAAAATGTGCTCCGGGGCAGCCAAATAATAATGGTAATTAAAAAAACTTTACGTTTGAAGCAGTTGGACTGCATTGTAGCGACGTCTTGCGCCCGTACACCTAACATCTCCTACATAACTCATCTGGAATGCGCGAAAAAATGTTAGCACATTTTGTCTAGAGCGCTCTAGCGGTGTTCTGTGGAGGAAAGGAAGCTACTTTTCAGAGCAGGTACCGAGTATGTGAGATATTTGCTCCCGAAGAACTTTTGAGGGGTGCAGCCATTGACAACTGAACTTGACCTGGAAGATTTAATATAGCCACAGCAGTTTTCTGTTGCTGTAACAGGTGCTATATGCTGAAACTCTCTTGACCAGCATGGCCGTGTGTCAAATCGACGGTGCACGCACAACTGGGCTGGTGTAATGATTAGGGGACCGATAATAAGACGATTAGGGGGTCAGGCGTAGATAGTGCATCCCTTGGTGATATCTCCGGGATTTATCTTTGACTACTGTTCTCGACCTCCAACCGTCCTCTTCTCGTCCCCCTTGGTTCTCCAATCAATTAGGCAGAAGGGGTAGATCACTATAATCCACTCCTCACCGAAAAAGCCCCGCGACTGTGCATCACAACCTAGGCATTGAAACAGAGCACCAAGCGAAACTGCCACATCTGACCCAGATAGGACGGTCATGTTTGCTTATGTTGCGCAGTGTTGCCAGACACGGAACGTTTTTCAAAGTTGTGAATACAACATGATGGGCATAGGCTGGACGTGAGTTTACCCGTGACCCTACAGCGACGAGCGCCGTACCTTTGGGTGCATGGTATGCACCTTTAGACACTTCGAACGACGAATGTAGCGACAAGAAACAAAACAACGAAGGTTTCCTCTGGCATTCAAAAGTACCCGTGAACTTCGATCTTTGTTGTCCGCCATGGTAATTTTTTTAATTGCACAGTTCCATAGCTGAAAGGTTAAACCAGGATAGAAGAACTGCGGTGCAACCGTCTCGCTGAATGTAACTGATGCTGGAAGACATGCAGGAAGTACACAATTCGCATAAGAAAAATTACGTGCAGCAAGACCGAATCAGACCAAATCCACTTTCTCCTAGGTGGTGTTGATCGAGCACGCTAACATAGTCTCACCTTCCACTGCCTCAGTGAGCACCTCAACCGCGCCGTGAGTGAAAGGAGGAAGGAGGGAGTGAAACGATAAAGAGGGAAAGAGGTACCGTAGTGCAGGGCTTCAGAACAATTTCGAACACCTGGGTATATTTAAGGTGCGCTGATATAGCAAAACACACGGGCGGCTTTCTGCGTTTCGGCCACTGTGTCGAGAATTTTTACGCGGGGGAAACGCCAGCGTACCGCCGACGTTTCGAAGAGTTATAATTTTTCCACTGACGTGGTGCTCCGCACGTGTTCTTTTGAAGAGGCAGCGTAGATATGCAAACGCACGCCCAGTCAGCAAAAAGGAAGATAACATCACTGGGAATAAACGACCGCAAAGCTGTCTGGTCGTACGCTAACATAAAAGCAGCTGTTTTCATTGCGAACGCAGAATAACATATGCATGCGGCTTGCCGCAGTATTTCCGCTATCAGCAATATCGCGACCGTTCCAATTAGTGCACGCAGTGCAAACAGTAAGCAGGGTGCATTGCTTAAGTAGCCAGCACAATCCTCTCTGGATAACGTCCTTGTCCCGTACACCAAATAGGAATATTCTGATACTATCTGCCGCTTTTCGCGCTAGACTGATACACGGCTAGCTCATGTCCTGGCTATTCGGTGCGGAGATTACTCGAATGTTTACCTTCATAGGTCTTCAGGATGCAAATGGCATATCAGCTCACAAACAAACAGAGGATGTCCGCCTTGAGTAGTCGCTATACATATCGTCTGAAATGTTGCAGACACAACGCTTCAGTTGTTTAGAAGGTGCACAGCGAGAGAGTACATTTATCAAAACGCGAGCGCACTGTTACGTGGCGTGACACAACAGTTTGATCGTGGCCGCTCTCGTTCGTTGCCCACTGGCATGCATAGGCTGAATGCGCAGCTTCCCCTCTTGTGTCACATGACTAGTATATTAACTCTATGATCATGGACATATTTCAGGGCATTTGCTTGACGTCAGAGCCCGTTTCCATGTACGATAAGCTCGCAGATAGTTTCAAGAATAAGCAGAAACTTTCTTTGTCCCCAGCTGGCCCCGATTTCGCATCAAGCAAAAGAAAAATCCTAAGGACTCTCTTGCACATAACGTTCGGGAACATGACGGAGCCCTTTGAAGCGAGAGCCGCTCACTTCGTCGTAGTTACACCATCGTATTGTGCGTTCTTTTGTTTGCAGTGTGGCTGGAGTGAAGTGCTCAATAAAAGTTGCCCCTAGAGCAGCAACAATCACCGTCGATAAATTATACATCATGCTGCCGATGTAGTTAACTGGAGACTATCTTTTACCGAAAACCAGAGGTTTATCTTGCAGGGCTGCATTCAATTACACCGGTTGCGATTCGTCATCCTTTGATACAGGGCACTTTTCCTACTGGTACAGAGAAAAGCCACGTAAGGAGATGGTATGACGCGCGGAAACAAGCACGCATGCTGTGACGACGCCATTTTTATGCACTTTTATGGTTCTTATCATTAGTGATTAGTGCGCTCAGCTGCTGAGCGCACTAATAAGAATAAAACTTTATTGTGGAAGAAGAAATTGAGGCGGGGTGTTTCACACCGGCCGCGGCGGCCGAGTTTCGATGAAGGCGATACGTAAAGGGCGACAGTGTGCTCCGGGATGTCAGAGCACGTTAAAGAACCCCAGATGGTCTTAATTGACTCGAAGCCCACTAAGACGTCCCGCAGACCCACTCAGTTCATTTCATTTATTAATATCCTCAGGCCAGTTGGATACACAGAGGAGTGATTCAATAGATAACACATTAAACAAAAGCAAAAATAAAAATGTAGCAAAATAAAAGATTGCAAGTTTTTAGCCTCCTAATTATGCAATGTTAGCTAGTGAATGTTTAACAATTGATGGTTTTCAATGGCAATGATAAGCCTGGGAAGGCGATCCCAATCTTGTGATATGCATGCAATTAAACTATGGTAACAGTAACTAGTACGACAAAGAAGAATTACAACTTGGTGAGAGCGATCAACGCGGGCAGAGCAGTTGGACGGATTAGAGATTAGTAAATTGCGCTGGTGGATGTTACTAAAATATGTTCTATGAATAAGGCAGTTGCGAGAACAACAGCGGCGAGAAGCAAGAGACGGTAGACTTAGCGTTTGTTCATGGCAAAGATACTTGTAGTCCGATTATAGTTGAGAAGAATGAACCGAGTAGAATAAGTCTGTACAAGTTCGAATGAGTTAATTAGCTTAGCAGAGCTCGGGTCGCATACAGAGGAGGCGTACTCAAGTTTAGTGCGGAGACATGCTTTGTAAAGAAGTAATTTTAGTGATACGGGGGCAGCAGAAAAATTACGTCTTACGTATCTGAGCAGTCGATCAGCGTTGATTATTACATGGATAATATAAAAAGACCATGCTAAGTCTTACGTGATATGTACTCCAAGGTAGCGGTAAGACATTACTGATTCACGGATTGCATTACTAATATGGTAGACAGCCTGACGTGATTCAGTACTCAATACCCGCAAGACTTTGCATTTGTTGCTGTTGAGTGGCATAAGCCAGTAGATGCAGCAATCCAAAATTTCGTTAAGATCAGCTTGTAGCGTGTTAACATCCTGATCATTAATGATCACTCGGAGCACAACACAGTCATCGGCGAACAGGTTCTGGGGTAGGTCCTTAATGTAGATTAAAAAAGGGGACCCTAAACCGAACCTTCAGGAACACTAGTTTTGACTGAGCTACAAGTTGAAGCATGATTGTTACAAGTTACAAATTGAGAACGGTGACAAAAGGAAGTTTTCTAGACTCGACCAAAAAGGAAAACAATGCAAACACAGGACGAAGTAAGAATAACGACACAGGCGCTGACTAAAATTAGAAGCTTATTCGAAGATGATGTAGTGTTGAGGCGAGTAGTCAGCTAAGTCGACGTCATGGGGCGGTGTAAAAGTCCGAAAAAAAGCGATAAAATTATAACTTAATAAAAGTGATAAAATTTTCAGAATACTTGACGTGCGGAAGAATGAAGTTAGCCTGGTTGGAACATGGTTTTGCTTTGCTGGGTCGTCCGCACGTCTGGCGACGATATTATTTCAATAGTAGTGAAGGGTCGTTTACTGGGACGCGGGAAACGCCGGCGACGAAGACTCTTGCGACAGTAATCGTTGAAGCTGTGGGGCGAGAGGCAGGGTCACAAAGAGCTGTTATTGTTGATGATGTTGCCTTAGGGACATGACACACACCCACGACGGAGGATAGGTCAGGGTTCAGTGAGGAGAAGGAGCAGTGCTTTAGCGCGAGTGCCAGCCGGCCGAATCAAGGGCATCATTGTCTTTGGCGTCGGCGCATGATAAGTAACATTAGTTGATGAAGAGGACGACGTGCAATGGACAGCGCGAAAGCGTATATACAGGTATTAGTTTCTTAGTCGTATTATTTGATGAAGACGACGATGTGCAATGCACAGCGCCAGAGTATATATACAGGTATCAGTACCATGGTGGTATTAGTTGATGAAGACGAGGATATGAAATTCACAGCGCGAGAGTGTGTTGCAGTTTGACACGAGGCGTGACCGGCTGCTGCAATAGCCTGTTGCTCTCGTGCAGTCGTTAACGAAGCTGATCTGTTCACGATTCTGCGAGTTCGAATCCCAGTCGTGGCAGTGCTTTGTTCAATTATGGTTCGGTTAAGGTAGCCGTCAAGGTCAAGCTTCAGACAAACACGGTGAGCCAGTTTGACCTAGTGAAGTGGTGCTCTCGCACCAAAACTTCAGAGGCGCTTAAGCGTCACCCTAAGAGCGAAACGTGATTGTGTGTTGTCGTGCTCGGGCACCGTCGATGTAGATGGCACAGCAGCATTCAGGGAAGGTGCGGACTCAGAACAAAGCCCTGCTCTAGTAGACGTTACCAGTTCCATCACACATAGATAGAAAGAGAGAAAGAAATGCAGGGATGTAAACCAGGAAGGTTTCTGGTTGGCTACCCTGCACTGGGGAAGGGAATGAGGGGATCGCACACGTGTGTCAGTAGCAAGCAAGCGCCCCATACTCATACCATCCACATGACGACATCACTCCGCACTGCTCCTAAGGTCCCCCCTGCGCAATGAAAACTTTCGACTCCGGTTCCTCAAGGACAAACAGTGATACTCATTCACAGTGCTCCTCGTGGACTCCGCGAGAAGTGGAAAGCTTGCGCATGGTTTTTCCCGCACTCACGACGCGGCGGTAGCCTGTGGCGACGGTGGCAACGACGACGATGCCGGCCTTTCCGCCTCACTCATTGACGCTCTCGCGCTAAAGCAGGTCCACAGATGTCAAAGTTACGTTGGACATGAGCAAGTAGCGTTCCTCAGTTATGTCATATTTTCTGCTGCAGAGCGGTGCCTGTAGAAAATTGACGCCCCACAGACTGCATTATTTCGCAAAAATTTCTGTCTAAATATACAAATACTTCGATGCCACCGACGAACTGCCTGGAAAAACGCTCCTCGTGGACCAATCGCTATTCGGCGCTGCTACCGCTGTCTTCAATTGCGGCGTTTCTGAGCTGTGGCGCGTACGACGTTTTTGATCCGGTCATTATGCTGGCAATTCTTCAAGCTGACAGCACGTTCACGACGCCTCACTAGGAATTTGTTAAAATCCCACGATTCCGTAGAGAAGCCACAGATTCCGTCTCCTTTTCAGCTAAGCCTGGAGAGCCAGGCGTGAGCCACTGCTCACTGACGGCACTCGGGTTGTGGTTGCAGCCGCCATCCGTGTTAATTTGCGAAATAAAAACGGAAACAGCTCAGCTTGTATGGCTGCATACAAACTGAAAAGTACCATTCATAAGAGCTCCGGCGTTATGCGAGCGTAACCAGGTCTCGCAATGGTGGTTGGTTGATGATAGTCGGATGCCATTGTATGGGTTGTGTCTCACCACGGGCCGATCAGAACGTCTACGCGGGCCGTAGTTGGGCTACCCCTGCTCTAGACAGTATACCGAGAAGCCCAGAGCCTAGACTAAGTCTCATAAGTCAAACTTGCGGTATCACTTTTTAGTTAGCTCTTGCTGCTATTCTGGCACGCAGAAACACGAGGGGACAGCATACCGCAGCGCCACTCAGAGGGAACCTCTGCCAACAAACGCTACCAAAAATGGCCTTCTCTGTGGCAACAGCCAGTGGCTTCCTCCGATGCGGCCAACTCGCGCCAAGAGTCACACATCAAAATCACGCAAGCCGCGACGAAAAAGGAACGGAGGCGTAGCACAAGCGATCCGAAGAAAGAATAAGCAGGTTCCGTCAGCGAGGATAACGGACGCTGCCAAATGTAAAAAAATAAAAAAAAATCCTTGAGAAGGCTGTTTTTATCAGTCGCTTATTAGCAGCCTTGGAAACCCAGTACGTAGATATATTCCGGGCGAAGCTGAGCACGCTCGGTTTGTTCGCGTATTCGCCCGAGCGCACTCAGAGCCAGCTGTGCTGTGCATCCAACCGTGCTTTGTGTCGCGACTGATCGACTGCGATTATGCATGCTTCCACGCATTTGTCTGGCACTGCTCTGCTGTTTAATCTGCGCTTTACAATCGTTTTTATGTTCATTTTTTTTAATAACGGGTCAGTTGTATTTTCAACTTCTTATTTCTGACTTTATGAACTTACAAGAGGACAGGCTGAAGGAAAACAGATCATGAAATTCGCACAAGTATCTCGTTTTATCGGTTTCAAGCACTGAAAGTGCCTTGCATGTATAGCTGCTAGATTAATAATGCATTTTCATATTTAACGTTCAGTTGAGAGGAGTATAAGAACACACGATATATTGGACTGATTATGTAGACAAGCTGCTATCGTTCTAGTCCTCTTTATTGAGCCTAACATGAACAAAGCGGAAAGGCTGCGAAAGGGAGCTGGTCGATGCATATATGACAATTTCCAACTCATCGTCTTTGCAAGAACTAGCCAGGCCACGCAGGTTGTTTCTAGTTGTTTCTCAGCAGTGCAGCCGAGCACTTATGCCACCCCTTAAGCTCTAAATCTGCGTAAGGTAAGGAGAACTGTTATCCACACCTTTCAAGACCTTCTGGTCTTCAGGGGATCTGTAATGGCTCCACAATACGGGTGGAAAGCAAGCTCCATTGGCTGGAAACTTTTGGAAAAGAAGACCAGCAAATCGGTATCATATCTTATAACCGGAGCTCGCGTTCCTACAGCAACAGCGAAATCGTTCTGCCTGGCTTAAATTCAGGTCTCAATTAACTACAGGATACTACAGAGTTGAACTCGCCGATTTGCCTTCGCTCTCGACTGGATATACAACCGAAAAAACCAGTTCAACTACTTCAGCTTCTTTCCGTGTCAAAAATAGAAACTTCGAATGCTCACTTCTTCCAAGAGTTAGTTCCGATTCGAATAACCTGACTAATCGTGAAGTGTTACAACCGCTACTAACGTTGTTAACGCAACACATTGCCTAGTGTGTGTTTTGTTTCATTCGGTAAGTTACTATTTTATTGAATCGCGTTCGACATCGTGTTCGAATTATTATTGTGGTATAGAGAAACAATATTGCTGACGCTGACAGCTCGGCTTCAATTTATTCTGCTTTCTTATTATATACTTTTATCTATATTGTTTTTTGACAGATTTGTTATCAACCGTGCTATAAATGTATTTCTAATACCAGAGAATGGAGCTTAAATAAAATAAATAAATTATAAATAGATAAATAAATAAAATAAGGCCTTTAGCCATGAGGTTAGAAAAGAAAGATAAAAATAAATACACGGAGGTTAGCAAGACACAGTGCCAGGTTTACAAAATGAAATTTTGGAGAAGGTTAGCCTTAGGTATAGCATTTTCCCCTGTATTTATGGTCAGAGCATAATCAGTGCTCACTGTTGTTCAGTAGCCGCAGTCGCCAGCCACGGGCGCTACGCAGCTAAACCGTATGGGGTCCACTTTTGTGCTCATCCAGGAGGCGCCTGTGTAAGGAAATCGCCAGCGAAACTCCGCAGTGTAAAAGATACATCGTCCCAATACATACAATGCTCGACAGCCATCTGGAAGCACTCACTACTCTCAGTCTCTATGCGCCCTGCTGTGCCAAAGCCATTGTACGTGCAAATACCTGACCGCTGCTGTTGCATTTCTGGCAACGTTGAGATAATTGGAGGACATATTCAGAATCTACGTCGTTATTTTTGGCATTTATGCAGTAGAACCAGTGTTGCTGTCTTACGGAAAGAACAAATAAAGCGTATCACGCATAAAAACTCTGGTAATTGGCGCTTGATTCTGTGGCTTAGACAATCGCGATAGACCGGTGTAAGATAGCACAAGTTCCGGCTAACTGCACATCGTGGTGGCGTTCACCGCTCAGTTGTCGACTGCCTGGCCCCAGCTGTAGCTTTCGTTCTAGCGCCGACAACTTGTAAGACACAGTGCATAGCCTGATATCTTCCGGAATGTTTTTGAAGCGATGGCTACATTACAGTAGCATTTCGAGCCTTCAGCGTGGCGGCGCCGCCACGTTGTCGCGTGGTTGGTCACGTGGTGCGGAGCAGCTGCCGGCGGCGCGGTGCCGTGGCTGATCACGTGGCTCGTCACGTGGTTGGTCACGTGACCAAGTTCCACTCGGCCAGCTGTAGCTATCGCGTCTCTCCAGGTTTAACCAAAGCTAAACCACCACAATTTTTTTTCGACACCGTTGTTCCTTGTTTTCTTTGTAGCGCATAGAGTAAAAGGTTTCGAGCTACAACTGGCCTCCCATTAGTCGGTGCTCAAACTTTCAAATGCATGCCTTCGCCAAACTCAACCACAGCATGAAAGCCTGGTCACACGTGCCCTTGTTGCGATTTCTGGCCTCACTATGAACGTATTCACGCGAGAAGGTTACTGAGCAGCTTTTCTAAAATAATCGCCAAATTTGGGGGCCTCTACAGGTTCCGGGCTTTAATGACATACTGCTGTGGTGTTGTTTCTCTACGAGGTAGGTAAAACCTCTGCCCTTTTCGTGCCTGGGCGCGTTTCGGCGAAGCGAACACCGGCACGCAGGTCCCAAGACACGACACGCTAAATGTTCGAGTCGATTTCGATGTGGTATGCATACTCCCCAGTAATACAGCACTTCTGCCATCGGGATAAGCAGAACGTTAACATCGGCACCTTCATTTCCTTTAAATATTAATTTAAGGAAACTTGAGAGACAATAAAAGCGCACAAAATCAATTATTTTACTAAATTTAACTCTAGACGACAGGCGGCATTCGTTGATGGTGACTAAGGAGGACGTTACTCTGATGAACGCTTTATTTCTTTATGTGCCGATGCAGGCTCGTGCATTTTATTTGCTAATTCACTCGAAGTAAGCGGCGAATGTGTTGCAGACTTCTGCTGGTCTTGCACGATTTGGCTCAAGCTGAAATTTAAAGTACCATCGACTGCGAATGCTTTAAGAACCGGCACGCGCGCTTGCAACAACTTCTCTGCATTTCATTATGCAAACTCGCGGAGTCCATAGAGCGACAAAATAATTGCCTTATGCATTGCAGCCGCGGCTCGCATGTGCAACGAATTACGCCTGAATGATTTTGAAATATTTAAAAATAGCCTATTCAAGGTGTACAGGCGCTTAGCTTCTGATTGGTCGCGCTGTGCGTGCTTTGTCTGGCAACCGTAAGCACTGGCTGTTGCGATTTTGCTTTTGAGCCCTATAGGTGTTCAAAAGTTCCTCTTGTGTTCTCTTGTACTGTGTCAACATCAAAAGCACATGGGTGAGGACGAACGCTGTACAGCAACGCAACGAAGCTTTCAGGTGTATTTTCTTTGAGCCCAGAATTAGTGCTTATATTTAACTGGCAAGAGTTACAATATTCAATGACATTCGAAACAAGGACTGTAAAGAAGCAGAGAGGAAAAGCACGAAAGCTGGAATATACACCGTTAAGCAAAGAGGTAATTTATTGGATGACGGTTTTTTTTTTGTTGCACTAGATGACTCGCAGTGCACTTGGAGGCCATTCTGTGATCTAGGCCAAGATCTTTCGAGTCAAGGAAAAGGCCTCAGGCTTGAAGGGGACAAAGATGAAAAAAGAGCACAAAGGGGCAGGCACTGCTTGCTCACCTGACGCTAATTAATTTGCGTCAGTACTTTTCCATGTTGCTCCAGAGGAACGCCCGAAAGAGACGCCAAGCCGAGGTTGCCACTAAACTGCCTAAAGGTTGCTAGGTTGTAAACAAGAGGCCTTTTATGCGTGCCGAACTGCAGAGTATTGTATTAATTGCATTTTTGTCTTGATTATATTTATTTCTTCTATTCTCGTGTTGTAAACGACAGTGATAGAAGAGTGCTGTTGTCCTATAGTTGTCCTGGCTTCTAGTGTCTTAGTCGACGCTTTGCGCATTCATTACGCTGTCGTAAATGGTAAGCCTTGCTTTTTCACGCAAAATTTGATCTGCTTGGCGGATGAGTGGCCTTAAAGGACTCCAGAAATGAATGAACGAACGACGACGGCAGACATTTACACACTGGACAGTATGTGCGAAGGGAACTGCGAAGGGAAAAATGTATTGCAAGTTAATTGGAAGAAAACATAAACACAGCGCTCTACCAATCAGGCTGTATAATCCCTGATCAATGCACGAGGAACGCAGACTGCTGATTGACAGCGACGTTCTATTGTGTGCCCCGCCGCGGTGGCTCAGTGGTTAGGGCGCTCGACTACTGATCCGGAGTTCCCGGGTTCGAACCCGACCGCGGCGGCTGCGTTTTTATGGAGGAAAAACGCTAAGGCGCCCGTGTGCTGTGCGATGTCAGTGCACGTTAAAGATCCCCAGGTGGTCGAAATTATTCCGGAGCCCTCCACTACGGCACCTCCTTCTTCCTTTCTTCTTTCACTCCCTTCCTTATCCCTTCCCTTACGGCGCGGTTCAGGTGTCCAACGATATATGAGACAGATACTGCGCCATTTCCTTTCCCCAAAAAACCAATTATTATTATTATTATTATTATTATTATTATTATTCTATTTTGCGTCGTTCTGCAAATTGAATACCACAGCAAAAGTGCATAGTGCTTCTGCAGAGTTCACGGAATGTTAGTCGAGGTTTGCTTCCCGGCTGTTATGAAGCTGTTCCCTTTGCCAAGTTACTGAAAGTAAGACGAACGCTTTCCAGGCTGTCTATAAAGCATCGGTGCGCATGTATACGGCGCAAGAGAAGCTAACGAAACTAAATGATTGTCAGGGAATCTGGTCGGACCAGCAGTAAAAAAGCCTTCGCACTTATAACTAAGCATGCGTACGTGTGTGCAGCGCGTTAAGTCTGTTTAGCAATGCTTCTCTCTCGGTATGAGGATTTTCGTATAACGTAAACAAGAGTCTACCGCGTGTGAACTATTTCGAAATTCCCTTTTTTTATGCTACGACTATTGGCGAATGTGTAGTAGTCTCATTCACTTCGCAAGTGCCAAATAAAACGTGGGCTTTAAATCAGCAACTTATATGCTGACGATCCTCATGCCTCCTAACATACTGCGAGAACCGTTAGCTACAATTCTTCGTATGCGTAGCTCTACGCGCGATACATCTAGTACACCTAGGCTATTTTATTATTATTATTATTATTATTATTATTATTATTATTATTATTATTATTATTATTATTATTATTATTATTATTATTATTATTATTATTATTATTATTATTATTATTATTATTATTATTATTATATGTCCGTTTGTCCATATGCCCACTCAATAAACTACGCTGTTGTTTGTTTTTTCGGCAACATTTGAAATTTATTCTGAAGTATCATTTGCTTCCATAGATGCCATTGTTGTGTTCCGTTGCACTGCCGTCGATTCGCACTGAGTTTGGTAATATGTGCGGCGGAAGCATTCTGGCATGCATTATGTATAAGGAGGACAGGCTACTTCAATTTGAGTCAGTTATTCTCGCACTGGCTTTTTTCTGTATGTTTTTATGCTATGTTTATGTCAGCAACTTCCTGTTGTGTGCAGACCGGAAAAAGAAAGCTAATGTTTTTCCTGCCCCAGTTATGCATACGCAGGACGACCTTGTACATTTTCTAATGAGTTACGCCGCTGTGGATATCTTCAGCGCAAGAAAATTGGTTAGAAGATGGGAAGAGCCGAAATAGAGGGCACGGGGTCACTGCCAAGCCCGATCGTTTACCCAGAGTCAGCAGTACGGAGAAACCACTTCCTTCTTGAAATTGGCACCACCGGCGACCCCGAAGGGAAAGAAGGCACACACCGAGAGCCGACTGCAAACAAAAGGGACTTCGTCCCAGCACCGTCGGTGACGAAAATAGCAGCGCGAGCGGCGGCGCCTGAATCACGGCGGTCATGTTTGCGGTGAGCGCCGCTCTCCCTGGGAGGCCGTATGACACCGCGGCGGTGACTTCTGAAATGTGTGTCAGCTGCGCCCGATTCCAGGACGTCGGGCTTCCGCAGCACGCCGTCGTGTCCCTGCTTTGGCTCGCGCTCTTTCCTCTGCGGCATCAGACGTCTTTTGCAGCCCGACTCATCATCGGAGCTGAGGAGAGAATCCAACGCACAAATGGCATCGCTCAGCTGAGCGGCCGAGTTACAGTGTTATACACTGCGAACTTCAATCTGGGTCTGGGCAGCGCTTGTGCGGGCTGCCATAACCAGCATTCACTGCGGCGCTTGAAGACTGCGGATCAATGATTGATAGTTAAACCCTAGAAGTCTGGGTTTACAGCGGGCGCACCGTACTGAAATGCATGACGTCCCTCAAATGCGGAAGTTCTTTTAGTAACGATCTCCCGTATCATGTCCAGAAATTGTAAAATTGGGGATGGGACCGTAAAAAGAAAAAGAAAACAGACGCACAGATGCCTCAAACGAGTACGAAGCTCATTAGAGCGCTCCGAGGTTGTTGCACATGTGATCTAGAGGAAAAATCGAAGCAAATCTGGACGCCACTTGAAGAACGATGATAGAGAAATGTGTTATGCAGAAATATAGCGTTGAAACCTCCTCTGGGGTGACTAAAATCTACCTCTTTTTTTACGATGATTATCATTATGAGGATTATTATGCCCACTTTTGTAGACACATTTCGATCATTTGCGTGATACCGACATTGGCTTTCCAGTATTACGTTGAAGGCATTACAGAAAGCACAAAAAATGGACACCTGACTGCCTCTCAGCTTTCTCTCTTACCGCATAAGCAGCCACAAGGGACAGCAAAAAACAACTGGAACAGGAACAGCGTAATGAAAATCACAGCGCGAGATGCAGCGCTCTAAGCATGCATTAAGCATATTTTGGTGTACTGCCCAGAGTCAAGTTTTGGGAAAGAAGTGGTACATTGAAGAAAAAATACGAAGAACTGTAAGAGATGAGCAGTGCAGTTTTTCAGTAGCACAGCAATAGAACAAGAAGAAAGCGAAGCCAAAAGATAAATTAAATCTGTAGAGCATAAAAACCTTACTTCAAAGTATCAATGTGCACTCTATTATAGTGCGGTAAAATGCAGATTACAAAAAATAATACTAGGAGCTGAACTCTCTGGTTGTATTGTCAAAAAAAAAGTGTCACTTTGCTGCGTCAGTGCTTATCATGGCCTCTATTTGAATGAAACTAAAGTCTAATAAAACGAATGGTTTGCAGTAACCTTTTTCTTCCGGTGACCGCAAGCTAGTTCATTGCCCCAATTTTCAGGGGGAAAAGTGAACTGCAAAAGACCTGCAATGCTACAGGCGCACTTTGGCAAATACTATAACCTCTTGTGGATAAGAAGTTAATCAAAAACGAAAAGCGTCATGTGGGATGACTGTTCAGAGTGTTAAATATGATGTTAACGATTAGTCTTCCACGAAATGAAAAGCGAAACTAAGGATTAATAACTTTTTTTCCTGGGAACGAAGCGAACAAAGGCATAAAAAGCGCATACCGCAACAAAAAAAAATGTTTTTTAACCATTTCAGGCATTGGGACGACCACGGAATAAAGCTACACAAGCAGCTGGATGAGTCCGTAAGCATTTTTCTACACGCCGCAGTTGACAGCGACCTCGTACAGCGGACATAACGTCATCCTTATTATTACCCAATTTAGTACGCGGAAAATTAAAATTTAGCGCTGGAGGATGAAAGAAGCTATACACTTATACACAGACGCATATATATGCAAACACATATATGTTATAAAAACAATGCATGCATACAGAGGTCAAATGAGGTCAAAACTTGAACACGACAAAGAAAGAAAATTCGTTGGGAATTATAAGGAGTATTGCAAAAAGAAAATTAAATCATAGGGCACATTGGAAACCAAGCCGAAGGTATACAAGACGCACGGCACATTCAACTACGTAAAATGACTTAAAACAAAGCAATCATGCTATGCCATCGTTCCAACCACGTTTCACAACACCAATGCCAGCAATGCGGGTTTGCCAGAATTTTTTTCTTTTTTGAACCGAAGCTTCGATAACGAATAGTTGTTTGGAAAAGTTTCTTCACTGTTTATTTCCGTGAAGAAAGATGGGTGCGTTGCAGCTTCAAGATATGCATGCAGCAACCACACGCTTATAAAGCTACCGTCTCGAAATGTTTAATACTACCTCTGAAATATCATAACTCCACTGAGACTTGCTAAATTTTCACTTCCGTAACACACCATGACACATTTCACTAACAAAGCACAGCTTCCTTCCAGGAACAGCCCCTTCTTCGCGTCACGGTGGTGACGAATATGCGAACAGACGTTTACCAACAAGCAATTTTTCTTGTTTATAGGAGTTACAAGAACTGCAAGGGTGTCCTGTTTTCAACCAACGCGCATTTTACAGACGGACTGTCATTCATAGCATGCTGTTGAACATCCATGACTACCGTACAGAAAAAAAAAAGCCTTATGGACAGACTTGGAGACCCATCGAAACTACTTACAACGTTCATGTAAGGCCTCTTAACGTTCGGAAGTCCCTCATCCGCTGAAAAAGCCAGCTGAAGTGATGCCTGCCGAATGACATCTTTCATTTCGCTCTCATTCCAAGCTGGCGTTTCAGATAAAATTCCTTCCTTCCTGGAGCCCCGTTTTCTGCTTCCTAGGAAGAAGCCTGCATTGGAGCTCAAGTCACGTCCCACGTGCCTGTTGCCAGAAGACGCGCCGCATCGTGCGCTGCCCGCATGCGGCCTCAGTCCTCGTGCATCTCACAATTACAACAGACCTCTGGCTCGACCCAAGGGGCGTCTGATGAGGCAACACAGCTGAATTCTGCCGACAAAACCCCATGCGAGATGTCGATGCAGTTCTGTGCAGTGGTAGCTGGAGCAAAGTTTTGACGCCTCCGCATGAGCTTTGGAAGGCGAAGCAATACCACTGGCGGAGCACGACCGAGAACAGCCGGACATATAGCGAGGAAGGGACAAAAAAAAACTATGTTGCCGAGTACTGCATCCTGGGCACCCAATTTCCCCTTTTAAACCCACATCAACACCAGCTCTCAAGCAACACCAACATTTTGCGATCCAAGCAAGCGTGCAACAATACGGCAAGTGACCTTCTAGCAGTAAGCAGAAAATAGAAATAGTTGGCAACGCCTTCGTTGGGGTGGCGCGAAGGCTGCCAGTGCACAGCGCCCTACGTAACCGAATGCACATATTTAGGCCAGGGAGGCAGGAGAAGGATAACCAGAGCTTCAGCGGTCGACGTATGTCTGCAAGGGTTGTTCCGCGCGCGCGACCGTATCTTTTCCGAGGCTCAGGAATGCAATAGACTAAAGAAGCATACAGCAGAAACGAGCAGAGAATACAGGCACCGGTTTACAACTGTTAACACAGGCTGCTTTATATACGTGTCGCTCCGCTATTGCCCCCATTTCTTCCTCTTTCACAGTGTAACATAACATCTGAAGAGTTCATCGAGAAAAGTTTGTCCGGTAATAGTACTGAAGCGGTGCTGGCGCATGCGCTCTCATTCGGATGAAATATATATGGTTTCCTGCACTAGTTCCTCCTTCGCTCTCTTGAACTCACTTTCTGAGAGCAAAGGCTTACAAATTCAGATCCTGCAGAGTTGTGCCATCCTTTAAGAACGGTTCGGGAGGGCCAGCTATACCGAACACCAATTTTTGGTGGATTTCTCTCCACTTTCAACGCGCTAGCGTGCGAAATGAAGTGAGGGACGATGCACGTATGCCGTTGTGGATTTAAGAATGTCGAGGAGCAACATAGCTATTTTCGCGATGCGAGAGTAATGATGGGACAGCTGTTGGTAGCTAGTGAGCTTGAAGTTGAGTAAAGCGCAGAAGAGCGCGTTGTTCTCATCAAGGTCATGTTTGTGTCGCAAGCGAGTAGCCTCACTGTCTACGAGGTACAATTTTATATAAAGAAGCGACCCCCATTGAACAAAAGTTTCGTTTTCGTTGTTTCTGCAGTCAGTCCTCCTCACGTTTCACTCGCCGCGGTGGCTACGTTGCTTTGGAATTATATACATGTCTTGGGCCCAACACGTACTTGGCCCATATGTCTTGGGCCCAACATGGAGTGTTGGGGCCAAGGTAGGGGAATTGAATCCCGGTAGCAGCTGCCGCGTTTCTATAGAGGCGAAAGGTCCAAAGATGCCCGCGTGCTGCTCGATGTCGGTGGACGTCAAAAAACCTCAGGCCGTCGAAATGAATTCAATTTCCTCCAATACAGCATCGCTCATACCTCATGCGCACCTTCTGGGCGTTAAACCGTATAGATTCCGCAAACATACACGCGTTTCTGCGTTTCGTCATTGCGCCATTGCGAACATGGTCATACGAATTTCGTTACCCTGGTTCCACCATCAGGGTCTGTAATGTGTAACTGAACAGCAGGGCCGCGCTGCTACTGTTTGTGTACGACGCAACTCTGGGAGTGGCGTCAGCCAACTGTGCCTCTGCTGCTGGGCGTGCCGCAAACCTGGCGCCGGTCGGTACGGCGGGCGCTGCTGGCACGCCGACTGCTAGCAAAAGCTGGCAGGACATAGGTTCGCGCTCGCCTCTTTCCGCGGGTGATGGATGACGATTATTATTCATTTGTAATCAGTGCTGCATCTCCTTACCTGAACTGCATCGACACGAAGCCCGCAACAAAAGGTTGCTTTCAGTGTGCACCTTGCATTGACCTTGTACATGCATATAATCGCCCATGCATATAAACGCAGCAATATACAGTAAGCTCCTCCGGCAGCCGCGGCGCAGCTTCAGTCGTCGCTGAAAAAGCGCTCCACCGAACACGTCCGCCGCACGTCACGGACCAATGCGCTGCACTGAGCGGCCTCGCATTCGGACTCATTCTTGTGTTCCTCGCGTTCCTCTCCACCATCGCTACCACAGATACTGCTTGCTAGCTAGCAGCCCTAACGTCACAAGCTGCTTGGTTTACCGATGGCACGCTAGGACAAAAAAGAATGCATTGGGGAAAATAATCTTGACAAGAAGTGTTACTGGACGGGTTTCTCTATATACTGCTAAAGGTGGTGCGGATCTATAAAGTGTTTTACGTAGTGGAATAGCCTCATAAGGACGATAGGTTTTGCGCATTTTCCAGACTCTTTATAGACCACCGCCGTGCCCCTCAGCGTCGCCATATTTCTGCTGCGCTGAACCGTTTTAGGCTTATGGAGTAGACTTCTTCGACTTCCACCGAAGAGGCGCCGCACGAAATATTTATCGGGCCTTATCTCCTGGAGGTCAGCCGTCTACTCGGCAGGAACACCCGTGGCGCCGCTCGCTCGAGCCATCATGAGGGAAGAAAGAAAAAAAAAAAACCCGAGTTCCAAAGCTGGGTGCCCAGCGGAATTCTGTGCCGCAGTTTCGGGGGGGGGGGGGGGGGGGGGGGCAAATTGGCGCGAAGCTACGACGGAATGCGAAGCGCGAGTTAGTAGAAACCAACAAGAGTCTTTTCAGAATACGAAGCCTATTTCGCGTGCGTTTCTCATATGAAAATATAGAATGCGTGCCATCCTGCACTTCGACCAAAAGCTGAATTGTTTGTCAATAACTTGTAACTAAAAGGTGAGCTCATAGACTGCTTAAGCTTCTTGTGTAAGTACAACATATGCCAGCCAGCACGAGCTTCTGACCGTAGCCAATTCTTATGCCGGCGCACTTCCCAGTACCGTAAAAGTAGCCAGAAAGGAAATTATTGCGTATTGCTGTCCTCTGAAATGCATTAGTTCTCCGTTCTATTCATTTATTTATTGTGAGGTGCACACTAACAGCCATAGGAGTTTTACAGTGTTGCACTTAGAGACAGAGAGAGATAGAACAACTTTATTGAAAATGCCCGCAGAATCGGTTAGGCTCCCTCCACGCAGGGAGGACAAGCTTTTACCGCGACGCGGCCACTACGTCAATCTCGTGCGTTGTGCTCCTCGAGGTCTTGGTCCCTCGCTACTTCCGCGGGTCCGAGCAGTTAAACAAGAAAGAACCACGATAAGAAGAGCAGAAGCATTACAAAACAGCAATAGATTTGAGGGTGACGATGACAATGAATGACAGAAACAGTTAACAGTCAAAAGGTGTTAAACTACCAGTGAACAGAGCAGGTTTCGCCTGAAAAAGTTTAATACCTGATGAAATATATTAGGACCACATGCTGCAATGACGTTAAGCGTACACATCATTCGCACACTCGAGCATAATTCGACAGGTGACATGTCAATTACACTGCTTTGTCGCACGGACCGTCCAGAGATTCTAGGGCGCCTTAGTGCCCCACAACGCGGCTGAAGAGCAAACCATCTGGCTCGAAGAGATTTGACCAAGTCTTCGAAAAGCTCTTGGAGATTTGCAGTTGCCTGGTAATACAATTTCATTGACAGTTTCGTAATGTTCGCTGGGAATGCCCTGTAATGGGCTTCTCGACTCCGGATTCACCTGAACAGAAAGTGCATTAATATTCTTCGGAGGGTACCCCGAAATCCGTACTTGTTTTTGTTCAAGAAAGAAATTTTCGAGCCCCGCAGCAATCGTACAGGCATTGCAGAGATGTTCCAAGCTGTACCGAAAATTTTCCTTAATTATGATCGAAAATCGCTATTTCTGACCATTCTTTCTTGCAGCTGTTGTGAAAATCCAGCAATTTAGAAAAAATAAGAGGAAATTTTGGTTCTTTGAAATTTTGGGTTTGACTACTGTTGCCTTCTTTCTTGAGTGTAGTACGTCTTGGCGCCAAAATCCTTTTATTATGTCTGACAACCAACAGGCCAGCAGCTAACCCTCTTGGTTCCCCACGACTCACCAAAATTTTCCTTCCACCAAGTTTTACTCCTAAAAGTTTCTGAGAAAGAGAAAATTTTCGGATTAGGACACCCCGGGACACGCTGATGATGTCAACATGAGTGAAACGACCGGTGTTAGTACATTGATCGCTTTCATACGTGGCAGACATGTCACGCTAACCTTTATGACAAGCAGTGGGTGTGATATGCACCCGCTGTATTGTTTGGTTCCTGCTCGTTCACAGCTGTGCGCCGCTTCCGCCAGCCAAGTACTGCGGTATCGGTTGGCGAAGCAATGCTGCCAACCAGCGATGCCCTGGAAAGCAGCGCACTCCAAGTATGCGTGTTAATAGCGACCCCATTTGTCAGCCACAGGCACGGGCGGGTTGGCCGCGGTGCAGCACTGCTTCGCTGCAGCGCTTATCGAAGGGAGGCCGGCAAATAAGCGAGCAGCTCACGGCCTCGAAACTGCCCTAGGGGGCCCAAGGTGCAGTGCGCCTTTTGTTCGACGCCGAACACCTTCGAAAACCACTTCTGCTGCAATGCAACTTTATCGAAGTTTGAGGGCGTAAACCAAGGGCATATACTTAAGAACGCTCGAAGCGTTTCCTTTGGTTGCGTTTGGCGATGAATTTTTGCAGCAATCGTTGGCAGGAGCTTTTCCATGCTTCGGGCGATGGTAAAGGGGCACTGAAGGACCCCTGTTGGACGATTCAGCTGTCGCTGTCCTCTTGGCAGAGGCCCTCTCTCTGGCGGCAAGGGCCCAGGCGCACCACGGGCAAGGCACACAACGACAATGAATGAATGAATGAATGAATGAATGAATGAATGAATGAATGAATGAATGAATGAATGAATGAATGAATGAATGAATGAATGAATATTTTTCACTTCAAACGGGTCAAAGCCGAAAAGCTAATGATATGCAGCTTGAAGGGTGCCTGTGACGCAGCAGAGACGCAAATGCTAAACAAAAAAGAATTCCTATATCCTGTTTGCTGAACAAACAAAAACTAGACGTGCATAATCCGCACGAGAACAAAAGTGGCGCACAAGGCCACAGTGCACGTCCAAAGCACAATGAAAAATACAATGCGCAAACATGTTATAAACATGCGAATGAAGCGGACTCTTACAATACTCGAGTTGCTGACAGCAGCATCACTTAAGAAGCCTCACAAAATTAAACAAACGTCTATTTTGATCCAATGCTGTATTTGTTAGAAGCATTCAGTACATATTAAAAATTAGGTGTCACAGGCCAGGGTCAATTTGCGAGATATGAGAGAGGCCTTGGACCTGCAGTGGGTGTACTCAGGCTGATGATGATAATGACATGTGGAAGATCTCTCATCGAATACTCTTCGGCAATCTGGGTCCTGTACATAAAGAAGAATGACATGGAGCTGGAAAGAGCAAAGAAAACAGCAATCATGATTACATTTGGTGAAAATTGGAGGGTAGATGCCTCGTCTTAGCTCGTGCGTCTAAATTACGTTCAAATTCTGTAAGCCCATAGGAAAATTACTTGATTGCCAGTGACATTTAATATTTTTGTAGCGAAAAATAAACGCCAGCTTACGGAATGCATTCAGTTTACTGCATCGAGAAGGACTCGTTTACGCTATAACTATTACTTTTATGTCCAGTATTTTCAAAACACTGGGTGACTAACATTCTTTAACAACTTGCGTACGTGTTGAATGTTTTTATTCTTCCGAGTTTACTGATAATCTAATTATTCACTTCCCCTCTGCAAAACGCATAGGTGTGCATTAATTTTAAATAAATAAACAAAGATGCAGTGCCTATCTTACTTAACTGGTTCACTTGCGCGGCAGTATCATTTATCATTGCATCGGGTGAAACATATTTGTTATTTATTTTGATTTGACAAAGAACATAATAAATTCAAGTGTTGGGAACGGCACAACCTAATAGAGCGCCATAACCACTCTAGGCGGCTCCGTTTCTGTGGCAAAAAGCCTAGTGCCCCACGAAAGTATTGGATATAGTGAAGGCGAAAACGTGCTCTCAACCGCGAACGGCGGATTTGGCTTTGCTTGCAGGTGCTCCTGGTCTCTCACTGCTATCGAATACGCTCTCTATCCTTCGCGAGAGATGGGGAGAACTTACGGGCCAGATACCCTGATTGGTTCAGCGTCCCACTGATCCTAATCTCAAGCTGACGTCTTCATCGCGGGTCCTGACGCCCGCATGCGATCCTTCGGCGCTCGTCACTCGCGTGGCCTCTTTCGCCACCCGGATAGCAGCAGCCTCGAGGATGGTCCCACGACGCGATCGCGGCAGCCGTGTTTCAATGGAGGCGGAACGCAGAAGGCACCTGTGTGCTGTGCGATGTAAATGCGCGTTGAAGACTCTCACGTGGCCAGAATGATTGCAGAGACCTCTACTACGGCTCTGTTTCTCAAGGATTAATGAGACTGTTACTGCGTCTTTCCTTTGCTGAAAGCCAATTTGCTTTTACCATTTTTCCCGACTTTCGCGCAAACACAGAAATGTGATGAGACGGCGGGCCAGAGGTGTGTGCGGTACCCGGTTCAGAAACGAAATCAATAACGTCTATACCCGCAAGTCTGCAACGCGTATGCAAAAGTCTTCACTGTCCTCTTCAGTTCGACGCGCCCAGTCTACAAGCCCATGCTTTTGGTGTGATATATTGACAGTGCGTTTGGGCCTGTAATTCAATCTGCACTCGATGCACTTTAGTCCCCTTCCTCTTGGAACAACCGTGCGGCTATCGGGGAGACCTTAGCTTCCTATGGGCCATATAGCCTAATTTAAGGAGAACTGTATGCGACGGAATAATGAGAGAGCGCCGTCTCCCCTAGTACTGCTTGCCCTTTTTTGCTACTGAAACTAACTTTGCGGCATGTGCATAAAGGTTTATACTGTTGCGACTAAGTACAGAGGGCTACAAGGTGCACAGTATAGTCGCCGGCTCACAGTAAATGTTGGCCTCTTGGTATTCACTGTTTCCCGCTGAAATATCGGCACTTGCGTTTTTAGTTTCGCCTCCACCAGAATGTAGCCGACGCCGCATAGGTCGAGCCGGTAACCTAGCAGAATGCTGCAATAACTGAGCCGCCGTCTTAACATCACTCAACTGAATCATCTAGACGCTAACGATTACTAGCACCGGAATTGGATAAACCGTGGCGCCTAAGTCCCCTTTATCGGAGAAACACGTGAGAGCACCGACAGGTGGCGTAACTCAGAAGCGTACGACACCTTTTTGTGTCGCGCGTCGTCGCCGTGATGGGATCAGTCGTGTTTGCTTTTTAACTTACATCGGGCTGTCTCCACGAGTGAGTGTGCCTTCCTGTGCTATTTATGATCTTCGCCTCCGAAGATGAAAAGCCCGAAGGAAGAGACACAAGAGAGCAAAAAGAAAGGAAGAGGACGGCACGACGCGGCCGTCGTGTCTCGCCTTCGTGTTCTATACGGCGGCACGACGCGTCATCTCGACGCGTCGCCTGACGGAGCTCGACAACGACGGATGACCGAACGGCGTGCCGATACTGGCTGTCGGTGAAAGCCTCTATTTTCAGAAAGCGTCGCTGGCTGGCAGCCTCTTTCCACCTGTCCCGTTCCACAACTACCCGTTCCGTTCATTGCTGAGACTTCATTTCTTTTTATTTTCCCGCTTTTTCTGTTCTTGTGAAAGGCATATAAATAGGTGCGGTTTTGATTTTATAGTATTGAACGTCCCAAAGCGACTCACGCTATGAGAGATGCCGTAGTTAAGGGCTCCGGCAATTTCGATCACCTGGGGCTCTTTAACGTGCGCTGACGTCGCACAGTACACGAGCCTCTAGCATTTCGCCTCCATCGAAATGCGACCGCCGGGATCGAACCCACGTCTTCCAGGTCAGCAGGCGAGCGCCATAACCAATGATTCACCGCGGCGGCTTGCATATAAATAGGGTTTGAGTGCAACACAAATCTTACCTAAAACGTGTTTAAAGTCTATCATCGCATTATTTTCGGCACCGTCAAGGTATTTAGGTCATACAAGTATAATAAACAAATTTACGCACTTGCATCTCACTTAGCCTTGTTTAAGAATTGTAGAAACTCTGTATTAATAGCAGTTGCTATTAATACAGTGTATATATAAAAGTGAATATAAATATTGTTAATATTGAAATAGTTATAACCAGCATAAAAGCGAATTCATACTTATAAGCGTCTAGGGGGGGGGGGGGGGGGGGTTGCATCTTTGTGATACAAGAAAAAAAAATCTGCAGCTCCTGTTTAACTTTCTCAGCAATACAGCCAGCCCTTCATCTTTTGTGTAGCCTGCGCGCAGAATAAAGAAATGGCGAGAAAGTGGAAAAACGGATGAGGACGCACAAGAATGCATGAGGTGGCTTTTAACCTTTCGGTATGTACAGCACAGTGAAGCCCATGAGGAGAGGCACTTAATCCGCGCAGAGTCCGGGGTTCATTGCTGTGTGCTACTAATTAAGTTTTGTTTCCTGATATCGCTGCTCAAGGGACACATTTAGGAGTGGATTGTTGTGGGTGTGACACCAACCATGATGTGGAGTGGAGTGCGTAGCGTGCAAGGGCCTCCAAGTGAGAGGATAACTGAAGTCAATACATTTGGGTACAGGCAGAGCTTTGCCAATGAAGAAGACGCCACATGTCACAAAAATATAGTTTTTCGACCAGTTCATATTAGTTACTTTATGTGATTGCAGCTGTTGTATTAAAACAGCCGCAATATTTGCCACAAGACCTACTGAAGAAAGTGTTTTAGTTGCAGAATGCCCACTGCGCACTCTAGCTCCAAGGTTGATCATATTTTGTGCCTCGCAATATTTCTGGCGCATACTACCTGCTAGATATATTTTGCAATAACAAGAATTCAGTTTTCGCAGAAAAAGTCTTTAATGTATTCGTGTACTGCAATGTTCTGAACGAGTTGTATGGCTTCCTTAGCAAAATGTTCCATATCACCTTTCGCAGCTGCCGCCGAGACGCCGAGACTAAATACAATAAGGCAGCCGTGGGAAGATCGGGGCGTAATAAAACTATCACTTCAGTCGTGCAGGCAGAATGTAACTGGATCTGGTTCAACACAACTAGGTTGAGAACAAAGCTATTATCTTGTTATCCTCGTTTTTCTGGTAGCTTACAGAAGTTTAGAAGCAAGCTACAGCCTATTTTCTCTAATTAGTATTGTAACCGGAGTGAAAATCTGTCCTGCTAGTGCAGCGCTTTAATAAGATGACTCTTTTAATACACCTGATGTGGATGGGACGAAGGCGTGAGTTTTAATAAAGTGAAGCTCGGAGCAGGTGAATCACAAATAACGAGAGGCCAGTGCGCTTTCATACTTTCATGGTGTCCGGTCGGTCGTCCACGCCTACTCAGCGATATAAATGACGCCACCTTCCTCGGAATCTTCCATGAACCTCGGCGGCCAAGAACATATGAGAGGCGAGATATCGCTGTCCAATGTGTTCAAGGCCAAAAGTACCACTGTTTTTTAAATCTTGAAATTTGTCGTCCATTTTCTGCCAGTATTTATAGCGGAATTCTGCAGCTGAAATAGTCTGGCATTATTTAAAATTATACACTGGTACGAAAGCAAGGAATCCAACCGTCGCCTTCTCTACTTCAAAACCGAGAAAAGATGCTCAATTTCATTAGTATTAGTGCTTAGTATGGCATCTTCCGTGGTTGCAAGTGTGCCTGTGGGGACCTGTTTCTGGTGCTGTTTACCGCTTTGTTTGTGGACTGACTAAAACACTGGCCTGACGAAGACGGCGTGAGAACCACTGGGCTCAACGAGTCACCAGAGGCGGGCATGATGTTCCGCATGCGGTCCCACCTGGTTCTGATGGCCAGCTGTGGCGCCGGCACACGACCACGAGAAGTGTTCAGGCCGTCTACCGGGCCCAGGAGACATTGCAGGTACTGGCAGGACCCCAGAGCTGCCCTTTGCTCCTTTTTTACAAATATACCCCAACTTGGAGGATTCCCCTAAACATTTCACGAGTACACGCTGTGTTGGTATGACTCCCCTTCCACCACGCGTGCCTGCGCCAAGCGCGCTAGGGTAGCCGGCGCCTAGAGAGGCACTGGAAACCGCCGCCCATGGAACAACTACGCGGTACTGTGGCTAGAACCCGCGGGCCGCCCCTTCCCAAGCGAGGTTACAGCTTTCAAGGAGCAGCGCTCCGCCCTAACACGCATTCGAGCATGGGGCGAAGTTGCCCCCCCCCCCCCCCTCGAGTTCCTGGGCGCGGCCACCTGCTCCTAACTGCATGTGCCACTAGGAGCCCAATTTTGAGCCCGAGACTACGGGACCATCCATACTGTCTGCCCTGCGAGAAATCCTGTTCTCGGCCTTGATCGCTAGTCAGTCGAGGAGGAGACGGCCTAAACGCTGGACGCTTCCAGGGTATACAATTCCCTGCCACGAGCTTCGAGAGTCTGGTGCAGCTAATAGCCAGGTCAGTCCCTACAAAGAAGAAAGATACGTCCTTGGAGGCAAACGATGGACTAATTGGGACCGGCGACACAACCCGAAAGCAGCGCCCAAAACCGAGCTTCGTTTGTGAGATGGAAAAGGCTCGAAAAGGATGGAAAAAAAGCTATTCATGAGTGCCCGACTCCTTTGTACGGCGTATTCTTCATCGGATCGCCTCTGCTTTTTTACACTCTTGCTAGCTACTCCCAAATGTAGATAGTTTGAATATAACCTAACCTCTATATTTTCCTGCGTCTCTTTGCATCCTGATCACTACCCTTTCGGCAAAACCACCTGCGGACCGACCACAGCGGCGTATTTACAGTCATACCTCGTTAATATGGGCACTTTGGCTCCAGAGCAACACTGCTCATAAAGCGAGTCGTCCGTAATAACGAATGTTGAAGAAAAAAAGATTTAGAAAAAAAACGCTTTCATTACGGACTACTTCAGTGCATAGCGGTAAGCACTTAAGTGAAAATTGGCAATCTTCGAAGCTCCAGCTGCAATATTCTGATCGCCACTATCAATAAAAGCACGTCTGAAGCGTTTCATGATACGCGTGATGGCGCCTCGTGGCGTGAAGTACCTTCTACAATGACTAACATCTCCAAAACTCTGTAGTCGCTCGGCTGACAACTACTGTATTTAGCTTTAAACGTAATGCACAAAAAAAACTTTTTCGAAGCCATTCATGCAGTGTGAGAAATGGCAAGGCGCGTTGACCTGGGTATATTGCCACTTTAAAGCATATGGGAAAACACACGCAAACGCCATTAATACGGCATCTGCACTTTCACACTGCCTTTCGCTGGTGTTCTGAACTCTAATATACAAGAGGTGGAGCATCTGGCAGAAGCACTCGGGATTTTGTTCTCAATGCTGTCCATATTAATGGGACAAAAATACATGTGTCCCAATGAGTTCCGTGCATTTTTGCCCTCTCCATTGTCCGGACAGCGAGCTTCCATATTAACGATGCGCAAATAGATTGAAAAAGTTTGGTCCACAGAAAAATTGTCCATAATCCGAGTCTTCCATTTTAATGAGGGTCGTATTAACGGGACACGACTTCTAAGATAGAAGGCCTGGACATTTTGACGTGCCTGTCAGTCTGGCACTTGCAGCTGCGTCATTACAAGCTCATTACCATGCAAAATGGGTGCAGTATTGGAGTGCGGGAAGAGTTGGTCGCCGGCACGCCGGCGGTGAAGCGAGAGCACTTTTAAGCCTCCGCTCACTCGCCTTCGTGGTTCCCACCGCGCCGCATGTTCCGAATTACGCGTAGATACCTGTCTCTCATTCACTAACTGTCCTCTTTATGTGAACACAATGAAATTTCAGTTAGGTATAAAGAGCATACTCGTCCAATGCCTTGTGAAACAATGAGGCCAATAGCAGACATAAGTAAGTCCATATTTGGTAAGTTCATAATTGAAAACGGCGAGGAGGGCGGGAGGTCAATGTACGCCTCCTTTCATTTTTGTGAACGCAAGGCCGGAACTCCGTCATTACGTGACAGCCGGAGCAGCCGAAGCACGGAAGAAGTTGTGTAACGAAGACGTCGCTCAGGAAGCAGTCCAAGCAAAACCAGACTCCCACGAGAAAGGTTCTGCTTGCGGACAGAAAACAGGTTGAATGTCGACGGCCGGCAACTTCAAGGTTTCGGGGCGCAGACAAAAGAAGGAGGAGCCTGAAAAAATGTCGCTGAAATCACCGTGACCGCTCTCCTAGCTCGCAATCACCCCTGTGTACTTATTTCTTATCTGACTAGCGATGATGCCGATCCAGGGCAATTACCGCGTCTTACACACTCCGAATGACACGCGGCGCAATTAATCTACGGGATTGCGAGGTCGCTATTATGACACGTGTTGTAATGTTGCGTTTCTTCGATATAAGTATGCGGGCTGGCGCTCAAGATAGAGGTCGATGCCCTTGGATCTTACGGTGGACCATGCGCGTGTCTTGTATGGATGGTACGTGTCGTTGAAAGGTTTCTCATTGACAGGATCACGTTCACCAGCCATGGCATGCGATCAGAATACAATAAACATATAGTTTGTTAGTTCCTGCTTCGTTACTCGTTCTACTGCAGGACAGGAACGAGGCCCTTAACAGCGAGCACTGTGGGGTGCCATCACTCGTACGTTGGACCAGTTTCGCTTCCTTCTCTCTGCGGTCGCTATGGGACGCTGCGTGTCAACAGCGCGCGTGAAAAACGCTGCGTACAAAGGCAATCATATCCGCGTCATGCTATTCCCCGCACCTCCGCCGAGCCGCCAATGAGAAATGCGCCCGGTGACGCCTTCCATTAATCAGGGTCGACCTGGTGTTCCGCTGGCATCTCTCGCGGGAACGGGTCCGATCCTTTTCGCATACCGTAACTCCGAAAGAGCCATCACTTTGCCTCGTTGCGCCCATCCCCGTTTTGCTGAACGGCCGCGTGCCGGTGCGCTGTGGCTCGGCGGCACAGGGCGGCACTTCCATTTTCTGCGCGTACCCGGGTGTACGAAAGACGTGACCCCTGCCGTCTCACGGTGCCCCCGAAAGAGGGGTGGTCCGGCTGACCCAGTTAGAAGAGGCCCCCTTCCAGTGTTGACAGAGAGGCGAGGGGGAGGAGGCTTCGCAACGTCTCATCTGGGAGACGAGTTTGTGCGTACGAACGTGCGTTCGTTTGTAGCTGTGGTTTTTGCGTCAGGTAGTGCGTGTGTTTAGTTTGGTGAGCGTTCACTGAAGTGCGCGGGGCCTCTCGTTGGGATCTCGCGCGAACGAGAAACCGGGTGCTCTTTTCCCTCTCCGACCCTTCGGCGCGCAACTGCTCCCCTCTCGCCATAAACAGGCGTAAAATACAAGACCCGCCACCACGCACGCACACACGAGAACACGTGTACGTAGCGTTGAAGCCGAAAAAAAACAATAACTCAGCAACGGAGCCCGAACAGACTCAAAACCAATCACCCTGCCTCAGGCACCTATATCATCTGCTCGCTAAGCCTATGATACGCGAGGAGAAAACCAGGGGGGGGGGGGGGGGGGGGCAGCGAGTGAGGGTGCGTCCCTGTTACTCTAACCTGTGGGTGAAGATGCACGAACGCTGGGTGGCACGCACGTAAGCACTAAACTGCCAACGTAATCTTGACAAAAATGCACAACGCAAAACGCGTAACTACTGCGACCTCCCCCTCTCCTCTTGTCTTTGAGGAATGGCCCGCGCGGGACCCCCAACCCCCTTGCGTGCTCCGAGCGGGCGTGCCCGGCGGATGAAAGTGGAAGAAGGCGCGGGCGTATTTAAGCGCTCCCGAAGATGGAGTCGCGCCTCGTACTCCTCCGAATGCGCGCTGCCAGTGTGGGCCGGTGCTAGTGACTGCAACGATCAAGCTGTTGCCGCGGGACATCGTCGATACAGCGAAGAATCCATCCCACACAGACGGACATATGGCCTCGAAATATTCTGCGGTGAGTGCCTGGCAAACTGCAGCATCGCCTTACCAGACTCGCTAATTGGGACTTGCATATCGATAATCGCTAAAAAGCAAAACCAACGAAACAAAATGTAAGATTGTTAAAGATAGCCGCTATGAATCGGTTAAATGAAGCGTGCCTCAATAGTTTTCCTTTCTAGCAGCAAAAAAACTAAATGGCACTTTCGGCGGTGCATTGCTTCAAAATGTAGCAGCCATGGACTTATCAACCGTTCTTTTTATTGTAACCTGGCATTGGATGTGTATTTGAGTAGCTGATTGTTATCTCACTAAGCGCTTAAGATGTTCGTGCCATTAGAAATAACGTAGAGAGGCTTCGCATTCTTGAAAGAGTGCCACAGCAAGAGCGGCAGAGGGGACAGTGGACAGGCGGGCTGTAATCAGCTGCAGCCTTTCCCATTCCCTGAACGGCTTAATCGGCTAAATGCGTCGTGATTTCTAACTTGCTACATTGCGTGGAAGTGATCTCTTTTCCCAGCAATACCATGGTGGTGTTTTGCTGCTTGTTCATGTAAACGCTGTTTTCTTAACCCCTAACTGTGCGGAATCGCTCGCCAAGTTTTCACTTAGGAATCATCAAACAAAGCACAGTTCGTTGTAATAGAAGCACACAGCTGTGTTCCAGATTACATTAGTGCGCCGCCTGTGTTCATAAATAAGTCTCTGACACCCTCTGTGTTCGGGGCTGTCAGAAAAGTGAGAAGGTAAAACAACACCAGAGTTCTATCTGCGGCTGCGCCAGAGTCTATATCAAAACTAGATGTGCACTCGCTTTTCTGACCGTTTCGCTGAACACGTTCTTGCTTTTTATTTTTTGTCTTCAACTCAAAAGGTCGGTGTTAAAGAAAACAGTGTGGTGGCGCCAAATAAAGGCATAAAGACTAGAGCTGAGCGAATAGCAAAATTTTGGGTGCGAAGTGAATTAGAATATAAAAGCTGAGTGCCAGTCAAATCGAATATTTTCTGAACATTTTCCAAATACTACGATGTTAAATTACAGTCGAAATGTTCTGCGAAACGAGACCAGAAAAAAAAGCTATTAGATATGTACGACTATCAATTGCTTGGGTGCGGAGTAAATATAAATAATAAAAACTGGTTGCAAATTGAGTCGATTAATTTCGATTATCAATACAGGTACGTCAAAATGAAGAGAAACGCTTTTCCCGAAAGCACAGCTATGAAAAAAAAAGAGATATAGCAAACAAATTTTGTTTTCACCCATCATCCGCACAAATTATTATACCTGTAAGGTCTACGAGACATTAAATAAAGAAGCGGAAATCATGAGGTAGTCTGCAGACTGATACCTTGTTTACAATGAATGCCATAACAATTGGTGTCAGTGAAAAAAAAAAGTGTGAATACCGTAATTCGCCTTAATGCTCACATGACAAAGTGTTCACTGAATGCAGTTATGAAGCGCTCTAAGGTGGCCAGATAGCTCCTTATTGGAAGAGTGACGTCCGCTATCGACACACTGTGAGGTAAGGCACTGCTGGCTAAACGGAACAAGACGGCTCGCGAAAGGTATACACAGGAGTAGCAGCATGAGCTGCAATGCGATCGGGACGATCCCTTCCGGAAATTCACGCTCCCTCACGACGCCTGAAGACAAAGCGCCGGTTCTGCAAATCCATCCGGTCCACTCAGCATCGTGTCAGTTTCTCCGGGCTGATAGCCCTGTGACTGGCACCAGCAGGTCGTTGTCGCGTACCGTGAAGGTGCGAGAACTAAAGCATGGCGTTAGGTGCCCCATGCAGCGCGCGCGCTGCACTGTGCGCAGTGCGGTGGCACGGGCTGGGTTCGAGAACTCGTTTCTGTCGCACACCTTTTTCTTTTCCTCTGTAGCCTAAGATACACACTTTCTTGATTCTAACTGACGAAAATTGGGAACGATCAAAACAATCGCCGCGAAAGTACCGCAGCCGCGCACGCGAGCCGCGACTTCGCCCCTTCCGCGGTCCCCCTCAAGCTGGGCCGCTTCCACGCGCGCACGCATCTCATCGTAGGGATATACAACGAGAGGGTCGCTGCCAGTCAGGTTCACAGCCAGCCGCTGACGTGCCTCGTGGTGCGGCGCCTAGTTTTACAACCCGCGAGCGCGCCGGCGACGGCTCTCGGTGGCCATCAGGGCATTGATTTTATGCAAGGCGTAGCATTTCCACGCGCAGGCTTCTTGCCACGTGCTGACAGTCGATTTTATGAGGAAAGTGCAATTTAACTCGAGGGACCAATGCAGGATACAGCCGTTTGGAAACGTCGCGATGTTTACTTGCGAGTTTAGGTGAATTTCTGTCCGTTTAGGAGGCTCGATTAATAGATCGAATAGTGAACATGGGGTTCGAATACAAATCGAATAGCGCATTGGTTGATTGAAAGTCCTTTATTTTGAGGAGGAAGGCACAAGGCCGCTGTGCGGGAAATTATGATCTAAAGTTAGTCACATGTCGGGTTCCGACTCGTTACAGTTCGAAAACCAAAGCTTCAAACCTTTGCACACCCGCAGCAAAAACCAATTTTATACTGTTGTGTTATTTTTTTAATCCTCTCTACTCCAATCTGGGCTGCCAGGACATTCAAGTTTCGACACATTTCGCTTGAGACCTTTGTTCAAGAAATCAGGGGCAGTATTTTGTAACGAATCTCTCTAGCGGTAGCAGCATCACGCAATACTTTCTTATTGACCAATCGCTTGAGTTCTTTTGCCGTCCCCGACCGCGTTTTCCTTTTTTGAGCGCACTCGGTTGCTCTCCAGTAGGCTTGATGTCGACTATTCTGCACATTCCTCATGCTGCTCTAATCCATCATTTCCCTTTAGACTCAGCTAGACTATGAGCTGGCGCTAGGTCTTCAATCTAAAATATCGATGATTGTTTCATTAATTGCAGCGACAGTTCGAGCTCTGCAATAAACGATACCACTTTTTATTTTAAGTCAGAGGAAAATATTATTATTCATAGTGATCTTCTTCAACCGGTGTACGTAGCAGTGGCACCTGAAACAAGCTGGCGCTTGCCGGCTCCGACGTCACAGGCGTTCGCCCCTGCCTCGGCGCTACTCGCCATCTATAGAGCAGCGCAGACTGTGTGGTCGCCTGATGTTCCCGTTCGCGCTTCGTTCGAGTTTGGTGTCCTCTATTCTGGCCAGCGAAATAATATGACGAGGTAATGCATGGTCCAAAGATTTAACAACAGTTTTAACTACTTTGTGTTTGGGAAAGACACATTCTTGGTCTTTTCTATTAGATTAAAAGCTTCGTTTTTTATTTATATGCGCATGCCCCCTTATTAATGTTTACAAACTAACCCTGAAAGCATAAAATGCTGGAATTAGAGTGTTGAAAAAATAAAAGCTTGCCAGTTCGGGGCCTAGATGGGAAGGAGCTGGCAACGACTACTCGCGAACAGAACAACGCTTGATTCGCGAGCGTTGACGCTCAAAGATAACAAATTAAGAGAAGCCTAACAAAACAGCGTCACACTGCATGCGGGCATATCTACCGCACATCATGCGACAGTATATTCAAAGCATGGCACGGATTAGTCTGCAAGCATTTATTGCCATTCAATTGAGTACACAATCAATGAGAAGTTTTAAATATTGAGGCATGAGGAGTGCGCCACGGATTCTTTGGTGTTATATCCTCTTTATCGAACCCAGAACTTGCGGCAGCATGTGAACGCTTGCCGTGGAACGCATAATGAGGGTCCTATCTGGCTTTATAGCAGCGCCATCCGCATTCGAATTTTCAACGCATAACGTTACAGCTGCCAGCTAGAGCCCCGCGCAATGTTTCACCGCGCTGACAGTTGATCTGTTCTCTCTCCGGACATAAGATTGTTGATACACACTGAGTTCTATAGCCAAGACTTCTAGGATAATTCGCAACATAGCTTCATAATCACAAGGTAAGGACCTTAAGAAGCTCGTCTCAACACGAACAAACATCAAGGCGGGCCCACGGTATAGGCACATAGTTTGCTTGGCACCGGTCTGGCAAGGCCAGGTTCCTGTATTAGGAGTACACCGAAATGCTGACATTTACGCGACACACAAAGCCCCTATTTGCAGATGTTTGCTCCTTCCTGCAGCTGTGTTTGCTCAACAGAGTCGCTAAGTGTTGCTCTGTGTCGAGTGCAAACTAAACTCCCCGGTACGAAATGGCCTGCATCCGTTAAAATTCATGCAGTATTGATGGAACAAAAAGAAAACGCCATAGGGACTCCTGCCTTCACGTTCCGTTCTTGATGAATACCGAAACAAGTACTTAATCACTGTAGGCATCAACTAGTGCATTACAAAACACTTAATTTTGTTTAAACCATGCTGCCCATAAAAGCGGACATTAATGTAATCTCGAATTTTATAACAGTATATCGGCAAATTTATGGCATGTTAAGGTAATGACGCATTGTTTGCCCTTATAAGGGTATCGAAAATGTTCACCTTTGTTAAAAATAAAAAAAAAACTGAGACGAAGGTTGTCATTATGTAACGCGATATTCCTCTACAACTGTTCGTGGTGATGAAAGCAGTGTTGCTTACTCGTTATTTTTAGTCCACATCTCTGGTACAGTGCACGTGATTCCACTGTACGTGCTGTCAGTCGTGACATAACTGTTCAGACCACAAAGCGCGGCGCAATGTTACTCCAACACCAGAGGGCCCGAAGGTCTACCCTTAACAGCGGTCGCTATACAATTGCGCATCACTCGAGGGCATATTTTAAATGGTCGTTGCGCTGTCAAATAACAAGTAGCAGCCTGAAGTGATCTGCACTGTCGCAGGTGCTGCTCGCCGTGGTGACCACCGCGTCTGCGACCTTGCACTGCCACCTGCTCAAGGGTGGACCAGGAGGAAGGCCCATCTTCGGCGGAGGAGGCCCCGGCCCATTCATCGGAGGTGGCCCCGGTCCGTTTATCGGAGGAGGACCGGGTGGCTTCAAAGGCGGCTTCGGCGGTGGCTACTCGGGTGGCTTCCGCTCTGATTTTCAGAGCGGCTTTGGAGGAGGCGGTTTCGCGCCTGCCGGACCCCTGTTTGTGTCGGGCCCCGGAGGGTTCGGCGTGGGCCCAGCCGTGGGAGGAGGCTACGGCCCCAGCATAGCGTTGGCGCCCTCCGTCGGACCAGCGGCTGGCTTTGGGCCCGGAGGCGCGGTTCCAGCTCCGCTGTCGTTGTCCAGGCCACCCGCGACCACTTCGACCTTCATCCCAGGAGGTCAGACCAAGGTGATCCTCGTCAAGGTGAGGTTCTCAATTTCTCCAAGCATGGAGCCTGCTGAGTAGAACAGATGGAACACACCAGCTCCTGGTGCACTACATTTTGTTGTGTTTCTTCGCATGTACACCTCCGTTCAAAAGTATACAGCCCAATGGGTTTGTCTGTGAGGCTTGCAATATTTCTCATTATGGCTCCTCAGCGACCATAATCTCTCGAATGGAGAGTGGCTTTAGGTTCCCAATCGTCCCAAAATTTGGACTGCTTGATGCACTAGGGAACCACGCTAAGCAGTTTAGAAGCAAACCTTTTGGTCTGTATGCTTCTGACGAGGGCTGTACCTGTCTGCGTCTTTCTTTGTCTTTTTAATAACGAATGATAATGAAGCATGCCTCTGTTAGCATGCAGGGAGATAACAGACTATATTTGATCGTGTGATTTAAGTTACCTGAGTGAAGAGGGGTGTAGGGAACTGTGGAGGTGCGCAGGAGGTTACTACCTCTTCACCCCGAAGGAGCCAGTGGAGTGGAGGGTTCTTTCACGGCGGAGAACTGGCTCTACTCCCGCCCATCCGGACACGCAAGGAACAGGGTCACTGAATGAAGTGGCTAGCGGTACCCACTGATAAAAAAACAACGCACAATCTGGCTGAAACTTCAAACAATGGAAAAAAAAGCTTCATAAATATAATCTTAACTGCATTTTTTCGCTTTAGTAGCATTTTCGAGGAAAGGAGCCAACGCTGCGTACTACGTTACGATCTCCTGGCAGCCACTGGCGAACATGCATTATAATGCTCGCTCGCTGCCTTCCAGGGGACACCCAGTATCAGCCAGAGGCCACTAACCACGCGTTCTAAAAATCCTCGCTCACCATCTATTACTAAATGGCGAATCCTACAGGGCGCTTACTAAACGGAGGACGGTGCCCGTCCATTGAATGGCTTCAGAAAAGGGACTCTGCCAATATCTCTGCTGTGTCTTCGATGACTATTGGCAGGTTGCCCAGACGGGCGCCGCTCTTTCATACGAAGATCTCAGTAATTGATATTTGTAAGCGATGCTTTGGCGACAGGGTTGCGTGCATGTGGAAGGAGAAGCACCTGCTCTTGCGTAATTCACTTCCGGAGAGAGCGACAAGCCATGATTGGGAAACCGATGGTACGAGGAAAAGGTTTCGTTCTTTTTACCTTCTAGCGGAAAGACAAGTGACGATGAAGTTGTTAACCCGTTAAAGTTAAGCCCACAATTATAGCAATAGCAAGTACCAAGCTTAAACCGTGCGTTGTCTGCGCCTGTTGCATGTAGCAGCGTCCCCGACTGGTGGTTCTCTTTGCTCAGGTTAAACACCTGGGCACCACCACGCACCACCCGACGGGGTTTGGCCCCCTGGGCAGCGGAGGGCCCCTGGTCGGTGCCCCTTTCGGGGGGCATGCGGGCCACGTGGCGCCACCTTTCGGGCTCCCCAGCACGGCGACCGGGTACGGGTCTCCCATCAAGCACGGAAAGGGCGGCTGGTGGTGAGCATCAGGCTCGAGGTGAGTGGCCTCAGTCAGTCAAGCGACGCGAAATCGCCGAAACAATTGCTTCTCAGAATTGGCTTGCAACATAATGCAGTACAGACTGCTGGGGAACCATGGAGAACCTACAGGACGACTCTGCCCAAAGCGAACACCTCTAATTTGTATTCAAACAATATCACCAAAGAACTGGACCATATTTTCGCCGATTGAGAGAAAAGTTGGAGGGGACGCCTAGGCTGCGCCTTAAGGGTTTGACACGATAGCGCTAATGGGTTAATGTCCGTATATGTGGAACTGGTAATTCTCTACTTCACATTAGTAGAACCTTGTGAGTTCTCATACCACTCCTGGCGCAGCGTTGCAGCGGTTAACATGTACGCCAGTGCCCTGCGATGGCAAGTATTATCACCAGTGGGACTTGTGCGATCCAGGATGCTCTTCCTGGGCTGCCAATAATTAATTTAACTGCCACCTGCCACGGTGGTCCCTTTGCTCACAATCCGGTGGGTAGGTTAATTGTGATGACACCACAAGGACACGTGACATAGGTGACTCACCCAAGTTGCTTCTCCCGGGATTTCCCGCTCACAACGCTGACGACGACGGCGGATTTTCTGCACAGCGGGGTCTTTAACGCTATCGTGTTAAAATCTAGTATAATGAGTATCTAATGAAATTCTAGCGGAGTAAAAGTTGATTTTGCTGGCTACCGTAGCAGAGCCCTAGCTAGCAGGTTCAAGAGTGAGGACCATTCCAACTCCTGGTAGCGTGCATGGCAGTGAACGCGCAGCAGGCGAGGTGCTTTTGGCGCCCAGATTTTAGCCTTCATCACTGAGATATCCGAGAGGTTAACATATGCTCTAGTTAGTGTTAATGAACGACATGGTTGAGAACGAAGTGCTAGGCAAAGTTCAGATTCACAAAGAATGCTGATTCAATAGGACAGGTAGAAATCATTGCCTCATGGGGAGTACCTTCTGCTGAAGCTGCCGGTTCGTTTGTTCTTGCTCTGGTGCCCCTGCATATATCGCAGCGTAGCGACAGCACCTAAGGAGCTTTCCGACCAGTAAAGTGTCGTCTTTGCTGCTCCTGCTTCCACTACTACAAAAAAAATAAATAATCATTGAGGGGTGGCCACTGCTCTAATCCCGTGGGAAAAAGAGCGATAGATGAGCTGATAAGCCACAGGAAGAACAAATGCGGACGGATCTACAGGCGGCAACCTGTCATAATAACATAGCTGTCAATCGCTGCACAACATGAAACTTTGAGGAAGAAGCCAAGCCGTTTTGTTTCGGTGAAGTGCAGAATTGCTGATGAGAGCTTTAAGGTTTGAAATGCGTCGCAGTTGGTGGACATTTCATACAAGCTTATTTTTTCAGCATGCAGGCATGCCTTTTATTGAGTTTCCCTGTCGGCGGCAGACGCGCCTGTGACGCCAGATCTCTTTCCAGTCTGAATGCTTGTGGCGCTCCCTCTGAGGGGCTTAGTCAGCCTTACCGAAAGGAAATCTACAAGCCATCATTTAAATGATACTGTGCTACACAACGCACCTATCCGCTCGAAGACGGCCAATCATTTGCACCGTTGTCGCTGCCGAAGAGTTTAGGGCTTTTCTTTAAAGGTATACAAGTTCGCAAAATAGCGACTTTGCTTTTCGGCTTCCTTGTCCGTCACCCGTCTGCGCGTTGTCAGCGCAGCGTAAGGACGCATTATTGTCGGCCCCCTTGTCAGTTCCTTTCAGTGCCAGGCGACACGTGTAGTGGATTGAAACGGGTCAAAATGGCTTTTGTTCTCCTTCAGGAGAACAATGCTACGGCAGGTTAAAATTCTCGTACAAGGAAGAGCGTATACATTGGCGCATCGTGTATAAAAAGAAACACCGTATTTTCCGGAATGCAGTGAGTGGACTATACATACCTAAATTTTGGGAGTTTGCGCTGCGCGAACAATCTAGTGGCGTGGTCTATTCAGCATTCTTGTCCTACAGCTTAGGCAGTGATAAGCTCCCACGCTCTACCTGATTTTTACTATTGCGAAGTGTCTTAAATTCATAGTTCTGCGGCTCTTGCGCAAGCTGGCGCTTCGACATTGAATGAATTGGGAGAGCAGCCAGTATACCGACGTCAACTTGTTCCTGCTCTTACAGCCAGGATGATACCGACAGTGAACGGGTTTTAGCCTGAAAAACATTCACAGTGGTCACTACACTTTTTGTGCAGAGAAACAGTTAACTAGTGAAGATACATTTTTTTTTAGCAAGACGCGTAAAGCAATAAGCGGATTGCACACCTGCAGGCCCTGCGAACTGTGTACTGGCGGCAGAAAATGTAGAGATTTAGCATTTCTTGTTTAAACTATCAATGGGCTGACCCTGCGAACGGTACATCTTCAAAGCACGGCAGAACAAGCACTTCAGGATGGAAGATGTGCTGAGAATTGGAAGTACTGTGTTGTGAGCGGGTCTTGCTTTTGGATTTTCAGTGCAGAAACGATGTGTATAGCAGTACGGCCCCGAATTAACGTGTGGTAAAGAACGTACTTCGTGGGCATATAAGAGTTCGCTTATTCTGGTATGGTACGTCAATGAGCGTAGATTCGTCACTGTCGGGGCTTCTTGTTGGCTGCGGTACTCTAGAATGGCTGCACTGATAACAGCCCCAGCCTTACGTGGGCATCGATGCAAACAGTTTTTCGTACCCTACTACTATCAGGGAGTGAGCGGATCGTAGAGGCCTCCACAATGTCATGCACTCGGCTTGCTTGAACATCAGCGTTCAGTGTTAGCCTGAGATAATGGCATAAGAATATCCAAGTGCATTTTGAAGACCGCTTTAGTTCCCCGGATGGTATACTGGTACACATACTGTGACGAGCAATGAAGTTAACAGGTGAAGTAATTTCCTCACCATGACTGTCATAGGTAACAGGCACTTTCCTTCGATTCCTATACATGGTTACACAAAAGCGTGAAGAAGGGGCAAACGAATAAGCTTTGCTATCCTGCCTGCATACTCCAGCTCACAATATCTGCTGCAGCGAAGCGGATGCTACCAGTGCAAGGCGCTGCTTTCCAGACGTGCCCATATAGCTCGAACGCGAGCGAACAGCGCACTTGCTGAATCCGTAGCCTGGGCATAGTACGTTCCACTTCAATGCAGCTATAGTTTCGAGACGGAGAGTACCCACTGCCTGCGCGGTCAAAGAAGTACTGCGTATTTTATACAGTATGTCATGACGAATGTAAAGCAGTCGAAGTGAAATCGCTACGCATAAGTTTATAGCAGTTAAATGCACGATGAATAAGGGAGCAAATAGGCCATCGATATTCAGGCCACTTGTCCACACGGACGTCTTTCTATCTCGGCATGGCTTCCCGTTTCGTAAGCGATCAGTAGTGTGGGTTATCCGCTTTACTTAAAAACCACGCCATCGATGAGTTTACGGCCCGGTGTTGTCGCAAAAAATGAATTATCACAGCAGCGTGGCTTCTCCAGCGCGAGAAACGGAACAGCTACGAAAGAAACCAGTTCATTTGCGAAAATTCTTTCTGTTCAAAAGTGCTTAAATGAAGGCGGCAAACAACCTTCTACCACTGACTACTGAAGAAGGCGACAAACATCAATCGACGCCTATTCTGTAATAACAAAGGCAAAAAACACAGTCTGAAGAAAAGCGATACCGTCGAGAAACTCGCCTGGAGGGTCACTTGGGTAGATATTGTGCCCCAGTTACTGCGACGAAAGAAGAATGAATGAGGAGTACGTACAGTGGGGAACTGCTTTGGCTGGTCACTCCTGCTTTAGTTTTTATCCCCCACACGGGTTCGAAGGCTGAATCTGGCGCACGCCTCATCCCGAGATTGCGGAACGTGCTTTTGTATTTTTTTCCCCTTCGCTGTGCTGCGCGATCGATTATTTCCGAGCCTATTTAGATAAGCGTTTCGTTTTGCGGCCTTCCGACCAGACGCTCCGAAATGTGGGAAGAAACAGCGTCCTGAGAAGCCTGAGAAGAAACGAGTTGCTGGTTGTTGGCTTTACAATATCTTTTCAGGTTGACTGCGCCGCTGACGACTGCATTGCCGTGTAACTTCTTTCATTTTGTACTCAGTCCTGTACAGTGCATCCATTAGTGCAAACGTGGGATGCCGTCTACGCTTTTCAAGGCGAGACCGTTAATGGTTCCGTTGTGCAGAAAATCTGACCTCCGCTAGCGCGTGCGGAAAATCCGGATTTGTTGAGAAGGTCGTGACGTCACAATGACATGATCGCGCGCGGGAATTCAAACACCCCGCAACGATCACACACTACAACTGTTATAATGTCACTACGCAACTCCTCATTGGCATATAGGGTCGTGACGTCATTCCACCACCATTACGAATTGCCTCTAAAGAAAGAAAAGCGATTGCGCGGCAAAGAAAAATGGTCAAGCCGGGATTAGCACCCCTGCCCTTTCGGTCCTGAACCGGGCTCGCTACCACTCGACCACTCGGCCTCTACAGGGACCCATTAATGCTATAGCGTCATACCATAAAGACGGAGCTTAGGTGTCCCCGAATTTCACTCCATTAATGTACTCGCGTCCCCGCAAGCTGCGTTTTTTAAAGGATGCCTTAGGCATCGTCAGGCTTTGTATACGTACAATTAGCGCTTAGCCCTCTTTATAACTACAAGACATATGATAAAGGACACCTTTTGTTCTGTAATTTTCACTCTTTATATTAGCCTGATATCATATACGGAGAAACCTGAGAGCTCACTGTAGACACTCAGTGCCGGCGGCGCTTGGCTGGTAGTCGGGATTCACGGGTTTCATTCCTGACCACGACGGCTGCATGTCGATCTAGGCGGACAAGCCCGTACAACGATATTTTGGCAGTTGGACGCTGAGCCTGAGGTTTGTCAAAATAACTTCCGGAGCCCTGCACCCTGGTGCTACGAAAAATACTTTCCACTGCACTACGACTAGATTCATAGAGCTCACGTTGTTGTTTTTGGACGTGAAACTTCATTCATCAACTATTTGACCTGTTTTGATAACTAAGAAAGCATACTTTCTGTACCTCGTGAATAAGCATCAAACAGTGGCTGTTTTTTTGTTGTTATCTTGTATTAACCTAAAACTTGTGCGGTCCTACAATAACGAGAAAGTTCATAAGTTTCTTCATTGCTGAGGCCTCATTTCACTTCCAGTCATCTTAAGATGGAAGATATAGCCACGTGGTAAGCCGCTCGAAGACAAGCTATCCTTAACAATCGACGGTAAATAATTACAAGCACTGATTATGTGGTCCCGAGGTAGTGAGCTTTCATAAACACTGCTCGCGTTTCAAGAATGGTGTGCGGGAGAACCTGGCGCGCCGCCACTATAGCGCGAGCGCTGAACAGCGAATGGTATGCGAAACAAAAGCAACCAGCAAGGACGACTTGTTTACCAGCCACCATTCTGCGCGCACCTCCTCCCTCGCAGCGGACAATAGACACTGCATCGTGGTTGGCCCTAATGATCTTTCCACGACGCGACCTCCGGGAGTGCTTTTTTCCGGTGCCCCGAAGTGAACGGCGTCGTGGGACAGCAGGTCGACACGTTCCATATTGGCGTCGTCTTGCTCCCTGGATGATGTCTCGGCGATCGTTGCTTCATCCACGCATCCTTGCGGAATTAAAAATACACTCGAATCTGCCAGTCCTCGCAGCTCGTGTGACTGCTTCGCGGAACAACTCGGATGCGGGCGTGTTTTCCATTGCCCGCATGACGCCGTGAAAGGGAGCGCTAAGCAGATCTTCCATAGGCTATGCACTGGACCAGAAAGGGCCAGCACTGCCTTGTACTTGAGAACCACGGAGCGATGCTCTATTGTACGACTTCAGCGCTTCGTTCGCCACGGCGTCTAGCAAAGCATTCGTCGTGCGGCCCAGCAGTCGTGCTTACGTAACGCACACGGCGTGCACACTGGTTTTAATTCTTCCCTCGGCCTCTCCTGCTGACTTCGGCCCACGCGTGCGCTGCCGTACCTCCAAATTGCCCTTTACTAGACGACTGCAGGCCGTCAACGCCGCGCCACATGTCAGTGATGACTGAGAGCGATAACGCTGGCTCCGCGGCAACTTTCGAAACACAAGCGAAAGGGTTCACCTCGACCCGCCTCCATCGAGGGTCGTCTGCTTCAGAACTAGAAAACTGGCGAGAAGGAGGGAACGTCAGAGGCGGCCAGCGCCTGTAAACTTCCACGCTGGCGCTTGGCATTGATGAACGAGCGATCGGACAAGTTTTACTGCCGTTTGTCCCCGGATCACGCGGCTTCAAGCACGATAAAAACTTTATGGGGCATTTCGGTGTCGGGTAACGTGTGTGCCACTGCTGTATCGCAGCGCAATCGGCGCTGTACCCTGTTCATTAGATAAGAACGAAAACCAAAGATTGCGCAAACAGTGCGCCTCTCAACGGGAAACGCACCTCGCGGATACGCCGGACCCTCAACGGACCGAATACCAGTCGGGCGGAACGACTTGGACGGAGCTGAGCGAACCGATGCCGTTGTGCGTGTACGCGCGGTATTTATTTCGCGCGTCCAGCTCCGCGGCAGCGGTCAATACTCTGCGGTGGCTTAAGTACGGCACGTTGCCTTCTGACGACGCACTGATGCGACGTCTGCAGAATTTTGCTATTTTATGAAGATAATGATGAGTATTTATGGCACAAGGGCAACTTTGGTCAATGAGCGCCATGGCGCAAGGTGTTTTTGTCTATGCAAAGCAGGGGTCAGAGACCCATTTTCTAAGCATTCCACTCAGATCAGCGGAACCATTGTATCACTGGTGGGTAGCCACTAGGCCAACACTGCAGTCATGTTTGTTGCTTGTTAGGACCGTTTCTTGGGCATCACGTCCCTGCTTATGTATCCGTCCAAGAACTACTGGTGACCTCGCTACTCGTACGCGCTACTCGGAGAAACTCCGAGCTTGCTGTGGCCTACCCACTGTCTCAAAGAGCTGCCTTCTAACGGCGTCCGCAAGAGCATCAGGGTAAGGGCGAGGCAACATCGGCCAAGAGTCACGGCAGTATTTTAGCAGGCAATGTTTGTTCTTTATTCAAGGTACGAGGTCCCCCTTTAAAGTTAGTACAGTAAAAAAAAGTACTGACATGCCGAATAAACATAGAACGTGAGTTACTATGAATAGAAAGTGTGACTTTTCTTGTTTTTGTTGTGGATGGAAATTTTTTACACACAACAAACATGGACCAGAAAGGGAACATACGCAGGCCTGTGTGTGTACATTTTCTTGTCCGTGTTTGCTGTGTGCGGATAATTTTCATCCACTATGAACAACCAAATCGCCTAAAACGCAACGATGCTGTTTTTGTTGTCTCCTTTTCCGCAGATGTCGAGGAAACCAGCGCTAAGGGGCCGTCTAAAAAGCAAGACAAAGAGGAGGCGACATTTGTGCACGCGTTGTATACAAGGACTGGTGTCGCCAGATTACTGACAGCTGCTGCTAAAGCACTGCCTGTGCGGGTGGCTTTGCGCCCGTGCCCGCAATGTTGTGCCGCTGCTCTGCGGTCGTGTTGAGCCGCAAATCTGAGCCCAGCCACCACTGCCATCGAAACTCCGATAGTGCTCGCACCATCACCGTGCTAAGACCGAGCGGGCGCTCCTTTCTGCCGTTGACTGCGAACCTCCTCTGCAATGAGAACCATGTCTGTGGCAGGCACGTGCGCGTGGGAGAGATGGAAGCACTCTCTTTGTAACACTCTTTGAACTGCGTGCATATATTTAACGATGTACTTTGAAAACACTGAGAACATTCAGGAACGCATTTAATGCTAAATGGCCTCTTTCCATTGCATGTGAGGCTAAAACAACATACAAAAAAATCCTTGTGTACAGAGCTCACCACCAATGCGCGTAGGAGTCCATCACCAAGCGGAAATTATCGTAGTCGTTCATTAATGACCAAGCCCATCAAATTAAGCTCATCCTCATTGATGTTCTTTAAACTTCATCAGAATTAGAGGTCACAGGGCAACACACGGGACCAGAAAGATGGAGATGACACACTGGGCTGTGTGTCGTATTTTTCTTTTTGCTCTGTTTGTTGTACTATGATTTATAATTCTAAACGATGTACCAACTTGGCCAGGTCTCTCTTTCTGTTTGCTAAATAACATTGCTAAACAAAAACTAGGCAAAATAAATACTTGGACGATACAGAGGACGGGACAGGGCTGTTTCTGCGCCTTTCCCGTACTCTGTCATGTAAATCTATATTTTGCGCAGTGCCGTTCTTAATTATGAGCCACGAGCATGTCCAACAGCGTCCTGCCTTCAATTGCTCATGAAAGTCTTTCTCCTTTTCTTTATCTGTTGAGGTGATAATTTTGCCACTGTACCACAAGCTGAGATTCGGATTTGCAGATATGTTGCATGCTGGAATAATGTTATGACACTGTTTCTCTCACTCTCAAGATGTCACAGTCTCTCTTATAACAATAAACTGATGATGCTTGAATGCTGTTATACGTCCTTTCGTTTTTATTCTGGCCTGCTCACCGACGCAATGGTCTCATTTCGGTCACACAATCTTCCACTTCTGTGATTCGTTATGCGCCTGAACCAGGGCAGACATACGCTTTGACATACGCAGACATACGCAGTCATGCTGAAATTTCTGCTTTCGTGCGTGATTTACTGCTTCTAGCCGAGGCTGCGTAACGAATAACCAAAAAAAAAATTTAAAAACACACACGTATGAGGAATAACACCGCATTGAAGCATTAACCGAATTAGGTGATAATTCGCAGAGACATGCCATGCGGCTGCCTCGCACGAGAGGCTGGAACCCGCCAACCGCTTAAAAGAGATGATGATGATGATGAATATGAATTTTTATGACGCAAGGGCATCTATGGCCAAAGAGTGCCATTTCACAAGATATTTTCGACTTCTCAAGGTGGGGTCAAAGACCCATTTCCCAAGCATTTCACCCTAAATAAGCCGAGCACCGGACCAGGGGAAAGCTTGTACCCATTGTATCACCGGTGGGTACCCGGCGGCACTGGGGATCGGACCCCGCACCTCCCGCATGCGAGGCGGATGCCCAACCACTTGGCCACCGCTGCGGTTCGCTTAAAAGCGATGATGCAGCGTCACACTAACAACTAGCGGCTTCTTTAAGCAAACGCCTCAAGTCACCGCACACTGGACAGGGACTTGAAAACACCAGCACCGAGTTGCACGAAGCATATTGTTTTCGTCCAGAGAGCAGTGAGTTCGTCATAAAAACAGGAAATTCTTCAGACATGATAAAGCTTCGCGAGAAGAATACGCGCAATTAAAACAGGATACTGGACGAACACAACTCGTCTCATATCTTGTTTTCTGCGTGTGCTTTACGCGGAACTTTACCATGTCTCAAGAATTACACCAACTAGCCCGACGACATGTTCTACTAAAGCAAGAAATCGATGTTACTACCACTTTTTGCACTCTGAACTGGCGACTTTGGCGGTAATACATACAGGACGTCTTCGCTGATTCATGAATTGAAGATTAAAGTACTGACTGGTAAAATTTGGCTTCTAGTTTGTTTTAAATTGCGGAAAAGGAATACTTGTCCTGCCTTTTCTGCTTATTTTCATGGTTCACTTTTCGTAATGATGGCTTGTCGGAATGGCTAGCAGGCTGACGCACGTCGCCCCTCTTCTCCCCGCGACCTCTGTTCATTTTGTTTTCTGTTGTGCAGTAGTAACAGCACTGATGCACAGTAACAGCTGTAGTGTACCAAGCACATGCCTTGGCTGGACTGCAGTAGGTTAATGAAAGACAGCCGGATATTTGTTCATTAGCTACTACGAGTTGGCAGCGAGAGGTAATCGTTTGTTTTGTAAATGATCGAAAACACCGGAAGTTCCTTGCAACTAAGTGCAATTCGATGACAATATTTTAAATAAAAAACCACCGCATTTATTACGGATGAACACAACTTCCTTGAAATTTCCGACAAATAATGTGAAACAAAATTTATGTTGACTGATGGGGCTGGTAGTGAATTCGACTTTTCAATTATGCCAATATATCTAAAAAACCTCAGCAGATACTAGGCCAAAATGCAGTACTTCTACGACTGCAGTGCAGCGGTGATACAGACGGAAGTTTAGTTCTTAAGCTGCAACTGAAATGGGCACACAGAAACGCCTTACGGTGTGCAAAGCAAAGAGAGCGGCAGAAAACGAAAAGCTGCCAGCAACACGGCCTGTCACTCAAGTCTCGCAATGCGCTCGTGCCAGAAGCGTGCATGCTCCTTTACCTTCCGTTCCGTGAAACCAGGACGGCAGCCTTTGGCGGCGGCTCTTGCGAGTGGCCCTGTCCATTTCCTCAACAAAGAAAGGTGACTGATAAAGCTGGCTGTGTGTCCACAACTCGTTATCATGCATTGTACTCTGTTTGCCTGGCGCACTAGTTTTTTTAATCATGCAAAAACGATGGTCCTTGCAGAAAGCTCATTGGAAAAAATCTTCAACAAATCCTGTTTGTTAAGACAAGTTGGGCAGAAAAATTCCAAACAATTATACTGTTGCGTGTAGCGTCGTAGGCAGCAGCGACTTTTATGTAACGTTCGGTTAGCGCGTGCACAGGTTGCCGTCCCTGGAGAATGTTGAAGACAACCATGTTGTGTTTTATTAATATGAACGCTGCGCAACACTAATAAAAAATAATGCAAGTTTATCCTCTACACATATCCTTTATTTTAATCTTTCAAGTAGGCTGTGTGTCCGCGCACTGTAGATAAAGACAGTGCACGTGAGCTCACGGCATTCAACACAGAAAGGAGGAGATGTATTTGATTTGCTGCTGTCTAATAACGTGTGGATCTTTCCGCTTTACGTTATCCGAAATGTTATTTATTTATTTAGATTGCCCGATGGTTTTTTCTATAGTTTAGTAATGAGGTACTCGGAACGCTCACACAAAAAGGGACCCGAATGAGCGCAGACGAGAAATTAATTTGGGACAAAACACATACAGTATATGCTTTAAATTTAGTCACAAAAAAAAAACATGCTTCAAAGTGAGAGTCCCCGTGCAAGACACGAGTAAAAAATATTAACATATTAAGGTAGGTATTGCTATGTGGTGATGGAAGCCAGGGAAATACTTGGGGGATTTGTCAATAGGCAGAGAAAAGGAGGCCAGACCTGAAAGTGGCCTTATGCTGTGTCCAAACTCTGATGCTCTGCTCGTAGCAGGGCAGCGTCGCCTCGAGAAGGTATAAACCCCATTTTATGAACAGAACTGAGGGAAACATCGAAGGTCGCGGTTGTTGGAAGAAAGTCAGGTGCGTTTATTATTTTTTTTTGCAAGTGGTCATCGTCTCTTGCATCGTGAATTAGCCCTGCTTTTTCATCACATTTACGGGTATATATAGTATTTATCGCCATCCTTTCTTACTGATGGTTTTGAAAGCAGCCTTATAGTATATTAAATTGGTTTCAAAGAAACTTAGGCATCACAGTTAAAGTCATGCTCATTATTGCATAGGCGGCAGTAGCTCTTATTGGGTCTCTAATATCAGGTTTTGAACCTGCCGGAGCAAATCTGCGTTCCATGTAGGTAAGCTCTGTTTTATATTGTTCTGCCTTGTTTCTGAGCTCCACAGAACGGCATTCGTGATTTCCGGCGAGGACTTTTCGATTTTTCAAAATAACTTTTTTTTTGTGTGTCGTACCTTACCATTCCAATGCTCAGCGCTTCCGCGTTTTTAGGACACTTTCCAGCTTTCTTTTTGTACGAAGAAAACATGAACTAGCATGACAGCAGCCATTTTAAGCACACAACACACATGAAGCAGGACGCTGTTTGCGTGGGGAGTTATTGAGGGAATGATGCCAAGGCGTCCGGTCAGTTACTTATGAATTGTACTTTTGGAACATGCCTTCAGATTGAACAACGCCATAAATAGCAACCTCTGAAGGAGACATCACGTAATCAAGGAACACCTAAGAAAACAACACTAGAATGAGCTCTAAACAACCGTTGGTATCAGTGCGGTGCCATCAGCTTTTTTCATTATTGAATTGAAGCTTAAACTTGAAATTACATTTTTAAAGACATACTTTAGGGTACAAAACGAGTTTATTCCAATCTTAGAAAAATTCTCGGGTGCGACAATGACGTCAAGTCGGATTTTACCAGAAACCGAAGGGCTCAGAGTATACTGTGTTTTCATTCACAACGTGCATAACAGGTTAACGCAGCTGGGTAGGTTTAACTCTAAATAAGCGCCGAGCTGTTTCATTTGGCTTAGCGGAAAACAGCACTTTCAAAGACGACTCAATCGCGGCGAGTTATTGCAAGAGGGACCGCACACCGGTCTCAGAGATGCTCTTCACCAGGCGCAACGGGCGTGAAATAACCGTGGCCAAGTCAACTCGAATTGCGTCCTCGCCACAAAGCACCTCCCTTCCTCCGCCGTCGTTTTTTAGACGCTTGTTTGGACAAAGAGAGAGCCGTCGTGATGAGGAGGGCGTGCAGAAGCAAGGAAACTGCGGAAGCGAACTTTCCCAGGAACTCGCTGACGCCGCTCGATGAGCACGAAAGAAGCTCCCGCGCCTCTCTCTGCTCGGCGGGGCGAGAAGTATAGGGCTCCAAAGGTCAGCGGCTGCTTCTCGCAACTTCCGCGTAGATCACCGGCTCAGGTGAAGCCCGCAACAAAAGCCTACTGCGCACACGGCCTGCCGACCGCAAACTGACCGGTTCTGTGGCCGGGCCGCGCTGCGCTTCGAAGCAGCGTTCACTGCCGGCAAGCACGCACATACGCACACACAAAGAAAAAAAAATGACGCCGAGAGGGTTTTCACTCTCGCCTGGTGATCTGCATGGCACACAAAACGTCATCTTCTTTGACGGAAGGAAGTTTTCTCTTTTTCGCAATTCCGGAATCTGAACCTTTCCTTGCAGAATTCCAAATTGTATCGAGGGCGCCCCGTAACCAGCAACGCTAATAATGCTTGGCTGCATTTCTTCACAATACAGTCCTCCTCGGCTATTAACTTCGACTATACGAGTGCTGTGAAATGTGAGCAAAAAGAACACTACACATCGAATGCGTTTCCGCACGTTTCATCAGGAGTTGGAGGCAAGGATGTCAAACTCCAAGGCTTCAGGCTGTTCAGTTTGACAGGCAGTTACGCGGAAACTTTCTCCCAAATTAGCATCGCCCTCGGTCGCTGCTGGTTTGTCCTCGTGGACCGACAGGATGCCACGTTCTCCATAAACTACGTCCCGATGACGGAGGTTAGAAGGGAGCAAATAGATGCTCGCTAAGTATTTATTCCAATATCTCGTCAGTGCGGGATGTCTGAAGTCTAATAACAGAAAGCCTACCACTGTTGGTTAATCACGACCAGCAAGGACTACGCAGATGCGTTTCACGCCGCTTCAGAAAATGTCTGCCCTGAAGCTGCAACGAAGAGCACAGGATACTCCGGCAGAAATAAGAAAAACTTGCAGCAGGATTTAAGTCCTGGAAACCTTTGCATTTTCTAGCTCTACTCGCGATGAAAGGGAAGGAAAGCGTACCAGTTGTGGCAAAACTCGGCCGTCGACGTTGCTCGGTAGGGGAACGCGTTCATAGCGCGAACGTGCCATTCACGAGCAAGGAGCCACCAAAGTCGCTAGCTGCCTCGTGCGAGTCTTTCGAGTGGCACTCTTTCGAGTCGACGTCTGGCAAGTGAATAACCGTCGAACAGGCTCCGGAAAAGCGCCGTCGGGCTGCCTTTCAGGGCGGCGTGTTGGAAGGCGGAGGCAGGTGAATGGGTGGTGGGCTGGAGAGGGGAGTTAAGGGTGGCGGTGGGTGGAAGGGCAGCCCCCCATCTTGGGAGTGGAATGAGGAGGTGACTGGTCGGTGGTGCATCTGAAGGGAGACTTCGCCGGCATTTTCGGTAAGTGCTACTGGTGCTGCTGCCGTAGCGAAAATTAACAGGCTATCACACAGTGCGATACAACAAATCTGCGACAGCAGGGTGTCAACCGTGTTGCCTCAGTCGCGCTTTGCGTTTTCTATGTCTTCCGATTCGGCTCCTCGTATTGATGGATCTTCGCGTCTTTTCCGCTTCGGCCGCGCGCATCGCTGAAGCCAGGTGGGCTCGGTGTAGCCGGCGCCGGTGCCTGCACAGGATCACGTCCAGAACGCTGAACGGCACCAGGTGGTTCTTGGGTATGACGAGCAAACCTGTGTCGTTGCAGTGGAGAATGTCGGCGGGCATCATGCTGACCTTGTCGTTGGCGTAAAATTTCACATTGGAGACACATACCTCAATGTTATCAGGTCACTCATGTTTATGTTACGTTCCCACGTCATGGTCAACCTGAACGCTGAGTGCACGATCATTCCATCCATTGAGACCAGGGGTTTACCGGTGGGGGCACACGTGGTGTATGCGTTGGCAGTCGACCTAGTACTGTCACCCTCACTGTAGCACCTGTTGTAGACGTCCATGATCAACCGAAAGATAAACATATTCCCACACCCGGCACCGAGGTTCACCCTTCAACCAAGGCGCAGCACGCTAGTATCACGTACTGTGTTCGCGCTATAGCATCAATGAGCACGCTAAAGGCATAACTACACCCCACGAACTACGCGCCCAGGCCCCATGCGCTTCAAAGGCTTCACACGGACCAGGACAGCTATCGTGAACGGAGCCATATAAAGCTGTGGCATTACAAAACCTTCATCCAATTAAACCAAAAAATAGCCGGTTCCTGCACAGCTCTCCTCAGCATGTAAGATACTTTACAGCGAGAAGCTTTTATACTTGGGTTTAGCTACGTGCAACTAAGAAACTGGGGTGCCGGCTATGCGCTTAGCTAAAGCGCTTTAGCTAAAGCTGCTGACGCCGGTAGCGTCAGTAGACCGTACGACCAGCGCCGGTGGCCGCAACGCACAGCCGGTGGGACGCAATCTAACGACGCGCCGAAGCTGGCCAGTCGGAGCGCCGCATGAGTGCCGGTCTTCTCCCTCTGATGGCATAAATATTGGTGTGACAAAGCCTGTCGATCGGCGGCTCTTGCTCATGTGATCTCGCTGTTTCGAGTTACAGTCAGAAAAAACGACAATTCTTTTATTGCATCCCTGGTACAAATGCCACAATACGCACTCCATTCTGTCTCTTTTTTCTTCGTCCCTTGACGTTCACATGGTTACAATATGCATACAAGTACATTTGTAAAGAAAAAAAGAACACAGTATGTTGTTTCATATCGGAAGGTAGAACACGAGCAGGCGCCAACGGCCGCTCAGCATGCACTGTACAGCAGAGTGTGTTGGTTCCAGAAAATACAAAGAAATGCTGATGAGGATATTAAAGGGCGAAAACAACAAAGCTGGAACTTGGTAGTCTACCACAAGTATTGCTAGCTTTAAGCATTGTTGTAGAGTTTCCTCCTTCCCGCCTCCGCAAACCTCGCCACTGTAGTATCGGAACGGTTCCTGGTTTTCTTTTCTTACGGATGCTCATTCGCTGTACTTGCGGGGTTAGTGTTATCTGCTCGTGCAGTCTGTTAGCACTGAAGGGGATGCCCCAGCACGCGTGAGGAGGGCAGCAGCCGACCCATACACATCAGCTGTTGATGGCTGCCTCGTTCCCGTCACTCCGCTCAGTGGGTGTATGGCAGCAAACCTACCAGCGATTCAAGTCCAATTTTCGAAATGGTCCCTAATTTGCCGCTTCGGGGCCGACCGAAGGATGTCTGATCCGGGAAAGAGCTCTAAACCCCTGCGGCGTGTAGTATAGTCTCGTGAGACCGTTTGACGTATGCTGCTGTATGTGGGCATCGCTTTTGCTTTGTTTTGCTTTCCCGTAGCAGCGCGTTGCCTCTCGCATGAAAGCGCGAGAACGTGAGGTCGCCTCGCTGTAAGGCTGTCAGCCGAGCAACCTAGGGAATATAGAGCAGACGGGCGAAGCGCACTATAGTCTGTCCGGTGCGTCACGATGCAAATAAAATGGCGCTTCCGCTTTCTGGGGGCTTTTACTCGCAATTTCAGGTACTCCATGCTTGACCCGTCCCTATAGAACGAAGACCTAGAAGAGGAGGCACGCATCTCGGAGCAAAGATCGCATCCGGCCGTCGGTGCTGAGCTTTTAAGCTTTTGCGTTCCATTCGCTGAGCATTACTGCGTGAGATATGCCTGCCGAGCTGTCCGCAGTTTCATTTTCATTTATTATTTCTTATTTCCACAAAATAAAGTCACGTTATTCGCTTAATCGGGTCGTGAATAATCGGCAAACTTGTCCTTTGATCCATGGATGCGAACGCGGTCAGGATTTCTCACTCTCATGTTCGCTCGCGTTAGCCAGATTTTCGCTGGAGACGGCTCTTGATTCGGCCAGAGAATTTTTTAGAATTTTATTGATTGGGCCGAAGTTTCTAGCGGCCAGAAGGTGGTTGGTCAAGCCTGTGTATAGGCTCCAACTTCGCGCAAGAATGTCGCAATCGTTGAAAATGCAACCCAGCAGAAAAACCGGAGGCGTCGCTTTCGCGCGGAGAGGGGCGAAACAAGGCGTCGGACTGGGAATGGCAAGGGAGCGGCGGGAGAAAGTGTTCTCGGACCGGAAAGAGGGCTGCCTGGGGGCTGCTGCGGCCGGTCCTCGGACGCGGCGGCATCGTCAGTCGCCTGTTATGCCGGCACGGGAATGACTCCGGTGAGTGCTCTTTCTCTCCCTTGCTGGGCGCTCGCTTCCTTCCGTCGCGCGCCTGCTGGCTCCTCCGGAGCGTCGTCCCACTGCCTCCGAGTGCCGAGCTCGGGGGACGTCGCGCGTGAAGAGGAAAGGCCGACCCGCACTATCAGTACGAACAAGAAGGGGGAGTAGAGCGCGGCTTCCGCCGGCTGTCTTTGCCGCAGCTTTGTTCCAGAGGAAGGACGTCTCATTTTCGCTCATCTCTGCGCGCCTGGGCTCCCAACAGCTGGCCATGGTTGCCGACAGTGCTTTATTTGGTAGATGGTAGAAGGAAGTTTAGCTGCGACGCGGCAGTATAGGCTGTGATTGTATCCGCGGTGCCCATTGCTCTTCAACGCCTCATTACTGCGGCGAGGAATCCAGAAAGGTCGTTGAATTTACCAATGCAGTACGTTGTATAAGTGTTATCTGCCGATGATCGCTTCGTTTTTCATCTTTTAAAAGCTCAGTACAGCTTCCCGTCGATTCAATAGCTCTCATGGACTCCCCTGTGCAATCTTTGGTCAGCACTTTGGTCTTTGGGCGCCGCCGCGGTGGCTGAGTGCTTATGGTGCTCAGCTGCCGACGCGAAAGATGCGGGTTCGATCCGGGCCACGGAGGTCGAATTTCGATGGAGGCGAAATTCTAGTGTCCCGTATACAGTGCGAGGTGAGTGCACTTTAAAGAACCCCAGGTGGTCGACATTTTCGTAGCCCTTCACTACGGCGCCCCTCATAGCCTGAGTCGTTCTGGGACGTTAAACCCCCATAAACCAAACCAAACTTTGGTCTTTGGATCACGTAAAATGGGGATATACCATAAAAATAAATCCTTTCATAGCGCAGAAACCTCATTCAACGCCAGGACTTCAGTACGAGGTGCTCATGGGTTAATGGAATAATTGTCTTGGGAAGAGCGGCATTTAGACAACAGAGCTCGGCGGACTGACCTCTGAACTATTCCGTTAAGCGAGCACTGCCAGCATTTTACCAATATGTAGCGAATTTTAGCTGTAGGCAATGAATTTTCATTTTTGTGTCAATACGCCATTTGAACTAGTTGTAGTATTTTAATATGCCTGATATTGTGTTGCCAGACACTATTACCGCATTAAAAATCCTTAATAACTTTAAGAAAGAAATAACATTTAGCAGTGAAATATGTTCGCTATTTTGGGTTGTATGATTACTTTCCCTTCATAATAACGGATGAAAGCGCGACTAGGAGACTCGTATAGGTAAATATATTATTGTCTTCATCTTGCGTTTCCTGCAAAGTCTTGCTCTTCATGGAAGTTATCATCCGTACCTATTACGAACGGCAGTGACGTAGTGCTCGCAACAAGGTGTACTGCACCGGAACTCTCAGGTATTTAGGTCAAGATTTCAGTAGAATCTTGTTCTACGTTCTGCTGACTCAAGGGTGACTTGCAACAGTATTGCAGAGTGAAGTATGGAATGCATTTTGACCGCACTCTGCGTGTTTTCAAGAAAGGATTTCGCAATCGACCCGCACTGTGGAATAGAAATAAAATAAGCATGGAATCCAATGCAATTCAGTGCAGATAACTGGAATGCAATCGGATGCGAGCGGATGAATGCGCATGGCCCTTCGCTCTCCATACGTCGCAACGAGGGAAATAAAAATGGCATCCAAGGAAGAAGAGCGTTAGCGCGCTTTAAATGCGCTAGCTAACGTCGGTCGTTCCCCCATTTTCCCAGAGCTAAAGCTGATAGTTCGCTGTAGTAAGAAGTAGGCTGCACATTGCTTCGTTGAGCAAGCCCTTATCGGATGGGCACACACAAATAAGGCTTTTGCTGTGCACCCACTGTCGCGAGGTAAAAATAACTTGTAACAAACGCATCATTATGCCTGCTGCTATCAACGGCATATAGAGCGGGGGAAAAGGCACAACATTGTAGCAGCAGTTTGCAGCTGTCAAGACCAAAATCAGTGGAGAAAGGAAACGGTAGCTGATAAATACAAGGACCAAGACGCGTACGCTCGTATATGAGGATGAAATAACCAAGCATTTTGTAGCGTGCTCGATGGGAGTAAAGTGGCTGCTCTGACAGTTAATTGCCAGAGGAAGAAACTGTCATGTTCTCGCCTGCTTTGGCAGCCAGAAGAACGGTCTGGGCACTGCCGTTGAGGACAGAAGGATTTGGATAATAGTTTTGCTTCCCCTACTTGTGGGAGCCCAAGGGTATGTATGGCCTATTCTGACCTGCATCTCGTTAAAACTTCTCCATTTCCTGATTATGTTGACTGTCCTTAAGAAGACCTTATCTTGAGAGGCACGAAGTGATGGACCTGTAATACATTCAGCGATGGCATGCATTTATTTATGTGCACATGTTTTAACAGTTGTGTACCATTATGAGAAGAGATTCTACGCAGTTCAGGGGATTTATTCGTGCATGCGTTTCACAACAGCAGCATTGCAAAGAAAAAAAAACTTTGCATGAACAGCCGATATTTTGGTTCGAAGCAATCAGATTCCGTTGAATAGCCGTAACTAATCCGGAAATGCCACGGAACGCGAATAAATATGCTTCACGTAGGTTGCAGTATCATTACGGTGTGCATGTCCGGCTTCGCTATAAGAAAGATTAATGGCAAGAATTATGAAAGAAAATGCCGGTGCTTTTCGTTCACCAAGAAAAAAACTGCTGCATTGGTTTCTGAATGTGAATTCTCTGCGGTCAACAGCCCTATTCTAGGTTGTCCCTAGAGCAATCGATATGTGCGGGCTGTAACGCTGCCGTGATCTATGAAGCAGCCTCTGCCTTATGGATAGTCAGTACGACGTATCTTGGATAAGTATTATGTAATGGTTGTTTTGGTTTTAATTTCATTTGATGTTCTGTCATTGGTCACTGTTTGCGGTGGCGTGGCCCGTGGGAGACGACGTCGTGCTGGTTGCGGCAAGAATAGGCCCACGATACCGCATACTTCCTGAAACGCGCCCCACGCCGATATCAGAGCACTTGGTCAACGGTTACAGACATTCGATAAACGTGGGCAGTGGCGGGCAGGTGCCTATGACGACGTATGACAGAGCGCGACAACGTGTTTTACACGCCTGGCGAGCTTCATCAGCGCTAATCCTGCATCAGAAAAGAAACTGTGTGGTTGCTGAGCTAAGCACTGGTGCAGAATAATTCCCCTTGGTCGACCGGACTCAATCCGGAGGCAGTAAGGTGCGGATAGCGGCGTCACCGCGTTCAGACAGGTGGTGCCTTCGATTCGTCCTTTGATTGCCCACCTCCTGTTGCTCACGTAACGGATAACGTCGCGACCAAGTCAATTGAAAACGAAATAAATGGTTACTTCAAACGGCCGGAGATTATAACTGCGACTTTCGTGATTCGACTTCCCGCTCGGCCGCTGTGTTTTTAACAGCGGCTGACCGCAGTGTGCCTGCTTCGTCACGACTCTGCTCTATGCGACGCAAGTCCCGGACCAGCACAACGCGATTGCTGAAGAGCGGCGTCAGCAAGAACCGAACCCAGACCCGCGAGCCGTGCCTCTCTGATGAAGCAAACAGGCATGCTTATGATCAAGCCATGAAAGCAAAGCGATATGATGGATGGATTTTAGGAGCGTCCTCTATTAAACGTGGTGGTGGCGGGCGCCATCAAGATCGTTTCTTTTCTTCGTATATATTCGTCTATCCAGTCTGTCCAATTTACAGACACTATCTAGAAATTTTTTCTCCTGAAAAGAAAACAAACTGTATTCGCTTTTAAGCAATTCCAATTTTGAATTCTGAATCGTGTCATCTATGGAGCGCAAGAGGAAATGAGTGAGCAGAGCACCGGCCTCCGCTGCTTCGTTAGAAAAGGATTATCCGCAATTATTTACACTCTGGGGCTTTACTTTGTCGCGAGTTGGCGATTTATTTGATTTATTTCCAGCAAGCGCTTATAATTCCCAACGTTGCGCCTTTATGGCCCTCGGGTACTATGCGTTGGTATGGCCTTACACGGATCCTTTCGGCTTGCACAAAAAATCCCGCAGATGTGCACAGTGTTGCCGAAAGGAGAAACCAAGGCAGCTACCGCAGTGATAATAATAATTGGTTTTGGAAGAAAGGAAATGGCGCGGTATCTGTCTCATATATCGTTGGACACCTGAACCGCGCAGTAAGGGAAGGGATATAGGAGGCTGTGAAAGAAGAAAGGAAGAGGTGCCGTAGTGGAGGGCTCCGGTATAATTTCGACCACCTGGGGATCTTTAACGTGCACTGACATCGCACAGCACACGGGCGCCTTAGCGTTTTTCCTCCATAAAAACGCAGCCGCCGCGGTCGGGTTCGAACCCGGGAACTCCGGATAAGTAGCCACAGTGCGACAGTAGCCGCAGTGCGAGGTTTTCGAATAGCGGCACAAAATCGGGAGCGCCAACGTAGGGTTAAAGCCAAGTGGAGGGAAAATGTGGCGTGACGCAAGAATGCAAGCCTAGCTACCGCGATCGTTAGTCGCAGCTGACCGGTAGTTCGCAAAGAAGTTAATGAAGAATCCCTCAGGGCGCGCGAGTGATCTCTGCGAGCGACTGTGACTTCATGGAGATATGCACAAAGAGCGTGATCGTGCGAAAAGTCCGTCTCCAAGAAATTTATCCGGTACAGAGATTTTGCACGCCTTGGCGCTGTGCGTAAGCTAACGACAGTCGCTGAAAAAAGGTGAAGGATCTGCTATGTGTGCCGACAGCGGATTATGACACCCAGAGTTCCCCAGATACCTTTCCCCACTAGACGTCATTAGAGAACAGGTGCATTCCCCGATACCCCCGTGTATGGAAATGTGACGTCTACGCAATCTCGCTGGCAGTATCGGCATCGTATAGCACAGATGACACACATAAACCATATGTGTTCACTACGCGTCCTTATTCTTCAAAACAGTTATTGGTCATTATATTTTATGTCTGCCAATATTTCGCACTGAGTGTGTACTACTCCTTCAGAGCGTTCGTTTATCCGTAGTTGCAGCGCTCTGGCTTAGATGGAGTGCGGCATGTATTTATAAAGCAGTGAAATATCAGAGCGTTTACTGCTTCAAGAGGAAGTACTGAAACTTCTGTGCATGCTCGTACAACGTGGATGTGCTCCAAATATGAGATGAAATGTCAATTTTATAACATACGTAATTGAAGATAAACAGCAGAACGTATCTGTTCTAATAGTGCAGCTTTAAAGCGACAGATATCTGCAAACCAAAGACGCGAACTCAATTCTATAGAGCGCATAACACATTTTTGAGAGTTTATGCCTTTTTTACCACGGTGTAATGAATATTCCGCATAGCTAGGGTTTGCATGAGATAGGCTGATTTATAAGTTACAAAATTACTGCTTCATTTACTCCTGATCGGAAGTGACCGCCCATAAAACAAATTGCTTATAGATGTCAAAATACTCCCTATATTATGTGCAGGAGGTAAGGTGTCGAGTGCATTTGATTTGGAGCGTTTTTATTTCGTAGCGTTTTCGTGCCTGCTGGCACTCTGCATAGACATCCATATGACTGGGAACGTGCTTTAAATTGCATAATTTTCTTTTATGTAAACAAGGAAGCATTGCTAGTGGCACCCTTTCAACCAGATATTTTTGTTTACCTGCTCGCGCAAAAACCTAAAAAAATTGTGCAAAGCTCAACCACGAATATAATTTCAAGTAACGATCGCAGAAAGCAGCAATATACGTTAACAAGTTGGTGGTATGTGATAATGCACGCCTTTAAGTCATGAGAGCAGGATACACACCCCGTGACGCTGAGCGGGCCAGGAACAGCCTGCTGCACGTCGCATGCGTTGAGAAAGCGAAACACATGGTACAAGGAAAATGTGGGGCGAGGTCTTAGCTGCTTTCGTGATGAGCTAGCCCGAACTAACAGCCGCGCAAAAACAAACAAGAGATATGTCTAGTATTCCTCTTAGTCTGCTCTGCTTCTCATGTATGAAATGTAACCAAGCGCATCCATAGTTATGGATCGCTGCTAGACGCACGTCATTAGATCGGCAAGGTGCTTTCTTCCGCGTATTCCATCAGGCTAGCGGATCACGCTGCAGACTTGCGTTCACCGGCAATTTAATGCAAGACGGCGCGTCTGGAGCAAAGAGAAGTTTTCTAGCACAGGCTGCCCCTGAAGAAGAAAAAAATTAGGACTACAAATGTTGAAACAGCTTGCGTCCTTTGTGTCAGTTGGAAAGTCATGTCTTCATCGAAACTGAACCCGCCGCGGTGGCTCAGTGGTTAGAGCGCTCGGCTACTGATCCGGAGTTCCCGGGTTCGAACCCGACCGCGGCGGCTGCGTTTTTATGGAGGAAAAACGCGAAGGCGCCCGTGCGCTGTGCGATGTGAGTGCACGTTAAACATCCCCAGGTAGTCGAAATTATTCCGGAGCCCTCCACTACGGCACCTCATTCTTCCTTTCTTCTTTCACTCCCTCCTTTATCCCTTCCCTTACAGCGCGGTTCAGGTGTCCAACGATATGAGACAGATACTGCGCCATTTCCTTCCCCAAAAACCAATTATTATTATTATATTATTGAAACTGGCATGCATGGAATGCACGCAGGGAAGGCGCAGCACATTCTGCAGCGCCTCCTAGGTGGTGCTAGCAGCATTCGGATATCGGCTGCAGGTCTCTCATTGGCTGCCTTGCGTCCTGCTTATTTCTCCCCGCTTCTGTTCTTCTTGCTGGTCAGCGTCCTTCGTCTCTCTGGCTGCTTTCGCGTCTTGAGAAGCCGTCACCATCAGTCGCTTCTCTTCCAGCTGTGCGGCGTACCCAGTGTCCCTCTCCGCTTTTTGTGATTTAGGTGAACCTGTTTTCGGGCTTAGATTTTTTTTTTTCGGGCTGAGCAGCGCGCTCCGCTTTTCTCTCTGCTTGCGCTGCCTCAAGAGCAATAGCGTTCGCTCGCCCTTCTTCGCACCCTATAGCAAAGCGTGCGACCTCTTTGGACGCTTTCTCACCTTTGCGTGCGGCTAAGTGAACCCACAGTCGGCGACGTAAGAGAGGCTTTCTGTTTCCTGGCTCACCCAGCTTTTGGAAGCATTTGGAAGCGGAGAAAAAAGAATGCACGATGACGGCGATGATTGAGAAGCGAGCACATGCTATACAGAGTGTCTCAAGTAAGCTGAGCCAGGTAATTAAAAAAAGAAAAAAGAAAAAGTGGCGGTGAATCGCAGCTGGGTGGAGCCAACGCTATGCTGTTTCCCGTGGTGTGGCGCTCCTCAGAGTGTCTTTTAAATTCTGCTAAATTAGCTAATTAACTACAAAGAAATATACAATTTTGTAAACAATCATTTTAGGGTCAAGTGCGCTTGGTTAGGTAGCATGTGTGTGTGCGGGGGGGGGGGGGGGGTGTTCGGAAACAACTGATCTAGTTTTTTTTTGTGTGTGTGTGTGGTAATGTACCTCTACGTGTTCATTTTTTCCAGCCTTTCAAGAAAGCTAGAGAAGTATAAAAAATATCGCATCATTGCGCTTTTGCGCTATCGTGAATTCTAGCGCTTTCAAACACGGATTTAATGAACTAAGCATGCGCGCTGACTCTGCCGAGGGGAGCGGCAAAGCCGCTTTCAGCATAGTCCTGGAAGTAATCAGCATATTTTTCCGGAACATGGAAAACGCGCGTCGTGATCTGCTATTAAGTGATTGGCAGGCCACCGAAAGCCAGTCGGAGCGTTTATTAAGCCATAACACAAAAAATACAAAAAATGAAAGGAAAGCAGTGAAGTCGCTTTCTTGATTTGTATCATTGTGCAGCTGGTCAAACTGAGCGGCGGCTGTTCACTTGGGCGTGGTCAGTGGGCAAGTTTCTTTCCTTCAAAACGAGCTTGAGAGTGCTGCAATGTAGTTGTGTATGAGCGCTGTCGCCTGGTTATTTTTGCATATTTGGCGGGCATTCTTGAAACAGAGAGGAAAAGGACCATGCAGAAATTACGCGAGCACAAAATACTTGGTCGGTTGTCTCTAAACCCCCGCCGTATAACTTACTACACTCAATTTGTCTCAAAGTGAATATTTACAGTTTTCCCTCATTCAGCTTTGTTAATAAATTCATTGATTGGAATGTAAAAGTATACTCGGTGGCCCGCCCCATTATGGCAAACAGTATGCCGTTGTTCTCACCAAGCTACGGTCTCCTGCTTTTTTTAGTCATTGGATCAAGTTACGCGGAAGTTGAAGCGCCCTGCACATAACTATTGCAACGCTTAGCGAGAGGTGAGGCGGCGATGACCGAGTACTTTGAAGGACCCGGGAAGAAAGTGCTCTGTATATTCGTACCGGTGTTGGTTCTAATCGCGTTCGATGTGCGCAATAGGAAAGTTTTTTTTCTGCTGTTAGGGCAAAAAATTTAGGAATTTTCCGGAAAGTGCAGGCTTCACGTTCGGCTCATGGTCGACGCCGGATTCACCGCAGGCTTGGGACAGCGTGCGCCTAAGTTGGCTGATAGTGGGGACAGACAGCGTTTCATGCTCGATTGTAAGTTGGAAATCCTTCCAAACGGAACATTTCGGGAACATTTGAGTCCTAGCTGATTTGTTCAATTTTATGTAAGGAATTAGTTTAGGCTGTATTAAAGCAAACTGCATGTTTCTTCACTGACCCTGTCTCGTAATATATAAGACGGATGCATCTCATCACTCACGTCTTTTTGCAGCCTCGGTACCGCATTCCTAAAAGAAAGGCAAAACCAGAAGTCTATTACCACAGCAAGCCGTAACGCTAAAGCGTAAAGCCATTTCAAGTCAAATGAGGAAGCGAAAATATGATCGCCTTTAGGGTAAGATAGCAAAGTATACACGAAACCCGTAAACCAAGAAATAATGCCGCACAACGCCGCGGGCCGTATGCATCGAGACTCACTTCAATTTCTCTTCGACATCGATCAAAAGAAAGAAAGCAATGCGTAAAACGGGACCGCATTCTTTAACGTTTCCTTTCGTCGTCCTGTCTTTTGGCCGTCTGTTCATCCGCCCCGCACTACGTCACCAAGCAGCAGCTGCCAACGACAGGCGAACCGAAGAAAGGAAATGGAAACGTTACAACATACGGGCCCTGGCCAGCTCCCATACAGACATGACCTCTTTAGTGCATGCAGAGGCGGGGCCTGCAGCATTGTTGACCGGTGTGGCAATTGCCGGCTCGGCGGCACCGCGGCGTTCCGGCTTCGCTGGGTCCGGCCTCTATCAGCGACGCAGATACCCGCGGAGACAGCGAGACGGACAGAACTGCGGGTTTCCACTCATTTCCTGTTTTGTTAGAAGCGGCCGCTGGGTGGTACCGGATTTGCCTGAATACAGCCCCACTGTCCTCGACGTCCGCTGCGATGTTCGTAACGGTGCACTTCCGAAGGGTCATGTCACACAGGTAGCATGACCCATTAGTGTTGGAATATAGTTCGGGCGAAAGACGTATACACTGGAATCATAGCATGCTTCAGTATCAACTAAGCTTAGATACGTGCAGTGGCTATGGTTTGATTCTGAAAAATAGCGCTGCCTGTTAGATGGCGCAGATAGGTTTTAGTCGTGACAAAAACAGTGCAACGAGTTTACTGATATCTCCCGAGGTGGAGAACAATTTTTTTAAAAGGAGCACTAACTGATTAGCAACCATGCAAATACCATAGCAAAGACAGTGTGCTGTTGCAGAACTGAAGCCAGAAGTACGACCCGTAAAACTGTAGACCTCGAAAGACGAATATGAAAATCTTTGAGAGGATATTGCAGTTGAGTATATCCATGCCTTTGTTATGGCCTACAACGTCCAGAGAAGGCGGCCTGGTGTTTCTTCGTAATAAGGGAGTAATTACTCATTGGCATCCACACAAACGCAGCCACACGGCTACAACGGAAAGCTATACAGCTTTCTCAGAAACTTCGAGTTGAAGAAAAATTTGTCCAGGTCCGGGGTTCGAACCCAGGACCACCGCTTCACCGGAGCAGTCGCTCTACGAACTGACCTAACCGGGACGGCAAGCTTATGGTAGGGCGAGAAAGAATTGGTCAATAACTCGAAGTGGAAACAGTGAAGTGTTTCTTCGATATTTCTTCGGCTGTGGTATAATCAAAAGGAAGACCTTGCTAACCACGCGAAGTAATGCCATTGCTGGACAGCAGAGTGTACGTCGCATGCTTTCAGAGCAGCTGGACTGCTGTTCTGGGCCCTCAGTGCACCAGGTATAGCGCGTAAGACACGGTTTCTCTCCCCTCCTCTCTGCTGGAGTTCTCCTGAGGCCAAGGCACAGCTAGCCACCACTACCGGTTAGTCAGCTGGCGGCGCATATCGGTCACGACTGCTCTAACAAGCGGCGCGATACGAAAGAAAATCGGCGAAAGTCATAGCGGCCGACCTTAGCTCACGCTTGGATACGCCGCTCTGCTTCCGTTCGCGTCGCTAGTGTACGCACGAGGCCGACGAGGGCTGCCGCCGGAGCCGCCTTGCAGGACGCAGACTCGCCTCGTCCGGTGCTCAGTCGAGTAGCCCCAGGGAGAATGCGGTGCGCAAATTCATTTCGTGTATATGAGCATCAAGGCCGAACTAGAATGCCCCATTCTTCATCACACCCTAGAACGTCGTAACGAATCACGTCTCTACCTTGATGGCTCATGCGGTATTACCGGAGTTCTTCAGAACAGCGTACCGACTTTGGATTGTTAGCAAGTTTGTTCACTTGTTTGTTTTTTGTTGAGCCTTAAGAAACCAGTAAGTGCCGAGGCCGTTTTCCAAAATTTCCCCAACATTGCCTTAGGCGGCTTATCCGAAAGAACATCAGAAAGAACATCACAATACCCACTTCCCTCTTTGCTTCATTTTTGGTAGCACGTGAACGCAAAACCATCCTGGCGTCAAGCACAACGCTATTCTTTTTACAGCTTTCCGCGTAAGCACGGTCGTCCAAGCGAATGTGCCTCGCAGAGTCATTTCAAGTTTCAGTATTTCACTGTTTAGCGATCTGTTTTTGCGTCGACAGTGCTAGGAGAAAATCGCAACCGGGGATCGCAGAAGGCGAGTGCCCAGAACGGACGACTGCAGCCGACTTGTGCACGCGTGTTGCCGTTCCACAGAAGCACAGATGCTTCGCAGCAATTTCTCCACAGGCCGCATCCGGCGCTAGCAAATCCGGTTTCAGTGCGCACTGCCGCGTCTTACCACTCGGGGCGTAGGCGTGCGTGCACAAAGCATTCGCTGGAAAACCTCCCACGTCGGGACGCTCTGCTCACGGGAGGCAAGCGTTGAGCGAGCGTAACGCCGTCTGTCGCAAAGCCTGCTCGCGTGGGACCACAGTGGCTATGGAGAGGAACACGCCCTTTGTACATTCTTTCTGCGCTCCTTTCTGTTGCTGGCGTTACTCGCAATCGAAGGCCAAGCGGGTGTAGGCGATGGCACCTTGGGACGCTCCTGGGCGGCACTTTGCAATCGCACGTAGCTACTTCTCAATCCAAAGTAACTGCGCTGGGCTCGGCGATCAACGACGACCTCCGGTTTTGTTTGCTTTGCAGTGATCGATAGCTTCTCCGTGCACCTATGTTGTTTGAGAGGTTCGATCACGGAAACAGCTTTCGCAGCTGGTGGGTCAATTGCTTTCACACACATTAGCAGGCTCATGCAAACTTTACCTGAATGGAACGCGGTCACGGTGCCGTGCACTCGCCGGTAGTGCGCGTGACGGCTGTCGTTGAGAGTTTACTGTGTCGACGAAGGGCGAAGAGATTGAGAGCTTTTCGCCACTAATGAAATCTTACTTTTCTAGAAAATAAAAAGAAAACAATTAATTTGCTTGCGACTGGGGCTTTCCCAGTGGCCACAGACGCACAGCTGACGCAAATAACGATGCGGCAGGAGAGATGAAATGCAGGGAGGTTTATAATTAGAGTTACCAGGACGGCTAGTGGTTGGTATCCAATGATGAAAGCAGCGCGACAACTCGATGACACGGGAGGTAAGAGACAGGACAGCGCTGAACTCACATAGGAATTTTTATTTCCAAAGCGATGTTAATGTGCCCACACCTATACTCAAAAAAATTCAAAATTCATACAGGGAATAAGAAAACCAGGAAAAGGATGACAAAATGAACCCGTGTTCATGTTTGCCGAGATCCCATTAATCCCATTAATGAAAAGTCCAAAATTGCTTCCTCGCATTGGATTTGCCTTTCTTGCGAGTGAAAATAGCTTCCCCGATTTCACTAGACATATCCCACCTGTACTTCGGAACAGCTTTCGTTGTTTGTAAGGACTGAATGGAACGGTACTTGCAACAATGAGAGGCCAGGTGTGAAGGACCAACTTTTGTACGGAATTCTCGTGACCCAACTTAGGCGCGCATGGCGCGAGAACTAGGTAGTGCAATGCAGGCGTTTATATATGAAAACAACATTTCACAGAGAGTCCCGATTTCAAAATGCACACATTCAAGCTAGAGAGCATGAGTGCATCGTTCTTGCTTAATAAAGGTGCCGCGTTGAAAAAAAAACCATTCGCGTCTGTCGGTTCATCTGGGTGGGCAGAGCAACAGACGTGTTCGTCGACCGGCGCACAGGCGCCTTCCTCCACAGCGCTCGGTCGTCGACACAACACGGCGCAGCGCCCTTCGCAACGCTCTGCCGCAGAGTGTTTGCAGTGGACGCAACTAGAAGCCCATAGCCCGTGCACGAACACAAGCGAACATCAGGTCCTCGCGAGTGCTGGGGTGAACAAAAACACACAAAAAAACATTCGCCAAAGTAATGCGTGCGATTTCTGTAACTCACGTACGCGCGTTTATCCAGTAATTATCGTCGATATCAACTTCGCAAGCAGGCTGTGCGCAGAGCGCCGTCTTCACTCCGAGTGGTGGTCCGTTACATGGCCGAGGGCACGCATTCGCAACCTCTCGTTCTGCGTGGTCAAGGGATAGCCCTCGAAACGGCTGCTGTCGGCCGTGGCGCTGTGCAGCGAATGCAATCTGTGTGGCCGGTTTCACTGAAGCTTGAAGAGTGCATCGTGAGTGTAGTTTAAACCGAATTAAGTATTTATGAGGACAACGAAAATGGTTACCCGGGAGGCGGACAAAAAGAAAAAAAAGTATGACCTAATAACCTTAGCTGATAAATTAAATCATGAGTTAACACGGTTTTCTTTTGATTAGGACCAGGTTGCGCACATCCCTCCTCCCCCCCCCCCCCCCCCCCCAAAAAAAAAAAAAGCACAAACGGGCGTGAGCGGGCTTCCGTTTGTCTCCTTGTGATATGCAGTGCCAGAACCAAGTTGGGGACCCAGGAACAACGGCCACAGCCTTAAAGTCACTTCAGTGTTGCTTCGTACTCAACCCAGGGAAATGCAGGCAGGAAGTTATTCGCATACTAGCTCGTAACCGGACACAGCAGGACAAACCACAATATGTGACCGTCGTTCTACTAAGCACATCCGCTATTTATAACGAAATTAGTCGTTTTAAAGCTTGCATTAAAACATTCAAGAGAGTGGCATTTACACGAGCTATTTTTCTAGGATGTTTATTATTAAACGCGCACATTAATGACACAGTTATAGATACAACTGTCCGTTTTCTAATCTTCTAATGTGCGGAGATTATACTCGTTTGATTTTTCCGGGCACCTACATACATTGACTAAAGGTCAAAAGTAATAGCGTACTTCATTGCACCACAGTAATCACTTCACAATTTTAAATGGTGAAGTGATTTGCGCGCCCATGTGCAGGAGGGGAGGCTCGTGTGCGCGTTTATATTTCTTTCCTTTTGTTTTCGGTAAAAACCCAGGAATGATGAGTCGTTCAGACACCTGCAAAACATGTGACGAAAACTGTTCACACAGCCGTAGATATCGATAATCTACAGTCACCCCCGGAAACTGAGCTCAACCAGTAACTTACACGGTGGGGAATTCCTTACACTTACACGGTGGGGAACCCACAAGCTTTCCCCCACGGACGTTTTGCGTTATCTCTTTTCACGAAGCGTTTTCAATGTGCCACAGTGTCAGTGTCCCGATGAGTGCCGCGAGAAGGCAGCGCAGGAAAGCACGCGCCACTTTACCACCTCTCGTTGTCCTCGAACTTGGTGCGCCGTGGCATCGCGCCACGGGGGCCCCCTATCGCGCGACGCGATCATGCAGTCCCACTCGGCGTGCGGCGCCCGCGGACATTTCCGGGTGCACCCGCAGATTCGCACGCGCGAGCGGCGACCGGATTTCCCGAAGCGCGCGACGCCGAGGACTTATCGAGGCAGAGGCTGTAAAGTCCAGTGTATCGGTCGAGCGCCGTAATCCGGTCGGCTTAACGCCCCGCTTTCGGATGTTCTTTCAGCAGCCAGAGCTGACTCGCGTGCATCTGTGGTCATCGAGAGCAGAAATGCTGCGGGGCGTCGTCGATTCATGAAATGCTGTCGCCTTATCAGTGGTCTGAGAGTAAGCGCGGCTGCTTCTCAGATCCCCACAAATCTGAGATGAACTAGACGAGGCGAAGGAGAAGGATGTAGAGGACGGCAGTCGCATTCCTCATCTCGTTGCTCATCTTTGTGCCAGTAGCGCTGAGCTGAGTGCCAATATCAAGCCACTGACACAACTGGCTATTAGCCGATAAGGCAAGTATACTCTCAACAGCGGATTCGTAGGTGGCAAAGCTCTCACAAGAGTAATCTTAAAGGTTTTGTTAAATGCCGGAGACGAAAGGAAAAAAATCATCCCAAAAGAACAGAAAAGAGAATTTGTCTTATCCTCATTTGCCCAACCCGGCCCAAAGAGGTACGAGGGGCACAGTGTGTTTCACAGGCACTCGCTGACCCTGCTTATAGCTTGCATGAGTAGCCCTCAGCACGCCCAAAATGTAGTCTGGTAGATAGGAAAGCCGACATCAGCTCGAACAGCGGCCATGGGATAGGTCATAGGTCATAGATGAAGAACATGTAATAGGTCGTACGACCTTTGACCTGTGGGCGCTCTCAGGTAGTGTATGAGAAGGAGCTGCAGTGAGGGCAACCTCTCCAAGAAAAGCGCCACAAATCTGAGTCATGTTCACCCTAAGCCTGTCTCTAATCGAACATCGGAATGAGGGTTCGTTCGAACACTAACATTGCTCAGGCTATCCAGGCAAAACTGTGGTATATCCACGGCATTCCGTTGAATTGTCGTGTGCAAACGAAGGTGTACGATAGGTTTCTGGTTATACGTACAAAAATGAGGCAGGTAGATTCCATTAGGCTAACGCGATTAACTGAATAAAACACGTACAATATGTACACCTACACCCCAGCAGATATAAAAGAGCGTCTGGCATCCTTTCCTGTCATTAAAGTTGGAAGTTTCGCTTCTTTCCCCTGTCTCCAAGTTTCCTGTGTACGTCCTGTTAGCGCACGCTGTTTAATAGAGATGTACCAACTAGCCCGTCAGAAAGTTCTACTGTACAATATGGGTGTCATAAAAAGGGATTTCGTGTTTCAGAATAAAGGACGAAAACTAAAAAAGCAACTGTGCCACCCAGCCAAAGAAGGCGCCGATACAGAGGGCAACGACATACATTATTTATTTTTAATGCTATTATCCTTTCATCTGCACCCTATTTTACAACTTGATGTCATGGAAGCATTGGTGACGGCGGGTGAAGTACACCCGTAGTCTGGAGTGACGTAATTTCGCTTGTCGGGTCACTAGGAACTGTGCTATTGTACACGTTGTCGTAGACATGCTGGAAGGTGCTCTGGTTGAAAGCCGGCACTTTGAAAAGCGCACTTGATCGCGTGCTCCGGTTCGAGAATTCACACCCAACGGGTAGCCAGACGAATCCTTGCGCAGAGTGGTTCTTATAACCATAGTGCTTTAGCCTATGGGTAAATACAGAGCTTTGAAGCAGTTGGCGGGAAATACTTCTCTTTTCTGGATCCGCAATTTCTTGAAAAGAGAGAGAAGACCGAAGAAAATAAGCAGTGTCTATGCAATTAGTTGCTGGAATATATTTGTCGCCTCCCACTGAAGCGCTATAAGCCGCTAGGCTTAGTGGCACTGGTGGGCGCTGTGCCAAATTCTTGGCAATGTTTCCAGTGTCTCCAAGGGAGCGCAGAAGAAAGACTGAATCACCTGTCGCGGCGTCTCAGTGGTTAGGGCGCTCGGCTGCTGAGCCAGAGTACCCGGGTTCGAACCCGGCCGCGGCGGCTGTGTTTTTATGGAGGCGAAACGCTAAGGCGGCCGTGTGCTGTGCGATGTCAGTGCACGGTAAAGATGCCAAGGTGGTCGAAATGATTCCGGAGCCCTCCACTATGGCACCTCTTTCTTCCCTACTCTCAGCCCCTCCTTTATCCCTTCCCTTACGGCGCGGTTCAGGTGTCCGGCGAAATGTGAGACAAACTCTGCGTCGTCTTCTTTCCTCACAAAACCAATTTTTTTCAAGATTGAACCTGGTAGACGTACTACAGCGCATAGTTAAAGCAAATTCGCTTGTTCCTTCATCGCGCTGTGCATTCTATACGACTGCTGACAATGACTGCAATGACCATAACATGAAACTATGCTCCCGCATGGAAACTCGATGGCTGGCAGCTGAACGCCTGAAGTTGGGCACATGGGCGACTGGCTCCCAAGAGGTGCAGCTGCGCGCCCTCAGTGCGTAGTGGGCGGGACCATTTTGGCGAAGCGCTCACCCCGCGGTGGCGCCGGCAGCCACAATCAGAGGTCGCAAGCGGGGGCCTGTACTGCTGTTGCAAGAGCGGCGGCCCGGTCATCGCCAGCCCGCAGCGGGTCCCGCCTGCTCCGTAGGCGATAGCCGTCTCATTACACGCCTGGACAGTCGCCGCCAAATGGCGCGTGTCGTCCACGGGCGAGAGTTGGGCAAGGAGGTCCGCAAAACTATCGCAACGGCACAACGCTGTCGGCCTGGTTGGAGCGCCGGGTCTGCGTGGCCGGTGGGAAATGCGCCGGCTTGTTGTCACCTCCATGGGCCAGCTTTTTCGAACGCGCCTTTGCGTATAGAAATATGCCGACTGTGCTTGCTTCTCTTTACCTATGTACTTGTTTTTCCTTTTATGTCTGCCTCTCCCGAGAAATGGTAATTGCTGTAATCTTTGATGGCTGAACCGATTGCTGTCGTCGCGGTGTGGAACTTTCCATTTCACTTTTCCACCGGTCGCGGTCGAGGTCTTGTGGGGCGTTGTTGTGCAGTGTTTCGCGTTATTCGCGGCGTATAGTTTTTTTTTTCTTTTTATGGAGACTGCAATGCACTTTTGCAGTACCTGAACGCCGTTCCTTCGTGGCTCTGCGTGTTCTTTACCAACGAAACTCCTTGCATCGAGTTACGTGTTGTTTGCCTGTTTCTCTCTCAGATGTAGTCAAGCGACCGGTATATTCGATAAGTTTTGAGATTAAAATTGAGTTTGGTTGGTAGAGTGAAGTGCAAAGAAGTGGCTGGTGGTTGCGGGAAAAAAAAGAACACGAGACTGACGCTTACACCGATTGTACGGTGAGTGTCCAATTCCAGCTGATTCGCAAAATGATTGCTGAAATGATGGCTGAATGCATAACTAATTTGGTGGCGCATACTGTGATGGCGGTGGTTTGTTCATGGGTAAATACTGATGACGAGACTGCGTAGTATTGTGTTCGGCCACAGCGTTTATTGGTTCTGTGCAATTTTCTAATTTTTTGCAACTTGGTAATGTTTGCTGCGCTGTCAGGAAAAGGCGTGGATCTGTTTGAAATCACTTTCTTCACTGTGCCGGCTGAAGAACGACAGTGCAATGTACACATTGCGTTGTGTTGACTGTATTTATTCAGTTGTAAAAGGAAGCCTCGGGATGTGGTGACGACGGCGAATTGCCTGTGCTTCTTGATGTCCACGATGTAGTCGCCAGCAAGGACGGCTGACGAAGTGTAATCGACGCCAGCGAGGGAGGTCCAAAGTGATTTAAGTTATCCTGGGATTCACCCTTAGGCAAGGGTGAATTTTGTTTTCAATGCAAAATTTCTTAGACAGGTGCATGCCTGTACTAAGGTGGATGGTAATGAGTAATAATTGCTTAACTAAACTCTACTCTACATTGCGAGATTTCCCCCAATACATTGGACTAAACCTCATCCTTAAATGTGGAAAAAATTTTCCTCGCTAAACGTTCAGCTCTCAGAACTGCACACGCATCTGAAATGTGCACCGCGAGAATTTCCAAGAAGCGGCAAATCACCACTTCTGACCGCATCGATCCCGCGTTGATGCTGATCTGATGGGCAGCGACAGCGATCCGAGAGCAGCTCGCATATGCTTCTTTTGTGTGACTTCGAAATGTTCGCAGGATCTTTCACTGACACATGGGGAAACCGCGGGAAAGAAAGCTGTCCAGTAGCGTGCAGCGATACAGCCTCGGGCTTGATTGCTTCAACTAGGCCGATCAAATCCATCACGACCAATTGGAAACTGCATCTATGGCACTCTGATATCCGTGGACCTGTATCCGGTCTTTGGATCGCCGCTCTGTGCATTGGCACGAGGTCATGTCAGGGCGGCGCGGTGGACAACGTGGGTCGAGCCCGCTACGAAGGCTTCGTGGTTCTGCAAGCACGGGAAGCAGGCGTGGAATAGGAGGCGGGCAAACACCTAGACGCATTGCCACTTTATTGCCTCCTCCAAGATTATTGACGACGTGTAGCACTGGCGTAATACCGAATATTCCGTCCCGGCTGGCGTGCTAATGAACAAGCGTGCGCTCCGGTGTTCATTATGTACTGATGAAGCAACGGCTGGCCGCATTATTAACCCTCTGATAGGTTGGGAACTAGAATGACTGCTTTTGTATCTATGTTTTGTATTCTTAGCAGGGCCTATCTACGCTTTGGTTCGATTTTTATTTCTACCTCTGAGCATAGCCCCTTGGTTTTTCTTTACGATAATGCACCGTCGAACTGCGTAATGATGGCACGCTCAACGTCAGTCAGAACGTTCCCCTGAATGGTACGTGCTTGTTCTTCGTCGAGGGCCGTATGTTAACCTGTCGAAGCGATATCATGAAGGCAGTGAACTTTTACGTCAGAGCCTTAGTACAATAAAGCGGGGAGAGCTTCAACTCACTGCACATCATAACAAAGGCTCAAAGTCAAACCAGTGTTCGCTGAGCATGATTGAAGGGCTCGTCATTCAACTGCATTTACGTTCGTTTGTGCCCACGGAAAACACGTAGGATGTTGGAGAGAGCAGATAGCTGAGAAAGGCCGCCCAAGGTTCTGTCACTATCACTAAATAAAAATAAACGAACTGCCGCATGTAGTGCTACCTGCTTGAGGGCTCAAGTGCGCCATAGCAGAGCCCTTGCGCGTCGCCATTGAGGCGACAGACGCCGCCCTGACTGGCAGAGCGTCGATGTGGAGATAAGCCATGAGCGGGTCGGGGTGGCCGCCATCAGCAGCAGTCGTTCGCTGGCGGTGGAAATTACTGCGAGAAAAATCGGAAGAAGGAAAGGGAAAATGACGACGTTCTTCAGTCTTCGCTTCATTGAGACAGTCCAGGAACGGCGAAGCAAGGAACGCAAGAGATCTTGACAAGGCAGCGATTCGCTGACTGTTCTTACCGAGTGGTCTGAGCATCCGCCTCGCATGCGTGAGGTGCGGGTTTCGATCCCCAGTGCCGCCGGGTACCCACCGGTGGTAGAATGGGTATAAGCTTTCCCCTGGCCTAATGCTCGGGTTAAACAGGGTGAAATGCTTGGGAAATGGGTCTTTGACCTAAACTCGAGTAGTCGAAAAGGGCCACAAATGGGCTTCTACCGCACGAGGCGTATTCATGGTTACTTGACGGCGGAACGAATCACTGACCCTTCAACGCAATGGTTTGGCGCAATACCCTTTTCTCAAGCATCTCACCCCAGAAGAGCCGACCACCTGTCCGGGGGAAATCTTGTACCCATTAAAAACCGGTGGGTACCCGGCGGCACTGGGGATTGAACCCAGCACATCCCGAGGGCGAGGCGGATGCTCTACCAGATGGCCAACGCTTCGGTGTTCTCAAGCGTTGTGGCCTGCAAAAGAGAATTGTTAGCTTTCCTTTCTCACACCATTGTCATCCGCCATGGCAAACGACGCATCGATGTTAGGCGGCTCGCGTACGTGAATTCTGTAGCGGTACCGTGACAGGAAATCAGCGAGGTGGGATGTTCCCAACAAAGCATTCTGCAGAGCATAAGGAGAAACCAACAGACAGAACAAAAGCGGAAGCGACACCTACCAGGGTAGATGCAGGCCAACAAAATATAAAAAATATATGAAATTCCTGTGAGAAACGGCCCGGTGCACGAAGGGTATAATAGCCTCGTAGTCAGTTAAGGACAGGGAATCCCCTTGAGAAGGTAGTCTATCAGTACAAAACGTCATTTCGTTTTCGTGGTGTAGTGAAGCAAGGAGCATGCGGTATGGAGCGAAGGAAAATGCAGGACACTTTCATTTTATTGCAGAAATGAACCGCACGCCAACACATGGTGACCGCGCTGGCTGCCCAGCAAGAACATCGCTGCTGTCCTTAAGTTAGAAGGAATGCGGGAACTTATTTTATTTTGTATTGAAAGATGAGGACGTATAAAAGAACATCAAAAGAGGAAAACGAGGAGTCCGGGAAGTGTCACATCGGCTCTCAGCTGCAGAAAAGAAAAGGAAGCGGAAAGGGTATGTTAAAAAGCGGTGACGCTTCAGACGAGACGGCCCTCATATTGGGAAACTTGCAGGTGATGAAGACGCGAAACAAAGCGCACAGGTGGCCAGATACTACATACCACACAAGCCGCGAAGCACCGGGGTGGCATAAACTACACTGTTCCCACTAACTGTGCTGAAATGTAAGGAGAGAGGGACGCTAACACACAGGTTATAGCCTATCACTCGCAAGTAAAAAGAAATAAAACAAATCCACATGCCTAAATTTTTTTTGACCGTATCTTTACCTACTTTTCGAGTGAGGACAGGAGCGGCACAGCCGTGCCATGGCGGTGTTGTTTTCTCTATCGCTAGACTTGAGGGAGTCGTGGGGCCCCCTTGTGGTTCCTGTTTGCATAAATTTGCGCATGACAATGTGACCTGGCACACGGCTAATATCAGAACACAGCGCAAGAACAGTGCTCAAGATTTTACAGCAACACATAGGAACACGGTGGCGCGTCCCTCTCTCTGTCCGCCTTGTCAGTTACTCTTGTAATGCTATGAAGGGGTTTAAAGTGCCCGTAGTTTAAGCCCTCTTAATAAATATTAATAATTAGTGTGTCCGTAAAGCTCAGTCGGGTGGTTTATTAAGTAATATCTCCGTAAAGCTCAGTCGGAAGTCGCAATATGTAAGTTGCTAATTGCATGGGCGTACTCCAAACGTTTAATTAACACGAGGTCGCCATAAGATGATGACCATTTCGTGTTCCATTAGATAATAACTATTCAATAAAAGTCTCATCCACCCCATCACCAATCCATCATTACTGCCACAACCGCCATCATCTTAATTCATCATTGTTGGCGGGCCTTAAGGAAATGCATTACGCCGCAAACGGGTGCAGCGGGGAGATAAATCGCACGGCATGCTTGATTTTAGTCTACTATTCCGCTCAAGCGACCAAAGGTAGCAGGGCCGACGAGGTGCATAAACCGCCTGGTATGCCGGAAGGTCTTGCTTGCTGGAGGATTTGGCGACATCTTTTGAGTTTTTGTATAAGGTCTGTTGTAAAGAAGAGAGCGCAGTCCACATGTACACGAAGAAGCACGTGTGCCCACTTGAACAACTTCTAAGTTCGCAGCTAGTCAGTCTGGCAGTATTAGTGGCTATAAACAGCGCGCACCGTGAAAGCGTCGCGGTTGCGTGCTGAAAGAGCCCAGTGGCAGGACGTGCCGGCAGACGCACGTTTGAGGCGCAAAAAGAGAAAAAGTGCTGGCGGTGGCGGTGCAGTTGCATGTCGTGCGCCCATAGGCTGCCACTGGGCCCTGCGGATGGGAAGCGCATTGCTGTCACATGCAGCAGCATAACAGATCGCAACAAACCACGTCACGATAGAACTTTTCACGAGTGCCTCCCTGGTTCGAGAACGTGCAGTGCGACATCCAAGCCACAGTGGAGCGTCAGAAGTAGCCGGTGCATCCGCCTACTTTTAGCCTTCGCCGCTTTGACCTCAGAATCCTTGTACTCACGACTTCGCTCTGTGCCTTCCGTGAGCGCGGTGCGGTTCTATATTTGCGCACTGCAGTGACAGTGCACACTGCACACAATTACAGAGCAGGAAGTATACGGAAGCGGAGGCGCTGCAGCTTCTCATGCCCGTTGGAGCGAGAGCAGAAACCGGAGGAACAGGGAGTCGTCGCGAACGCACAAAGGCTCGTGCCGCTAACAAGGCAGCTCGTCACGGCAGAACGGCGTGGGGATCCTCGCGCCACCTGGGAGTCAAGAGATAGGCCTCTTCGGTCGAGACGCCGGACGACTCACTCGCGGATGCACTCAGCTTGACGTTCGAGAGAAGACACTGCACAGTTGTGGAGGGCCCACTTACCAAGCTGGATATTGGGGGAAGCCAGTGCAGAAGGAAAATAAGATATACGCGATGCTCCACAATTCCACCGCTTAGTTCGAGGAAAGTATCGAACGCTGCATCATAAGTTGAACCTTCGTAAGTCTCGTCTGGGTTTGCGAGATATGTGAATGCTGAGTGGGCAGGGGAAAAAAAAAGGAAAGAAACACGCTTTAAGCGTGGCTTGCTTGCTACAGAACGCTCTCCTTGAAAACTGGCGCCACCTGCTTAGCGCCTTGTCAACGCACATAGCTTATGTTAAAGCACACCAGTGGCTCAGCATATGACATCTGTTTAAAGAAAATTACTTAAATTAATTTTGCTCTATGCTTTCCTTGGTTTCGGTGACTGTTGGCTTTCTTAATGCGGTACTTAGTAGTAGAAGTTAAGCTAATAGTACTGCTCATGCAGTAAAAAGAATGACACAAAATAAAGTCGTTTGGTGAAAAGAAAAATGAGGCTGTGGCCGAAATTCCGAAGGCCGGGAGCTGAAAAGCGACTTGTCGCTCGAAGCGAAAGAAAGGAATTCAACGCGACGAAATGAGACAGCGTCCACTCCATCTAGGACGAGCTCTACATTCAGGACACGCACTTCCAAAGGCAGAGCCGTGTGCATTCCTAACGGATGCGTCAGCCGGCGTTACCGGCCAAGATTGCGGAACCGTGAGCAGCCTACCGAGAAAAGGCGAGCACTTTTTCTTGCGCCTACTTGGACAGCGGCAGCGAGCCTGAAATGTCTCAAAACAAAAAGGAAGCGTGCCGTTTTTCACCGTCGTCTTGTAATTTTATTGGAGAAGAAGAAACAAGGCTCCGCCGTGCTTCACCTCCTTCAACGAAAAAAATAAAGCATGTGAGCCCAACTGGAGTCAAATTTTGCGCTTTTCGCCTCGCCTAGCCTCGGGCAAACAGGCGCGAAACCTATAGGTGGTCACTTCCGCCAACTTCGAGGATCTGTTTATTTAAATAGCCTGATATTTATTGTCCTCAGATTGAAGCTTCATTACCGTTACTGCTCATTATGTGATATGACTTTGCCTGACACTATTTGACACCGCTCTTCTCGATTGCCTGTGCTATTGCTTCAAGATTTTGTAATTTCCTGATTTACATTATTACTATTATTCTCTGTCGATATAATGATGGACTATTAAGAGAAGGTTTAAAAGTTTGTTATTTAGCTCAGACCGCTAATGCTTTGAATAAAAACTGAAAACGATTTTGGCAAAAACAGCAGGAGCAGCGAGAGTTTGGCAATCGACGTTTTTATTTCATTATGAACACACTGACGAAAAAAGGAAATGATGTGAAGTGGTACGGCTCGTGGGAAAAGCAAAGTAAAACAGCATACCAGAAAATTGCGCTATACCTAAATGCCCAGTAGGCAGAGTCAAATACAGTAAACCAAACCTAACTGAAAGAAGAGAGTGAACGCCAATACCTGACTCAGAAGGCACAAGCAAAACTAGGCAGACTGGATATCAACGTAAGCTCAGTAATATTAAAACAGCGCTAAGCAACAAGGACGAAGAAAGAAGGGAACACACACACAGGCGCTTAGCGCTGCTTTATTATGGAGCATTTCCAACTCGCCCAATCTGCCGTTCTTCTACAGTAAGCTCAGTGTCTCAGAAGCCCGCGCACACAAGGGAATCGCAAGCGTGTCTGCTGCTGGACTTGGCAGTAGTCGAGAACTCAGCAAGAGTCTAACCGGCACTCGCCTTAGAGCACTGAAGTCGGAGATACTCAGCAGGCGAGCCAGTTCTTACTCAACGTGGTTAAGACAGAAGGCGTTAATCACCTTTTTGATATTTTTTATCCGTCTCCCATACCGTGAATTGTGTCGGATCTCCCCCCGCTATCTGCACAAACCCGTTGGCTCCCCGACGCGACCGATTTTCGCAACCGGACAAGCACGCCGCCTGAGCCCCCTCTACTTGGCTGTCGGCTGAAGGGCGTCTGCACCGATTGGCCCCCTTCGGGAGAACGCTTTCTTCTCTGCATCCGCCGCAGCCTTACATTGCTCGTCTCTGCATACGAAGCGGCACCTCCTTGAAAAGAAAAAACTAATTCACCGCCGTATCCCGCGGCCACATTTCGCCGCCGTTTCCATTATGTACAAAACACCGGTACGTGCGAGCGTAACCGAACGAGACCGTCCTTGAGCTAGCCTGGTTTGTTAGTTTCGTTTCCGGCGCACCGGAGGCTGGAATTCGCTACGGAGTGCCGTTCACGCTCATATTGGTGTGCCTGCGTGCGTGTCGCCGGCCGCCGAGAGGATGGAGGCTGGGCTGCTATAAAACAGACACGCGAAGATGGCGCACAGATTCCAACGGTCACCACAAGTGCACGCAAGCATGTAAACGCCACGTTGGCGTCGCGCGCCATTCGCCGACGACTAGAGTTATAAAATTTTTTTTAGAAAAGGGTGCCAATCGCTTAGTAGCCCCACAGTGCAGGGTCCTTTCATGGGTTTATGGGTCTCCGTTCGACTGGAACGCTGTAATCGAGAAATTGAGTTCTTACCGAAAACTGGAAGCGTGCGACATTGCAGTGTTCGTCGATAGGAGGTCGCTTGTTTCACCAGCCATTCGACATCGTCTCCGTGCTGTGTGTTACTTCCGCGGCAATTCAATGGTGCACGAACCTTTCGCTTTGCCCAACTCGTCTAATGTAATGCAAATTTAATGTAGACTTAATGTGAATTTTGGTCGGTACTAAGATTGGAGAGAATGCGTAGTTAAGTCACCGGTGAGATGCGACGCTAGTATCCGCGCTACGTCAAAAAACGACCGAACAAATAACAAGTAACTCATCGTCTTTTCATTAGTTGCTCGTTATTATCCCCTGTCATCGTTTATAATTTACAATACAGAAATGTATGCAGTATAAGTATAATCGCGATTGTCTGAGCAGCCGTCGAAACCACAAGGCTTCAAGGCAAGCAGTCACGGTGGGATCATGTGACACAGTATGGCGGCGCCCATGCTCTTGCGTTGTAAAGGCAATGCAATGCTACCGCGGAAAGACGACGCACCTAGGGAGGGTGTGCACATGCTGATGAGCTCCTGCGCGCTAGGCGCGCTCCTAAAATTACTTTCGCGGGCTGTACGAGATGCACGCACCCCACCAGAAATTCAATAAGCTCGAAAATTTTGTTTTCTAGTAGACGGATCACAATGAAGATTTGTGTATAGGGTCTTGAATAGTTGTGCAAACGACTAAAACAATTTTTCAATTTTTTTTTCTGTATCGGTAAAATCACATCTTTCTGCTCCGAATCTCCAGCAGCGTGAGCATGCGGGCTGAACCTGCGGTGCAGTGCCCTCCTGCACTCAATTGCTGTCCTCACAGCCTTGATGAAACTGGAACCATAAGTTTTGGGCGTATTCATTGACTGCTGTAGTTCACCTGCACTGGGAATGTAATGTTATCGCGCAGGAAGCCTTAAATCATACAAGCCACCTGTAGCGTAGCCTGATCCGGGAATGGGAGAATGTATTGCACGGGGAGTCAGGAACCACCCAGAGATACTCGCTGTAATGGCTCTGGTTTCTACACCGGCTTGAATGTCGCCTCAGAACGCGACGTGCTTAAGACGGGACTAAGCGTCCTTGTCAAGGCCATTTTTAATATATGATGACATCAGCCGTCATAGCGGCATGTCTGCTAGCCCATATCGAAATTGTGTCGATAAAGCGGGCTTTAAGCACTGCTCTTGAATTCGAGCTGCTAACCCGACCGAGGCGGCTGCGTTTTTATGGAGGCAAAACGCTAAGGCGCCCGTGTGCTGTGCGATGTCAGTGCATGTTAAAGATCCCCAGGTGGTCGAAATTATTCCGGAGCTCTCCACTACGGCACCTCTTTCTTCCTTTCTTCTTTCACTGCCTGCTTTATCCTGTCCCTTACGGCGCGGTTCAGGTGTCCGCCGGTATATGCGACAGATACTGCGCCATTTCCTTTCCCCCAAAACCAATTATAAAGTGAGAGCGCCAGCTTTGGCCTACGTCAGCTCCTTCTTTGCCTTTCTATCTCTCTCCCCTTCTCCTTCTCATCTCTCATGTCGAAGCTTTGTTGTCACCATTGGCGTTAACCATGTGATGCATAAACTAAACTTATGCATAAATTTTACTTTACTAAGTAGCTAGCCGGCGTTATTTATTCAACAACTGGTATCCGTTGCGGCTGGCAGTTTGTTCATTAAAAACGTTTTTTTATTTCGATCGCCTATGTTTAATTTTTTTTTATACAACGATCTTTATCATATTCTTCGCACTGCTCCCCACGTAAGCTCATGAACAATCACCTATAGACAGACACCGTCTGGTTAGATCAGGCTCAGAGGAGAGTAGTTGCGCGCGGGCATTGGAATGGGAGAGGGAAGGCGAGAGGCCGGAAGAAGGCCACGTGGTGCTTTGGCCTGTTACGCGAGGCTTCGTGCTGCCTCAAGAGGAAGGACGGAACGCCGCTCCAGCCGCCGCCGTAGACGCTAACTGCATGCACTGCCAGCCGGGCTCGTCTTTGGGTTCGCGGCAGCTGCAGTACTGAATGGGAGGATTGGGCGAGGCGTGCCGACATGCGCCGGGCTTGGAGCTCACGTTTTGCGGCCGCCTGCCTGGCTAAGGCACCGAGCAGAAAACAAAGTCCAGAACTGGGGCATTGGACAAGACACCGCGCGCTTCGCTCAGCCGCCTAGTGATAGCCGTGGTACATGGACCGGGGTTGGTTCCCCGCGCTATACGCTGCTGGCTCTCTCAGCGTGATACCGCTCTGACACGACTGTGAAAATTGCTTTACATGGTGCTGCCCTGCCTGCCCATGGCCGCTCCATCGTGTCGCACTCATTTGTCTGTGTATCAAAATGTACTCCATGTTTTTCTGTTAAAACGTGGCCCTCTATGCATATTTATTGTCTTCGTCGTTCTAGCCTGCAGAGTTGTAGCCACGTTTGTTAATCGTCGAACGCGAGATGAGGACTGCGTTGCAAACGTGTTGTTATTTTACTGAACATTATGTGAACGATGGCACAATCATTTTTTTTTTCTCCCAACGGTTGCTCAGGGCGTTTTTCTTTCTAGCTTTTCAAGAAGGTATGGCAATGTCACAAAGATCTAGTTATACCATCAGCATCGAGTAGTGTTATGGCTTTTGATAACACTTCAATTATTAGGGAAAAATTGCGTCGAAATTATAATTCAGCGTCAACACATATACCAGATATATAGTTTAGAGTTTATGTAACTGTAGTGGTAGCTCTATTGGAGCCTTTATTACAAGTATTGAAATTTAATGCTGCCGACGAGTCCCGTGCTGATGGCTTTTGTAAAGTTTTTTTTTTCAATTCGGCTGTAGTTCGGTCACTATTTTTAACCCAGTACCCTGAACACAATATAATTCCTTCTGCAGCGAAATTGCTCTCGTTATTGCTTGCATGCCGGGACTATCAAATTGCGAGTTCTGGTTGCTGCCGTTTTTTTAATTTTTACTTACAATCTACATCAAACGGACCACCCGAACAAATAGCAGAATGGATACTCGTGAGTAACATATGCAGGAATAATTTTTTCTTTTTTCTGCCTCAAGTTATTGCTCCTCTCCCGCTTGAACTTTCAATGCTAATCGTAGCAGCAATAATGGAACTCACTGATGCTCGAACGCTGTTACACGGTTTCGACCACGACCGATTTCTATGTTTGTCAGTTAAACAGGGTTTTATGTAACGCGATTTCGGTACTGGAATCTACGTTCGCCGGTATCTGGCTTAGCGAAACGTCGAAACCAAACGTGATGCAGCGCAAAAAAAAAAAGAGCTCTAATGGCGCGTAGGGCTGAGTGAGTAGGAGGGCAGCTCCACAGCTCTTGCATCCGTCGCGCAGAAGCTGCCTTCCGTCGCCCTGCTGTTGGCCCTGCTGTGGTACCTGGCGGTGCCCAGCCTGTCGGGCGTCATCCTGACGGGCGTGGCCCCCGGATACGAGCCCGAGCAGCCCACCTTCATGTACACCAACTTCGGCGTGGTGTTCGGCACTCGCGACCTGCAAAAGCAGTACATGTTCAACCCGGCCACGGACGAGATCAACCACCGCCACACGGACATCATCGGCACGCGGGGACGCATCCGCGAGAACGTGACGCCCTACCAGGGGGACCCCAACCGCACGCCGGGACACACCGTTGACCACGGCAAGAAGAAGTGAGAATCGCCCGTGAGTAGCGGCGGCTGCGGACGCGGCGGCGAGCGAGGGTGCTCTGGCGCCAGCGCCTCTCTTCTAATGGGCGATTGCGCCTTTGCGTGCTGGTGCACTCAGAGCACCCGAGTTTGCTGTAGCGCCGCGAGCGCGAACTAGCCCATTGGTAAATACGCTGCAAATGATTGGTGATCATGACTGACAATTTATGAATGCTGGGCGCACTCAACGGCAATCGTAATCAATTGAGCACAACCCATTCATTCAGACGGCTCAGGAAGGACTAAATGATTCCAAGTTTTCGACTTCCAGCGCATGTGAGAAGGCATTTTCGATGCTGATAACAATGGACACGAACCTCGTGTGCTTTGAAGTGCACAAAAATAAAACTACATATTCTTATAAGTGCAATCCAGAAGAATAGAAAGGATGCAGCAATAGCTTAATGAGGGCGCAACTGCCGTTCGAAAAAGTTTAGAATGAAATTCGAATTTTGAGCTTTTACGCTGTTTCTAGAAAATTTCAGATCGCTCTGTTGTCCGTTTGTGGAAGCACAAGCATAGGAAAACGTTAAATTAGGATTTGGATTTTCCATCGGAACTTGCGTTCCGAACAATTTTTATAGCAACTTATAAAATTAACTCTATAGCGTTATATATGACAACTATCGGTAAAACATGAAGATAACCATTTCATATTTTTACAACATGGTTGCCCGTGGTGGTGTGTGTAGTGAAAATTCTTTGTTTGGATTGCCGCCGATGAAAATTCTCGTTTGAAACGGCGGGTCATAAAGGAAAGGAAATAAATATGAAGTTAATCGGCATATGTTTCACTTTCAGCGTCGGCGATCTGGAAGCATGGCCATCTCGGAGAAATATAGTGCAGTGAGTTGATCAGTTCCTTGTATTTGAAGTATTTTAGATTCGATTTTTGTATTAGCTCAAAACAGACAGCGAAACGCTTGCGGATTACTCAATGGCTCTACGGGACATGAGATTGTTGAACCACTTCATTCACTAAAGGCTGAAAATCTGAAGAGCATCCCGATTTTTATGCACGCATCCCATTACAATTATGCAAAACACTGTGCTTAGTGCGATCACGAAGCAACAAAAGTGAGAAGAAATATGGCACATTTTTCATGAACTTCAGCCCTTTAGGAAGCAAGTTTTTCAGTATGGCTTCCCCGTGACGTGACTTCCTTGTTGCCTTTCTTGGACGGGGTCGAGTAAGGCCAGATATTAGCGCATCTATTCTTAAAGTACTGCTGGTAGCATTTGCATGCAGAGAAGTAAAACAAAAGCAAGCAGTACAAAGCCCGTACCTCCCGCGGCGTGAAATATTGGCGTGCAGACTGAAACAACCACGCTTTCTCTTTCCTCTCCGCAGCCACCACATGATTCCGGCAGGAGTCGTGTGGATCATGTGAAGGCGTCGAGCAGGAAGAGGTAGTCCGCAGCAACCGGCTTCTGTCAGAAGAGCGGGCCGTGACGCTTGGGAAACTTCATTTCTTGCCATCCATCGTCGGTTGATCCAAGTTGCCCTAGCACGAGCTTTACATACCGACCACAACTGTGATGGCGCTTTTTCTGAGCCCTGTCAAATGTGCCTAGGCAAGTACAAACACGCGTTCGAAGGAATCGAATTCTAGAGTGGTCAGGTCGAGATTTCAAATTTTGCACCCGATTCGTGGCGCTTAGAGAATGCTAAATTAAATTTGCCTTTGTGCTTCAGCCAGAATTGTGCGTAAAATGTTACTATACTATGACCCTGGGCTCAAATAGATATTAGGCAGATATATGTGGTTGTCCACATATTAGTCTATCAGTGTTTTTCAAAGCATTGTTGAATTTCTGCCTACAGGACTCTTCGTTGCGTTGGGGAATTCGACTATTTAAAAGCGCCCACAACACGAGAGACCATTGGCAATGTCCCGACTGCCTAAGATGCGCACGCGTTAGCATTTTTTTCTCGGCTTTGCATGTGGTGGTTAGCATGCCATTTGACTTTTTGTACTTGAAAGCAGGTTCTCGGAGGTATAAGTATCGATCCTTGCTGGATGCCTCCTCACGTGACACTTCAGTTGATGAAAACTTCAGCTTCCAGCTTGCTTGTAATCTATGCACGGAAAACTGGTGGCCACATTTCCGTACTGACTCGTCAAATTGAAACTTGTGCATTGTCCTGTACTTTTTGTTTGGTGCTCTGGACAGGTCCCCTGCAGCCCTGCCTAAGCAGTATACTTTACCGCAGTACTTTCTATTTCTTTAAATCTTCTTCAGTCCTCTGGTTACTTGTTGATAATTGTTTTTGTTGTGAAAAAATAAATAACAACAGGCACCAGCCAGCTCATTGCATTTTTCGCATTCTTTTTAAATGCACAATAGTGTGCGAGCACAGCAAGTAGACTAGTATACATACATACGTACACACACACACACACATATATATATATATATATATATATATATATATATATATATATATATATATATATATATATATATATATATATATATATATATATATATATATATATATATATATATATATATATATATATATATATATATATGTATATATATATATATATATATATATATATAAGGGAGCCAACAGTCACCGAACCCAAGGTGCATAGGGGATAGGGGAATGCTTAATTATTTTTTATTTAATGTGTTGTATAATAATACGTAGATTAATCTATCGCTTAAAGAAAATTACACAAAGCAGCAGAAAAAACGACCATACCGCCGGTGGGATTCGAACCAACGACCTCCGAATATCGCGTCCGGTGCTCTACCAACTGAGCTACGGCGACGGCTGTCCAATCTGCTGCTCTCGTGGGTATTTATGTTTATTGGGTGTAAGCGAACCTTGAGAGTGTTCACCAGCGCCACCCTCGTCCAATATATATATATATATATATATATATATATATATATATATATATATATATATATATATATATATATATATATATATATATATATATATATATATATATATATATATATATATATATATATAATTCTACCTTCACAGTCGGTAGAGCAGACAAAACGTTTGAATGGCGCAAACGTTCGGTGCGTGGATTTGTAGGAAAAAAACTTGGAAAGAGAGCTGCGCGCGTTTTGCTTAATAGCAAAAATGCACCGAGTAACCAATGAAACCATTTTAAGTCACTGTTGCGCGAAGGAACTGCGTGCTCTGCTCATTCGTGGACTACCCATTGTCGCGGATTTTGGAGAGATTGGATGTAAGCACTGTGGAATCAGCCGCTGCACGTGCTACTGAGTGCAAGTGCAGCCGGTGTCAGGAGTGTATTATAACGCAATATTAGAGGAAAAGAACTTAATTTCATTACCATCATTTCAAGCAGAATTGAATGGATATATGAAGCCCAGCGCTCAGAGTGCAACCTACGCATCAACTCTCGAGCAGTGCGCCCTGGAGACAAAATTGTTTTTTCTCGCAAAAGACGCATTGTATAAAATTATGGCGGCCGGTGCACCGTCAAAAATATTCTCGGCGCCAAAGAAGCCACTGCTCGCCAAAGGCATTGCCATTTCGTCCGGTTCGCCGGACTGCCAAGGCGACTGCAGTTGTTGCAGAAACTGTACGAGCCCGATAGGAACGACGAAGTGAACTACCGCGGTTGGAGATCGGGGCTGCAGCGACAACGGTGGAAGCTCGATGTGGTCAGCAAAGTCCAGAAGAAGAAAGACGTCAAAGTAACGCGATACCTGGAACTCTCTAAAGTCGGCGGAAGTACTCAGTGAAATATGAGGCGCAACAGTGAGTAAATTTACCTGATTTTACCTGCGATCGTAAGATTACGCCCACCGAAACAAACACGTAAGAAATCAACGTAAAGTGGTCCTTACACTGCTTATAATCGGTTGTTTCGCCTGATGGCATATAATTTTTCAGGTGAGTCTCCTTTAATCGAGGAACTACATAGATGTTCTCGCAGATTTCAGCCAGATAGCGCAACCGAGTAAGACCTTCGAAATTATGCCCGTGCTTCAGCTCAGTTTAGAGCAGCCTACAGGACTGGTATTGTGTGGGGACTACTGATCCAGTAGTAACGTGTATCTACAAGGGCACAACAACAACAACAACAACCACAACAACAACAACAACAACAACAACAACGACTACATCTGGGAAAATAACGGCCCCCGTACGTCGCGTACATTGCGGGAGCGATGTGGGAGCGAGCTTGAGCACCCCGACACTGTGCACTGCCCGGCTCAGAGGGAAGACGGGGGCCTTGAAGCCAAAACCCATCACAATTAAAAGTACAGCTTGACAGCAGGAAATGGGCAGGTAAGAATTATTTTATGCGCTTTGAAAACGTTGTTGCCGCATTCTGCCTGCGGAATAATTTCGACCACCTGGGGATCTTTAACGTGCACTGTGCGATGTCAGTGCACGTTAAAGATCCCCAGGTGGTCGAAATTATTCCGCAACCCTCCACTACGGCACCTCTTTCTTCCTTTCTTCTTTCACTCCCTCCTTTATTCATTTCCTTACGGCGCTGTTAAGGTGTCCGCCGATATATTTTTTTTATTTATGTACATACTGCAGACCATGGTTAGGTCCAAGCAGGAAGGGCAGGTGCACAAATGAGACAAATACTGCGCGATTTCCTTTCCCCCAAAACCAATTATTATATAATTCTGCCTTTAGCAATTAAGTCGCTGTGTATGTTCTGTAGTTATGAGCGCTGAAACCTAGAAGTCCTATGATATATTCCTGAGATCCATCGGCCGGCCTGAGGCCGATCAGATCACGCGGAAAACAAAGAGCTGATTTTTCCAGGCATAAAAGTGGAGACAACTGTTTTTCCAGACAGGAATTCGGTTTCATGAAGACTTTCAAGGTAGGAAAAGATGAATTTTTTTATGGTACTACACATGAATGCTCATCAGCAATGCAGGACGAAAGTTAGCAAGTCATTGTGGGTCGCTATACCTGTGCGGTTGCGCAACCTTCACAACTTGGCTTTCCATTTATCGAGGATATCACGTGAGTAGCCTCGCGCGGCCAGCGCCCCCAGCCGCAAATAAGACGCTCAGGATGAACAGAGCAGTATTGGTTTCCCCTCTGCACCTGTGTTCACGCAGCTCCTAGTTCGTGACAGTACGAGGGCTTAATCTGACTCCCGAATAAGGTTGTTTTGACCTGTCTTGTCTCAAGAAACCGCTCAACCAGTTCAGTGAACGTTATAGAGCTGTATACCTTGCAAAAGTATTCCCACAGCCTAAGGAAAATGAAGGTTTCAGATTTTCGGCGAGAGTTGTAAGATAAGCTTTTATCGACAAGCTTTATGGCGTTGAACCTGCCATTCGTTTTCTTTTTAATTTCCAGTGAGACGTCACAGCTAACGTCAAATGAGAAACTAGTGTGACTTCGTTTTTTTTCCGATAGCTAGAGGAGTTTCAAACATGCTCGGTCCCCAAATGTCTCCAAATCTGATCCCGGAACTTCATTTCCAGCGAATCTATCTTAAAGTGTGCGTAGAAATGAAATAGCACTGCAAGTTTGAGGATTTACGGCAGGATGGGCAGAGCGAGATCTCAGTGTTATATATCTTCTCAAGTTCTGGCTGCCAGCTACACGAATACTTATTGCATCATATTTTCCCTGTACGCTAAGAGGAAGTACACCCTTCGCATGCAGTTGCTTTTTTTTTCATTCGCGTATATGAAGCATAGTTTCGTTTGGAACCGTGTTGCCGTTTCCACTTGACGCTTCCCTGGACTTTGTTAGACCCCCTGTAGCTGCTCAGTGTAGCTGGCAAAGATGGCTTTCTTGGAACGTTCTCGCTCTTAAGTTCCCGAATCCCACGTGCCGTTTTTCACGAAAGCAACGGGCTTAAGTCGAAGGCCACGCCACTATTAGTAAACTGCAGTGGGAATTGGCCGCTAAAGCCGCTACATGCAGTCGTCAGCCCGGCCGCAGTTCGCGTCTTGCTCCGCAAGGAGCTTAAAAATGAAACAGCAAAAAGCAAGAAAGATCAAGAAGTAAGTAAACGGTTTCCGCCTGGCACCGCCCCTGTGCGCTGGCGATCGTCTCGTAGCGGCCAGACAGCGCGCCGCTGAGCAGTCGAAAGCCTGACGCGGTGCCACTTAACGCCCCGCTGCAGCACCAGCGGAAAAAGCCGCCCGCAGTTGGGAAACCCAGGGCGTAGCGCAGCGGGCGATCGGCCAATTTGTCTGCTCGATCACGCGGTCACCTCTGCCTCCACACCTTCGTCGACGAGGCCGCACCCACGCGTGCTGCGGTCTCCAAGCTGTTTTTGTCGTTCTTTTTGTAGTCAGGCCTCGGGAGCGAAGCTGTACCCCGTCAATTAATCGCCAGCTTTGTCCTTGGTTAGGACGAAACCATAGTGAGCGTGAAAATGTTTGAAGGCGCACTGCTTGGCACTTTATTTTTTTCCCTCCCTTGCGAGCGGCACACCAAAGGTGAACACACCTATTCGGCATAATGTATGCTGGCGACATCAGTCTCTACAGAGTGCTGAGTAGTCGAACTAAAGGGCAGCATAAATGCTGCTTTGTAAATCGAATTAAGTTATTATTGAGCTTTTGGCGAGAAAAACAGCGTATGCCCGCCAGCTCAGACCTTTAGGGCTGATAGCAATTTACAGGTTGAGGTTAATGTCGCAGCCAGAGAGAGACATCAATGCAGTAAGTTTGAAGGTAAGGAATGGACTGTAGATGGCACGAACGAGCTTTGGTGAGAGGTGATATAGCTTAAGAGAACTTCTTGTTGGGCTAGTTGGTAATTGATCATTGTAATTTTAAGGCGCCAATACCACACACACACACACACACACACACCAGAAAAGAGAACGGGACAGAGCGCCTTTGTCCTGTTCTCTTCTCTTGTGTATGTGTGTGTGGTTTTGGCGTCTTAAAGGTACGGTGAGAGGTGAACACGAGCTCAAGGTTGCGCAAAAAAAAAAAAGCAATCACGAAGCGATCCTGCAACTTCTGTTTTCAAGGCTGTGTAACGGTAATAAATATTGCTTCCGCAAAGTTTTTATCACTACATCACTGATATGCCAAACAATACTGGTTATTACGAACTAGGCGCACAGCGTGTTCACTCCTTTATCGAGCTAATATATGCGACGAAACAGTATTGAGTACTACTGACTACAACAGCAGTACAGACTGTCAACTGCGACCACCTCGGTAACGTTTCCCAGCCTACCAAACTGTATTCTCAACGCATAGCAACATTAACCGTTCTGGAGATAAATGAACGTGCTCTTTCAGACAACCACAAAATCGATGTACGGCAGCAAAAAACGAGGATCCTGGCGTTCTTTTCGAACACACTGTATAATAGAGCCGGCAGTCAAACCCGCCTTCAGCAAACTCGCTCAACGTGGCAAAGCGCGGTCCATTGCGAAATTAAATACCCTCGGCACAGTTGATAATTTAACGTTGATAGCTGTTTCTGCCAGCCCCAACCAAACTTATGCCAATATATTAGGCACAAGGTCAGAGAAGCAAGGCTCAGTCCTGCATTGCAGCCCCTTTTGGTCGCTCGGAGTGGTTTTAGAGAAACGGTGCTGTCCGCCAGACAGCCTCGGTGGCACGCCCATGAGACCGATGGGCAGAGCCACACGCACCGCTCCTTTGTTCACCGACAAGACAAGGCCGCGCTTTGGCAGTCACTCTCCGCAGTCACACTTGAGCCTGCAGCTGCCCGACCCTGGCAAGAGCAGCAACAAAAGCGACAGTAAGGGGCACCGCGAATACAAAAGCCTGCCGTGAGTGTCCGGCTTAGGCACGGAGAGGCAGGAATAATGGCGATCGTAGCAAGAAGGACGGGAGAGAAACGGTTGTTTTGCCCGCCGATTCAGTGTGCGGGAGCGCAAGGCGAGGTGAAAAGCAGCCATCGCGAATAAGTAAATTCGCCGGGGGAGAATATGCTGGAGCACTGGCAAACTGCCAGCTGCCCTCAGCTCGAACGTGCTGCCTACTGTTCCGGTGTGGTGTGAAAAACATGCGAAGAAAAGAAAGCATAAACTCATGTGACCGAAAGCCTTAGGAATTAAAGCGGTCCACTTTCGCTCTTGCGATTCTCTACGCGTCGCTTTAGCTCCTGCTGAGTCTTTCGGAGAACATATATACGTGCGCTCAGCGATGATCATCTCTCCGTTGTGGTCAGTTCCGGTTTGGCCTTTGCCGAGCCAGCCGTCAGGAAGGCCGCATCACAACGTGTGTCTCACGAAGGAACACCACTCTGACATAATAAGGATAAAAGAGCGCACCTGCACAAGGACGATGGAAGATGAGACAAGACACAGCTCTGACCCCTCCTCGTTGTGCAGGTGCCCTATTTTAGCCTTATTATGCCGTACCAACTCGCCCATAAGTGTGCGTTTTACCAGTCTGACGTCATGCACACAGGAATGGCTGCCCGTTTCGTGCACATGGCTCTCGCTAGCTAAGGTTTCGCAAGAAGATGTGGTTCTCACGTTAATGTTCGCCCAATATACCGACGTGCTGCTACCTGCGAAAGGGGCTGACCAAACCAAAAAGAAAAAGTAGTAGAGGAGCAGTACCATCGAACAAGAAGACTTGCTTGAATGAAGGTATAATCACATGGCCAAGAAGTCAGGATGTCCGTTTTTTGCTCCCCAAACAAAACTAATACCAGCTAGCTGCAGTTCTGCAAATGAAAAATTAGTTTCTCTGCCTTGCTTCGCAGACCACGAAAGTGTGTCTAAAGCACATGGAGAAGGCGGTCATGTTGACCCATGGCTCACGCTCACGCAGTGCTGCAAACGTACGTGGCCGGAAACGTGTTCAGCGCGGATGCAAGAGTGTGTGATATCAGTGAAATCTGCTTGTGAGCTACCGGCTGCCACCGATAAAGTCACATGACGGTAATTAAAGAGTGCACGTTTATCTCTCAAGATATTTCTTATTCCTCTAGCGCTAATACATCTGTGCATATTCGCAATAAGCATTATTGGTGTGCGTATGCACAAAGGGCTGAATTTCTCCTATCACATCTCTTTTTATTTTCTATTTCCAAGCACATTAACGCCATCAAAGCTTATTCAACCTGTGCTTGCATATGAGAAGCCGACGGAAGTGGCCTTTCTTCTTTCCCTCTTCAAGCTTTCCGCTGGACTGGTATTCAGCGATTGGCGCCTGCCAATCGGCGCGAACCGAATCAGAAATGTCTAAAAGGTGACAATCGTTGAATACCACCCCTAGAAAGGTGCTCAATTCCTCTTGTGCGAAACACTTAGAAGATGTGTCTCGAACCCCATCTTGCATAGGGAAGAATGCCTTGCAGCGTGGCACTCTTCGGCTAAAGCTGCCACTGCGCCATTAAAATTATCTTCATTGCGCCTTCAACGCTGTGCGGCCGAAATTTACAGCCATATATTTTAAAACCCTCCTTACCTTGCGCCATTGCCTTACTTAATGTGAGGAGCTCTCAGTACTTCCTTGACTCATGGAACCATTGAAGGGAGGCACCCAGATTTTGAACCGTCCTGAGCCGGTGCTCTAGTAAGGACACCCTTAGAGGGACGAGGCGCCGCTTATATGGGTATAGTTGCAAGACCATGGGTCTAATGATGGAAATACTTTTATCCATATCAGATAGTCCTAGAAAACATTTCAAATTTGGCATTCATATTCAAATTCGCACACTTACGTACGTTCGTTTTACATTTTCCGCACAATTTACGTGTATTTTACCTGTTCGAGAAGGCTTTGGAGGAAAACGTAGTTGGTCTGGCAACTCTATACTCTTCAACTGCAGAGTCAGCAGCGAGTGGTCCCTTTCTTCTCGCGTTTTTTATCCGACCTAATCTTTCTTCTTTCCGTCCTTCTTATCTTGAAAATTTCTTTTTTTACGGAAGAGGATAAAACCATGCTAAGCGAGCGGATCCGCAAACATCGGTCTTCCGCTGAAAAAAATTCAGGGGGGCACTTTGTTCATGAGAAGTGTGGTTAGGCGAAAGCCTTTAGCGCGGTGTTGCTGCTTGTATCACTGATGTGTGGTTAATATGTTAATTAAGTACGCAGTTGTTTGTGAATCTTAAACGCTGGAGATACTGGAGGGCGTTTGGGAGGCATCCGTCTGATTCGACTCCTTTCCGCACTCTCCAGCGTCCTAGAGAAGAACTATATATGCGTTGGCAGGCAGTAGCGTAGTCATTAGCACGCACGGCTGCGCAACGGAAGGGTGGTGGTTTGAATCCAATCGTGCACAAAGATTTTTTTCCTATCCAGCTGAAGAGCGTAATGGACGGACGGATGGACGGTATAGTGTCAGTTCCGTTGTCGTGACTTCCGGTTGGCGATGAAACGGAGGGACAGGATCTCGACTGGGAGTATGAGCCATTAAAGGCTTTCGCCTTAATAAGTAACCGGACGCGGTGTCATAAAAACTGAATACTCCAGGCAGAAGTACATCGCTGCTGGAGGCGGGTATGTGCACGCATCGCTACATACAAACTCAGCCGCACGGAAAACAAGCCTGTCGAACCCATAGAACCTGCAGACCACGGAACATTAAGCGAGATGAAGCTTTCATTTTGAACTAGGTGTCGCCTTAGCAGCTGGAGTAACCCTCCTGCTCACGCGTGCCGAGTGTGTGGTTGTGCAGTGAAGCATCTGTTCAGTGCCTGAAGGACAGTAAGGAAGCACGAAGGTAGCTTTGCGCGTACCTCTAGAAAAGGACGCTCTAAGGGAGGCCCAATCCAAGGCTCCTTAGTGAGGCGTGCTTGAAAATTGACAGAAGGAAGGTAAGCCACTCTCGAGACATCCTGACTAAGGTAAGAAGTTTTTTAACAACTTGGCACCATGTTGGCTTGGCCCACGGGTCGCGGCGCTGTTGTGGTAATATAATATATACAGTAATAACACAGGGCTTGCCGAGATGAGGAAAGTGTGCATGAATAGAAGGCCAGGAGTGCGCGGGCGCGAGCGTTCTCCTCTGTAATCGCCACTGCGGGATACTGTGGAAGCACCAGCTCTGTGGCGGGCTCGGGATCTCGAGCGCAAGCTCAAAGGCTATGAGGACCTTGCTCATCATTCAGCCGGGGTCGGCAGGGAATGAAGTTTTTGGTGCTAGTCGACTATGAATGCAGGTGAGAGGAAGCGCTGTGTCCGGGAGGCTGCATGTGTGTACTCGGCCAGAGCCGACAAATTGCGACGGGGGAAAAAAAGAGGATGAACGCACTCTTAACGCCGGCCGCAAACGAGCTGCGCGCAGCTTTTTGCGTGCTTTTTCGCAGCTTTTTGCAGCTTGTTGCTGCAGTTTTTCGCGTGCTCACAAACGGGAAGGGGAAGGGCAAAATATCATGTTAGCATCACTAATTCAATAGAGCCCGGATATATTGAACTTGAAGGGATCACGAAAGAATTCGATATATCAATAACTTGATATACAGGAAATGTCTATAGATAAGCCTATTTGTAACGTAGAAGCAAGAACGCATTGAAAATAGGTTAGTGACGCGCTTCTTCCAGCGATGCGCCGCTTGCCGGCGTTCTGGCAGCGGGCCGCTTCCTAGGCGTTACTATAGGTTGTAACCTTCTTCTGACAGATTGTGACCGTGTTTCCCGTTCTTTCTCTCTTCCGTCTTTAATCCCCTCATTCCCTTCCCCAGTGCAGGGTAGCCAACCAGAAGCCTTTCTGGCTAACATCCCTGCCTTTTCCCCCTCTCTTTATCTACTTATCTTCTTCGCATCGAAGCCGTGGGGGTCAGTGCTTTGGAGCTAGCTACTGCCGATAAAATATTAAATCCTGTTACCAATGCACCATAAATGGACTAATTCGCTCATTAAAAGTACTGTACAGGTGTTGTCCACTAAGCCTTTGGCAGAGAAGCCAGCAAAACACGCCACGCGAGGGCCATCGCAAGGCTTTAGATAAGTTCGCCTCATCGCTTTACAGTGATGCGGCATGAAACATGACCACGGTGGTCATCCTTAAGTACACAACAAGTTCACCTCGTCACGTGGTTTTACAGCGCTTGTGCTGTCAGTAGGTGTTCAAGGCCATGGAGCCGATGTGTATACGCGAACCAAAAGTTATCAAAGAGCGCTGATAGAAGAGCCATTTGCAGCGACGGCGCGTGCCGTTCGTTGTATCGGACTATACTGGCGAAGTTCGATATACTGTGCGATTTTCCTATTCTTTTACGCAGGATGTTCCAAGGGAAAATGTGAGCGTTCGATACAGCCTGTAATTCGAAATATCCGGGTTCGATGTATCCGGACTCGACTGTAAAACAGTTCTTTTCAAAATGAAAGTAATGATGTAACTTGCTCCTCCAAACACCTGTCAGAATTATCAATGGCTGACCATTTGCGTGCCAGAGCCTGTGCAATGAACTATAACCACTGCTTTGACTATCGTCGTATTCCTTTACGTACGCGAGAATTACGAAGCCAACTCCAAGAATGCCTTTCTGCATGGATGGTGTCGGCCTGTCTGACCGCGTGCTAGCAAGGAGCAGAACGAACAAAACCTTAGAGGTGCGTAGCAAAACCTATAGGCAGCTTTGTATACGTGCAAGAACCAGCAAAAGTTGCCTCGATGTCACTATTCTCGGATGTCATTCGTCTCAAAGTGACATGTGGACCTTGAAATTATATAAAGTTTCTCGGCACATCGGAGTGTCTCGGTGCTAACATCAAGCTTCTTGTGAGGTTGGTGGGCTTTCGGGGAGCAAAGAGCTAATCGACAAAAACCTTGGTACCCGACGCCTTGGAGGTTTAGATGGCAGATCCGAACGGATCGGACCAAAATGGCTTGCTGAGGCCGCTGCGACGCCCACCCATGAAACACCTACACCTTGTGGGGGTTCTCACTAGGCCATTGAGCCTCCTTTGGGGTCTAGGCCGTGAACTCCGAGCTCCCGGTATCGAACACCCCGCGCGGCCGTTCTCACGGCGGCGGAGCGGAAATGCGAAATAAGACCACGACACGAAACAGGATGCTTTGACCGGGGCCAAACGTTTATTGGGCACGCCAAAATCGCTGGCTGCTGGATTTGCGACCCTTGCTGTCTGGCTTAGTCGTGCAACAAGATGGCGACAACAAAGGGGGAAGAAGGGAAGTAATTACCTGGCGTCCTCTCGCTGTCACGGCTCGCTGTCGTCTCTCTCCGGCCACGGCCGGTACCCGCTTGGTGGCTTGGTTTGATGATAGGGGTTACGGACGCGGTATTTGGCTGCCCTCTAGGGGAACACTGCACAGCAACCGGGAGGGGGGAATGGGAATAACGATGGGGGGGGAGGGTTGCAAGCTGGCTAGAAGCACCTGGGGAAGAGTCGAGGCCGGATATAGCCTAAAGCACCGTGGACAGGCCCGTGATGTTAATGAAATTTACAAGGCTTTGCAGGGTCTGAAGTCGCTCTTTGCCAGGATACGGCATTTGGGTTGCTGTGTCGGTAGGGAGCCTCAGGTTGCGGTATGTATCAAAGACCGTAATTCTCTCTGTATCATAAGTGGGGTAGGCCATAAAGAGATGACCAATCCTTTCTATGTCACCACAGGATGAGCAGTTAGGAGACAGGACGAGACCTCTGGAGTACCTTCTGGGTGACGTCCAGCAGCAGCCGATCCTTAGTCTCAAAAAAGTGAACGTTCACGCCTGATGAGACCATATTTGGGGAGGGGCTTGAATGGGTTACAAGTGGAAATCCTGGTGTCTGGATGATAAGTAGTGAGGGTTCATCGTATGATGTGGCGGGAGTACTCATAGGGAGAAACGTAAGGTGATATGGGAGGGTCTTCATTATGGACTGCTTCTGCCAAGGTGCCCACTTCATTCCCGGGATGTCCAGGTGTGGTGGGATCCAGTGAAGGGTGAGTTGGATGCCCTGGTTCCCTAAGGACAGAAGTCTGCTTTCAAGGACTGCGGCTGTAAATGAGGTGGTCTTGGGTCTGTTCAGGCTTAATAGTGCTGCTTTCCAGTTACAAAGTACAGCGACAGGAACTGTAAGGATCAGGGACTCGAGTGTGTCAGCTGCAGATCTCGGCAAAATTGCCCGTTGTCCCTTTCGCCCAATCAGCGACCGCTACGGCGGCGCCTGGCGGTGCGCGCTTGCCACCGATTTGAGGAAGGAGGCGGCGCAGCGCTCTCGAGCTGACCATCTGGCTACTCGCCCGTGGGGAAGGAAGAAAGCGTCCACTTTCCTGCGTCTTTACGGCGCGCCTCGCCGGCCAGGGAAGGATACCGCACTCCGAAACTCTCACAACCTCCGCAACGCCTCCCGCACAGGAGTGCGGAAAACAAGAAATGGTAGAATGCAATCAAAATGAGCTACACGAGCAACTTGTCCTTGCCCTGCGGCTATAAAGCGCTATACTTACACTGGTTTTGCTCGAACTAGAGTTGTAGCTTGCTCCGCTTCCGGCCGGGGCGGGCACAAGCAGCGGGTTTCTCGTCATGGCACCCCTGCTGACGCTGAGTAGCGCCAAGTTGTCCACCAGGCTAAAGACGCAGCAGCGAGGAAGTCCCCGGCAGAGTCGATTTATGAACCCTTTGTTCTTGCAACCCCAGCTGATGGAGTCTGCCCCGAAAGAGGGCGTTGCAATGAATCGACGCCTTTTGTCTCAACTTCGCGCTGGTTTCGTGGTCGGCCGGAAGCACGCCACCGTGCGCGAGGCCTTACGAGTAGCAGCGTGACTCTCATGAACGCGCGGTGTCCTTGGCCCTCTACGGTCAGCAGTGGCAGTGCAAGAGGGTCTGCGGGACCAAGCGCAGACATCAGACACAGCCTTTGTGTCAGAATGGCGATATGTATGCGATAATGAGTGGCTGTGGCAAAAAAAAAAATGAGTTGGTGCATCGCACTACTTTTATTTATTTCTTTCTTATACATATTCTGAAGGCTGCAAGGCACCACAGAAGGGAGTGGTGAAGTTATTACATGATTTCGGAACGGCCAATGAGACTATAAGGCGGTGAATCTTGACACGCTCGCTGGGGTACTGACTGTGGAGGACGGAAGGCGTTTCCATTGTGCGGTAGATCTGGGTGTAAAGAAATATTGAGGCATATTAGTGCGACAAGATGGCACATTAAATTCGTGTTTCTGATGAATGCCAAGTGAGGTGCAACTAGGTGTGTTGTAAAGATTTTATATCACGAACATTAACGTAATATATTCTATGAAGCAAAGGCGTGAGCACCTGCGGCGTAATGAAATATCAGGCAGATCGGCTTTTTTCGTTGACATGACGCTGGAATGACGTGATTTAATAGAAAGAGTGAGGCATATTGTAATTTAGAACGAATGAGTGTTTTAAATACAAGAATATTATAATTTAGAGCGAACGAGTGTTTTACACAGAGTAAGTTTTATTGAGAGGTGTGCTGATGTAAAGTTGCATCTTAAACAGCTTAACATTCGGTCAGTATTGTTACTAACATATTCAACATGCGTGTACCTCCGGGCCCGCCAAGGTTAGCTACGCGTGAGGGCAAAGACCCAGTTGTGGTCCTAAAAGAAAAAAATTCGAGTCTCGCTTAGCTGACGCCAACACCTGAGCTAATGCAGTTTGAAGCGCTTTGAAGATTAGAGATGACGGAACAAAAAAAAAATGCGTCCGCACTGCGCGCACCGCTCGTTAAGATAGTGAATTGGTAGTGAGATCACCCTGATTACAGGAAAAACCTAGCTTTGTTCTTCCGGGTCTAGTTTTGAGTTCGTGAGTTGAACTGATGTCGCTCTATCAAAGCTGTGTGTCTGCATAAAAACAAAGAGCTATCTCCCGTGTTAGTAAGTGCTTCGTCTGTCTAGTCGTTCCATTGTGTCTCCCTTCGACTTTTCGTAGCCAGTTCCGAGCACTTTTCCTCTGTAAAGAGCACTCATCAGCAACCCCTACCCACAAACCTCGTTTCTTACACCGTAAGGTGACCAATGAAACGCGTCGCACAAACTTCGTGCTCCCTCCCAAGCTATCCTTCCTCTGTGTTTTCGAGAAAGACTTGCCCAGCGTGTCGTGGCTGCTGCCCTCTGTGCTTAAAACCGGAAGGCGCGAAACCTTCGTCAACTGCGACTGCGATAGACGGCGCAAGCAGCTGTCTAAAGGAGATTTTTCAACGCATTGAGCTTGCGCGAACAAGAACTGAGCAAATTCAGGTTTTTAAATCTAGGGCTTAACAGCACAACCGATTGCCTTATGAGGCGATATTCGCTTCAAAGGGCAACTCCGGGGTTTTTTTTTTACACATTTTGAGTTTATAATCACATGCCATTCTTTAAAGTCCTCACTCTCCGGTGCTAAAATGTTTTTCAAAATATAGAGTAGAACTATTTTAAAACAGCGAAAGCTAGGAAACCAAACCATTACGTAGTGACATTCGAATTGATGACGTAACATTATGCTGTCCCAAAACTTACCGTGTGCGCGTTAATTGGCTAAACTGGCGACGGTAAGCGACAACTTTGGTCATTATTTTTCTGAACTGACCAAAACCAAGCACGAAGTTTTATTATTCAGCCAATGCGGAGCAAATATCAATGAGCGTGCCAACCTGTGACGTCGCGCACGCAAGGTTGCCCGTAGAAATCGCCCCGATTGAAGCCACAAAATTGAAAGATTTAAAATTGATTTGCGTTGCATCAAGACGCCGCCCGGCTGTGAAATTTGCAACAAATGACCAGGAAACTGCGGTGAACTTACGCTGAAAGTTTCAGCAAAATCCATGGGGATACAAAAAACGCCGGAGCTGCCCTTTAGGAGTTGTTGCGGTACCAGGAATGCGGCTAGTCGCTTCTGCTGGATTGTTGTGTCTGGTCCAAACTGACATCTTCCTCCGTATACCGTCACAAACCGCCACTTTCCTGCAAATACGCACGAAGCACAAGCGGCAAATAAACACAAAGTTCATGCTCACCTCTTTAATTTTAAAAATACTTGTCATTATCCCACACTGGAATAACGCACAGCCGCAAGGATTGATCCTCCTATTACCGCGAGGCTTTGGCGCCTAATCAGCAAGCAAGTGGCGTTTTGTCTTTCTTCACCTGTTTTGTACTTCGCCATCTGGTCTGGTTTCGTAGAACGCGTCAGAAAAATAGCGTGGAAGGTCTTGAATTACAATGGAGAAATAAAAACGGAGGTTTATAATGGCGACCAATATGCTTATTGTAAACCAGCGCAACGGCTCGAAGCCAGACAGAAAGGGACAAAACACAGCGCTGAACTAACAACAGAATAGTTTTATTCAGGGCATCATGCAGTGGTTGCAAGAACCATGTCTGACCAACTCGCCCGCCAGTTCATGTTGACCGATATGCAATTTCACTATGAAGGTTAGTAAGGAGGGAATAATATTTCTGTGTTCGAACATGGACATGGTAGCGCGATCATTTCACACAAGAAGAAGGCCCAAAGTGAGTCTGGGTGACCTACACGGTCCGTTAAAAATTCTTGCCTTCAGAGGTATGGGGCGGCAAAACAGCAAGAAATTGACACCATACTGAACAGGAAACATTATTCAGTCGATACTGGTTCATGAAAAAATAGCGGCTGATAATAAAACGCAAAACCAGGCCTGACATCCACCTGTCGTTTTCGATAAAATTTTCTGCTGTGGTTTGGGAACAAGTGATCCATATAAAGTCATTTTATTTCACCATTTAAGCCCATCTCTTGAAGTTTGTTACAATCCTTTGGGGGCATTGGCGAGCACTGTAAACACGGGGCGGCTGTTCGATATTTTCACCACTTTGTGTGCCATCTCATTTAAAACAGCATTTCTGTGCCCAGATGCCCTAACTAAAAAAAGAAGGTGCCTTTGAAGCGGCAGGCATCAACTGAGCCTCTATAAGACGGGCGAGCGAACGGGGGCACAAGACCCGAGCGCAGCGTTACGGATTTAAAGTAAGAACTGCTGCTGAAGAAAGAGATGGCCGAAGTTTTCCTAGAGCCTGAGCAACGTACAACAGCCCTCCTCTGCTTTCTTACCCTGCCCGCAGCCGCCTTACCGGAAAAGAACCGTGTGCTTTGATTTTGCCATTTTTCTTGAACTCACTCTCTTATTTGATCGTCGATCTGTGTTCCTGCGCTCAAATCAGCCAGTTCAATTTTGAGCACAGATTTCCATGAGCGTTTGCTAATCCACGTGAGGAGGAAGCAGAAGAAGCAGAATCCCAAGCAGGAATGGCTGCATTCAGTGTTGCACGGTGGTTCAAGATGAGTTCGCTGAAAAGAGGAGATCCCCGAACACAAGGATTTGGCGACGACACTTCTGTGCCAGCCGGAGTATTTCATACTGCCGGCCAGCATCCTGGCATCTTCTCGAAGCTTTGCTACGGCCCCGTTGCAAGGCCTGCTTTTGCGTTCCCGCCGCCTGTTGCCTGCTATGCCCTGTACCCGGCGCCAGCTTTCGGCCCTGAACCCTCCAACTACTCGGCGGTTGTTCCACGCGGGCAGACCGCGGCCTGCCGCACCGAGGGCGTTGCTCCGCCAGCACCGCTTTCAGGACCAGTCGCGATTCCAAGCCAAGATCCTGTGCGGGCGGCCATCTCTGCTTCTCCAGCAGCCGTGCTCGCAGCTCGTGCACCGAGGCCTCACAACCACAACCACGTGACATTCGACCCAGCGACGCCGCCGCCTCCTTTTGTGTACACGGCCGTGGAAAACGTGACGGAGAGGACCGAGACGCGTGAGAACTGAGAGCTCTTTACCGATGCGCATGGCGCAACTCATGCTTCGCCTGATTCCAAAACTGCACTTTTCCAAGCACGTTTACGATTACTTTCATCTCGTAGAATTAAGTTGTTGATTAATAAGATTCATAAATCGCAGGTTTCGCCTGTAAACAGCTAAAAGCTTCATGGTATTCTTATGGCTGACTCGGCTTTCTATGATTTAGAACGGTAAGGGGACCAGAAGGCTATTTTCTCGCGTAGAAAATCTCGCTGAGGTGGTTTGATCGTAATAATTTTAATATCGTTAACGCGTTCATTTTCACCACACAGTGACCCCATAATTTATTTGTTTGTAGATGGAGCAGCTAGAGACCAAACTAAGCCTAAATTAGAAATTACATTCTGTTTTGGTAAACAGTCACTGCTCTTGGGTAAGGACTCTCAGAATTATTCGCGCAAACCTTCAGGGAGGTCGACAGTGCGCGTTGCCTTTCACCAGGTTCCATAGCGCAAGTCCGACGAAATAGTGTTTCGTGAGAAACCGGTGAACAAATGGCGGTTAGCTAGTGATGCACGTGGTTGGGTGTGATTCACGAAATGAGCCCGGGCTTCGCTAACATGTCGGCACCTTTCCCTTAATTTCGTTTTGCGTGTAAGAATTGTTTTCCGTAGGAACGACATATTTGCATTGGGGCACTGTACTTGTTTTGTGAATATGCTTGGTGCGACTTCGAGCATTTCTGTATTCGTGGTGATACATTCAGTTTGACATTCTGCCCACCCATTAATGTCTCCCCTCTGAGAGGCCCGTATATGCAAATAAAGGTAGCAGTTAAGCGCTCCTAACAGCAAGGTATATCATATTGTCTTGTTGTGAGCGTTATTCCTCGTTTACAAGGCGCTGTCAGTATTGTACATGCATTTCTGCTCTCTTGACAAAGAATTCGCTGCCGTCATGTCACCAAATAATTCTTCCCCTTCCTTTTAAAAGGCTACCACACTTGCAGAAAAGACTCAGGATTCAAATGTAGTTAAATTAATCTGCTTGCATGCAACTGATTTTTCGAGAAACTGTTGCAAATTTTGTCATAAGCAAGTTGAAAGTCAGAGGCCATAGATTATTTCAAAATGTCAGCGTTCGGAGAAACAAAACACAAAAACAAATTTAAACCTCATTTACACCTTTTTAAAAATATTTAAAACCAGAAATACATACTTACACAGCATACCCAACTATTCTGAAGAAACACGTTTTTTGAATGGGAAATAATTTATGAACGCCAGTTTTTATATATTGTAGGATATCACTATAACAGTCGCCGCAGATTTCCCGTCGGCAGGCATGCATTTTTTTTTGCCATTAACATCTTAACTATCGTCAAAAGCATTCCCCATTGGTTTTCTGTGGCAGTCTTAACTGCTAGATGGGAGCGATGGAAAAACTTTAAGAGAAAAAATTTGCTACACATAGAAAGAATGGACCATTACCTTCAATATTTTCGGAACAGTACCTTATAATTTTCCAATATTCAAAATTTCTGTCCAAGAATGTTGGACATGGCTTACTGAATGAACGCCAACATGCACACAAAGGCATAGGGAGAATAACAACGCACATGATTTGAACACGCTTAGCGGACCTGACTGTAGGCATTCCAATCGAAGTACGGCTCGTTTGATTCATTCGAAGAGTAAGTTCGCCCAAGCTTCGCTGGTTGTTGTGAAATAAGAAGGAATGTATTTCTTCTCAGGGTCAGGCAACATACATTGCTGTCTTATTTTCTAACGTAAAGTAAGAACTTATCAGCAATTTCTACGAATTCTCCTGTAGGATTATTCCCACTTCGGTAGACTACTCTGCATTTATTGACAGGCGGGATGTGTCCGACATAATGCACCACAACGAATGATTTCATTTTGACCATTATCTGCTTTCAGGTTCAGATTGGATTTCCTTAGCATCAGGAAATGGTAAGTATTTGTTACAGGAGCATAATGTGAAAATGCTTCTCTTGCGTCACTCTGTGTTTTGATAATATGCAGGTCCCTAAGCGTAATTTACTTCAGAAAAAAATATTTTTTCATCATGTCTAATCCTTTCTTCCCTCTTTTAGTCATTTTACGCATCTAAAACAGACAAAACAACTATATCTACCGTTACAATTTTTTAGACAGTCTATAGACTGCCCATAGACTTCTGTCTACAAGGTATATATAATAGTCTCTATAGACATACCCTAGCGAAAGGCAATACAGATCGCACAGACAGTCTGTGGACAATCTATAAATTTATGGCCATGCACATTAACCAGACTTTTGTCTATAGACAGTCTATAGACTTCGAATAAACAATATATATATATATATATATATATATATATATATATATATATATATATATATATATATATATATATATATATATATATATATATATATATATATATATATATATATATATATATATATATATTGTGTACAACGTAGTAAATATCACTGTCCGCAGGGTCAAAGGAGAGAGGGCGGATTACACGTAACGCATATCTGGTGCACAGCAGACGCCTCGTCTGCTCGACAACGTTTGTCCTCCGAGCTTCCAAAACCCGGTCAGGCCGTGTGGCGTAAGCGGCGCTGCTAAAATATCGTATAATTTATCTGCTCATGCTTCCTTTCTTGATCGGGCGTAACAGTCTGAGTGCTGCAATGGCCGCAGGGTGGGAACAAATCAGTCCCTGCGCAACTTTTCGATGCACACCACTGCCCCCCGTGTGTTTCTTTTACGCGAGAGGTAGTGCTTTCTGGGCACCAGATGCACACAATTATCTCAGCGAGCGAAGGGTTGTTCCCTACTAAAGGAGTGCGCTAGGGCTGATTAGAACACGAAAAAGGTTCATAATTTCACGGCTATTTGCTAATATGCATAAAATAAGGTAGGTTAGGTTTACACAGTGTATTTTCTTGATTTTTTTTTCACAAAAGTGGGGTCGATTTTCTTCCGTAACATCTTTCTCGCTACGTGGTTAGGCGCAGGTTTCGCGCACCCATATATATCCGCCCTTGTCATACTATACTACACGCAGCGCAGTAATAGCGATAAAACAGTTCACTTCATCGTATCGCCATCTTTCCACAAAGCCTGGAATAGCTCTAAGCAGCGCATTATTCAGCGTACGAATGCTACGCACAGGACGCAATAAATTCCAAATAAGTGCGTCCTGGATGCGTATTAATTAAATTTCTCCGAGAAAGTCGCGTTCCAGAAGTATATCCTTGCGGGTGTGCGAATCGGGAAAGACCATTTAATTAGCCCACTTCAACAACAAAAGCTATAAAATGCGCTGATGCAACTTTTTTTTTAGCTGTGAAATGATAACAAAGCGTACTAGTTAACATCTACGCCTGTTTTCTTTTAAAACGCTATAATCTGCTGTGACAGTGTATTACAGGTAACGAATATACGGGATGCACATGTCACACTACGAAAGGGAGAGTGGAGTTGCAGCGTAGTACTGCCTTTTTCCGTACTGCCCATCATGAAAACCGTAAGCAAACAACTCTGCTCAAAAAGAACCATATAATACCCGAAGCGCGGCGCATAACTCTTAGCAGTGAGCAACGCAGGTATAATGCGAACCCAGGTACTGCGATTGAGAACGTAAATTTAGGCGGAAAAAAATGTGGCATTTTTCTTACGCGGGAATAGTGACGTGGTATTAGATGTCTTTGGCATAGCGAACGCCACCTGCGCACCTCCTGGCCGCGTGCATGTCACTGAGCGTGCGCTGAAGGCGCCCAGTTGACCTGTACACGCCTCCGGCATGCTAAAAACGTAGACCCTTTCAATGGTCGTTATCATCATAATCATCATCAGCCTTATTACACCCACTGCAGGGCAAAGGCCTCTCCCATGTCTCTCCAATTAACCCTGTCCTTTGCCAGCTACGCCCACCCTATGCCTGCAAACTTCCTAATCTCATCCGCCCACCTAACCTTCTGCAGTCCCCTGCTACGCTTACTTTCTCTTGGAATCCACTCCGTTACCCTTAAGGACCAGCCGTTATCTTGCCTTCGCATTACGTGCCCTGCCTAAGCCCATTTCTTCCTCTTGATTTCGACTAGGATGTCATGAACCCGCGTTTGATCCCTCATCCACTCTGCCCGCTTCCGGTCTCTTAACGTTACACCTATCATTTTTCGTTCTATGGCTCGCTGCGTTGTCCTTAACCTAAGCTGAACTCATTTCGTTAACCTCAACGTTTCGGCTCCGTAGGTGAGTCTTTCAATGGTAAACCTGGTGTTTCTGTTTTCTTCTTCCAGACGCATTTTCAAGTATGGCCCTATTTTCACAGGGTAAGCAGCGCATATTATATCTGTATGCTTCAAATTCCACATAACCAATACGCTGCAGGCTAAGGTAATGCCGGCACGTCGTATGCGGATGGATGCAGGAACAGCTTCAACACTGCGCTAAAAATAAATTCTTTCTCAGCTGCGTCCCGCTGCTAGTTCATATAAACGGCGATGACGAGCAATAACATATTTACATTGTCAACAAAGTCGGAATCCGGTGAGCGGTTTCCAACTTTGATCACAACTGCGGAAAACTGCGTATTGATGACTATGGATTTTATGGCGCAAGGGCATCTATGGCCAAAGAGCGCCATAGCACAAGGTATTTTCGATTACTCACGGTGGGGTCAAAGACCCATTTTCCAAGCATTTAATTCCAGAAAAGCCCAGCACCAGGCCAGGGGAATGTTGTACCTATTGCATCACCGGTGGGTACCCGGCGGCACTGGGGATCGAGCTCCGCACCTCCCGCATACGAGGCGGATGCTGAAACGAGTAGGCCACCGCTGCGGTGCAGAAAACTGCGTATTGCTCTTTTTTAATTTAATTTTTTTAATTGGTTTTTTGGGGAAAGCAAACGACGCAGAATCTCTCAAATATCGTTGGACACCTGAACCGCGCCGTAAGGGAAGGGATAAAGGAGGGAGTGAAAGAAGAAAGGAATAAAGAGGTGCCGTAGTGGAGGGCTCCGGAATAATTTCGACCACCTGGGGATCTTTAACGTGCACTGACATCGCACAGCACACGGGCGCCTTAGCGTTTTTCCTCCATAAAAACGCAGCCGCCGCGGTCGGGTTCGAACGCGGGAACTCCGGATCAGTAGTCGAGCGCTATACCCACTGAGCCACCGCGGCGGGTGCGTATTCCTCTTACAAAACCAGGATATCCACCGTGCATTACCGACGACGCAATAAAACGCGCCGATGCAATAGACCGCAAGGAAATCTTCGTTCAGATAAACATGCTCAACTACCATCCAACCTCGCTTTAGTGCTAACTCACTGTGCGTCAGTTCACAATGTTTAAATAATTCTCAGGGAACACCACAATATTCTTATGCAGAGCAGCCGTCACACATCAGTCTTCCCACAGCCACCCCGTGTAACATACCAGAGGTCGCGAAACATGCGTGACATACTAACTTCGTCAAAAACAACGAATACTCCACCAACTGTCTGCCGCCCTTGCCATAAACCCCGTTGCTAGGTGCGCCCCACATGAAAACTGCCGCAGTGGTGAATAGCGCAGCGTCGGGATTTTACTGTAGAACTAAAGGTAATTTCACTCGCGACAGCACTCGAGTGCAGTGTGTGTAAGGTCCAGTACATTCGACAGATGGAACTGCCATTCAGGTTGCGATTTAATAAACATAGATCGCATGTCAGAAGCCTACAAAAAAAAAAGATATACATCGTACATCACTGACAACGTAATGAAATGCGGCGATGTAGTAGACCGCAAGGAAATCTTTGTTGAGATAAAAATGATCAACGACCATCAAGTCTCAATAAAAATCCATGAAAAATATCTTCTGTTACAAAGTAATGACACTTCTGCAGAATCCATGTAGCCCGACAACAGCTCTTGTTATTGACACTTCAGTTCGAGAGTGCGTGGTTCATTGTTATAACTTTAGTGATGACATGACTGGTCACACGTGTCTGTGTCATGCCTTTTTAACAAATTCATCTGAATACTGTATCAGCTGTGATGTCACGCGCATTTATTATGTACACATTAGTTGATAGTGACTGGTCACATGGTCTTGCACAATATGGGTATTTAGCTCCAAATGTTGATGAGATTACATAGAAACAACGAGATTACTGTCCCGACTGCTCCGATACTGTATCGGACGGTGCCGAGCTGCAATACCAGAGAGCTCTTAGTGGCACCCGTGTCCCCAGGCCACCCGGCTCAAGGAGCCGCGACTCTCAGAGTCGAAAAAGAGACAGCAGAGACAAATATATGCAGAAAACTTGGACCACCCACGCGGCTTCCGTACTCACTCGCTTCGGGTTCGGTAACTACGCGGGCGCTAGGCCTCGCGCTCCCTCGATGCGGACCAAGTGGTTCTCGTGCTTGAGAAACTGCATAGAAAAGTTGACGAGAAACGTGCTGAGCATGTCGAAAAGTTTAAACATGCTGCAGCGCAACACACCTCACACTCAAGAAAGCATGCCGTAGATCCTAGCGATCAAAATTCACTGTAGGCCTAGCACTTGTCAAGTCCGGACAAAGAGCGTTCCTCGAATCGAACAGACAGTCGTCCAATGTTCCAAGAACAGGCCACACGTTGGGAGCCAGATGTGGGGTTTTTATTAGGGGAAGAAAAATAATTTCTCCCCGCCTAACCGCGGCTGAGACCGATCAAAACCGCCAGGCCCCACCCCGTGATCACGTACGCTACCGAGCGCGCGCCGTCCACGGCGGGCCTTGCTCTGAGGGAACAAAGGGACGACACACTGGCTGACACAAACAGGTATTTATTGCTACAGCAACAATAACGCCAGCTAGCAACAAGACATGCTAAGGAATCGAGGTCGTCCGACTCACCAGGAACGTTACGAGCGAATGTTCGCCCACGCTAGGGCAAGGCATACTCCGAAGCTGGACGGGACGAGATACGGGAGCAAGTCTCCCCTCTATTCCCTCGCCCCGCTGTCGAAGAGCGGAGCCTCGAGCAACACGTCCGCTCGCACCGACGATCCCAGCCGAAGAGAGAGCGCTCCCCGCGCGTGCTGCTATCACGTAAAGCTATCAAGTAAACTTTCACGCTGTCCGTGGCGCCCTCCCTTTTTAGTTAAGGTAAATAATCAGAGAAAGTCACGTGGCGCGCCCGTCCTGAGGCGAAGCCGTGGGAGGGTGCATCGCGGGAAAGCAAACCACAAGGGGAGGCTGCGGGCAGTCCCCACAATTGTTAATGGTAAAGTGATGTGACACTGCCCAGCAATGGCAGTTGCTCCTAGCGGTGGGCCTTGTGCGGGCCAGGTTGCTCTTGACTAGCGACTAATAATTAGTTTAGCTGCCGCCTGCAGCTGTGGCCAGTTCTCTTACCATCCGATGGGCAGCTTGCGATGACGCCGCAAGGTCACGTCACCTAGATGGCCCACCTGTATTCTAGGTTCCTCTCTGGGCACCACCTGTCAGGGCCTTGCCCATGATTTGCTCGCAACGCCAACGCCGACAATGCCGACCTTGTATGTCTGTGGTGAACGGGCCTTATGAAGCTGTCGCATTAAAAAAGGCCTAATTTTTATCTACATGGAGTATCACGTTGGCGACGGCGGCTGTCCAAGTGGCGTACGTTACTGCGGTAACCTTCGCCGGTGACGCCATAGCGTGTTGTAACTCTCAACTCCCGCCTCATCTGCTTGCCCTTGAGATTGTGGCCCGGTTGATACGCGGTCCACCGGTCGTTTATGACAACGCGCCGTCTGTCGTTATGGGTATGACTGCTATCGCGCTTGACTCCTTTATTCCGTAAAAGCACGAAAAATCCTGGTTTCCCTTCGCACGTCTTTCTCATTAGATGTTGTTTTTTTTCCAGATGAAAGAAAGGAGAGGTGAGTCGGTCGCTGGCAGGATGCGTAAGATAATGCCTCGCTAGTCGATGACTAGAGGTATACACTGGTTCGCCTTACAGCACCTCCTAATCTTAGCTCGCACTTCTAGCTCGTAGAACAGGCATTGCCTCCAGTGACTGGATTTCAGCTCCCACTGGCGTTGTCGGTGCACTTATGGTGTTATTATCTAACTTTATGAGCACGTCAGAAAGCGTCCTTCCAAGTCGGCCAGATTTGGCCATTAATTTCATCTCGCCAGCGAAGACTCCGATGACAAAATGCCGACTTGGGAGGTACGCTCCAGGTGAAGAAAGCGGCGGAGTTGTGCCTAAAATAAGACAATGTTTCGTCGTTCTGTGAGAAGAGATTTTGCAGTAGTATTTTTGTATACCTTTGTCGCTGCAGCAAGAAACAGCGCAATCATGAAGAAAATTATGTTGTTCCTACAAAAGTTTGTTGTTCGTACACGATCATCTATCAAAATGCTATAAAAATCGATTTTGACGACAGAAAACTTTGTATTGTGTTTTTCGATAGGGCATGCATTCACGGCAGCGAACTAAACGACCTCCTGACGCGCGCGGCTCTGAAAGCCAAAAGCACTTTCGTGAACTGCCGTCTCCCGGCACTGCCATTCATGGCGCAGCAAGATGGACACGCACGCCCAACGCGGGGGCTGATCGAGGAAAACCGAGGGTCCAAAACAGGTTCCCTCACCTCTCGGCAATTATAAGGCTGTCACTCGGTGCCGCAGTTGGCTCAGTAGTGCTCATGGAATGACAGGGCGTCTGAAAGTAAGCACGTGGAGCATCACTTGGTTAATATCTGAAGGATTTGTGGCACCATACCAGCAGTGGGGCGATGAAGCAAGCATAATCAGCGGCTGCCCATGCTTGAGTTCTGTGCTTGAACCTAGAGTTCTTTAACGTGTGGTGAAATATCGGTGCATAGGCAGTCTTGCTTTTCTCTTGTATGAAAATGCGGAGGCCGCGGCGAAGATCGAAAACGCGAACTGGTGCTCCGTAGCCGAAAGCCACATCGTCAGGTGTGCACTCCCGTGAACAGCCTCTGATCACAGTGCGGACTGGAAGGCGCGGAACGAGAGAAAGGCACGCGCCCACACTCTCGCAAAAATGTGTACGCGCTCAGCGATGAGCGCGTGTCCATGTCCCAGTGATGGAAGCCAATATTCTACCCATTCGCTATAGACTACGACTGCGCAGTTTCATACAACTGTAGATCAAAGCCTTACCGACAGGGAAGGCGCATAGCTCGCTTTCCCATTAAGCCCCTGCTGGAAGGCATATTCACTCCGACATCTGTTGCCTCCTGGTTCCACAGGTCGGCTATGAACGAAATCTTGACGGCGCTCTTGGTTGTCCTCAGCATGATCCTTATGGTCGTCGCTGCGTTCATCCTCGTTATACGTAAGTATCGCTAGCTTTTGGTGGTGGTTTTCGTAGAAATTACAATCTATCAAACTTTCAATGGCAGCTTCTGATTCTATTTTTTTGCAATGCGTACGCCAGCTTGCAGTCTCCGCGTTCTCTTAGTTCTGCCTGTATCCCATATGTGCGAGGGCGCAAGCGACATTGTGCCGAACGACACTCCACAACGAATATTTTTTCCGGTCACGGCACCTAAACACAAAGACGCAAATTGCTTCAGTTTGTTTCTTCATATTTCAGCAGGGAACCGAGTAGCAGAAGGGCGTCACACAAAATTCAAGCTTTCTACACATGTTTAGAAGTGGTGCATTAAGCAGCTGCCGCTGTAGCTCAGTGGTTATGGCGCTCGGCTGCTGACCCGAGAGACGCGGGTTCGATACCGGCCGCGGCAATCAAATTTCGATGGAGGCGAAATGCTAGAGGCTCGTGTACTTTGCGATTTCACTGCACGTTAAAGAACCCCAGGTGGTCGAAATTTCCGGAGCCCTTCACTACGGCGTCTCTCATAGCCTGAGCCGCTTTTTAACGTTAAGTCCCATAAACCACATATATCGCCAAGGATATGTCTATCGAAAGGACGCTATATAGACCATTTTGGAAAACGTGCCCAGTGCTTGCTGATTTGCTTATTCCAACAGTGCAGTGCTCATCTGAAAAGGTATAGGTGTGTCATTAACCAACAGTAATTGTTGTTATTTTTGGTTTGATTTACGAGGGTTTAACGTCCCAAGCGACACAGGCTATGAGGGACGCCGTAGTGAAGGGCTCCGGAAATATCGACCACCTGGTGTTCCTTAAAATGCACTGACATCGCAAAGTACAGGGGCCTCTAGAATTTCGCCTCCATCGAAATTCGACCGCCGCGGCCGGGATTGAACCCGCGTCTTTCGGGTCAGCAGCCGAGCGCCATAACCACTGAGCCATAAGATTAGAACAGCATTTATTAACAACTGTGGAGCAACTTTTACCTTTATGTTCAGTTGTAATCAATGTGACGCGATTTACACTTTTAATGTAATTTTTTCATTGAGTTGAGATGCAGCTGTCGAGCTGCTTGCTCGCAGGCAGTGAGTGGCTCATACTTCTTGGAGTGATTAATTAGTTAAAGGGGCCTTAATAAAAACGAAAATTTTGCGCCGCGAGAAACGAAATCGATGGAAAAATCAAAGTGCGCAACACAGGGGCTGCTAATGCAATCCAGTAGACTGGCTAATGCTCGTTCAGGATGCATTCTAAAAATAAAATCAAGAATCGCATCACCAAGTGTCGTAGTCTTGGCTAGTTCCGGCAGTTGCAAAAATGCGAATAAATGCAGGAAATTTGTTCGTGCGCTTGGCAGGTTTTAGTTGGAGGCGTAGTGGACCATTTTGTGCAAGGAACTTGGAAGCCACCATCTAATATCATAGGAAATTTAGAAAAATTGACTTCAGCTGCTACTAAGACGACCTGTAGCGCTTTCAGAAACCCTCGGACGCAATCTGGTGGCTTGCAGCCCGTCCCAGGAATCAGCGTACCATGCGGCAGATAACACGCCAATAACAGTTTTAAGATTGCAATGAATGAGAAAATGCTTGACGCGAATATGATTTCCGGAGGCTATCGTACGGTCAGAGCGTTTTCTTTCCGTATTGTCTTTACGATAAACGGAAAGAGAGTTGAAATATGCAGTTCATTATTGTAAATGTGGGAAGTTAGCCAGGATGATATTCGAATGACTGCGTCAGCAGAACAGGTGTGGACGGTACACGTAATTGTACAGCAGTGACCCAATGAAGGAGGCCATTTTTGATGTGCGGTCGCGGGCGCCGGTAGCAAATATGACTCACAGTTTTAGATTTAACCAGGAGGAAGCGAAAACACGCTTACAAGGCCGCGTTTATCATTGTTCTGCTGCTCTTTTGTATTCTGTGACTAACGTACTACATTGTAATTATAACTGCCACTCGGACAAGTTTCCACACTGCTCTTGCATGTGAGCGACATGTTGGTGATTTCTGTGCAATCGTTTGCAGGAATCGAAGAAGGCGGTCCTGATGGTGAGTGTGAGCCGAACGCGGCGAAACTATGCATTGAGGCAAAGCAGCTTCACTTACATGAAGCCGACAGGAACGCATCGCGTAAAGTTTCAGGCCGAGCAACGGCATTCCGACTCAGTGACTGTGCATGCAAATAAAGTTGATTTCAGCGAGTGAAGTGAGTGGCAACTGCTGCCGACCTAGCAGCGACGTGGGTCCTGCAATTACGCAGGCAGACTTTCATAAATACATCCCCACTGCCTCGGTTTCCAAGTGTGACGGCAAGAGTGCGAAGTCGACTCGGGTTGTCACTTCCCGCTAACCTGAATGTCGAACTACACGGCGTTTACAAGCAGTTTGCCAAGCAGGTTAGGCCGAACCAATCCATTTCGACTCGACCTCCGATATTTTCGAACCAAAGCTTGCTCTGACCACTCGTGAGCTATTTATATGTGACAGAGAAGCAGATTTGACCATAGCTAGCCCGCCCTTAAATGCCAGACCGGCTTTTAAAGGTGTGCCCGCTGGAATTTCCGCCGCCGTCGCGTCATAACTGCCAAGGTCATGAGAGCGCCGCCGGCCCCGAACGCCGTCGCGTGGCATAACTAAACTACATCGCTGTACTAGCTACACCGCCACCAAACGTGGCGGCGCGTGGCGTTAATCGCACTGCAGCGCTCTTCGGGAATAGTTATCGCGTCTGCGGGTGACTCACTCCGCGGGTGGCTGCTCAAGAAATTGCTGCCGCCGACGAAGCGGCGAAAGCCAGCTACAAGAGCGGAGCTCGAAAGTACGGTGAAGGTAGTAAGCTGAAAATAATGACAATAGCTGCTTTAACATCTCGCTGTTTCAGCTTCCTCGCTTCTGTGAGGAGAAATGATGAAATGCGCCGCTGCAAGGGAGGCAGTTGCGTTGCCTATCTATTCGACGCCTCTCTCATTCTGCAGCAGGATGCAGAATTTCGTGTGCGAATGCGGCAGTCGCTGTGAGCGACGTCATACGTTAGCAGCGACGGCGCGCAGTTTTTCAGGCTCATGTAAATGCCCTGAAAAATGGCGCCATGTTATGAAGACATCTCCGTGATTGCTCTGCGCATATGCCAGCCGGCGAAAAAACCGCTCATTACCCTAAATATATTACGAGCGAAATCTTGAGAAACGGAAACCTCTTCTATGTATTAGACTTACTGAATTCGCAATCGTAATACTATGGATGCCAACTTACCTCTCGTTAAGGAGGGGAGTTTCCGCCCCGCACAAGAGGCTCAATGAAGGGCAGGAAGTCACCTGGAGAAGACTCCAAACAAATTCCTACCCTTACCCGGTAGTTCTCTTCCAGATGTCCCCCCCCCCCCTCACCTCCAAAATTAGGGCAACTCCTGCTTCCAGACGACTGGGAGACTCTGCACGCGCAGCTCGGACCCCGGACATATAAGAACGCACCCTCAAGAGCGCCTATGAGGTCGCTAGTAGGCTTAACCTGCTGGCCATCTAGTACGCCAATGTAACTCGGCCCTATATAGCTATCCGGCCAAATAAGGGTTTCTTCTCTCTTTCTCTCTCCATAAGGCCCTCCCATTGTTTTGCAGTCATGCCACCTAATAAAAATGTTGTAGCGTTCAGGCAAACGGAATAATAGCTCAGTACTTCGTTATGAAAAATACGACGCAAGGCTGGAATTGAAGATCACGGATAAACAGCCACTAACAGCTTACGTGCCGATCTGTGACGCCGGCCACAGCCCGCTGCAGTGAATGGCAGAGCGAGTGGTCGAGAGTTCACTCCGCTAAAATCGCGTTGCTTTCCGATACTGCCTAAGCCATGCTTAGGCGATTACAACCCTAGAGAGCGAGTTCATAAATTCTGATTCATAAGCTGTGAAATTGTTTTCATCATCATGAAATGACTCATCTACAACAGTCGTCAGTGCAAAACAAATGTCCGCAAAATGCTGAGAGCGGATCAACAAAAACAGTTCGCCTAACTCTAACACCGCACAGTTGCGAACTTGCAGCTGATGTAATGCGGGCTTACACAGGTTCATTAACAGCCGACAAGATTATCTAATCAGAAATTCAAACATCAGCATTTCCATGCCTCACTTTGTTGCCACGAATCTTAAACATTTTCAGCCCACGCCACGTTAACATCTCGCGTTGTGGGGCTTTGAAATGGCAAACAAACGCACAAGATCTGATTGCTTTTTATTGCACAGGATCCGATTGCGATTGATCAATGCAATAATCACTTTAAATTTTTTTCTGTAGAACAGTAGTGATATCACTTCTGACCTTATATATGTCTCCACAAAATATTTTGAAACAAAGATGGGAGCGCTTAGGCTTGAAATCTTTGTAGGATATCTCTATGCGCTTCTCTTTTCCTGGGAGAAATGCCTGATTAATGGTGTCTTCGACTGGTCGCTTCAGATCGCTCTAGAGCGCTCTGAGAGACGACCGCACATTCGGCTGGTCGAAACCGGCCGCTCTGATTACATTCGGCTGGTTCTTGCCGTGCGCTCGCCTCCAGCTCCACTTCCGCCATTTCGCGAAAGCGGCGCGGTTCAGGTGTCCAAAGATATATGAGACAGATACTGCGCCATTTCCATTCCCCAAAAAACCAATTATTATTATTATTATTATTATTAAAGCGGTGCGAGGCCTGAGCGTCCCCTGCGCGTAGGCAGAAGAAAGTGTAGGCTTTTGACGCAGTCACGCTTGCTGCGTTGTATTTTGCGGGTGCCTCGCTGTGTGAGGCAGAATGTTCAAGAAACGCCGGATAAGCATGTACGCCAGGAACGCGGTCTGTGTTGCTGTCGCATGACAACAGCGATTCCAGCAGCAGCTCAGACGAGGACGATAGTGCTATCCACAAGGCGATGTTCGAAAAATGAGCGTCCCGTGGAACGGAAAGCCGGGGTAGCGATCGATACAGGCTAAGCGGTGACCGCGATGCAAACTGTGTGCGACCACGTCCGGCTAAAGGTAATCAAGGGGCCTTACGTGCGGCTACTGTGGACATATCAGTAGCGTTGCCGCGTCATGGTTCCGGAAGTTACGTCCTCTTTCTGCCTTCTGCGCTTCCGCTCTGAAAACTCGCTGACCATTCGGCTTGACTATTCTCGCTATGCGCTCAGAGCGAGAGCGGCTCCCACTCTGCCAGATCCTAACCGGATCGCGGGGGCGACCATTCGAAGACACCATAAGAAAGCGCTTCTGGACATCACCGTATTGTCAGTTGAAGATCGGCCTACATACCACTCTCGTCATCTGTTGTAGCTGAGTGCCGCCTTCCCAGTGAACATCAACATCGTTGCTACCTGCACCGCCACCTTCATCAGCAGTCGAGTATGATTTAGTGGTAATGAAATTGCTTTACTGCCTGTGAACAAAATACGTGCGCGGGCTTCCTACGATATTGGGAACTTAAGTGCTTGAACAGTCCGTTAGAGACGAATTGCTGGTAACAATCTGTCTGAAAAGTAGGCCATAAATATTCATACATATCAAGCTCATGAGAAGTGCTACACCTCACAAAACAGTGAGAGTACACAAATGCGAAGTTTGAATATATAGGAATTACTTTATTTCTGCAATTAAATAGAAATTCTTCACCAGTTTAAAAAAGTGTGTGTCTTTGTACATGCGAAGACGCCCACTATACTCGCTTGGCAGTGAATAACGGTCACGAGAATGAAGAACCCGGACAGCAATGTATGGTGTACAAAAATCCGCTGTACAAACATAGTTACTGTTCTTAAGTAAATTAGTGGAAAATTTAGGCTATTGGGAACAAATTAAGCTAAAAAAAGCACGAAAGATTTCAAGCTTTCCACTCGGGATTGTGTTGTTAGTGTTGATAATGGCTGGCTTTGAACGCTTTCAGAGGAAACGACTGGCGACACTGAAGACGCCACCATCCCGACGCTGCTGCCGGTGTCGGCCTCGGATGAGACTGCTCGTGAGGCTTCGACTTCCATCCCCGTTGAGCCCGCATCACCGAGAACAGTGCACGCCGAAGCTGGGTTGAACGGCTGGACGATCGCAAAGTGGCAGCCATCCGTCGACCTGACCCATTAGGTAGAAACGCTGTAGCCCTGCTCGAAACGAAATTTTGGGTGCAGAAGTATGCGAAAACGTTGCCAATAAGTTTAAACATTTGATGAATAGCCTGGCTCATGGGCAAAGGATTACTTTGGAATATGCGGCGCAGTGTGAATAAACTGAAGACACCAAAATATAATTGTGTAGTTGGACAGGGAAGTAAGGCTGAAGAATGTAAGTCAGTAAAGGAGCACAGCGTCGCACCGGCCATGCCCTTACCGCTGTATTTAGCAGAGGTGCTGTCTGCGTCTTACCATGGTCTTCTGTAGAGCCGTCACAGTTGGATAAAGCACTTACGTAATCGCCTCTAAGCATAAGCTTCGCATCGCCAATTGCGGCAGATGCATTGACAACGAGGTGCTGCGTAGCGCTTGCCTCCCAGTTTGTCGACGACTGCATTGATCGTCTGGCAACAACGAATCCACCACAGTACTAATTCAATGGTGTTAAATATAAAGCAACTTATCCTTGCGGCCGATCATTGTTGAGTGATACTTTTTGTTTATATTTTATTTCTGGCCCCAGTCGCCTTGAAAAATTACAATTCGGCCTTCTGGTCGAAACCCGCCGCGGTGGCTCAGTGGTTAGGGCGCTCGACTACTGATCCGGAGTTCCCGGGTTCGAACCCGACCGCGGCGGCTGCGTTTTTATGGAGGAAAAACGCTAAGGCGCCCGTGTGCTGTGCGATGTCAGCGCACGTTAAAGATCCCCAGGTGGTCGAAATTATTCCGGAGCCCTCCACTACAGCACCTCTCTCTTCCTTTCTTCTTTCACTCCCTACTTTATCCCTTCCCTTACGGCGCGGTTCAGGTGTCCAACGATATATGAGACAGATACTGCGCCATTTCCTTTCCCCAAAAACCAATTATTATTATTATTATTATTATTATTATTCTGGTCGAAAAGTTTGCAGACTGGTTTAAACCACGAAGTATTACTGACCAAGTAGTTTACTTACAGTACTCACGGGCTTCGGCTCTACTCTGTTAGTCTTTTTCTCTTTGATCGCCAGCAGTTTTTATTGCTCGTAAGAACTTTTCGAACGGGTTTCGGACTTCAGGTTGTCCCCAGGGAAGTATTCTAGTGCCGTTCATTTTCTATGTTTATGTTTTCTATGTTTATATATATATATATATATATATATAAGGGAAGTGGTGCATGCTATGTACTATATGCATATATTGCGAGGATATTTCTATCTGGATGAAATGTAAACGTAGCATTAAGAAAACCTAAGAAAGAACTTTAAACGATTTAGAATTGGTCTAACAGTAGTGATTTAAAAATAAAAACAATAAGACCAAGGCTATATTGTTCATGACTAGCAGCGAGCAAGCACATGCAAAATAGCGATTGTTTCTCGGAGATGCACCTTCGAATTGTTAAGAAACATGAAATTCTTGGTTTAACTTTGCTGCTGACATTTTATGTACTCCCCACATTGAATACTTATCCTAGACGCTCACTACGGTGGTTAGCGCACTAACACGGTGCCATCATTTTCTCCCAGATAGAGCGAAATTTCTAATTTATCATGCAATTTATTTGTCTCATATAAATTAGTGTTCACTGAATTGACCCACGACCACACAATAAAATATTAAAAACCTTCTCTTTATTCAAATGAAAGCACTTATTGCGTTGCTGATCTGTAGAGCTTACAGTCATATGCACCGCTGTTCACTCAGCATAACATAATAAGGGTTGCAAAATATTTACTTCTGACTACTGTATTCTCCCAAATTTTCTGACCAAAAGTTGAAAACTCACCTTACAATTTTGTAGCAGCTGAAAAGACAGGAAAGTTATCCTGGCACCCATGGATCTAACAGATGGCTGGCACCACGCACATGCACTAAGTTTACTTTGCAGTCACTCACATACAGCTTGCCATTTTTATTAAATGTATCCCTACCTCAAAATTTGCAGTGAAGCACTTTGAAAAGAAAGCAGATCTTTTGCAGGTTATACCAATTTCCTTTCAATGAATTCAAATAAGTGTGTTTTTAATGTTCTTCAATATTTATAGTATTTTTCTTTCTCACGTGTATTCACGACGTATTTCTGAAATCAAATTGAACAAAAATGTATTAGGCTGTGCGTGTGTGAATGAATTGAACTGCATTTCAGTGCGATAGCGTCAGAAGCCCCATTGGGAAGAAAATGTGTCCTAGGAAGCTACACTCGCTGATTGCCTTGAGGGGAGTGACGTCACTAGTTCCGAATATTCTGGAAGGAAGTAACGTTACGAGACTGGTAGTTACGTCACTTTGGTAGAAGCATCAACAACTGCTAATGGAATTAGACGTCCCTGTCAATTTCTTGTTTTACGCGAAAGCGTAAAGACCTTGGTCTGCTGAATTTTTTTAACGAGGTGAGGAAGGGTCATCAATGCTTGAGTGAGGGATGAATAATGTTTATGAAAGCTGTGTGTGCGGGCGGAAAACTGAAACAAGACCATTTGCTTCCATCCCAGTTCCTATGAGCTAGTTAGCTTTAGCACAACGCGTGACGCCACCTGGCGACGAAAAGAGCAACGATCCAACTTTGAACCTCCACCGTTCGGTCATAGGGGGCAGGTGCCTCTTTTAGGCTGGACAAAATTAGCAACCCTTTCATTTGACTTCTGTGGTGACAGATGATTTCGTTTACTGTGTACCACTGGGACCAAGGGATAGGTTTGTGCAGTCTATGTGACGAAGAGTCCACTTACCAATTCATTTGTTGTGAACAACTCCCAACCGTATTACTTGACAATAATAATAATAATTGGTTTTTTGGGGAAAGGAAATGGCGCAGTATCTGTCTCATATATCGTTGGACACCTGAACCGCGCCGCAAGGGAAGGGATAAAGGAGGGAGTGAAAGAAGAAAGGAAGAAGAGGTGCCGTAGTGGAGGGCTCCGGAATAATTACTTGACAGCCTTTTTTCTTAGTTGCACTTGTTAGTGGTTGACAAGAACGCTTACGTGTGGCACAGGTACCTTTGCATAAATCGAATAACCTTTCACTACGTGCAATAGAGCTAGCTCTTTGCCCAGTTGGTGTGTCTTTAAATTGTAACAAAAGAGAGAAAGAGAGGGGGGGGGGGAAGGTACCAGCGGATACAAAAGACTCGTACACAAGAAAGGCGTTAGACAGGTACGGACGGTGGACTTTCAACTGTGCTTTGTTGATACAAACAATACGATTACGTTTGTGCACCATTTTTTATGTTTCAACAGATAGGTGTCCGGACCCTGTAGAATATCTGTTACGGTTCCCAATTGGACTTATTTTTGGAAATGTGGCGGAGAGTTTGAAGGTTGCTTCACTTCCGCCACCGGTTGGCCCGGTATTGCACTGCCTCCGGGATCGGCCTTGGTCTTTACACCGCGCGTATTTGCTATCCTTTCTTTCTATCCCATCTTTCAACTCTCCTACTATCTGCACGTGGTAGCGATTGTGGTTCGGCTTGATCCAGTGGGCAGGCCTGTGCACTTTCCTTTTCTTTGTTCCTGGCAACAACAACAACAACATGTTTCAATAAAACACGGTTAAGCCCGTATAGACAAGCGTCATGTTTGTAAACAAAGGTGGCGCCGCGGTCGGCAGCGACACGGGGTGTAGGCAAAACGCAGCACGCCTACACTGCGCCAAGAGACTCTGCCCTCGAAACCAACACTGGGGTATGCGAATATTTCAAAGCGTGCGCGTCGCTTCATGTTGGAAACATTTTTTTTTATGCCCGGAGAGTAGTTCCGCACTTTTTCAGCCTGTTCATCAGGAGGAATTAGTAGGCGGAGCGCTGCATCGGGCGCTTCTGCGCTCCTAGTTGGCGACAAGTAACAGCGCAGCGCTACGGCGGGTGAAAGCGCGAGGTATGGGGAGGAACTAATCGTCCACAGTTCTCAACTTATGGGCCGATAAAGCATATCCTATTGCTAGTGCAAGATAGGACGACGTGATGCACGACACGAACCAGCTTTATCACACGACTAACATTGTAATGTGCTTCCTATTTTCACCGAGCCGCTTCACTCCGGAGACATTGGAAATTAAAGAACAATATATAGCTGCTTTGAATGAGGCAAATGCGATCCGAGAGCTCCACGAGCGCACGCATAGACGACTTCCTCGAGCTCCAAACGAAATTTAGGCTGAATCTGCTAAGCAATAAAATTTTGCTTCTTATTTTAGAATTTATTCATGTGTGTGCATTTTGCTTGATCAGAGTGGCTTTTGGCGTGGAATTTGCTGTGTTCGCCAGGTTTTGATCAACACACAATGTGAAAATTCAGATAATTTAGGGAATAACACTGCGCGACTTCATCGAGATCCTAGCGTCGTTGGACCGATGTTGAAACGACATAGTTGTTGAAATTCGCGAAAATTAAAACAGAAAAAACTGTCGTTCGTGCTACTGCTCGAGGGGATGCTTGAAGCGCGACAAAAAAACACAAGAGACAGAGACGAACGGGACAAGCGCCACTCTCAACTGGTTTTATTCAAAAACACGATCGCAAAATTTATACATTTCCCCTTCTTCTTCAAGAACATAATCACACGATCCCACATGCGAATGACACGCAAATATCACGCTTGAATCAAATCAGTTTATCTAAAAACCTGTACTCCTTAGAAAACATCGTCACCGAAGGGCTGCTGACGCATTCCGACCCTTTCTTTTTGATATGGAACGCCTCAATTAGCTCACGTGTAAGCGCATCTTTGCTTCTGCCAATGACCTCTGTTCTGTTTAAAAATGGTGAGCATTTGCATGACTTGCAGTGAACTACCATATTTGTTCCGCTCCCATTTTCGAGGCATTTTTCATGCTCGCGCAGGCGCTTGTTCAGGCATCGTCCAGACTGGCCAACGTACACTTTTCCACATGAAAGTGGAATCTGATAGACAATTCCCACCTTGCAATCAACATATCGGTGTTTATGCCTCGTTTCGCAATCCCTTTTTGCTTTTTCCTCATTCACCTTAGGACAAAGGCTTTTGAGCTTGCAGGGCGCTGAGAAAACCACAGGAATTTTGTATTTATTTGCCACTTTTTTCATGTTGTGGGCCACGCGATGCAAATACGGTATCACCTGTGGCCTTACGTTATTCACCTTTTCTCTTCTAACCTTCTTGTTCCTTTGCAGCAATGTTTCTGCGACCATAACCAACAGGGACAAAGGAAAGCCTGCCGATAGCAGCCTAGAAACTTGGTCATCAAAACTTTCCTGGACAGCATGAATACAAGACTTGTTGATGGCTTCTTGAATACACATGGTTGCAACGGCTCTTTTTACTGTCTTGGACTGGGCTGAGTCAAACGGCATTATTTCCTTGAGGGCACGAGGCTTATAGCCCCAGCAAGCATGCACATCATTCACAGAAATCTGTAGATCTAAAAACTGCAACTTGTTGTCTATGGCAACCTCATGAGTGAAGTTAAGCCCCCTTCCAAACTTTTTAAAAGCAGATAAAATTTCCACCACAGTCTCGTGGTAGGTCACAGTTTCTAGTTTTTCTAAAAACACTAAAAAATCGTCAACGTACCTAAAAAACTTTAATTACTTTTTTCTTGTCTAAAACTTGGTCTAAATCGCGGTCAATGGAAGAGAGAAAAATCTTGCACAACACAGGCGCCACACATGAACCAATACATATGCCACTCTTTTGCACATACGCTCTGCCTTCGAAATTAACCACCGTTGCACCCAGATAAAATTCAAGAAGTGACATGAAGTTTCCAACATTAATGCCAGCTGAATTTTGAAATGCTATCACACCATTTTCTTCAATGCAGTTCTGAACGGAGGTAAACAATTCTTCGTGGGGAACAGAATAATAAAGGTCTTCAACGTCTATGGAGAACATGCTGCCAATTGACCGGTTGTCTTGTAGAAAACTAGCTATGACATGCGAATTCCTGGTCTCAAAAGGATCTTTGACACAGAGAGGATTCAAGTTTCTGAGGAGGTACTGGCTCAGCATTTGCTGCCAAGTGTGTCGTTCACTCACGATACTCCTGAAAGGTATTCCCGGTTTATGGGTCTTAGCAGTGAAAAATATTTTTAGGCTATTCTCATTGCAACCTGCTATGCTTTTTGCAAGCTTATTCAGCTCAAATTTGGTGCACAGGGAAACAGCTGCGCTCTTTACCTTAGCAGGCTTACGTTTCGTGGCAATGAAGTTCTTCTTGACGGCACACACGGCTTTTTCGTTGTACATCCCCGCTGTGAGCACTACGAAACCTCCTTCCTTGTCACTCTGCAGGATTCGAAGGGAATTGTCTTTGAAATAGGCCACAACATCGCGCACCGAGTCCTTACGCCGCACCGCGTTCTTCGAAACAGTTCTAGAGAGGCTATCCACACCGTCGAGAAGGCATCGTTCTTGGTCCTCGGATTCTGCTCTGGAAGCTAAGCGCCTGTTCAAAGACAGGAGCTCAGGGGCGCTGGTTCTTGGTTCTTTACTGTACTTGGGTCCCTTTTCGATTAAACTTTTCACCTGGTCCGTGAGGTGTACTCCGTCAAGTGTCCTCAGCCCTGCCTTCTGCACAGGATTCCTGGGTAATTTGGTTAGGTGCAACAAAATGCACCTCCACCAGAATTCCGTCGCCTGGCCGGCAAGCTTCCTAGATGAACGTAGCTTGGCTTCAGCCATATTTTCCGGGAACCTGGAGTAGCAGGCAACGCGTAGAAGGTCGTAGTACAGCCTCACCTGTCTCCACAACTCAGACCGCAGGATTCTGCACAGGCGCTTCACATGACGCACAGAAGGCAGTACACTCCCAAACCAGGCAGCCAACTCTACCGGCACCAGCCCTTTTCTTATGCAATAGGCCAGTCGTCTTGCCTTGCAAGTAGTCCAAGCGATGTGGGTGATTAACACCGTATCTTGACATGGAGAAGAGGAGATGAAAGAAGAAGGGCCCACTGTACTAGAAATGAAGTTCAATAAAACATTTTGCTGGGCGAGTTGGTTCATATTGCTCGAGGGGATGCTTGAAGCGCGACAAAAAAACACAAGAGACAGAGACGAACGGGACAAGCGCCACTCTCAACTGGTTTTATTCAAAAACACGATCGCAAAATTTATACATTTCCCCTTCTTCTTCAAGAACATAATCACACGATCCCACATGCGAATGACACGCAAATATCACGCTTGAATCAAATCAGTTTATCTAAAAACCTGTACTCCTTAGAAAACATCGTCACCGAAGGGCTGCTGACGCATTCCGACCCTTTCTTTTTGATATGGAACGCCTCAATTAGCTCACGTGTAAGCGCATCTTTGCTTCTGCCAATGACCTCTGTTCTGTTTAAAAATGGTGAGCATTTGCATGACTTGCAGTGAACTACCATATTTGTTCCGCTCCCATTTTCGAGGCATTTTTCATGCTCGCGCAGGCGCTTGTTCAGGCATCGTCCAGACTGGCCAACGTACACTTTTCCACATGAAAGTGGAATCTGATAGACAATTCCCACCTTGCAATCAACATATCGGTGTTTATGCCTCGTTTCGCAATCCCTTTTTGCTTTTTCCTCATTCACCTTAGGACAAAGGCTTTTGAGCTTGCAGGGCGCTGAGAAAACCACAGGAATTTTGTATTTATTTGCCACTTTTTTCATGTTGTGGGCCACGCGATGCAAATACGGTATCACCTGTGGCCTTACGTTATTCACCTTTTCTCTTCTAACCTTCTTGTTCCTTTGCAGCAATGTTTCTGCGACCATAACCAACAGGGACAAAGGAAAGCCTGCCGATAGCAGCCTAGAAACTTGGTCATCAAAACTTTCCTGGACAGCATGAATACAAGACTTGTTGATGGCTTCTTGAATACACATGGTTGCAACGGCTCTTTTTACTGTCTTGGACTGGGCTGAGTCAAACGGCATTATTTCCTTGAGGGCACGAGGCTTATAGCCCCAGCAAGCATGCACATCATTCACAGAAATCTGTAGATCTAAAAACTGCAACTTGTTGTCTATGGCAACCTCATGAGTGAAGTTAAGCCCCCTTCCAAACTTTTTAAAAGCAGATAAAATTTCCACCACAGTCTCGTGGTAGGTCACAGTTTCTAGTTTTTCTAAAAAACACTAAAAAATCGTCAACGTACCTAAAAACTTTAATTACTTTTTTCTTGTCTAAAACTTGGTCTAAATCGCGGTCAATGGAAGAGAGAAAAATCTTGCACAACACAGGCGCCACACATGAACCAATACATATGCCACTCTTTTGCACATACGCTCTGCCTTCGAAATTAACCACCGTTGCACCCAGATAAAATTCAAGAAGTGACATGAAGTTTCCAACATTAATGCCAGCTGAATTTTGAAATGCTATCACACCATTTTCTTCAATGCAGTTCTGAACGGAGGTAAACAATTCTTCGTGGGGAACAGAATAATAAAGGTCTTCAACGTCTATGGAGAACATGCTGCCAATTGACCGGTTGTCTTGTAGAAAACTAGCTATGACATGCGAATTCCTGGTCTCAAAAGGATCTTTGACACAGAGAGGATTCAAGTTTCTGAGGAGGTACTGGCTCAGCATTTGCTGCCAAGTGTGTCGTTCACTCACGATACTCCTGAAAGGTATTCCCGGTTTATGGGTCTTAGCAGTGAAAAATATTTTTAGGCTATTCTCATTGCAACCTGCTATGCTTTTTGCAAGCTTATTCAGCTCAAATTTGGTGCACAGGGAAACAGCTGCGCTCTTTACCTTAGCAGGCTTACGTTTCGTGGCAATGAAGTTCTTCTTGACGGCACACACGGCTTTTTCGTTGTACATCCCCGCTGTGAGCACTACGAAACCTCCTTCCTTGTCACTCTGCAGGATTCGAAGGGAATTGTCTTTGAAATAGGCCACAACATCGCGCACCGAGTCCTTACGCCGCACCGCGTTCTTCGAAACAGTTCTAGAGAGGCTATCCACACCGTCGAGAAGGCATCGTTCTTGGTCCTCGGATTCTGCTCTGGAAGCTAAGCGCCTGTTCAAAGACAGGAGCTCAGGGGCGCTGGTTCTTGGTTCTTTACTGTACTTGGGTCCCTTTTCGATTAAACTTTTCACCTGGTCCGTGAGGTGTACTCCGTCAAGTGTCCTCAGCCCTGCCTTCTGCACAGGATTCCTGGGTAATTTGGTTAGGTGCAACAAAATGCACCTCCACCAGAATTCCGTCGCCTGGCCGGCAAGCTTCCTAGATGAACGTAGCTTGGCTTCAGCCATATTTTCCGGGAACCTGGAGTAGCAGGCAACGCGTAGAAGGTCGTAGTACAGCCTCACCTGTCTCCACAACTCAGACCGCAGGATTCTGCACAGGCGCTTCACATGACGCACAGAAGGCAGTACACTCCCAAACCAGGCAGCCAACTCTACCGGCACCAGCCCTTTTCTTATGCAATAGGCCAGTCGTCTTGCCTTGCAAGTAGTCCAAGCGATGTGGGTGATTAACACCGTATCTTGACATGGAGAAGAGGAGATGAAAGAAGAAGGGCCCACTGTACTAGAAATGAAGTTCAATAAAACATTTTGCTGGGCGAGTTGGTTCATATTGCTCGAGGGGATGCTTGAAGCGCGACAAAAAAACACAAGAGACAGAGACGAACGGGACAAGCGCCACTCTCAACTGGTTTTATTCAAAAACACGATCGCAAAATTTATACATTTCCCCTTCTTCTTCAAGAACATAATCACACGATCCCACATGCGAATGACACGCAAATATCACGCTTGAATCAAATCAGTTTATCTAAAAACCTGTACTCCTTAGAAAACATCGTCACCGAAGGGCTGCTGACGCATTCCGACCCTTTCTTTTTGATATGGAACGCCTCAATTAGCTCACGTGTAAGCGCATCTTTGCTTCTGCCAATGACCTCTGTTCTGTTTAAAAATGGTGAGCATTTGCATGACTTGCAGTGAACTACCATATTTGTTCCGCTCCCATTTTCGAGGCATTTTTCATGCTCGCGCAGGCGCTTGTTCAGGCATCGTCCAGACTGGCCAACGTACACTTTTCCACATGAAAGTGGAATCTGATAGACAATTCCCACCTTGCAATCAACATATCGGTGTTTATGCCTCGTTTCGCAATCCCTTTTTGCTTTTTCCTCATTCACCTTAGGACAAAGGCTTTTGAGCTTGCAGGGCGCTGAGAAAACCACAGGAATTTTGTATTTATTTGCCACTTTTTTCATGTTGTGGGCCACGCGATGCAAATACGGTATCACCTGTGGCCTTACGTTATTCACCTTTTCTCTTCTAACCTTCTTGTTCCTTTGCAGCAATGTTTCTGCGACCATAACCAACAGGGACAAAGGAAAGCCTGCCGATAGCAGCCTAGAATTTTGGTCATCAAAACTTTCCTGGACAGCATGAATACAAGACTTGTTGATGGCTTCTTGAATACACATGGTTGCAACGGCTCTTTTTACTGTCTTGGACTGGGCTGAGTCAAACGGCATTATTTCCTTGAGGGCACGAGGCTTATAGCCCCAGCAAGCATGCACATCATTCACAGAAATCTGTAGATCTAAAAACTGCAACTTGTTGTCTATGGCAACCTCATGAGTGAAGTTAAGCCCCCTTCCAAACTTTTTAAAAGCAGATAAAATTTCCACCACAGTCTCGTGGTAGGTCACAGTTTCTAGTTTTTCTAAAAACACTAAAAAATCGTCAACGTACCTAAAAACTTTAATTACTTTTTTCTTGTCTAAAACTTGGTCTAAATCGCGGTCAATGGAAGAGAGAAAAATCTTGCACAACACAGGCGCCACACATGAACCAATACATATGCCACTCTTTTGCACATACGCTCTGCCTTCGAAATTAACCACCGTTGCACCCAGATAAAATTCAAGAAGTGACATGAAGTTTCCAACATTAATGCCAGCTGAATTTTGAAATGCTATCCACACCATTTTCTTCAATGCAGTTCTGAACGGAGGTAAACAATTCTTCGTGGGGAACAGAATAATAAAGGTCTTCAACGTCTATGGAGAACATGCTGCCAATTGACCGGTTGTCTTGTAGAAAACTAGCTATGACATGCGAATTCCTGGTCATGTATTGGTTCATGTGTGGCGCCTGTGTTGTGCAAGATTTTTCTCTCTTCCATTGACCGCGATTTAGACCAAGTTTTAGACAAGAAAAAAGTAATTAAAGTTTTTTAGGTACGTTGACGATTTTTTAGTGTTTTTAGAAAAACTAGAAACTGTGACCTACCACGAGACTGTGGTGGAAATTTTATCTGCTTTTAAAAAGTTTGGAAGGGGGCTTAACTTCACTCATGAGGTTGCCATAGACAACAAGTTGCAGTTTTTAGATCTACAGATTTCTGTGAATGATGTGCATGCTTGCTGGGGCTATAAGCCTCGTGCCCTCAAGGAAATAATGCCGTTTGACTCAGCCCAGTCCAAGACAGTAAAAAGAGCCGTTGCAACCATGTGTATTCAAGAAGCCATCAACAAGTCTTGTATTCATGCTGTCCAGGAAAGTTTTGATGACCAAGTTTCTAGGCTGCTATCGGCAGGCTTTCCTTTGTCCCTGTTGGTTATGGTCGCAGAAACATTGCTGCAAAGGAACAAGAAGGTTAGAAGAGAAAAGGTGAATAACGTAAGGCCACAGGTGATACCGTATTTGCATCGCGTGGCCCACAACATGAAAAAAGTGGCAAATAAATACAAAATTCCTGTGGTTTTCTCAGCGCCCTGCAAGCTCAAAAGCCTTTGTCCTAAGGTGAATGAGGAAAAAGCAAAAAGGGATTGCGAAACGAGGCATAAACACCGATATGTTGATTGCAAGGTGGGAATTGTCTATCAGATTCCACTTTCATGTGGAAAAGTGTACGTTGGCCAGTCTGGACGATGCCTGAACAAGCGCCTGCGCGAGCATGAAAAATGCCTCGAAAATGGGAGCGGAACAAATATGGTAGTTCACTGCAAGTCATGCAAATGCTCACCATTTTTAAACAGAACAGAGGTCATTGGCAGAAGCAAAGATGCGCTTACACGTGAGCTAATTGAGGCGTTCCATATCAAAAAGAAAGGGTCGGAATGCGTCAGCAGCCCTTCGGTGACGATGTTTTCTAAGGAGTACAGGTTTTTAGATAAACTGATTTGATTCAAGCGTGATATTTGCGTGTCATTCGCATGTGGGATCGTGTGATTATGTTCTTGAAGAAGAAGGGGAAATGTATAAATTTTGCGATCGTGTTTTTGAATAAAACCAGTTGAGAGTGGCGCTTGTCCCGTTCGTCTCTGTCTCTTGTGTTTTTTTGTCGCGCTTCAAGCATCCCCTCGAGCAATATGAACCAACTCGCCCAGCAAAATGTTTTATTGAACTTCATTTCTAGTACAGTGGGCCCTTCTTCTTTCATCTCCTCTTCTCCATGTCAAGATACGGTGTTAATCACCCACATCGCTTGGACTACTTGCAAGGCAAGACGACTGGCCTATTGCATAAGAAAAGGGCTGGTGCCGGTAGAGTTGGCTGCCTGGTTTGGGAGTGTACTGCCTTCTGTGCGTCATGTGAAGCGCCTGTGCAGAATCCTGCGGTCTGAGTTGTGGAGACAGGTGAGGCTGTACTACGACCTTCTACGCGTTGCCTGCTACTCCAGGTTCCCGGAAAATATGGCTGAAGCCAAGCTACGTTCATCTAGGAAGCTTGCCGGCCAGGCGACGGAATTCTGGTGGAGGTGCATTTTGTTGCACCTAACCAAATTACCCAGGAATCCTGTGCAGAAGGCAGGGCTGAGGACACTTGACGGAGTACACCTCACGGACCAGGTGAAAAGTTTAATCGAAAAGGGACCCAAGTACAGTAAAGAACCAAGAACCAGCGCCCCTGAGCTCCTGTCTTTGAACAGGCGCTTAGCTTCCAGAGCAGAATCCGAGGACCAAGAACGATGCCTTCTCGACGGTGTGGATAGCCTCTCTAGAACTGTTTCGAAGAACGCGGTGCGGCGTAAGGACTCGGTGCGCGATGTTGTGGCCTATTTCAAAGACAATTCCCTTCGAATCCTGCAGAGTGACAAGGAAGGAGGTTTCGTAGTGCTCACAGCGGGGATGTACAACGAAAAAGCCGTGTGTGCCGTCAAGAAGAACTTCATTGCCACGAAACGTAAGCCTGCTAAGGTAAAGAGCGCAGCTGTTTCCCTGTGCACCAAATTTGAGCTGAATAAGCTTGCAAAAAGCATAGCAGGTTGCAATGAGAATAGCCTAAAAATATTTTTCACTGCTAAGACCCATAAACCGGGAATACCTTTCAGGAGTATCGTGAGTGAACGACACACTTGGCAGCAAATGCTGAGCCAGTACCTCCTCAGAAACTTGAATCCTCTCTGTGTCAAAGATCCTTTTGAGACCAGGAATTCGCATGTCATAGCTAGTTTTCTACAAGACAACCGGTCAATTGGCAGCATGTTCTCCATAGACGTTGAAGACCTTTATTATTCTGTTCCCCACGAAGAATTGTTTACCTCCGTTCAGAACTGCATTGAAGAAAATGGTGTGATAGCATTTCAAAATTCAGCTGGCATTAATGTTGGAAACTTCATGTCACTTCTTGAATTTTATCTGGGTGCAACGGTGGTTAATTTCGAAGGCAGAGCGTATGTGCAAAAGAGTGGCATATGTATTGGTTCATGTGTGGCGCCTGTGTTGTGCAAGATTTTTCTCTCTTCCATTGACCGCGATTTAGACCAAGTTTTAGACAAGAAAAAAGTAATTAAAGTTTTTAGGTACGTTGACGATTTTTTAGTGTTTTTAGAAAAACTAGAAACTGTGACCTACCACGAGACTGTGGTGGAAATTTTATCTGCTTTTAAAAAGTTTGGAAGGGGGCTTAACTTCACTCATGAGGTTGCCATAGACAACAAGTTGCAGTTTTTAGATCTACAGATTTCTGTGAATGATGTGCATGCTTGCTGGGGCTATAAGCCTCGTGCCCTCAAGGAAATAATGCCGTTTGACTCAGCCCAGTCCAAGACAGTAAAAAGAGCCGTTGCAACCATGTGTATTCAAGAAGCCATCAACAAGTCTTGTATTCATGCTGTCCAGGAAAGTTTTGATGACCAAGTTTCTAGGCTGCTATCGGCAGGCTTTCCTTTGTCCCTGTTGGTTATGGTCGCAGAAACATTGCTGCAAAGGAACAAGAAGGTTAGAAGAGAAAAGGTGAATAACGTAAGGCCACAGGTGATACCGTATTTGCATCGCGTGGCCCACAACATGAAAAAAGTGGCAAATAAATACAAAATTCCTGTGGTTTTCTCAGCGCCCTGCAAGCTCAAAAGCCTTTGTCCTAAGGTGAATGAGGAAAAAGCAAAAAGGGATTGCGAAACGAGGCATAAACACCGATATGTTGATTGCAAGGTGGGAATTGTCTATCAGATTCCACTTTCATGTGGAAAAGTGTACGTTGGCCAGTCTGGACGATGCCTGAACAAGCGCCTGCGCGAGCATGAAAAATGCCTCGAAAATGGGAGCGGAACAAATATGGTAGTTCACTGCAAGTCATGCAAATGCTCACCATTTTTAAACAGAACAGAGGTCATTGGCAGAAGCAAAGATGCGCTTACACGTGAGCTAATTGAGGCGTTCCATATCAAAAAGAAAGGGTCGGAATGCGTCAGCAGCCCTTCGGTGACGATGTTTTCTAAGGAGTACAGGTTTTTAGATAAACTGATTTGATTCAAGCGTGATATTTGCGTGTCATTCGCATGTGGGATCGTGTGATTATGTTCTTGAAGAAGAAGGGGAAATGTATAAATTTTGCGATCGTGTTTTTGAATAAAACCAGTTGAGAGTGGCGCTTGTCCCGTTCGTCTCTGTCTCTTGTGTTTTTTTGTCGCGCTTCAAGCATCCCCTCGAGCAATATGAACCAACTCGCCCAGCAAAATGTTTTATTGAAGTTCGTGCTACTACCCGAGTTCGGTGCTTCTTCAAGCTCGGCACGGTGTGAACGCTGAAGGCGACTGGCGGCAGCTTGCCGGTTTTTTTGTTTTGTTTTTTTGCGCGCGTAGTGATGGGGACGTTGTCCGGGGGATAAGCATCTGAAAATGGCCCCTTGCGTTACGGAATATCGCGCCTAAACATATGCTGAGAGCACGACAGATTCAGAACGAGTGGCAGGCGTTACTTGATTTTTTTGCACTGTTTGCCACGCGACCGAACAACAACGATGCGAAGTCAGAAACACGATCGAACTTATTAGATTTGAATTCAGAAACGCAATATAACCCAAGGGGCGATACGAGCTGGGCGGTAATAATTAGCCGCGAAGCCGATCCGTCGCCGAACTTGACCTGCTCATCGGCCCCTGCCCGTCGCTTTCGCGCCTATCTGACTGCAATAAACTTGTGGGAACTTATTCCGCTTCCTTTCTTCTGCCTTGCGGCTCAACCAATCGCACCACAATTTGTCGGCATGCAGTGAATTGTGCCCAAAAACACGCAAGCGTGGCGCACCCAATACGGAACCTCCCGCTTTTTGCCTACACAACGAAAGTCAATGGTGACGCCAGCGCCGCCGTATCTCTTTGACGTCACGGCCTGACGCTTGTCTATATAAAGGTGAGGCCCGTATATAAAGGTGGGGAAGAGGATCAAATTAAAAGCTGCAGGCCGATATCTGTTTTGAACGTTTCCTCGAAAATCTTTGAGGAAGTGGTTCATCAAAGGCTCTCAACGTTTCTTGTTAAGCAATTCATAATCTCTTCCTGTCAGTATGGTTTTCGGGAAAATAAATCAACCGAGCAAGGTTAAAATAGATGAAAATATTTAGGAACGAATGCTCACTATCGGATTATTTTGAAATTTGAGCGCGGCTTTTGATTCTATAGATTCTAGAATTTTGCTCGTAAAATTCAAAATATATGGTTTACGTGGAGTGGCTTGTGGCTGGCGCACTCGGCGCGAAATACAGAGGTGCTCCAGGTCTCTGCCAGTGCGGTCAGAGTGCGGCGAAACCACCGAACGCATCGGCGGTCATGCGCAGTTGGAGAACAGAGGGTCTCGCTTTGGCCGACGTGACGTCGCTGTGCAGGGCGCGCGTTACGCTGGAGTATAAACGCGCCTTAACAAAGTCTGCGCTTAACCGCTAACCAACGTTTTCGGTGGCGGCATCTATGGGAGCCACTGCAGCCCCCGCACACTCACTGAATAATAAAAAGAAGCCTGTGCTGAGGCTCGGAATCGAACCAGGGCCTTTGGCATTTAAGGCGGAGACGCTACCGGTCCGCCATGACGGCGGAAGCTTTAACAATGAATAAATGCGCATCTAGTGAATGCACTCTTCCGATGCAGAAGTCTCCGCGCTTTCGCTACGTATATCCTGGCCTAAAAGAGCTAGATCTTCAGAAATTTCTTTATTATTTTAATAAAACCACTTACTACTACTTCTATGTTACTGCGTTGCGGAGAGGAGAAAAGAAGGCATCCCAGGTGCGCTGCCTACTCCCTCCGGGACGTCACACACCTTCACCGAGCGGAGCGGGAAAGCGTCTGCTGGAATCGCATGCGCAGGGCATCAAAGAGGGTTCTGCATAAAACGCCGGTGCACTTTGATGCGTTCAGCGGAACGCTAGTGTGACGCTAGGTGGGATCGATGCGACGCCTGCCGTGGAGAGCGGCAGATGTGCGCTCCGTTACAGAGTCGCGGAGAAGAGGAAAGGAGGCATCCAGGGTGTGCTGTCTACTCCCTCCGTGACGTCACAAACCTTCACCGAGCGGAGCGGGTAAGCGTCTGCTGCAATCGTATGCACAGGGTATCAAAGTGGGTTCTGCATAAAACGCCGGTGCACTTTGATGCGTTCAGCGTAACGCTGATGCGTTCAGCCTAATTGCTGGTGGTTTAGCTCTTGTCAAGCCTGGTCGAAAGCGAGAAGCTGCATCTGAAAATTGGAAAAACAAAAACATATTTTCAGATGCAACTTTTCGCGTTCGGCCAGAGCTAAACCACCAGCAATTTTAACCTGACAGCGTTAAGGAGCTAGTGCCGCATAAAAGCCGATGTCATCGGCGCCTTTGGCCGTGAGCGAAAAAATGGCGCATCTCTGTGGACACCTGAATCGCGCCGTAAGGGAAGGGATTTTCTTTCTCTTACGGAGTGGTACGGGTGTCCAGCGAGAATTTTGAGACAGGCGTGCTTTCCTCTCCTTAAAAAAATTTATTTTCATTTTCCTTGCCTTACGGCGCGGTTCGGGTTTCCACCGAGATATGCTTCCTTTCCTTAAATGGTCCGGGCAAGGGGCCACACCGAAGGACGATGGCGTTCCGTGGATTCCTTGGCAATGGAGCAACACGCTGTCGCGTCCTGCTCTTAAAAGCGAAGCTTAAGCGTCCTGGCGGTGGTGGTAGTGGTGGTTTTTTTTATTAAAACAATAGTAAAAAGGAAAGAAAAGATTTTTGCTATCCCCGGCATCTGCCATCGATACTGGAGCACCTGATCTGGGGCAGCGGAAATAAAGGATAGCAAGCAGAATGGAGAAATAAAATGAAAGAGGTGAGGGGACAGGAATGCAGGATAGGGGGAGAAGTAATATATATATATATATATATATATATATATATATATATATATATATATATATATATATATATATATATATATATATATATATATATATATATATATATAAACTATTTACACAGTAAGAAATGTGTCCAAGTTGTGCGCGTGATTAGTTCATGTTTGAGGAATTAAAACACACGCGCACAGCACTGTGTTGGCTACAACTGGAGTGGGGCGTCAAGTTATTAATCGTTCAAGGTAGAACTCGCGGAGTGTTCGGTCACTGCGTGTAACTACCTGATGGAGAACAGACGGGACGTCAAGCCCGTGTGTTCGAGGAATGCACAGAGGCTCACCAAGGTTCGCTCACGAGTGCGCGCACTGCCCTGCGGCCACAATAGCGTCTTGAGGGAGTCTGGTAGTATGCCCAGCGCCCTATAGGCTGCAAGCATATCGCTACGAGCATCGGCGAACGCGGCACAGTGAAGGAGCAGGTGTTCTAGTGTTTCCACTGCACCGCATCCGTCACACACATCACTCGTCGCGATTCCGTGACGCTCCCGTCGTTCCCCGGGCCCCGCGCAGCCAATGCGCACGCGGAGGATCATTACACGTTGTGACCGTGTAAGTGCGCGACAGCCGGTGATACTGTCGATGCGCTCACCTCCTGCGATGCGTGGGTCGGGGTGCGAAACAGCTCTTCCACGTCCCATTCAAGTGGTCCCAACATCTCCGGTGACAATATTCCTTCAAGGAAAATAAAACGCACTTCTCCCACCGTGTGGCACCAGCCACCCTGGCGGCCTTTCTCGCTGGGAAGAGATCTTGGTTAAAAGGTTACGACTCCGTGTCGCCCCCACCCCAGCGGTAACATTGTCGTGGCCGGCACAATATCATGCCCCTTTCGGTGACTCCTGCCCCTTCTGTCTCGCTCGTATCTGCGAGGCGGACACTAAAAGATTGCTTTGGACCTGACCCTCTTTACGATCTATCTGGCAGAAACACCTGGTCCGGTGCGGACCGTCCCCAGGCCGTTCACCATGTGTAGAAGAATGGATTTTCGGGGCACACCATCAAATGTTACTTGACTTTCGTCGAGAGTCCAGTTTGTACCTATATTTGTAAATGATACTTTATGCCAGCAGGCACACTGGCACAATAAAAAAGAAGGCTGCTACGTAAGCGCTTGCGAAATAAGTTTGCTATTCACATTTACTTGCTTGTGAAGCACAGCAGTGCCCCAGATTGCACACAATGAATGTTGTAATTTTTGTGCTTAATTGACAGCAGAATTATTTTTAAGCAATTATTATAAACAGAGCTTCAGTTACAACCGTAGGAGTAAAATTATACTACGAAATCTAGGTAAAGTCCAGAGTTTCACATCGAAATGACCGAAATTCCTAAATAACACCCTGACTGTGACAAAATTATCTGCATAATATTTCAATACATGATGTTGTACAGTTGCTCTAACTAAAATCTAAAGCATATCATATAGCAGCTTGGATGACAGTGGGGTTTATGCGTATAGAAAGGCGTTTTTCTCAGTTCTTGTTTGCCGGCATAAGCAGAATCGAAGATACATGTATCTTCGATACTATTGTGTATTTGCACCCGGTATGGCTTGCAAAAAAATGAAAGTAACTGGGTATCGGTATTGAGAATGCATTTATTGAGTATCGTGTAGTTTAGCGACACTAAAAAATACCTAGAACCGAAAAAGAACATCTCTACAGCAGTAAACTATTCATCTATTGCTCACAAGTTGAAAAAAAGTACGGGACGGCTCAGAATGAGGATTTTCTCGTTCTTCGTTAAACCCCCAGTGCCCCATAGGGGTTTTTTTCCCCCCAAGCTGCTGCGATCCACGCGAACGCCTTTTTCCTCAGCTCCCGTATGTAGCGATGTCTCCTCACCCCTAGTAGGGCGGTCGGGTGGCATTGTCCTTATTATTTTCTTTTTGCTCTCTGTTTCGTCCACTTCAAGCAGGAGGCATCTCACTTGGAAGACAGACGGTTTAGCCTAGCTTCTTTTCACTTCGTCAGATCGACTAAGGTCGTGCACTCTTCCACACACGAGTCAATGAGTTCATCTTCGGCTGCAGGATCAAATCCATCAAATCAAGCAGCAGCCGAAATGAAAATCAAGCAGCAGCCGGCGTCTTGCCAGCGTTACGATGGACCCCGTTCCCGAACTCGACAACGAAGTTCTCGCAAAAACTCCGGCCTGCATTCGAGCGACCTCACCCCACAGAGCGTGCGATGCTTTTGAGGGAGCACGGTTAAGCGGCAGCGGGTCGTTTCCCCCTTCCTCAGTGAGCAGCCGTTGCTAATTAAATATCTTAACCCCAGTGCGGGGAGTCGTGAGTGGCGAGGACAAGGTCGGCGCGTCGCGCCCATCGGAGGCTGGCTGAGGCTTTGGGGCCAATTGATTGTGATTCCTTGAACGGCGCTGCTGCACGGTGCAGCAGGCGGTGTCGAGGAGGTTCTCATGGTTGCAAGGGCCAGGTTATTAATTTTTTTCCACAAAAAATGGAAGGGTGCTCAAGGGTGCTCGAGCTTAATGTTGCTCGATTGAAAGTAAAACCGACGCACGACGCTTCAACGGGTTCCTCACATTTCCGGAGGTACGGGGTCCACTGGATCAGGCTCTCTCGCCCACTTCCATGCATGTACCTTAAGATGTGTACTGTGAATGGATTAAATTAGCCGAGAGCTCGAAGAAAACAGCTCCGCCCAACTGCCGAAGCTATGGAATGGAGCCGCAAAGAAACTAGTTGGAGGTGTGGGGTTTTAATCGGAGGATAAATAGTTTCTCCCCGCTTAATCGCGGCTGACACTGTTCAAAACCGCCAGACCCCACCCCGTGATTGCGTACTCTACCGAGCGCACGCCAACCACGGCGGGCCTTGCTCTGAGGGAACAAAGGAACGGCACCTTGGCTGACACACCCAGGGATTTATTGCTACAGCAACAATAACGCCAGCTAGCAACAAGATACGCTAATGAATCGAGGTCGTCGAACTCACCGCTAAGGTTACGAACGAATGTTCGCCCACACTAGGGCAAGGGATATACTCCGAGGCCGGACGGAACGAGATACGGGAGCGAGTCTTCCCGTCGTTTCCTCGTCCCGCTGGCGAAGAGCGGAGCCGCGAGCGACACGTCCGCTCGCGCCGACGATTCCAGGCGAAGAACCTTCGTCCCTCTCCCGCGTTTGAGCAGTCTCTCGCGTTTCGACGCTGGCGCCCTCTCTTGTAAGTTGATGCAACTGACAAGAGAATGTTCCTCCTCAAGGCGAGGCTGCTGTTGCATGGTGCCTCGCAGGAAAGCAAACACAGGGGGCTGCAGGGCAGATCCCCACAGAGGAGAGCGGAGTCACGGTCTCTGCAGGTTCCAAGCCTCTTTCCCATAACTGCCTTCTACCTTGTCTCCCGTCCCTAATGAACAATTTCTGTTAAGTAGTTGTAAGTTGACTGGCAAAGCCGGAAACGTTTCGCTGGGCGAGCGTACGAAGACACAAGTGCTCTTTTACTGCTAACTGCCTTGTGTGATCACCGACCATCGTGCCATCATAGTTTTTCATCGACCGTGGCGATCACCTGACCAGCCTTAACAGGCTTCTTCCAAGGTTAAATAGCACTTGAAGCGGCACTTGGAGTTCTTCTGCTGTTCGGCGCTTGTATATCGAGGCGCGTCAAAAACAAAACCATGGGGCACGCAAAGCTCATAGACGCGAAGCGCCATAAAAGAACCGAAACTCTCCTGGCCGCCTGTGGCGCCACCAAGCATCGGCTTTCTTTGCTTCCAACATTCAGGTGGTCTTTTGCCTCTCTTCCTTGGGTGATAAAGGTGCACTATCGGTTTCAATACAAAACTTACTTCAATATTGATCCGCACAACCTTCCTTTTTCAGCCTCAGAGATTCGTTGCTCATGGAGTAAGGAAAATTCCTCCAAGGTGACGTTTTTGGCCATATGACGTCATCATGCCGGTACATGCGAGATTTGCCTGTGGCGGCGATACCTGTATTTTGGTTCTTGCTATTTTCTACCTTACAAGAGCTTTGTTTTCAGTAAGAGTAGCGTTTTTGCGACCAGGAGCTGGTATTCTAACGATACAAGCCAACTTCAATTTCTCCTCAGTGTCCCTTTAATGAGGTGAAAACAGTCGACAGATACACCCTCCCGAAATTACAGGATTGAACTTCAGTCTGCTTAAGAGCGGAAATGCGAAAGACATTCCCTTTCCTCTGTTTCTCCCTCCCTTTTTATGCTCGAATCCATGACCTTCACGGAACTCGAACCCACGACCTTCACGTGACTCAACCCCCGACCGTTGTGGGATTCGAATCCACGACCTTCATGAGACTCGAACTCACGACCTTTGCAGGATTAGAATCCATGACCTTTTTTGCTGTCGCTGTCATTATGATTACTATCATCACCCCTAATATAACAACTATCATCATTATCGGTATCCTCGGGACTATCACTATCGCTAACTATCAGGATCCCTATCTTCATTATCGCTGTCACCAACTACCTTTATCCAAATTACCGCACAACTTATGAATAATAGTTCGTGCGGACACTTTTGCGACAGCCTTCGGTTACAACTTCCGTCCACAGCACTCATGAGCCAAGAACGGCTTTCGCCTTAAGACCATGGGCATGCGCACGCGTACAAGGCACCAAGCAAAAAGAAATTCTTCTTAGCCTCAGAGAAAAACTCGTTTATTGGAATTTAGCGTCCCAGAGCGACTCTGCCTATGAGGAACGCCGTAGTGAAGGGCTCCGGAAATTTCGACCACCTGGGGTTCTTTAGCGTGCACTGATATCGCACAGATTTACAATTTTGCCTTTATCGAAATTCGACCGCCGGTGCCGGGATCGTACCCGCATTTTTCGGGCCAGCAGCCGAGCGCTATAACCACTGAGCCACCGCGGCGGCTTCATAGAGGAAAACTGATGTGGCACTGACTCGGTTGGAACTCGCGTTTTTGACGGATAAGGCTTCCATCGGTGTAACGGACTTCTTGATGTAGAATCCAAGGTACCTTGCACGGCATGTCGCAATAACGATGCTTGTCTGGAGCAGACTGACATCCTGAAGGTCAGTAGAAGGAAGGAAGTAATACGAGCTCGGTGTATAAGCGTAATACATTAAATATACTTTATTTTTTAATAATATCTTAGAACCAACTAGGCGAGCAGGTAACTATTTTAAGGTAACATCGGCGCTGCAGACATCAGAAAGTTCTTATTTATTTCGTTTTGCATTTAATATTTCAATTGATTACATTTCCACTCATAGATATTTTAAGAAATTTTATTTTTGTTGTCTTCTTTCCAGTTTTATGCGCAGAACGCTCAACTTTAAATATTTCGTCAGCTAATCCCACTGCCGGAGAAGTAACTTGTCGGCTTTTCCAAACGCGTGACCTTGCACCTTTGAACACAAGGCAAGCCCCTCAAAAAAATTTCTTTAGGCAGTCTATAGACTGTCTGTAGACTTCTGTCTATAAAGTATACCGACTCTCTGTAGACAAATCATAAAGAACAGTCTATAGGCAATACAAATTCAATAGACAGTCGATAGACAATCTATAGATTTATGGCCATTCACTTTTGGTAGACTATTCTTTATAGACATTCTAAAGACTGAATAGACAAAAGAAATATCTATAGGAATGTAATATAGTCTATAAGACGTCGATAGACTGTCTATAGGCCATTTTTCAAGGGAAGACAGAGGCGAATGGTGACAGCAACGAAAGAAGAAGCTCAAATACACTTCGAAGCTTATACTCTTGTAGTTGAGTGGTCACAGACAACTTCGCGGAAGGACCATCAGCTTAGAAAAGAAATGATTTTGCTAGTCTACTAAATGTGGCCGCTCATTTTCCTTCCCTTGTCTGCTCAGTTAAATATGGCACTGTCGAATGCTTGAGTTTTAAGGAAATCAGTGGTGCCTGTGGTGAACCTTGAAGAAATTGCAGCCTAATTAAATTCGTGTGGCCTGGCTAGTTTAAGCCCTATAGAAATAGTTTGCTTTAGTTTACGCACTAAAGATTTTATAAATTATGAGCTAATCACCGTTTTATCGATTTCAATTATGCAGCGAAGTATCGAGCATCTGTATCGAAAACCAATTCTCTAAATGCATGCTGTATCGGCGTCGAATACACAAACTTTCCGGGCATCGGGTATCGGTACCGAATATACTACTTTGCAGTATCATGTCCGGCCCTGCTTTTTTTCGTGGATTTGGCTCATTTAGAAAATAAAAACAAAACGAAACTCCTCATTTTTCGCACAGGAAGGAAGGCAGTGCTTTATCGCAACTTAATGTTCTTTCCTTCGTGTTCTACCTGTCCGCGCCATTCATATCTCTTCTGTCTGTAAACCGAGTTTCGCGTGGCCGCTGAAATACTTCCAGCAGTGGCGGCGAGATCGAAAGATATTTGATGCTTCCGAGGCATCTCTTAAAAAGGCTCTGCTGAGGGCAGCCACGTGTATTGATTCTTTTTCGGGTCTTGTGAAATGGCGTTCAGGTTTCAAAAGCACATGTCCTTTTGTGGTCTCGGAGCACAGAAACGCGAGAAAGCTTATGAAAGTTGACACCGCCTCTTCTGAGACATTTTTTTTTTCAGTATTGCTAAAAAACATTTTGGCAGAATAATACTCCAGAGGGAAAGCCACGTGTGTTTTATCACACGGAGTGAATGCCTTGAAACTTTTCTCTTCTTAAATATAAACACAATTGTTGTTTGTATTGATGCATGTTTTTTGTTTATCGCCCCATATTTGTTCCTCCAAGCTATACCTTTTTCAGATTTGGTGTTTATCTTGACTCTGCTGCCTGTTTGGCTGATGAGGCATGGTCGCAACTTAACTTGCTTGGTTGTCAGAAATAAATTTGATACCTACGAATTTACGGTTGGCAGGTGGTCCTGGGGTAGCGGTGGGTGGGTGAGCGGCTCCTTCACCAAGGGAGTGCAGTGGTGAGATGGCTGGCATTCTTCCGGGCGGTGGTAACTCCACTTGGAACACTAGTGCTGCTTACACAGTAAAGAAAAAATAATAATAAACTAGCAAAAAGACTGCCAAGGCAGAAGGGCTAGTCTGATAACGGCAATAGTTCAAAAACCTTCCTGACTTAGTTGGCACTATTTCGCAAGAAATACAAGCAAGACGAGATAATAATCATTTACGTGTAATACGAGAGGAAACAAGGAATCGCCAAGTCTAAAATATTGAAGCCATTTCCGTTTTTGCGTTCGGCATATGGCTTTTATACCCAGTACTCAACTGTACACTACAGTTCGCTTGGGATAATTAATTTCGTAGTACGGACCCATTAATCAGCATTGGCGGGTAATTGCTAGAAAGGAACAAATTTTTACCTACTCCAAAGCGCCTTATGGTGCCTAATGCCTGGGCATACGCAGGTCGGTACTAGAAAGTGTTCATTAGCGGATTAGTGCTGAAGATATACATGCATTGATAGGACTTCGCTGAACGGAAGGAATCAATGGACATAAAAGCAACCGACCTTTAACCTTAAGGGGATAGTCGAAGGTCATATGTGATATCCTTATAAAAATGGTATTATACTTTTTTTACACATATCATAGTCCATTGTTTTCCTATAGAAATATTTTTAAGTATATTTATAGCCTAGTCTATAGAAAAAATCTACTAAAAGTGGACGGCCATGGGTTTATTGATTGCGTACAGGTTGTCTATAGGATTTGTATGGTCTATAGACTAATCTATAAGATTTGTCCACAGAAAGTCTGAAGACTTTATTAAAAAAGTGCATGAAAAACCTGTATACGTTCAAAAAATTTCTGCAAGAGTACTTCTAATCGCGTCTCACTCAGGTCTATTGTCATATACGAGCAACACAGCTTGTTCTGACACGTGCACAGATTGTCGCAGGTTGCCACGTACTGAGACAATCGTGACAAAATGGATTCAAAAGGTACAGCCCAACCACTTGTATTTGCCGTTTTTACTACCTATGAAATCAGTTTTTCGGCTAAATCTGATACCGAAATTATGTTTTGTGGCGTGTCATTTTTTGCAGTTTTCTCATTTACCAGAGAGTTAGAACCCCGGTTATGAGCTTCATTTCACTTTACTCTATTTACCCTGAGTCGTAAAAGCATTACAGATGTGTGTGGAGGCCAAAAAGTGCAAAAGCAAGAAAAGCATGAATCCAAACAAATTACTGCCACAGATTCATGGGCAGTTAAACGCACATGCCAGTGACACTGAGACTATATTTACAAACAAAGCTCATTTACAGAACTAAAAAAATGGAGCGGTTTTAATGTAGTTAAACCTAGTTGACGTGCGAAACATGTGTTTAGCCTGAATTTCTCGGGGTTTTGCTTTGCTTTCTCGTCGGCACGTCTGGCGACGATATAAGACTCACGTTAAGCTCTGATCGAGGTTAAGCTGGTCTGATTTGTTCGTGCCGCAGTTGGAAGTTGATGAAAAAGACGTTGTGCAATGCACAGCGCGATATTGTGTCGCAGTTTAACACGAGGCGTGATCTGCTGCGGCGATAGCATAGTGCTCTCGCGCAGTGGCCAGCGAAGGTGACCTCTTCACGCCACCGTGGGTTCAAATCGCATTCGCTGCAATACTTATTTATTCAACGTGAAGGCCGAGGCCAAAGCTTCAGCGATGGCCTGGCTTTTGCAGCTTTGGTCGTGATGTACAGCTTTCGCCCTAAAAACGCTTAACCTGCCCTTAAGATTACAATGCTATAACATTAAGGGCCTGTCACACTAGGCCAACAGTCGGCCGACTTGGTCTGCCAAAACCATGTCGTCGTGATGTCTGGCTCTATGTCACACTGCGCCGACTAAAACAGTCGGCCGACTGTCGGCGTCGGCGCCATGTCTCCCACAAGACGGCAGTTGGCCGATGGTCCGCCAACTCCCATGTCACACTAGCGAGACAGCGTGCGAGACCTCCCGCCGACTTGGCCCTTTCTCGTTCTCACTCTTTTGTCATTTCCTGCTATGCGAAATTCATGGGCCGGGACGCTTCATTTTTAACTCTTTTAAATAAATCCCACCATAGTAAAACACTCTTTAACAATCGTGATTATGAACCTAGGCTGAGGGCAGCCCAGTACTGAGCGGCACTTATTTCTGGGTCAGAAAGGCATGGCTCGAAAAAAAAAAAATCCAGTCGCTCGCGGGTAAACAGGACGGGAGAGATTATTGAAGGCTAAAATAATAAAAAGAAAAAAAAAGAAATTCTCGTTGACGCGGATTCGAACTAGGAACCTCTGGAATGCGAAGCTACCGGCATACCCACGACGCCATGGAGAACTGAGCAGTTTTCGTCCTTCAGAGGTGCTGATAAGAAGCACTCCGCAGTGTTGCACTCGCGACAGAAGTGCGACCCATGTGCGAAAACTCGACCGGCGCGATGCACCGGTCGCTGCTTGCGCATTGCAGCCCCACTGCAAGCAGGGACACACGGAGCAGCAAGCATCGTTGCGCCGCTCGACTCAAGCACTCGAGCTCAAAGTGTACGCTTTGCCACCCGCAGCGGTCTGATTACTGCGTGTTGAAGTTCGCACCAGAAAAGACGAAATAGCCATATTATCAGAAAGACCGCCTGCTATACACGAGCAGCGACAAAGCATGCTTGCGCTAGTAGCGAGCTTTCGGCAACGGCACCGCCCGCGGTCCCGCCAGGCGACGAACTGTGCTGCTGCCCGGCGCAGCGGACGCCGCTTCGCAAGTAGCCTGTGCTATATCTCTTAATATCGCTTGGCTGTTAACAGTATAATCGCACCATGAACTAAAATTACGGTCAATTTCCGCGACACCTTCGGCTGCGGAGCTAGCGGACCGCTGCGGGCGACAGGCGAGCCGGACCACAACGGCGGGCCAGCGGCAGCTTGCTGGGCGATTCTGGCGAGAAATTTTGCTCGTATCAAAGTTGTTGCTTTTACCAGCAACTCGGTGTTGATCAACGATCCTCAGAAATGATACATTTGTCACATTTTTCAGTCTCAGCGTTTATTTCTTTCGTCAAAAACAATCTTAAGCTGATTTTTATAACGGCGGCGGACGGGATCCATGCTGGCCTGCCGGCGAGCAGGCTCGGTTTACTTCACGTTCGCACAAGAAAAAAAACAAACGAAACAGCCATGCTATCAGAAAGGCCGCATGCTATATTCGAGCAACGACACCATGCCTGCGCAACAGCCGCGCTTTCGGCAACGACGACGCCTGCGGGAGCGCCAGGGCGACGAACTGCGCTGCTTCCCGGCTGCCGTACTCGTCGCTAAGCCTAGCTGGTTTCGCATCGATGCCGCAGCTCAGGGAGCTTTGTAACTAGCCAGCGCAGTAATAAAGGAACTCCACTAGTCACATCAACCGGTCCGATAATAAAATAAAGTTATGCTCGATTTCCGCGACGACTTCAGCAGCGGATCTAGCAGACGTCAGGCGAGCCGCACGAAGCAGCAGCAGCAGCAGGCGGCTATAGGATGAAATTTGCTTGTATCGTAGTTATCACTTCAACCAGCACCTTGGCATTGGCCAACGATCCTCAGTAATGATACCTTTTTGTACATTCATCTATCCCAGAGCTTGTTATGAACATAAACAAACAGTACCATAGCGAAATCGTGTTCGTGTCTCGTGAATGTTTTTGCTCAGCGACCGATCTCGCGACGACACGGTCGGCAGACCGGTTTTGTCGGTGTCGCGGGCGTCAAAGCATGTCACACTACGAAGACATCTGGTCGTCGGACGAGTTGGTGTCGTTGTCGGCCTAGTGTGACAGCTTGGTCTGCCACAGACAAGGTCGGCCGACAGGGTTGGCCGATCTTTGGTGTCTTTGTCGGGTCGGCGTCGGCGGCGTGTCGGGCTAGTGTGACAGGGCCCTTAGAGATCCCTTCTGCACAACTGCTACTTCTCTTTCATAGATTTATAGATGGCGAGGAGTCCTCATACCGCTACTGGGGCAGTGGTGGACCGGTTAAGCGACGCTCCACTGCCTCGGCAGGTGGCTGTTTCAAACGCAGCCACCGGCGGCGCTTGTGAGACAATGGTTGCTCTTCCCGAGTTCCCGTAAGGCCAAATTTTTGCATAGATTGTTCCTCGAGAGAATTTATATCTACAGACTAATGGACTAATGCGTAATGCCGCGTTGACTAGGTGGCGAGTGCATTGAGCTTATATGGAATATTTCATTTCCACCTGCCATGATGCGAAAGCTGCAGACAGCCCGGTGGCCTTTCGTGACACGGACGTACGGCGGCTTTTCTCGAGGACAGGACGTCTAATGCTGTCGTATTAATACACACTGTCAAGTTCACACATCTCGTGCGCATCCGCACACTCGAGCTTTCTCACTCGTCGCTTTTGTCCACACTGCCGCTGTCCTGATGTTTTAGCGCACTGAACCGCCACGCACTTATAAAGCAGAAAACACATAAACGCACAAGAAAACCACAAACAAGTTTGAGGGCCTACCTAAACACATTCCTAAAGAAAAAAGGCTACAGCATTCAGGTTGTTTGCTATGGTGTTTACAGCGGTTGTGTAATGCTCTTCTAATTTTCCCGCTAAAATCTCGGTTGGAAACGGTTCCATTGACCTTGTATCGTACACGCATGAGTAAGCCACCGCGGTGGCTCAGCGGCTATGGTGCTCGGCTGCTGACCCGAAAGACGCCGGTTCGATCCCAGCCGCGGAGGTCGCATTTCGATGGAGCCGAAATTCTGGAGGCCCGTGTTCCGTGCGATGTCTGTGCACGTTAAGGAGCCCCAGCTGGTCGAAATCTTTCGGAGCCATACACTGCGACGTCTCTTGCAGCCTGAGTCGGTTTGGGACGTTAAATCCACCCCCCCCCTCTCCCCCAACTAACCGAGGCGCTGTTTGCAAAAAATGGGTCCTGAAATGTGTGGGTTTTAAGCCAGTCGCAGCAAGAAGCAGGAAAAATTCGAATCTTGTGCCGTGGTTAAACATGGCAGATACAGCGTTGGAAGCGCCACCTCGCGTACGTTTTCATCTTACCTGAGAGCAGGGGGTAGCCCAGCACGCCTGCAGTGCAGTTCCCGCAGCGCGTGGGGTAGCGGCCGCTGCGGCTTGGGGACGAGCCTTAGGAAACTCTTGAGCGGGAAGTGACTTGGAGCCACTGATTTCCGTTAGCGTCACTGATACACATGAGAGGCTGCGACGCTGTCGAATAGGAAAAATGAACTGATACGGGCGGTCATATTGCGGCATCTTAGGCCAAGAGAAAATAAATCACAAAAAAAGTGTGACCGAAGAAGTTGCGTGAAACCAATGAAACAACCCGGAGAGGTTTGTACGCGGGAACCAATATTAAACACCTCAGGCCGAATGCCAGCCTTGGTCGTGCGACCAAGAAAGAAACACCAGAAAGAATGAAATATGACGCACAGCAGCCAATACACTCCCTTCCTCTTATTGAATAGGAAATGTACAAAATACAGCCCATTCTAAAAGAACGTAGAAATTGTGCCAACGAATGCCCAAGAAGAACATTCAGCATGCCTCTTTAGCTACTCCGCCGACTTAACCCGTATTGAGACTGGCCACTTTTTAGTGGTGCTAATTGAGCCTACTAATTGCTAATTAAAGAAAAACAGGGAAAGCTTCAGCAACGAAGCAACCTTGTGAGTAACTACGCTCTGTAAATGGATGGTACGTATGAGGCCCCATACGGCTAATGACCGCAGAGTAGTGATGAACACGTATGCTGGATCCATTATTTACTGTTGAAATTGTTTCTCCGGGGATTTGTTCATACATGTACTGGTAAATAGGGTGTCTTTTAATGTATGCGGCTTTCTTCATCTTTTGCTGCTCGCAAGGCTGGTGAAAAACTTAAGAACGACATTAGCATTAATGCAGAAAAAGAGTTTGTTAAAGCTTGCCAAGAATATAAGATCACATTAAAGCTACATACCATCTTTTCCAAACCTGTCCAAAAAACGGGGTTTGTTTCTTTGACGTGTAGGAAAGCACTAATGGCACCTTTTAAGCTATAAAACTGTCTAAGGTAAGGAGAACCCTTGTCCTCACCTTTCGAGACCTTTTGGTCCGTGAAGCTGCCGTAACAGCTCCACTATACGGCTGGGAAGGAACCCTCGTTTCCTGGTTACTTTTGGCAAAAATGGTACCTCTTCATCGCAGGATGGAAAAACAGACTGATGATATAAATTAAAAATGCTCGCACAGATGCTGGCAATCGGAGAGTTCGTCAGCGACAATGGGCCGGCTAAAACCATTCGCGCGTGCGTTTAGCTCTGCTCCGTGAATTGATCGGTTTTGGAGGTACCACTGTCGGAACCAACAAATCGGCATCACAAGAGCTGAAGCTTGGCTAAGGTTCAAACAAGCGCTCATTTAGAAAACGCTCGCACACACAGCCCTACGCAAAATGGGTTCTCCAGAAAATGAAAACAATGATGCGGCATTTCGGAAGTAGTTATTCGTCACCGAATTTATGTTGCAGAAAAGGAGAAACAGCGCTTTGAAAATGCGAATAAGACGCCAAGTACTCGTAAAGGTATGTGTTTCTTTAACAGGCAACGATATAATGAGCAGGTTCATCAAATGAATAGATCGACTCTGTATATACCGCAGTCGGTGCAAGATTGCAGTTACTTCCATGATAGTATCTGAATGTGCGACGCATGCGGCTTGTGACAGAACGTTGTTCTTTTTACGTTAAAAGCATAACGAGAAAAGAAGAACTAAACAAATGGCGGCATTATAATACTTGTGGCGGCGATCGACTCTCGCAGTACGAACATCGTCCGCAGCTGCACACGTATCCAGCCGACGAATGGTTAACACCTCTGGAACAGGTAGGATTCAATGCGCGTAAAAATGAGCCTTAGGGGATGTGTATCGAGTAGTATTAAAAACAACGACATGAGGTAAAAATATCTGCTAAGAGGGAGAGTGAAGCTAGGCTGGAGACAAAATTGGTGCACCAAGATTTATTCTCGGGTAGGAGAAAGGAATCTACTTGCCTCCGAAATTAGGGAACCGTCAGAAAGTGAGGCAAGAAGAAAGGCCCTTAACCAGAGACAGCGTCCCCGGTGAAATGGAGATCAAGGCGAGAAGTAATAGAAGGCTTAGTGGGCACAGGCAGGAGCGGCAGGTTTCGACGAAAAGAAAGCTTTCCGGCGCACTCCCAGAGCAGAGAAGGAACTGGTTTCGTAGGACAGGGAAGGGAGGATGTGGTGGCAAGGACAAACCGCAGATAAAGGAAAGCAAGTTCACTAGGCATTGTCGGGGAGGGGAAGAGAGCTGATAAACGTCGACAGAGTGGAAACCTTGCTGCTGGTGTCGGTCGGGCAGCTCCCGGGTGAAATATTTAGCTGTCGTTGCTGGGCGGCTACAGGGCGCCGCCGCCGCCGTGGTTGGCATCGGGTAGCGTCGCAGCAGCCTGACACTCCGACAGGGTGACTTGTCTTCTCGAGAAAAAGGAGGTACCCACCGCATGGCTTGCCAAAGCTCGCGGATCACAGGATTACCATTCGATCCGCAGATGTGCGGAAGGTGTACGTTGCGTTTTGCGACGTAAGCTTCAGCTGTTGGCAATAATACCGCGGGGTTCCGCAAGTTTGCAGTCAAGCGAAATTTTGCCGTGTCCTTATTGCGTTCGTCGCCCTCGCAAATAAACCAGCAGCATCGCATTCCTTAGAGTAGGTCCTACGGGGAGCATCTGACTATCGTGTAGCAGAAACCTTTTGCTAAGTACTTTGGCGGCCGCAAGGCAGCAATGATCGATGCCAGAATATTTTTGACAGACAAAAACACACAGAATAATTAAACTAAGGTTCTAGTGCCATCATTATCACCATCAGTAGTTAATATTATCCCTATTTTCGCTGCAGGACATAAGGCCTCTACTGTATCCCTTCAGTTAACCCTGTCCTGTCTCAGCTGTGACCCCCTTAGCCCCGCAAACTTCCTAACTTCATCCACCCCTCCGTCCACCAGACTTTTTGAGGGCCCCGGCTATAACATTAACATGCGATTTTCGCTCTATCAGCTAAAAAAAACTCTCTCCCAGAAAGGCTAACTGACGGATCGTTAACACAGGAATGACCAGTTTTCGATTTATGAGAATCTACTACCTCCGTCGTTACTCGATCCAGGTGAGCGATCAATACACTGGTTTTGGAGAATTGCGGACAGCACCCGTTCTTGTGATTACTCCAGCTGCGACAATGGAGCACCAAATTGCTCGGAGTGCCTCTGTTACCAAGGCAGTTCGCACGCGTCATAAGCCGCACGTTCAAGCATCGCCCACTTGCATCGCCAACTTCTTTTTCGGCCACGTGTGCAAGGGAGTCAGCTTGAATTCTACAGCTGCTTCACGTTGTCGCCTTTCAATCCCTGTTCACACGGTAGATTGCCTCTTGCCAGGAGGGCTCCAGTTTCAAGCACGTACCGAAAAAGCATGGATGCTTCTATGGCGTGCTTTTTCGGCCAGGGCTGCGCCGTTCTGCCTGCTAAATGAGCCACTGTCTTTTAACTTGCTGAAACTATTCTCATATGTCAGAACATTCTGCGGTTCAGCAATTAATTATGGCGTTTTCTTAATTTGGCTTAAGTCAGAGTCTCTTCCCATTTCTTTGCTGCCACAAGAGTAAATTTGTCTAGGGAAGTTGCGTATTAATTGTTTAAAATATAGAGAGGAATTCGCACGAGCAGTGGTTTAGTTTTAGGTCGCTTTGTAAAGGAGTTTAGAGAGAATTGAGCTTCCCAGTTGGTATGGTGCGGTATGAAGATATAATGTTCCAATGCTGCACATGGGCTACGAATTGAGAAATCTGCAGTGATATTGATCTTTAGCTGAGTGAATCTTCTCAGAGGAAGCGCTCGGACGGAAGTTGTTCGTTCAGGATTCTCGGACATCCAAATCTGAACAAACTGAGATTATATGACATGGCAGCTTCTAGTCTTCGGTGCTAGAATTCTCTTAAGAGATTTAGAACTAATCTGCCACAAAGTTCTTAGTGTTGCACTTGCTTTATAGATCAAATATATTGGTTAAAAATAAAAATAAAACTTCGCCTGTTGACAAAAAAGACCGGATGTCCAGATAAACTATTCCTGATATCATCGTGAAAATATTCCAGGGAAACACAAGTATTACTATAGAAAATAGCTCCCTCTATGAGCCTTCACATTGTGCCTTAGAGGGTGTTTTTGGTAGGAGATGTAAACGAAGAAAAAAAGGAGATACCATGCAGTTGTGTTGATATTATCGAGACAGAAATAAGCCATTGCAAGGAGCGCTGTAAGTACGGCTGGAGCAGCATAATGCAAAGCGCTTGAAGCGAAAAGCATGAGAACATGTCGCGAACAAAGCGAATACAGGGTTCCCGCGAGTAGATATTTAAGCGGCAGGTAGAAATTTGTCGTAAGAAGCTTGCGAGAGACTAGGACGAAGCGCACAAAAAAAGGAACAGCTACGGTGCCGGGATAAGTCGAGCGATGAAGAAAGCATAGAAGCTCCGGCATGAAGATGGCCTGGCCGACTTTTTAGCATAGAAACGAGCCCCACCTGCTTGTGCAGTGGCTATTTCTGACGGAGGCCTTAGATCAAGGAGAAGGAAGGCAATAAGATTTCGCGACAGTTGCCTGAAAGAACCTTGAATGCTCTTGCATCTGTCCCTTGCTGACGAGGGGACTTTCTTGTCCATGGTGGAAGCGTTTCGCCAGAATCGACGAGAAGTTTTCGTAAGCCTTCGTAGTGCGTCGTTGTATTATTTCTCTTCTATTTTTCCTAACTTACTACGCAAGAGGCTAGGCCAAGTGATTATAACGGCAGGGTCTTTTGTTGTTTGTTCCTTTCGGCACTCAGCTTTTTTTTTTTCAGCTGAATAATCTCTCGATTGCTACGCGGGTTCTGTTGCTGTGTTTCCTTTTCTTTAATGGTATAAACGTATCAATGCAGTGTCAAATATTGTTCTTGAAACGCACCCATATGTCCTTTTCATTGTACTCAATACAGAACCCTTCGAGTGGAAAGGACAAATAATGGATGATGCATGTCTCATCGGCTCTGTTAAAGTTAGGAATCAACCCGAAGGTTCGGTTTAAGCGTAGCGATACCGTCGTGTTTAATAGAATGAACGCAAGTTCGTGCTTAACACACAGCAAACAAGGGGACGACGCAGGAACAGTCGGGAACATGGGAGCTGACCTGCTTGTTTCGGGAAGGTTCCAACGTTGCTCACAGTTGAAAGGAATCCCTAAGATGGCGGGTGAGCTCCTGCTCTTCAGACCTCATAATTTGCGCATCTTCAGGCCTTGACCTCGGAATAGTAAGAATCCTCCGAATAACCGCCACACTTCGCATGGTAAAATCTTATCAATCCGGCCCTCCCCTTCAAGTTACTTTTTGTGCACTCGTAGCGTAACCTTCACCTCATTTCCACGAGCCGCGTCAAGACTGGAACGGCCTCTCCCAGTCCGTCGTTGCCATCACCTGCGGATTGTCTTTCAATGCTAACATTAAAAGTCATAGGTCATGATGGAAATCTGAGCTAGAACTTGACTACCCCGTCCCTTATATAATACTCCCGAAGTGGCCTTGAAGGCAAATAAATGGGATCAAATGAAAGCGGCATAGAGCGCTAGGCTTGCGAACAGCTGCGCTAAATTCCTGACAACGGACGTGCCATTTCTTTGTTCTAAGTTCAACGTTCAAATTTTGCTCAAGCTTAATTGAAGTAACCTGAGACACAAAATAAGAAAATATGCATGGGACAAACACGGGCAAGAAGAATGCAGACTGTCAAATTAACAATACCAGCAATAGAAACCGTTATTTCTTAGCTACCGGAAATTGGTATTACGTGATGTGACCGGAAATTGGCATTATTAATAGAAACCTGAGCATCAAGATAGCAGTTAGAAATGCGCCGGTGAGCTTCCGGAAAACAGACGGCACGGAACGAAAAACACAGCAAGATAAAACTTGGGAGACAGCTTTAAAAGCGAATTCTGGATTACACAAAACCTGTACAAAACGAGGAAGGCAGCAAATCCGAAAGAGCAATCCACGCACTGATAGCGGAAAGTGACAGCGAGAGATTCAAGGAAGAAATTTCATACGTTACGAAAAAGACAGATAGAGGTGAAGAAAGTACAAATCAATAAATATCAGAAAAAAATTTGCAGAAAGTTTGAACCGGAAGTCGGGATAAACCCGGGCTCACTTGGCTAAGGCTTTTCTGACACATCTCGGCATCGCAATCCGCTATCGGTCCGTTTTCACCTGGCCGCCGCCGTCATCGTCCTTCGCGCTCAGGTGCGCACGAGGGGAAGTCGAAGCAGCCCCCCTCCCCCTCTTTCTTTTCCCTGATGTCTGGGGGAAATGGGAGCCCCGTGTGCGCTCCGGCCATTCCGGGTCCTGGTTTTCTTCCGGGGTTTGTGGTGTGCTGCACACCCAAAGCACAGCCGCTCAGAAAGTGAACGCCTTCTCTCCTCGTGCACGGTGGACAGTTCTATGCACGGCTGCAGGTGCTTGTTTTTACGTTTGCTTGAAGCAACGATGCTCATTTTTTGCAGCATGATGTGTTTTTTTTCCTTCATTCCCGACCGCCGTCGAACATCGCGCGCAATCGCCGCCAGGGAGACGTGGAAATCACGGCAGTCGCAGCAACCGAGACGACCTCGGTATTTTAGTGAGAAAAGTATCATTCATTCATAAAACGAACTGATTACGAGGAATGAAATCATTCTCTGAAGGGAACAATTTTGTAAACATTAGGCTTTTCTGAACAAAAAAAAAATATCAGATCGTATGCACAAGCTATAATCTCAGTTGGTTACCGAACACACAAAAACTGCGTACTGCACATCTTTGTGGGTTCCTTTAGCGGTACACAACGGTTCTGTGGCGACACACACTGCGCCCATTTCCGCGCAGCCTCCGCCTTGTTATCATCCGGCCCAGCGTAACACGGCCACGCGCTGGACTGCGTTACCGATAAAGCACAGCGCCACCGCTGCGTCACGCGAGGCATGCGTCACTAACGGCGGCTACAAAGACAGGTTGCCCGGCTGGGAAGGTCGGCTGCTTTACTTCCGCTACCGAGACGAGCGTAGCGTTGGTATGCTCGTCCGCTGCCTTCGCTAATAAAGTTGTTTTATGTTGGGATTCGTCCTTCGACGGAATGGCATCCCACAGTTCTAACAAAAGAGTAAACAGTAACGCCGATAGCGCACAACCTTGCTATACAGAAGAAAGGATGGAGACAGGTGAACCAACAGTGCCTTTCTCTGAAAGAGGAAAAAAAGGGGAGGGGACACTTAAGCTCCGCGAAAAGCGTGTGATGCGAAAGCGGTAATCGGTCCCTTGAAATGATTGCACTGTGTGGCACACATCACCAACAATATCCAGAGGACTAGCTGCGAGCCGTAGAGCCCGGACAGCTTGTGTGAAGTCTGTATAGAGGCAGATACGGGGCGGTGGCGCAATACAGAAAGGGTCTTTTAAAATAGACAAACCTTCATCAGTGGCTACGCGCACTGCTGTCGCAAAGGGAAGTGGCACCCCTGTGGTATATATGATTATATGATCACGTCTTGTGCACATCAGGGAGAGTTGAACACTCGAGAGTGGTGTGCAAAATATTGTCTTTCGTGATTGCTTCCCCGTAAGCTTGAAGCGTGCCAATGAAGTCTGCTGGGAGAGGGGGGCTCTGCTTCGGCCACTGGACGTTGAACGTTACGCATGACACTTCGGTCGTTTGTCAGTGACCTGGGGACGCGACCAAGGAAGGGGTTCCGAAGGTGTTAGATAAAGCAGCGCGTAAGTCGGATCAAAGCAATTCCAGGGCAGAGGCTGCAGAAGTGCTGCTGAGCGGCTGACGTTGAAATCTGCCTTGTTAACGTCCATAGTTGGACGCGTGCGGACTCTGTGAGATCTGCCTCTTAGTAGCACCATGCTTGAAAAGCGGTCCAACCCGTCCTCCGCACCCAAGTGAGCGCGTAGGCCAATTTGAGCAGGATATCACCAGTGATACCGTTCCAGCCACCATGAATGCCTCTTGGCTAGCATTCGTCCAGTTGCTTGCATAGTGTGGACGTAAGCGCTATCGGGTGAAGGTTGCTAAACTTGCTAGGGTGCTTCACGGGCTTAGAGATCAGCATCACCTCGCCCTGTTTCTACGAGGTTGGGACATCTCCGGAGGTCCAAATAACTTCTTGCCAGCTTTTTTATAGTATGGGCTGACTAAACCGATTTCGATGGCTATATACCTCGAACGTCTTGCTAAAATATGCCGCAAGGCACGTATAAATGTATGTTCATAGAGAAGCAATATTCCCAAGCTAATCACAATCCAGGCTGTATGTTAGCGCGGCCAGTGGCCAGAAATGAGAACGAAAAATGAGTTACACAAAACGCATTGTGCAAAGGGCAGTAATGAGGCGTAGATTCACTCGAAACGGCTGTGATACTTTTCTAGGAAAATCGTGGAGGGACAACGTGCCGTTCCTGACACGCCAACCTATATCAAAGCTGTGTTTTCAGCGTTGAAGTATAGAAGGGCAATATTCTTTTTATCACGCTTGCTGTTAACATCTACAATTAAAAATACCTATACAATTGCCTAAAAAAATAACAGCAAGTTGGAACTGCTGTCACGTTGGTTTTTTTTTACCTTTTCCTGCCTCTTCCCGGATGTTAGCCTAAAAAAATATGCTCATCCTCGGGACCACCACCTGCCATCTTCTGTGCGCAGCAGAAGAGTGGCACTCAGGTCTGGGCCATCGTTTCTCTGTTTCGGCGCCGCCCACTGAGGCGGCGACGCCGAGGCCACCATCAGTCACGCAGCAAACGATCATGCATCACGCGTGTCTCCTCCTCCTTTTCCAGCTCTGCGTCTCTGTAGCCTTCCCTAGATTCACCTCCGCGTTTGCTGGGGACAGGAGTGCGCGTTGCACTGGAGGAAAACGGTGCTTGAAGTAGCACGAAGGCCTTGCAGTGCGCGTTACCAAAGCCAAAAATGAAAGCGTGAGAGCCAAAAACCGTGTGGCAGCGAAACAGTCGCTCGCATTCCAAGTCAGAACTCTCTGCGATGTCGCGCTCAGTGCCCGGTGTCCTCGCTGCTCCTCTCACTTCAACGCTCTTCAGCGCTTTTCTCAGGGCAAGCCTACGGCAAGGAAAGTTTCGGCCCCATCACGGAATCCTTTCTTTTCTAAGCCTAAGATCTGCATAAAGTATGCATGCCTCGGCGGAAAAGCTGCGCAGCCAAGCGTCGCTTTTTGTCACTAAACAGCTGTCACTGAGCAGGTGAGCTGTGTGCCGCCAAGCGTTCACCGCCAGGCCACCGGCAATTTCAGCGAAAAATAGTAGCCCTGAAGGCATCCAGCGAGACGCTGGTGCGCGAGAGCGAGGCTGTGAAAACATAGCCGTACTCAGCAAACTTTCTTCCTGCAATGCGTTTATTCTTGTTTACGGTTCCTTTCAAGAAGATTACGCTTGAAAAGTGACGGTCTTCGTAGCAGCATGTAATGCCTGCTCCTACGCAGCACAGTGCTATCTCATTCACAGCTCACTCCTTCGCCGTCTTTCTGGACAACCTCCTCGCCTTTCCGCTCCTTCCTGTCTCTTCCTGTAAATGTCAATTCGATCGCGAGTTTGTTTTGCTTGCGTAATAATGAGCATAAAATGAGGTGAAAAGTGTGGCTGTCGTACGCGAGGCATATATGACCAATCTGAAAATATGAAGAGGCTAGAAAGACCGATTTGCGTGCACATCACGCACTGGTCTGCAACTAAACGTGTCTATTTAAATTGCTTTATGTTTTGGCGCCTTCTAATGCTTCGCTTGGTTGTATATAAAACGCGTTTTTGGAGAAATTATTCTTTTCTTTCTCACTTCTGACAGCCGCAAACTAAGAGTTACTTCACATATAGGACTATACTTTGATCTACTACCTCCGCTTGGAAACTGGAACCAACATTTAAAACTTCATTATTTTTGCTCACCTCGGTGTCACACGAGGCTCATCATGGCCAAAACTTCTAAAAGATAAGAAAACAAGAAAATAACCTTTTAAATTTTATACTCGCTTGATTGTTTTATTTGTTTTATTTTCTTGAGCGCACCATTTGTTTAGAGTTTATCAAAATGCACAGAAACCGGGATATAAAAGCGGAATAGGGAACGTGCGAAACGCACAAAACGAACAAGCACAACCAAGATTCAGCGATTATGACAGAATAGCGCGCTCTTCCCATGGTTTAAAAATCGGCCGAAAAAGGCATGCTCTGTGGCTGGGTTTAATGACATTGCAATCCGTCTCCTTTTTCTTATTTCGTTACCTGAGTGCACGTGTGCCGGTTTTGAGTCCCCGTTCATGCCACCCATCGCATGCAGCGGGCTATGCGCATTTATGGATGAGGCCTTTCCTGGAACAGAGGCAAGTACGCCACATTTCGCCGAGGGCTGTTTTGCCGTGACAAGTGCACCTGCAGAGCTCTCCGAGCCACGATGAAAACGTGGTACGGAGTAGTGCAGAATGCATAATCCCGAGCAATTTGTTAAAAAGACAGTATAATGTGAATGTATACCCAGTAATCGTAGAGTTATTCCCGTCTGCCTCGGGCGAGACGCAGTGCTGCGTTTCATTTTTATATCTGCTTCTGAAAAGAGAGGAAGAACACAGTATTCTTAATTTCAGTCTTTGAATCACTGTCGTCGAGACTTAGGAGTAAGCGCTGAAATGCATGTGTTTTGATGATCGCTCCGACGGTTTGAACTTCTTGCTTTGTGCTCTAGCTGCGCTATACCTACAGCAGAAGTGCGGTTACTGTGAAGCTTTCAGTAACATTGAGGGTTAGCCGAGTAGGCTCACTGGCGCCTTTCAGACAACGCGCTTGCTGTGCAAGGTGTGAAAGACACTTCACGATGGACGGGCGCTGCCCAAAATCCGGCATTTTCATGTGCTTTGAATATTCTAGCTGCTGTGCCCTCAACGCAGACTGCATTCATTTCTCTTCTAGACGCGAAACAGCGCAGTCCACGGTTAAGAAGCACGCAGCGGCGCCCCTGCACGCTCCCGGAGTCCCTTGCTTCATGCGACCTTTGCCGTTATCGAGTAGTACGCGCGATCGTAAGACGCCGCGGAACGCCTCTCGGATGCTGCACGTAGCCGGGAGGTGAAAGCCCATAAACAGGCGATGAGTTGAACGTACACAGTGACCACGCGTTGCAAGGGCGCTTCCTATAAATGTGCTGCCAATGAACAGCAGGGAAGTCCGTGCCAAGAGAACCAAGGTTGCTCTGTGCCCAGGTAGTTTACGAACAAAGATTGACGAAGTTTGCTCGATGCTACGTAGCTCGATTCCCTACAGTCCTTACATTGCCGAAGCCACAGAGTCTAAGTTTTATAAGTAGCTTTAAGCAAACGTGCGGCACCTACGTTACTGCGCGTGGACCGGGTTAAGGAAAGGGTGATAAGGGCAGGTGTTTCATACAAAACTGACAACGTTTCCGCCAGATCGCTGACCTTCGCATATACGAAACACGCGGGTAAGTTGTGAAATATTCCCTTGCTTTTGTAAATGAGCGATAGTGCCTCTTAAAATTAATAATTTTTCATGTGTTGCTCTCATCAGAAATCATGAAAATCACTTTTCTTAGCGTTAGCTCGTCAAGTATGTAAGTAGTATTTAAATAAAAAAAACGTAGTTGCACACGCACACGCGCACACGTCTAGTAACGAAAACATCTCCCAATTCTCTCTCACTAGACATGTCTCATTAACGAGGCTGAAACATGATCGGACAATCCAAGGAATTGTGCTTTATTGTTGCCGAACTGCAAATGACCGACAGAAGAGAGAAAAAAAGAATTAAGAAGTCTTTGTTAAGAATGACTTAAGGTCTCTCTCCGCGGAAGAGGGACTAAGAAGAAAAATGAGCCTGGTTCTTTATCATTGCTGCCCGTGCTCTGCAACCAGAAGGATTACCCGCCGAAAGGCCTCGTTCTGGCCTTTCTGCGTGGCTCCACTTCACTTTGTGAAAAGGGGGCCTCGAACGCTTAAAGATAGCTATCGAATTTTCATTAGTGGCCTTCAAGTTTTGTGGCTCTACAGTAACAAGTTAAAGCAGACACGAAGGCGACTCGGCTTTGTAGCGCTTATTTCTCGCCAAGGTAGAAAAGCTTCAACATAGTCCGATCGTCGCGCCCGCAGAGGCTGCCGCCAGCACAAAGGAACGACAGCGCTACGGGGGACTGTATCTAAAGATGCATCTCATGACTGGGGTTCTGAGCGGTGAGAGTTGTAATGGGGAGGAGCGGTATTGTTATTTGATATAATGAAACACGACGAAACACGAACGGCTCTAACCCGGTGCAGGCATAATTATGCACCCGCGGTCACAAAAGAGACGATTCTTTCCTTTCCGGCGGTGAAGGAAGACGATTAAGGCTGCATCGATCGCTTTCTTTAGCACCCAGCTGCTCGGCCGCAATAAAGCTGGTGGCAGTTCAGGCTCATTACCGGGACCACGTTTCTTCAAGGTACTAGTTTCAGCTCATCCCGTCCCACAGTGCCCCTCTGCCTGTTCCCTTCATGCTCCCTTCATGCTCTTTTTCCTCACCTCATCGCACGAGTGTTCTGCATTGAGTGTACTGAAACAAAGACGCTACAAGATTCAAGCAGCTGCAGGTTCCCCTGGGCCTGCGTTGCCACACTGGCATTTCGGGAGAATACCATTTCTACAATAAGTACATTCGGTTTTCTTTTTGCAGCCGCAAAAAGTTAGCGTTTTTCGACTGCTTTCGAAGAATGAAGCCGGCTGACGTTTATAACCTTTCAGGCGCGCCGTGCACAAATGTGTGAATCGCGGATTGAGGCTTTTTCTATGAGTGTGCAAGGCTAGCAGTGCTTTCATTGTTTCAGACGAATTTAGCGCCCTTCATTTTCTAAACAGGGTGCTTTTTATGCGAACTAGGGGACGCAGTGAACGATACTTGTCAAAGCAGTAAGCCTAGTGTCAAGGTTTTTTTTTTTTATGTGCCACCCTTTTCTGTTTCTGTATGTCCTGTAAGAATGATTAAAGCGACAATAAGTTCAGGGCTTTCCAGCAGTGAATGGTTGCGATACCCATAGAATTATGAACGCTAGACGTAATCGCGCTCACAAGGAGGGCGTGCTGTTGGGCTGAGTGTTTACCATTAATGGGCTTACACCGCGGATTTACGAGGGCAGAAGAATACGAAAATAACTACAGCCGAAAACTTGATTTGTGCTTGTAGGACACTATTCCTAGCACAAATAATTCGAAAATTTGAGAAAATGTTTGCGGCAGTATGAATCGAAGTTATATTCAATGTAACTCGAACCGCAGCGGTGGCCAAGTGGTTGAGCATCCGCCTCGCATGCGGGTAGTTCTCCAGTGCCGCCGGGTACCCACCGGTGACACAATGGGTACAAGGTTTCCCCTGGTTTGGTGCTCGGCTTATTTAAGGTCATATGCTTGAGAAATGGGTCTTTGACGACACCTTGAGTAATCAAAAACACCTTGTGCCATGGCGCCTCTTTGGCCATAGACGCCCTTGCGCCATAACAATCCATCATCATCAACTCGAGTACAGTGACCACTGATGCGCAACTCTAATGTAGGGAGGCCATCGGTGGGCAACGACTCTTGCAGCGTACCGTGCCAAGCTGATGATAAGGCTATAATGTCACGGCGCATTTTGGTACACAGGGAACTGACATAATATACAGAATTCTTTGTACAAAGCCTTGGTCGATCTGTCGAATTTCGGTTATATCCGAGTCATCTTTGTTCCGCCTTGTGCAGCAGTGCGATGTCATGCACGTTAAGTATTCTTAGACAGCCGAAATTATTCCGGATCCCTCAACTGTGACACCCCTTTCTAACTTTCCTCTTTCACTCCCATCTTCCTGCCTTCCTCCACGGCGTAGTTGAGGTCTCAACCAAGACGTGAGGTGGTTACTGCGCCTTTCATTTCCTCCTAAGGGAACGTTAAAACCTTCTAGCATCATCTTTGGCGGCATGAATTGCAGTATCTTCAAGCCGCATCGCGAACCTCTTTTGCTCTTCATTAACTCCTTCCTTCATTCATTCCCTCACTGCGCAGTTGAGTTGTCCGCCAAGAATTGAGAAAATTGCGGCGGCTTTAATTTCCTGAACACGTATTTTCATTTTTTATCGTCTTGCTAAAACTTGTGCAGCGGCAGGTCCTGCTACCGCCGACTTTTCCATTGCATCTGGAAAAGGAAACGCTAGGGTGCAGACCGGCAAACCTGTCACAAAAGTATTTTTTTTTTCGCGGAAATGAAAGGCGCAGTAACTGTCTCACTTCTTATTGGACACCTCAACCGCTTAATGAGCGTTGAAGCGAGCCACCGGCCGCTGCAAGGGAGGAGGACATGCCATCTGGCGCGAAGCGGTGAGCTGTTATTTAATTTATGATGCCACGCAATTACCCCTTCAGCTCTTGTACTCGCCTTTCATGCAAGATGCGACATCACAGTGGGTTCCAAGTGAGATGGTCGTAGCAGGGGTGGCAGAGAGTAAAATGGGCGGATGAGATTATGAGGATGAGATGAGAAGCTTGCGTAGATAAGGCGACCGCACTCGGCACAGGACAGGATTAACTGGAAGACATTGCACAAGACCTTTGTCCTGCGGTGGGCGTTAAGCTGACGACGGTGATAAGGATGCGCTGGGCTTAAAGTCAGTCCCTTCTCCTCTCTATAGTCCACCATGCTCTCTAACGTGCACTCCCTTAGCTGCTTTGGTTCCTCTGGCCACGCCGCATCATGCTGCCATCATACAGACTACTGTTTTCCTTCAGCGCGCCTACGCTCCCTTTTCTCCCCTGTCATCTTTTACCTCCTCTCTGTTGACGACGAGGAGAATATGGTTTGAGGCACTGGAAGCTGCTGCAGTGGAAAGGAGAGAAGCAAGAAGTAATGTCGCTTATGGAGTTCCTTCTCGTTAGCTGCATGTACGTTTTAGCGCCAGCTTGCGAAACCCCGAAGACGACGAGACGCATGAAGTACCTTGTGGTTCTTCCCTTTCCCCTGCCCTTACCAGTTCGCGCTGCTGGCTTAGGAACATTGAACTGTTGGTAGAGTGCCGGGTGCTTTATAGGCTAGGGTGAGTAAGCTCAACTGGTCAATGAAATATCATGTACTAATGCAAGAAACTGGATATGCTGGGGTGTCCTTATCTGGACATTGTGGACATTATGCTACACGAATCGAAAGACATCGATGGTTGGTGTTTACCTGTAATGTTAGCCAGGTAAGCCCTGCAGTGTGCAACAGAAAGTGAATAAATGATGCGTGAAAACCTGGTGCCTACTATTGAACGGACTATTTGCTATCTATAGAGGCAGTTCCAAAACTTGGTGCTTCATCATTTAACACCACTTTGCCTCCGACGTACGGCTCAACACAAAGCGTGGCGACTTCAGTGTGACTCGCCACTTGTTCTGTTGCACCTTTGAAAAGGACATAACTCCTCAAAACAACCGAAATGAGTTAGTCTACTTTAAAAACAGACATCTTTTATGCTTCAGCACTGATGAAAAATTTTGTTAACCACATCGACAGTTATCGGCCAGAGTGAAGGCTAAATTTTTTTGCATGGGTTCCAAAATGGCGAACTAGAAACTAAATCGCTTTTACACGACAACTGGCTTAGCTAAACTGCATTGCAAAGAAATTCGAAGTATGGCTCGAAATGAAACCATCGCGACTTCCCGGAAATTAATCTGAGTGGCATCCATTTCAGCGAATGATGCAAGTCCAGCTTTCTTCGGCAAAAATTTTGAATATTTCAATATTGTAAAGTAGTGTTATAGAAATATTGAAGGTAATGGTCCTTTATTGCGATGCGTAGCAAAACTTTCCTTTGAATTTTTCTTCTCTCGCATACAGCAGTTAAGACTGCCACCGAAAACCAATTAAAGGGGAACGTATTTGACGATAGCAAAAACTTTAATAGCAAAAAAAAAATGCAGGCCTGCGAGGAGAGATCTGCGGATATCTGATTGTTGTAGTGAAATCTTACAAGATATGAAAAATTGGCGTTCGTAATCTCTTTCGCATTTAAAATTGCTTTTGTCCTGTATTACTGAGTATGGGATGTCTTAGAGAATTGGCTTTGTGGTCGTGTGAATTAGGTAGTGCTGGCGTGCACAGTCGGGGGTGGCGCCGCCAACGGGCTGCAAAAAGTATCTGTGTCCCTTTGGATCATTTTAACGGGGACTGACGCAAACTTCGATGCAAAGGGAACAATAGCTGCAGTATAAAAAGTGCCGAAAAATTTCCGGTCAAGCGCGTTGTCGGTAATATGCGGTGGCTGAACGTGATAGGTACAAACAAAGCCCAGCTGCCTTGGGACAACGCATAGCGCTTCTTTGTGGAGCCTTCAGGCGCCTTTCACCTTGGAACGAGTCAGCGGAGCGGAAGGAGCGACCCTTGCGTTGGCAAATAACGCTTGGAGAAGCAAGCGGCCGCGCTCCTGCATGCCGCCGGCGTGGCAACCCGCGAGCGCTTTTCTTCTGGAGCGGGTGACAAGCCATAAGGCACTTTTTGGCGGCAGCGTACATACCATAAAACGTTCCCGTGATGAAACGTGGCGGGAAAACTGCTTCTTTGTTTTGATAGAAAAAAAACCCTGCCTCCGGGAACCAAGACACCAGCTCCTTGTTCTGACGCTGTTTTCGTAGTCGAGTGAGCACATGATGTCAAAATAGGGTCCACTAGCTGCCCTCGCGCTTGTGACGTGCGTGTTCCTTTTCTTCCGGTGTTATACTTCCTCTCCACTTTGCCGGCTAAGCAGCCACTTGCATGCTTCAACGAAAGCTTTTAATAACAAGGAGCTTCATATCGCGCGCCCACGAAGCGGAAGCAACTTTTTTTTCACCGCTTGTTGGGACGACGCAGAAAAATAGAGAGAAAACGACAGGCAGTGCAAGATAATGAAATATGAGAGTTTGCCTTGAACGTCCAAGAGGAAGGTTACTTTTAAAGTAACGTTCACATCGTCAAGTCGCGGTGGTGGCATCACCTCCCCGCGATCGCCGAAGAAATTAACTGCTTCGCCAGTACGCGGCTTTCCTCACAAAAACACGGTAATGGCACCAGGAGCGGGCCACGAGCATGCAGCACTGGCTTTGCGAAAAAAAAAAAACCCTGTGGATATGCGAGGTGTGCGCAGTGAATGAAACCGCAGTTGTTTAGCAAGCTTTATGAGGTAGTGCTGCTGAACTACAGTCCGAACACCTTCTTCACTTTATACCTGAACGGTCCCAGAGGAAGTAGGCTGCAGGCCTTAATAAAGCAAAAGAAAAATCATGGAACTGGCCAATTTCTTACATCAGTGCAGTTGATACCAACTCTTTCTAATTCTTGTGCGTGCACCCATTGCTCGGGCCGGCGCTACTCCCGCCGTGACTGATGAAGAAAGGATCCGTTTGCTTCCGTGGAACTCTTCTCTTAAGACCATTTTATTCCTGACGCAGCTGGCGATAAGGGGTCACCTGAAGGGTCAAGTTCCCTGCTTTCTTCATCCTGTTTTCTGAGACGCATGCTTCTATACATGTACAGCACACCCGGGTAGAGCGCTTCGCTGTCAATTTTTCACAGAGACGATCGTCCATTTATGCTCCCGCCGAGGACAGTGAGTACTTTATTACAAAAGAAAGCTGCCACCTCTGCGTTCGCTCATCAATTGTTGTTACCACGGGCTGGAAGAAGAACGCATTATTTACGGCAGAGAACGCGCCGCGAGGAGAGCGGTGGAAGACGAAACGTTGAAAGAAAAGGCAAGGCTTCAATGTGCTTGAGCAGCTCGCGCGGTGTGGTTATGAGCCTGCTCATGAAGTCACGCCTCGTGTGCACGCGTATCTTCTTTATGCCGGTCACGGTAAATGCGGCGCTAAATTAGGATAAATGAAGCTTTCCTGAGAGCGCGCGACGGTTTCTGTTCGTTCCGTTATATTAGAAAGGTAAAGTGAGCGGGAAAATGCGGGAATTGTAAGCGTCTCTTGGAGAGGCCCGACCCCCGTTTGGGTGCGTATGAGGACTGAGGTTAGCCTCTAAATGAGGGGGGGGGGGGGGGGGGGCGCACAGCTGGCTATCGATGCCACTCTGTCGCTGAGAAGAGCAGAGTCGCGGAATTTTCCTCTCCCACACTCGGTCGCCCCCACAGTTCAAAAACGGTGGCCAAAGATACTCCCTTTAAGCTCAAGAGACGGCCTACGATGTTTTCCGGGATAGACGGAATACTCCATAGCGCAACACAGCACAGAACTCATTAAGGCAGACGTAACATGTGCTGGGCTATGAAGTAACCCGTCTTAATTATGAGCAAAGTACCCCCAAACCAAACACCGCTGTGATTGCTTCGGTAGTATTAGCTATTTACGACATCCTGCCCTCTTTTTGATCTACTAGTGGATAGTAGTGGATAATTTTTTGTATTAGACTAAAATTAACGCAATTTTCTTCACAGAGCGTCGCATCTCACGATTTCTTCTTCATTCCGTGTGACAGAAAAATTCCGCAGAAAACGGATGGAGCACATGGAATTCATATGAACGATACAGATGACCCGGAGGTGCAGTTAGAGGTTGATGTTAAGAGCATCAACTAAAACTTTAATCTTCCAGTTTTAGACAGATGACCAGGATAATGTAAAGGTTATCAGGTTCTCTCAGATTTGCCCTGTTTTTCACGCTCTGACGAGAAAAACATTCCTCCCGTCGAGAAAGATTACATGCAAAGTTCGCTGCCTCGTCAGGCCAATTCGTTAGCCGAACCTATTAGCGTTAACCTTTAAGGGGAGATTGGCGACAAATTTGAGTTGGCCTGTGGGATATAACGTAACGGGTAGAAATATATATATATATATATATATATATATATATATATATATATATATATATATATATATATATATATATATATATATATATATATATATTTACAGAAGACGATTAATTGTAGCGAACGAGACAGCAGAGGAGCCATAGTATAACGGCCAGCGCCGGAATACACTTCGTCCTCCTCGTCCACCACACACACACAAGCACCATGCTTCGTCATATTTGTCCAAGCCTACGGCCGTAACATAATCCCCGTCGGCAAAAGCACCGTCCCGGTGCTAAGTAGAAGACGTACCAGGGGCGTGGTATGGCTTACGCCGAGCCACATGAACGACATCAGTTACAGGGCGGGTGGATGACGTCGCAGAAGATGCAGTACTAATCTTGTACGTGACGTCGGCCACCTGGCGGACGACTCGGTAAGGGCCGGTGTATCATCAGGGCAACAGCTTTTCAGACAGTCCAACTCGGCGAGAGGGACACCACGGGAGGACGAGGGACCCCGAGGAGAAATGGACGGCCCGATGTCGGTGGTCGTAAATGGCCTTCTGCTTGACTTGAGAGGCGGAGAGACGAGCGTGAGCAACTTGGTGCGCCATGGTGGCGCGTGCAATGGCATCTTGTGCGTATTCCGTGCGCGTAGCGATGGTGGGCGGTAGTAACTTCTCCATAGGCAAGTAATTATGGCGGCCGAAAAAAGATAGAAAGGAGAAAATCCTGAATTGTCATGGTGGGACGAATTATGATATATGGCAAAACTTCGTCCCAATTTCGATGGTCGGAAGAGACGTACATTGGTAACATATCTGTGAGTGTTCGATTTAGGCTTTCGGTAAGGCCATCAGTCTAAAGATGGTAGCCTGTGGAGAGTTTGTGTTGAGTAGAACAGGACCCAAGGATGTCGTCCACGACTTTGGACACGAAATAGCGGCCGCGGTTGGTGAGGAGTTGCCATGGTGCACAATGATGAAAGATGATGTCATGCAGAAGAAAGTTCGCAAAATCTGTAGCGCAGCTCGTCGGCAACGAAGGCGTGATGGCGTATCTTGTGGCATAGTCGGTGGCGACAGCAATCCACTTATTGCCAAAACGGGTCAGCGGAAAAGGGTCAAGAATGTCGAGACTGACGCGGTAGAAAGGAGCGGGAGGTGTCTCAACAGGCTGGAGGCGACCAGCAGGCAGAACAGATGGTTTTTTCCGGCGTTGACACACGTCGCAGGTGGCGCCATAGCGACGGACGGCACGATAAAATCCTGGCCGAAAGAAACAACGGCGGACGCGGTCGTATGTTCGAGACACACCGAGATGTCCGGTGGTTGGCAGGTCGTGAAGTTCGGACAAGACAGATGCGCGCAGGCGCTGAGGCACGACAAGCAGCAGGTCAGGCCCGTAAAGCCTGTTTCATATGGTGCGACGGGAACGAAAAATTACGGTCCGGTCGCACTGTCGTTGCAACGGTAATCGCAGCCCCCGTTTCACATGCCAACGATTTCTGTCGGTGCCGTCGGCACCCTAGCGTCGGTGCGGCCTTTCAGTGGACGAAAATTCTTCGGCTGCAGTAAATGTCAAACATCGTGGCAGGCGTTGATTTCGTAATAATGGGCAATAATGTTGAGCTGTGATGTATTATTAAGTTCAATAAGACATTTTCGAGATTTTCCTGTCATGTCGCTGAACTCCTATTGGCTGACTACTGTGGCCATCGCTGCGACCGCACCGACGCTGCGACAATGCGACCAACTTGTTGAAAGTCTGTCGCAGTGGCCCTGCGACGAGAACGACGCGCATTTCTGTCGCACAGCGGCAGAAATCGCACTGCGCTGCGGCAACAATCGCATCATGTGAAACGGCCTTAACGGTGGAGATTGCGCCGGTACAGAATGCTATCTTCAAGGATAAAAAGCCGCGGTGAGGGACCGGGGCGAGCAGAGGTACGGGGATCGTCACCCAGCTCCTCCACCAATAATGTAACGGGTAGAAGTATATAATTACAGAATGGATTTAATGTATACCGAAAGAGACAGCAGATGAGCCATAGAATAAGGGCCAGCGCCGGAATACACTTCGTCCTCCTCATCCCCCACACACACAAGCACCATGCTTCGTCATCATCTTTGTCCAAGCCTATGGTTGTAACAATATCACTGCATTCTGGCGGCAATTAAACAAGCCACTTTCAGTAAAAACGGAGCTTTTATTCACTAAAAAAGACAAACATTCAATCCTGCCACAGCGTTGGCATATTTGCTTAATCATCCTCCTCGCATGCGGGAGGTGCGGGGCTAGATCCCCAGTTCCACCGGGTACCCAACGATGATATAATGGGTACAAGCTTTCCCCCTAGCCGAGTGTATGGCTACATTAGCGTGAAATGCTTGGGAAATGGGTCCCTGACCCCACCTGGGGTGCACGAGAAACATCTTCTGTAACGGCGCTTTGTGGCCGAAGCTGACCTTCCGCCACAAAAATTAATCATCATAATCAAAAATGGACACATGTCACCACCACCGGCCGAATTCACAAGCGTACTGCCCTGCGTCAAGACAATTTTCGCCAGTATACCTGAGGCTAGCACACACCTCTACTTACTTGCAACGGTGATCGCAGATACCTTTAGGTGTAGGCGCAATGAGTTTGAATGGTGTGGCGGAAGAATAGCTAAATCCGACTTTCTCATCGATAAAGTGTCTTTTCATATTGGCCAAACTGCAGCATATGCAGAGACAGCCGTAGAGTTGCTTTTTACTAAAAAATAAAAGCTGAATCGAGACGTCAGTGTTCTAACTTGTGCTTGCTCTAGATTCTGGGCATGAGATATAGGTTGTCTGTTGGTTTATAACTATTATTTGGAAGTTTAAGAGTGCTGGTGAAATTAATAATGGTGCATGTTCTGTGAACTCTGTGGTCAGGCGCCTCCAGGAATTTGATGCTCAATTATGGCTAACGCCTTGCATAAACAATGTTCTCTTGACCACTCTAATTACTTGGGCACTGCACTTGACAGGCTGTTTTAAGCGCCCCCCCCCCCCTTCCGTCTTTTTCATTTTTATGCGGTGTTGCGTCCTGCTTCTTACGAGAATAAAAAGACAGACTGACTTGATCACACTTGAATGCGCGAGATGATGTGTATATAGCAGAATATTTTTGCCGGCTGGTTGATGCATGCTTAGTTAGAGGCAGGAATCCCTCGAAAGGGGCTTGTCTCAGCAAACCGGGTCGCGGAGGACGAAGAACCGTACCGGCCATCAGTGGCACGCAACATTAGATCCTTCGGCCATTTTTGTTAGGTATATTCTTCCCGCAAAAGCATAGAATGCATAATAAAAGCAATAGCGAAAGTCGACTGTGAAAGTATTTAGGCTTAGCGCGTTGACGTGATGCTCCGACACGAGAAGACATCACTGGAAACCGAGAAAGCCTGACGGAATGCAGCACTCGCATTCATCATTATTCAGCATGATGCGACGCGAAGCATTGCAAGGTAGAGACGTACAGACCTCGGACGCGAAGAGGCCAGAAATCAGCCGGGGTTCGTGAGGACGACATTGCGGACACGTTCCCTGACGGTCGCATCCCGGATGGCTTCATGAATATTTAGCCGCCGTAGGGAAGCGTGCCTGCCTCTAGCACGAATGGAATATTCCGGCTTCATCCGTATGTAGCTGTGAATATTTATCAAGGAAAACTGCCTGTAATTTTTCTTTTAATATCAGATCTATCCTTGTACTGGTGAATTTCATCGAAACAAGAGAAAGCAAAATGTAGTGTTAACTACGAAAGGTTCCTCCGGTCCTCTAAGCACATTGTGTATTCAGTTTAGTTGCTCCAGTATTGCGTTACTCTTCTCAGACTAGCTGCATACGTATATCTGGGATACGCCGACTGGCTGTGCAGTTTGTGGCGTCAGTGCCGAGAAAAATGAAACCACTTTTCTAAATCTTTTCACTGTGCTCTGCCGCAGACTGTACGGTCCACGCGAGGTGCCGGAGGTGAAATTTTTACCACACCTTTGAAGAAGGTGAGTGCGTGAAGTACACACGTTTAGTGTATCTTGGGCCAAAACGAGTAATGCAGGCGCGATCCTCACTTCGGCTCTATTAAGCGACAAGCCGTCGATAAGTTTCCTCTTCGAAGAATCTTTGCTACACTGCGGACAGCGGGGCAGTTTCCACCCCCGCGCTCCATGACTACCTGCCCAACTGATGATTTCCTTGCTCACTGTTACCGTGCGAGCAACGATTACGCACTTCGCCTGGAAGTGGGTCGATCCATCGACGCTACTTGTAGCTGCGCTCACGCTCAACTGAGTCCAGAGCCAACCTTCCGTCTTCTGTGAACGCATGCTCTATACAAGCATCGCACATCTCATCTTTGCTCTCTGAGTGCATCGTTATCTAGCTTTTGTCTGCGACAAGGGGTATTAATAAGTGCTCAATCCTCCGTGCTCCGTCGCATGGAGTAATTCTATTTTCGGATGTCGTAGCCATGGTCATTCAACATTTATTTGTATCTTGAATGCGCTCAGTGTGGACAGAAAGAACAAGGACGTGTACTGTAAGAGACAACAACAATATTTAGCACGTTCCGTTTCTGTTCATAGTGAGGTCATTCAAGTTACCAAAAACGCAGTGCAAACTAGCTGCGTTTCGCACGTTGCTGCCATTAAACACGGTGAACCGTACGCTATTCGGAAGACGAAAATATATTTGAGTTGCTAAAGGATTCTGTTGAGAATGCAAAGTTGGTGACTCTTTATGCCAGTGGCGTGGAATATCTACTGAACCATCTGCGAAAACAAACAATGTGTTAGTATTACCAATTTCCGAGCGAGAAAACTAGGAATGCATTGACCGTAGAGATGCACGTGTGCTCGATCACGTGCGCTCTTTCCTTCGTTAAGAACCATACCTCCGTGGTGGAAGATTTTCCCCAAGCAGGCGTCCGCAGTCCTTGGATGTCTTCTCCCCGACTGTGCTGTCCCCTCCGGCAACCTTCGCTGCATCAGGTTGCGGCTGCTGCGCAGTAGATGGCTGTCGCAAGCAGCACGCCGGCTGTGAGAGGTCTTGCTTGAAAATACAGCATTTTAGCTTTCTGAACAGAGCTCTACACCGCTTGATTCAGAAAAGCAAGATGGAAAATTTCCTTTCCTAGCACCTCCGTCCGCTCGTGGCGAGCAAAAGCCAGTTTTCTGCGCCACTGTCACCTCCTTGGGCAACTGCATAGTTTGTGCGAATGAAATGAAACAAAGAAAACTAGAAAATGGACAACTAGCGGAGCGCGTATGCCTTATCCAATACCAGTACTGCAGCTGCAGAAGTAACATGTCGTGCGGTAACTGGTACTCATGGCTGCGGCTGCTCTGGTACAGCTTGGGACGACGAGTAGGACTCGCTGTCTCGGCTCGCATGGAACGCAATCGTGCTAGGTAAACAGCCTACAAAAGGAGCCGGCAAAGCCATGCGCACACTCCGAGGAATTGATTTTGAAAAATTTGGCCGAGAAAAGGCCACAACAGACTGGCTGTCACACGCAACTTATCTTTATTCTATCGATCATATGCATACTGACCTGTGCAGCAAGCCAAAGAATAATGCGACACGGCAGACTGAGACCCATGAGTTGATTGGCTGGCTGGGCTTCTCGCACCTTTCGCGAGGGGAAGAAGGGAGGTGGGCACCTCAACCGTCTTAATATAGCGCCAATACGAACGAAGGCTGCTGTGCTCACTGTGACTCTAACAGCTTTTGACTGGTAAATGATTTTGTCATTCATTGTCATTGTGACCGTCTGCTTTGCTCTTTTTTATTCTTTTTTTATTCGTTTCAGTGTTTTTTCTCTTTCCTTCTCAGAGCGCACTGCTGTAAAAGACACAAGGCGCATCAGTGGGCGCGTCAGAATATATTAATTCACAATTTCATGCCTAATATTTTCCCGCTGTGCTTATAGGCCGAGTGAACTACAAAGGAAGCCCCGCACACGGAATTAAGCACTCAGTCGAAATGAACGCAGGTCCCTTTTCTGTAGTGTTTCTTTGTTTTTGTCCGTTGTTTCCGCGCAGCCAAGTTTGTTCAATCAAGCTCCAAACATCTGAAACAAAAAATTCACCAAGATGAATTTGCCGCACATCAAGGAAATGGAATGACAAGCATTGAAAAGCGAGTAAGAAATAATGATAAAAATCGCAAAAAGACTAGAGAAAAGGCTCGGTGGAAGTAAGGTCATTCACTGGGCCAGAGGAGTCCAGTTCTTTCGTTGGGATGAGGAAAGGAAAACAGAAGGGCATGTGCCCCGGGTCCGAGAACATTTCCGCTCGTGAAGGTTGAAAAAGCCGTTTAATGTGCTCTTGTATACTTGAACCACAAATACACAAGAACCGGCTTGAAATAAACATCGTTGGGCTCACGTTTCGTGTAGGGGAAGCTAAACCTTTTCTTTTGCGAACGATTTATATAGGTAGTCCGGGGAAAAAGCGGCGGGACCTCAGTGCGAATTTGCCCACGTGCTTTGACGTACAGAAAACGTCAGCAGAAAAATATCTGTTGGTATCGAGTTTCTGCTCTTTCGGACTCCGAAATTTCAGCACCGCAAGGTTTGTTATAAAGCTAGCATTGACGAAAAAAGGGACCCAATAACAACGTTCTGCAAATTTCCGACAAAAGTGCGTCGAGCGATCGAGCCGTCGTCTGGCGGCGCTGTTTCATTTTCTGAGGCGCGCCGCACGCCCTCTGCCGGCAACTAGGCTGCCTTGTTATAGGTGCTTTTCTCAACAAAAGGCTAGCGCCGCGTTTCGAGGAGATAAGAAATAAACCCAACAGGGCACCGGCTCTGAAAGCCTCGGCTAGAGTTTCGTCGACGGAGCGTCGTCACCGGCGCACAATGCGAGACACGCCGGCCGAGACACCGAGCGACACGATCGTATAACGCCGATGTGAAGCGGCGCACGCAACGCCGCGACACGCGGCGCTCGTCCAGAGGCCGTTTACGGCGATACCGGGATTCGCTGAATCGATGCCGCTTCGTTTTGTGACGCCATAGAAAGCCGGCCTGAAGAACGGCCTCGGCAAGCGCGATCCGAGCTCTTCTAAGGGTGCTACATTCGAGGCTGGGAAATGCTCACCTATTGGTGCTTTGTTCATTTGGGTCTCACAATCTATGAGGAAGGCAGTCCGCATTTGAAAGGACTCGCATCGTTACCGAAGTTTTTGCTGAATTATCAACCGTTTTCGTCGGACAAGATTTTCCTTCTATGCGTTCTTCCAAAGAAAGCACGTCGTGCTAAATGTTATCCTCGCTTCGTTCCAAAACATTAGCAAACTGTTGGATTACTGCGTTAGTAGCCCTTTAGTCACTCTGTTGCCAAAAGAGCTCTCATATTTGGCTAATACGCTTTGCTAGCGCGTGGTTTAATTGTGCTTGTATGATAAGTCGGTATAAACAACCACCTTTCCTTTGCGAAATAAATCTTTGTTGGAAGTTAGCGCTGTGTGTGTTATCTTTTTTTACGCTACATTTTCTACCTTTGAAATAACGATAGTCACAACACCGCATTGCAGGAGACCACCCAGATGACGCCTTTTAGGCTCGTCCATGGCAGGGATGCCACGACCACGCTAGACGCCATGCTGCCCAACGTTACAGAAGAAGAGAACGTCGACGTTGCCGCCTACCTTCAACGCGCAGAAGAAGCTCGAAGGCTTGCCCGATTACGGATCAAAGATCAGCAGCGGTCCGACGCCAGACGCTACAAACTACGAAGACGCAACGCGGAATACAAGCCAGGAGACCAAGTCTGGGTGTGGACACCCATTCGCCGCCGTGGATTGAGTGAAAAGCTTTTGCGCCGCTATTTCGGCCCGTACAAGGTTCTTCGTCGGCTGGGTGAACTGGATTATGAAGTCATCCCTGACGCAATGACTCCATCCCAGCGCGCCGCGTACGACCAGAAGTTGTCCATGTAGTCCGTCTGAAGCCGTATTATGCGCGCTAAAGGCCGCTGCATTTCCATGCTCTATTTTCGCAAGATCCGTTTTTTTCCCTTACTAGTCGCATTATTTGTTTTAATGCATCGGGTCGATGCTTCTTTGAGAGGGGAGTAATGCCGCGAATATTTCCAGTGTTTGTTCGTTTTTCAAATCTGCCGCGACACCACCTTATCGCTTTGTTTGCGACGCAAGACGCGACTAGATTTATCTCGATTGATCGCAGCCAGGCAAAGCTGATTCTACGTTGTTCCGGAATGTTCTAGTAACTTTGCGCCCTTTATCTCGAATGTTCGCTATCAGCTTTAAATTGAGCACGGCCGACAGCGGCGGGCATTCTGTTCGACGACCGCCGAGCACGCTTGTCGCTTCGCTGCCGCCGAGTGATTCAGTCCATTTTGGGTGCAAGTCAGCCCAATAAACAGTTCTTTTAGAAGACCCTTTCGTCCGTCTTCATCGCTGCTTCGACTGCCGTCACCACTACGTGACAATATCTACCGTTCTTAAGAAAAACTAAGCTGAACTGCATGAATTATGAAAAGGCAATGTAGTACTTAGTCAGCTTGAAGCTATTTTTATTGACCAGAAGCTCCGTTTAGGCGGGAGATACCTAGGTAAAAGAAATAGTTAATTTGTGTTGGTACGAAATACGTCGTTTTTTTAAGCATGTACTTGCGTGAAGAAGATGGGGAAAATCGAGGAAAACATATGAAGATTAACCGCCTGTGTCTTGGCCTCTCCCCCGCAGTGGGTATGTGTCAGTATTGAGGCCAACTTACCGACCAGAAAGAAATGCGAACAGCGGAGCGCCAATGCGCTCCGCTTTTCGCATTTCTTTTCATCGGGATTCTACCTTGGTGCTAAGAAAAAACAAGCTAAAGTGTCCATGATTGTACCGGAGATGATTATAGTGCCTTTCTGTTCACACCCAAGTACAAGCGCGACGACAATAAATGCGAACAGAGGAGCGCTGAGGCGCTGTTCGCATTTGTTTTTATCGTCTCTATACAGAGCGAAACATCCAGTTACATTTCTTAGAAAGCAGCCACAACTTATACTAGCGAGAGCAATTCCAAAAGACCAAACGCTTTTGGTAAAGATAAAAGAGAAAAACCGAAAAGAATACAGGTGCGCGATTCAAATCACCAAAACCGCTGCCCGGGATGGTGCGAAGTAAAGATTCAGAAAACCTAACTCTCATACCCCGAAGGAAAAGAGCAACAAAGTCGGCCGATAAATTAAACAATTATACGTAATAAGTTTATGACAATGGAACATAACGCCTGACCATAAAAAAAATCAGTGTCAAGAAGTAAAAGCAGTAACGGCCAAATATTCAACAAATAGTCGTAGCAAAGCGGTGTCACAGACTAAAATTATAAGATTCAAAAACAGTGTCAAGCCTTTAAAACGTAATATGTCTGAAGTTGTAATTGAAGAAGTCTGACAACGATGTCACGCTTGTCCGTCTATAAAAAAAGTCAATTCTTCGTTCATAAGTAAAGTTGAGGTAGCGCGAACACACATTTGTTGCCGGATATGTAGTGACATAAAAGCCCCTCATTTGTTTGTAATCGAACATTTGTTTTGGCACGTACCAGAATTGTAGCCGCCGCATGGCTCAGTGGTTATGGTGCTCGGCTGCTGACCTGAAAGACACTTGTTCGATCCCGGCCGCGGAGGTTGCATTTCGGTGGAGGCGAAATGCGACCCGTTTACTGTGCGATGGTAGAGCACGTAAAAAGAACCCCAAGTAGTCGAAATCATTCGGAGCCCTCTATTACGGCCTCCCTCACAGCCTGAGTCGCTTTGAGACTTTAAACCCCCCATAAACCAAACCATACCAAATTTGTAGCCCCTTTGCCCGAAAGCCTGCATCTGTGACCAGTGCGCAATGGAAGGCGGCCTCTACCACTATCGGTTACTGACGTTCTTAAACACCAGTGGTGAACCTGCGACTGTTAGAACCCTCTAGTATTTATGAGGGTTGAAAATGCATTCACTGCTCATCCGAACATACTGCGACGGCCTATATTTACCTGTGGACCATTCTTGCACCAATCGCGGGAGTAGTGGTGCTAGCAATGATAGGTGACACGCAGTCATGCATCGCTGAGCGGTGATCGCGTACCTGCGGCTGAAAGCGGGCCCCGCACGATCGTCGCTTATGTTCTGAACCGCCGCAGTGGCTCAGTGGTTATGGCACTCGTCTACTGAGCCGGAAGACGAAGGGTACGGTAACGGCCGCGGACGCCACATTCCGATGTAGGCGAATTGCTAGATGCCCTTGTACTGTCTCCCCCCCCCCCCCCCCCCCCAGGAGACCAGGTTCTCGAAATTATTCGGTGCCCTCCACTACGGCGTCATTCATAGCCTAAGTCGCTTTGGGACGATTACCGTAATAAACAACGATTGTCTGCTCTAGAAAGCAGAGAGGGGACCTTAGCGCCAAAGCTGTCACCCAGCAAGTACAGTAGGTTTTGAAATTAGAAGCACTGGTCTTTTCTGTATCGCAGAGGATCAATGCTAAGGAACCAGCACTAATGGGAGGTGGTTGAAGCATTTCCTGGTAAAAGAGAAAGAAGGAAGGGTGGGGAGGTTAACCGAGAGAGAGAGCCGGTTTTCTTGCCTCCACTGAGGGAAAGGATGAGGGGATGTAAAGTTGAAGGAGGAACGGTAAATCCTTGTTTTGTTTTGTGATGGGTTTTACGGCATATAAGCAGCTGAGTCTATGTTGCGCCAAACACGGGAAAAAAGCCACGTTTTCTAAAAGACAAAAAGCCTCACCGATTCACAACATCGGAGACGTCATCAATTTTTACGTCAGCCACAGGCGCCCGATCGGCTCACATCGGCATGCGGTCGCGTGTTCCCATTTTCTCTCTTACATATGGCGCGCAGTTGCACTCATATGTTGAGATAGAGGCCCCCAAGTTTCGCCAAGACTTCACCCCACCGAAGTTTGGGGAAACTTTAGACTAGCATAAACTGTGTGCGAATGGCATCTGACTGTTCGCTACTTGGCTAAGTTTGATGTATTGAAGAAGAATGGCAGATTGCTTTTTTCTATAGTTGCTTAAAAACAGCGCTATGGAAACAGGGCATAGAAAGAAAACGGACTTTTAAATGAATGTGTTGGAAACATCATGCTCGCTTTTCATACACATCAAGCGTGCGCGCATGTGCACAGTGTAAAAAAGATGAACTTGTCATTTCTGAAAATTGCCTGCGTTTGTTAACAACGATCGCAGCACAAGTGGCAGAGACGTTTCATATTTCGAGGAAAGGAAATGCATGTTTTATTCATCCTTCTGTAGTGTTGTCATCGAATTAAATGGGCTTGCTAAACAGAGGTTAACTACGGAGACGATCACACGCGCGTGCGCAAAGCAATTTCTAGAGGTCGCAAGTGCATTTTTTTGGCAGTGCGCGTACGCTTGATGTTGTGCTTGAAAAGCAAGCATGTTGATTGCAAACAGCGCAGTTGAAAGTTGGCGGCATATCGAAGTTGTAGGGTTTTTTATGAGGAAAAGAAATGGCCATGTCATGTAATATTTCAGAAATTTAGGCTTTAAACATTGCATATTTAAGTCCTCCAACGGTTTTCACGGCACAAAATTGCGCATCATTCCACATTTTAATCCTTAAAACTACGCATCATTCCTATTTTGTGCCTGATCCTTTATTGAAAGGGCATCTTTGAAACTTTGTAAGACAAACAGAGCAATTTTACACTGCTTACTTCATAACTCTGACTGCATTGCATTGTTTCTTCAATAGCGTTGCGTTGCCACTCCTATATGTATCGCCAGCAAATACATCGTTAGCGTCTTATAATGGCGGCGCCGTGCCGCTTCCAAATCCCTACCCTCTTCGTTTCTCCCCTCCTACCGTGTTTTCTTTTTGTTTTTCTCTTATTCACTCTCTCTACTGTTGGCTCGCCGCCCCCACCCCCTCCCTCCCGCCCGCCCCCATCTCCAGCTTTTCACTCTGCGTAGATGGCCTTGTAATCACACTGAAATTCAGCTGGGTGCGAAGCTTTCTTTGCTACGCGATCGCGCAGAGGGCGCGCGGGAGCCCTGGCAGTCCCGCAAGGAGTGACGACGAGGCTTGTCTCGTTGGCACTGCATAATTCGCTATGCGAATACGCTTTGATGCTGTCGTTTGCTACGAATTTTAATGTTTTTACATGTCTCTGCAAAACGATTACTTCGGCTGTCAGGCCTTGAGGGACGCTGTGCTCGCTCTGCTGTATACTTCAACGCGACTATGCTCGCCCGCCTCATCGGGATGTCTTACCATAATTCGCTACGCGAGTACGCCTCATTTCCACTCTTGCTATCACTTATTAAGGTTTTAGCATACTTCTACAAAATAAATTGCATCGGCAGTCGAGCCCGCAGGGTCGCTCTGTTCACTAAGCCGTATATGCCAACGCGACTATGGCCGCCCGCCTCTATGGCGCTGCATAATGCGATACGTGATTACAGTTAGACATAGGTGTCTGCTGTGACATCTTAAGGTTTCATTATGCGCCTGCAAAGCGATTAGGTCGGCTGCGAGGCCCTGAAGGGCGCTTTATTTGCTCTGCTGTGTATTCCATTGCGTCAATGCCTGCTCGCCTCGTTGGCGTTGCATAACTTGCCACGCGAGTATGCAATGTTTCTTTTTTTCGCACATTTACTATAGCTAATCGCCGTCGCAAACAGCGCTCTGTGAGATCCGAGCTTCGTATTGCCCATAAAAGAAACAAAGCACGAAATCTTTTGGACCGTTCCTTAAGGTACGTGGCCCTGCGTTTTCATCGACGGCCTACATGCGCACGACGCACTTGTTACCGGCTGTAATTAAAACGGTGCTTCAGCAATTGTCGTCGAATAGTTCTCCGGAATACGTTATCTATTTATCTACCTATCACTGCCTCAATTTAGATGTCGCAGATAACGGGTCTACCCGCTACAAAAAGAATGACAACCCCTGCAAAAGGGATTGTATTAGAGGTGCGGTAACTACCACACCGTGAACATTGTGCAGCTTGTTTTTAAGGCTTCTGGGAACCCATACACAGCAAGCATACGTACAGAGTTTAAAAGCATCAAAAATGGTTTTCTAAATGGCCGTCGGAAGTTTCTGTTCTTTTGCGTTGTTTTTCAAGCATTGCATTACAATATTTTCTTGTTGATTAACCATACCGGGTGTTTCATTTTAAGTGAACCAAAATTTTTCAAAATATGTTTTTACACGTATTAAATGGCTTCTGCGGCCCAATAATACTTGAGTTGGAAGACATCAGTAAACATGTAAATAATGTTAACTATTTAGCCGCTTAACTAATTTCTGACAATTAACTTTTTACTATAATAATTAAGCTACTAGTTGCAATTAGAGACTTGTAGCTGGTCGTTAGTAATGGTCATATCACTTTTAAGGTTTCGAAAACGTGATTATTCTTGCCGCTGTGGCTCGACAGAATTGGGCTTTTTCGACTAGTTATGTGCACTGGAGGGGCTGCTTTGCCGGCATGCTTTCGGAATTGCTTGTATTTTCGCACGGTACCGCCAAACTTTCTCGAGCCACAGCGGCGAGTGTAATCGCGTTTTCAGAATTCTAAAAAGTGATATGGCTATAAGTATCCCCCGGCTACAAGCAACCGTCGATGCCTTCCGATTGGCCTCCGCTAAATGGCCGAACACATGCCCTTCCCCGTATACACTTTATGCCCATACGGCGGACGGTTCGGAAAATTCGAAATAAAGGGACCAATTGTCAACGTTCCAGTGGACACTACAGTACTACTACTATTACCACTACTACTATAGTGCTTTCGCACAGTATTTCGTGCTTAGCAATACTAAACCACCCGCCATTTTTTTCCCCCAAAGCTGACTGGGTTCTCGTGTATTTAAGATCTGTTCTTTTAGTCAGCCTCCAAGCTTCCGGCCCAAAGAAGACTTCCGGTAAGATGCAGCTTTCCACTGCAATGGTAATGGTAAACATCCACTAAACATGTAAGAGCACCTCTCTAAATGTTCTCTATTTCATTCCTATTCTAGTTTTTTCACTTTCGTGCTCCGGATCTGCGATCACTATTTGTCCAAAAGTGATGTTTTCTTTTACCACTGCCAACGTTAAACAGATATGTACTCTTGAGCACATTTTTAGACCCACCGTACTGCTTTGTTTGTCTAGATCCTCTATAATGGTTTGGAGATTGTCCCTTTACTGACTCACCAAAACAATGTCATCAGTGAATCGCAAATTACTAAGGTTATCACCAATAACTCTTATTCCCTACTGTTCCCAACCCTGCTTTTTCAATACCTTCTGTAAACGAGTGGTTGATAACCCTGACGAGATCGTGTGTCTCTGCCTGACGACGGTTTTTAGTGATGTTTTCATGACTTTCTTTTTAGAAAACTATCGTGCTGTGCAGCCGTTAGAGACATTTTCCAGTCCTTTTACCTATGTCCTTATGTAGCTTGGTTCCGCAATGCCTGCATGATTGCTGATGCTTCGACTGAGTCAAATCCTTTCACGTGATCTATGAAGGCTATATTTATAGAGGTTGGGTGTATTCTGCGCATTTTTGTACCACCTCATTGTATGAGAAATGTTTGATTGGTCATTACGGCAACCACAGTTGGAAATAGACAAGTAATCTACAAAGATATGTGCCTAGAAATCCATAGTGTAAATAATCTCCTACCTTCCTATAGTTTAAAAGCAGAGCTAAAATACAAATTAAAAACTCGGCATTTTCGGCACCATCATGAACAAGGCTATTGCCAGAAACAAGAGGTGATGCAGCTAGAGCATCTTTTCCATCACGCCTCAAGGGTTTCCAGTACTCCACGCTATTATCTTTTAGGCTCTTATACAAGAGTTAAATGAATTTCTGAACGAACGTTTCGCTGCTGCCGTCACCACTTTCGTTCTGTCAGGGATTTCTCGCAGTTCCACCAATTTTCTGTGGCCGTTTTCGTTTACTTGCGTGACAAACATGATGCCATTTCCGTACGGGACTACGCAGCTCCTGAAGAAACCAAAACTTACTTCTACTTCATTCCGTCGACATTCATTGGAGAAGGAAGCGATTCAGAGCTTGAAATAACTTAAATGGTGACCACAGCTCAGTCACTCCACTGGTTTCTTCATGTGTTTCAAGAATTAGGTAGAAGTTAGGCGCATTGTTCATCTCGTTTGGAAGTGATTTTTCATAGTTATATACACGTCTACGTTTCCGGAGCTTCTCAAGCGTTCAACTTGCATTTCACAAAGCACTTGACTATGACCACTTCTTCTGACGTGCACCTAAAAAGCAAACGAATTCAAGTTTCATTTTATGAAAAGCAAATCTAAACTATGATTCCCCACTCCGGTTAAAAACAGTTAAACATAAGGCGAAAAATTCAACCAAATTGATCAATTCATGTCTGGACAGTCTCGTGGTAAAAAGAAAATGAAGTTTATGATGCCAGTCAGTACAAGGAACATTAAGATCTGCTCCAGTCCTCTTGAAGTCTGTTCGCATCGCGTTAGCACATCGAGTATCGAATTAGGCGGGCTGGTAGAAATAAAACATTAGGAAGAGTGAATCTGTACAGGCTGGTGTCAGTATTTACCAGGTAAAATACGATTATAGCATCCCCAAGAATGACTGCACCTCTTTCATGCAAGTTCCTGTCCATTTTGTTACATTCAATACCGTATAAAAATTCTACATGTAAACATCAGCGACTTCATTAACTATCGAAAAGAGAGAGAAACAGAAGAACGAAAAAGCAGGGAAGTTAACCAGGCGATGCCCTGTAGACTACCCTACACGTGGGGAAGGAACAACACGGAAAAAAAGGAAAGAAAGAGCGGCAACGAAATGAGGGCATCAATATGAGGGCAACAAAATAAATGGGCTCGGTGCGTCTGCCGCAGCTAAACTCGTGCACATCGACTGGACGGTATTTCAAAAGCATATGGAGGAGTCGTGCAAAGGCTAGAGGACGATAGAGTTAATGCTATGACTGTTGCAAAAAGTCACATCCCGTAATCAAGAATGTACAGTGATTTTGAAATCAAACTAGGACGCCTACGTGCTCTTCGGCGGCGAGCAGAAAGGCGATGCAGACAAACCAAGTGCTTAAATGATCTAAGAGGCTAGACGTATGTAGAAAAAAAAAATGTCCTATGTCTTCAATTATCAACTCAACTCAAGCCTATGTACCTCAACTATCCAAGAATCGGGGCAAAGAGTAACGGGTGGCTTAATGATGTCACTTAAATTTGATATTAATTAACCTTGCTTTTCATGCTATGACACGTATCTACAATAAAACTAATAATCAATGCATTAGGCCGCTCTGTCATGAAACCAGTACTACACCTCCTATTTATTATCATTGTGCAAGCATACTTGCGTACACGATGAGAGCATCGTTCCTGAAACTGACTTCGTCACCTGTTTGTTTTGGCGGTTTTGCGAAATCCCACTGGTGCTTTCTTTTACGCAATCCTTCAGAAGTCAATTTGTAATGCCAGCTTTGCTTCTTTTTAGTTAATTAGTGTTCCTTAAAGTAGCTTGCCTTTCAGTGTAGGAAGCGGAATTTTCCATTAAAAGATGATCCTTGCACCAGATCTCACCTTGCCCAATATATACACATATATAACAGCACAACAGACGGGACAATAAGGAAGAGACACAAAGATGAGCGCTGGCTAGCAACTGAATGAAATTTTAATGCAGCGAAGCAATTTATACCTCAGGGTCAAACCCACAGCATAAAAACATGAAAACTTAAAAAAAGACATTTAAAAAACAAACAGGAAGATTCCCCGCGTTCTTAGCAATCAAGGAAACTAATTTCCTTTCTTTTCAAAGTGATAGAAGATGTGCTCACGCACTTCACTCCTCTTTTATGAATGACATGCGCTTCGAATAATTCGCGCACAAGCTGTTCCTTATATCTCCTGAGAACTGTGCTCTTGTCAAGATTTGCAGTGCACTTGCAGATGGCCACGTGTTCAGGCAGATTCTTCCTCGTGCTGTCTTCGATATCTCTTCTATGTTCTCAGAGCCTACCATTTAAACAACGCCCAGTCTGTCCTATGTAAGATGATCCACAAGACAGACACATCGTAGACCACTTCTTTTTTACATTCGGTGAAAGGCCTCTCGAGTTACTTTTCGCACTGTTTTGGCGGCTTTTCTTCTCCATTGACCATTTTGCGAAGTTTCTCCAGTTTGTTAGGTGCAGTAAAAACCACCCTTACGTTGGACCGCCCCAAAGCTTTCTTCAAAGGATGACTCACGCTATGCACATACGGGAACACAACTGTTTTTTCACGTTCCTCTTGTTCCTGTGTCGTCGTGGCTGCCCTGCGAAAATCTTTCAAAGTTTTGCAGCCAACACTACAAAGAACAGTGTCCGGGAATCTGGCGATGCGCAACCTTTGTAGTTGGTTCTTAAAACTTTCTTCGCTGCAATGCAGACATGATCTATTGAGGGTGCCTTTCAAGGCGCTTGGTGCTACTGCTCTCTTTACTAGTTTCGAGTGAGCCGAATTGTAAGGCATGAGACCTTTCTTTGAGCGCGGGGGGTAGCATCAACAGATGTGCTCTGGGTGGACGAACAGGCACAAGTCCAGGTACTGGAGTTGGTTGTATTGCGGTAATTCCTTCGTCAGAGTAAAATCTTCAAGAGTCTCTTCGAATATCTTGAAAAGTTCCCCTACATCACTCTGGGGTCCCAAGGCAGAGGCCGTGTAGACGATCAGGAAATCGTCTACATAGCGGAACACGTTAAGCGAGCTGCTGTTTTCTAGTGATTTTTTTTTTCAGTTTTCTGTCACTGTCTGTGACAATAAGCTGTTTTCTAGGGATATTTTTTTTTCAGTTTTCTGTTACTGTCACTGTTGCGGCAGCCGCAAGAGCTCTAGACTGAGCGCTCTACTCAACAGGCTCGCCAAGGCCTCTTTTGGGCGAAGTTTTTCATTTGTGCAACAGCAACAAATAAAACAGAATGCGACGCACTAAATGAAAGCGACGACGCGGACTATCTTTGAGTATAACTAGCGAGTTCAAAGACAAGCAAGCAACACTCGAGTTGGAACCAGCAAAACCAAGTAAGCGCATGAACAATGAAAGCTTGAGTTACTAACCTGCAAAAGCGCCAGTGTTCGCAGACAGGCACCGCACACCTGGTATGTCAGCGGCAATGCTCGATGATTAACTGCCTTCGTCAGCAGTTGATGCAGTGCCGTTCCCAGTTCTGTCGAGACGCGTATAGGCCCAAAGGGTGAACTCGTATTGGACGATGGCGTCTGCAACATCACTGTCGCCGAAACACTGTCTCACTGCATAGACGCCGCTTGTTTACACAAGCACCGCGAAGAACGCCAAGAGCACCGTTTCTGCCATGCCGGTTCAACGTCCTGATGGCAGTGCTGCGCTGGAATCGTCATCGGCGGTTCCTCTGCCGCTTATAATACGTGAGCATTTCATTTCATCAACCCTACCGTGGCGCCAGCTTCATACTGGCCTCGCGTGCGCGGACGGCAACTGGCACGTGCCCAAATAAAGCTCAAAAGTAAACCCATCCACGCGATAAGATGTGAAAACAAAATAACTTGAGATAATTGCACATTTTCAGTGCGATATGTCAGCAATTTCAGCAATACGGCAGCACAGACAGTGCCGATAGAATAGGCCGATTATCTTCACACAGTGAGCGCCCCATCTTTCTTATGACAGCTCAAGATTCCACGCGTCCGGTTTTTTCTTCATTTGCGCTGGCTGGTCGTTCTCATTCGCCCCAGCGTCTATAGCACACATGTTCTGTCACGCTGAAAAAACAAGTGTGTACTGGCAAAAAAAAAAAAGAACTTGGAAAATCTTTCTGGGTTATGTCTTGTAACAGCCTTCATGAAAAATGCATGCCTCGTGCCTGTTTAGATTCGCTGTGTAAAAAGTTTTAACCCGAGATCGCCAGACAACCGGCCATCTTGCTTTCATTAGTCGCTATAATAATCACTTGCGACTGGCGATATGCAGTACTTAGGGGGAGAGTAATGCCGCAACGCACCGCCAGACAAATTATAGAAGCAACGTAAATAGCAAGAATACCTGTAGCGTTCACCGTCTACACCTTTCACTTCCCCACAGGAAGAAAACTGGATCTCCCGGAGGCAGGGGAGCGAGCCGGACAGCTACCAACTTTCAGTTTTCAGTATGTTTTTATTTTAAAAGTTTAACGCACATAAAACAGGCATTCAAGCTGTTTTCTTTGTCTTTAATTCCGTCCAATTGCATTTTTTCCTTTTTTTTCCTCTGTGGTTGTCAGTGCATACATTTTTGTCAGCCGTGCTTTAAATAAACTTTATTTATGCTTGTGCGTTGTGTGTACCTCTTGCCCCGCATGCCATTCTTTGCGCTGTGTCAGTCATCGCTTACCACCATCTCTCGCAAGCATCCGTTTCAGCAGACAGCACAGAAATGATATTGAGAAGTTCGTGAAGGAGTGCCGCGTGATAGCCGAGCATTCACAGGACACCCGACCTCAAAGTGTTGTTTGCAAACTGAAACCAACTCCAAAATAATCTCTTAACTGCGCTGCAGCTCACAGAAAACACGGCAACCAGCGTCAACCGAGCAAGGGCAAGCTTCCTGCTGTATCCAGCTGCGATCTGTGCTCCCCGATCCGTAGAAAAAAAGAAGTTTGAGCCACTGCAACAGAAGACGCCGTCGCCTTGCCAGCCTCTTCTCCTCTTCCCCTACGCACTTACAGACCATAAAGTGAAAGAACAAGGAGTGCTGCCGCTATCTGCTCTTTATTTATCCCCCACCTCCCAATACCGATCATTCCCATCCTAACACAATTCCCATCATTTGCAATCATTAAGAATATGCGCCTGTGTTACACATGCGCTTTTATAGCTGGTTTTGTGACTCCGTGCTGTGATAACGCCCTGAGACTTGCCGGCAGCTCGATGGTCCTGCGATACTGTTAAAAAAATTTTCGGGTGTACATACACGTTTCAAGGGCAACATCGGGAAAGACGTAGATGACACACAGGACGAGATCTCTGTTTGTTCTTCTATCGTCTACATCTTTCGAGCTGTTCCCTTTAAATGTATCGATACTCGCGCCTCTAGCCGTAATACGTCAACGTGCAACTGCCTTTTCTTTCTCCCACCCTCTCTGCTTGTCTCTTAGGGTAAAGAAATGAATTAATTAACTAACATGTTAAAGTTATAAAACACTGGAGAAATCATCTGAAGGTATCCTTTCAAACGAGCGCCAAGCGTGAGACTGCTTCGGTGTAGCCATCGTAACTGCACGTCAAAGTTGTGCGTTGCGCCTCTTAATTAAGCGTTTCATTGCCTTAACATATCATGCACCAAACAGTGCAGCCTCAATCGTTGAGTGCAATCACTACCGCGTGCGCCTGCGGGGACTACAAAAACCGTATCACACAAAAAAAAAGATAGCGTTCAAGCTACCACGCAGAAGAAAATCGTCGGTTCAATCGTGGACTGCACACTTCTGTTACGCGTTTATAAAGATTTACATTGCCACTCCTATTTCGTCTAATTAAGGGCCCGCGACCGCCCAGGAAAACCCGACGAGATTTCTCTAACGTCACGCGCTGAATATGAGGTTAAGTGTTAACGCTCACGATGCGGCTCCGTAGGAAGAAACGCCTGCAAAGAAAAAAGCGGAAAGTGCAGTGCCACGTTGCGCTGTGAGCGCTCAGACAGTGGAAGGTGAACCAGGTAGGAGAGCTAAGAAGGCTGGCTAAGAATAAACGAATGAATGCGGTAAGCCATCAACAACAACTTTGTCAGAACTTTTCAGGCATGTTCTTTTGGAAATTTGCCCAGAGCACGTTCCGACGCGGCTGTATTGCGTCTTGAAATGGCGAGGTGGCCAGATGATCAGATCGGCTACCATAAAGCACGCCTTTTGAAGCGAAAGCTACACTACGCTAGCCGGAGCGATTTCGCCCGTCTTGGCCTTCTGCTCCTATCGCGCAAGCGCGAGTTTCGCCACAGGTGCGCCGGGCGTGACGTCACAGCTGCGCCGCCGACTCCGTCGCCTCGCCCCCTCCCCCGCTGCCCGTTGACGCCACGAATAGCTATGCGCCTTACTGCGCATGCGCGTGGGGTCGAATGAATACGGGAGGCGATGCGCTCGGCCGTCAGCTGCAAGCCATGGAAGAAGAGAAACCTTGCTCGTTGCGGCAGCAACGTAGGCTTCGGGAAATGAACTCGACGTACCCCGAAGTCGTTGCCCGGGCTCTTAGGCACTACTGAAAGGCTCACAGGCTGACACCAGTTCGGCTCCATAAGTTAATGGCTCCTTTCGCTACGTATACTAGGCAGAGCAGAGCTAAGCGACCATTAATTTTGTTGTTACCCATTCAAGCAGGAAGGATTAATTAAAGTTGTGATTTTGACTGAAGAAACAATTTCGACTGAAGAAACGCTCACGATATTGTAGAAGCTTGGGCAAGCTCCCGATATGTTAGTGTGTCTGTGTGACTGTCTTTGGACAACCACGACTTTAATATCTTTAACACAGTATATCACGTCGCAAACAACAAATTCATGTAAATAAACGCAGACAGCCAAAGAAGCCAATAATTATCGAGAAGTCAGACAGACGTCTCTGCGGTGGTAGCTGCAAACAGCCAGTTTTCTGAGGTTTCGTCAAGAACCCGAATGTCATTATTACAGCGCGGGTCGAGCGAATATTCTAGCCATTCACAGCTTGCGGCCCCATTGTTCTGAAATGCTTCTAGAAGATCCATAGGAGATGCGAACTGAAAAGCGAATGAAAGGAAAGGGAGGCGGAGCGATAAGGACACTGGAAACGCGGCGCGCTGAAGCTGGCACCGCGGAAGCCACGGTCCCACTAACGAGCCGGAAACTGTCGCGTCGACTTCATTGTGACCGAGGCAGCCGCATGGCCTCGGAAAAGCCATCGATGGAACCCCGCAATCTTCACGCTGGCCATCTTTTATTTTCTGCTCATAAAGAAATTGTCATCTTTCGTGCCCTGTGCAATGAATTTCATCTGGGCGTCGGCATCGTCTAGGTCGCTTATCTGCTCCCGCCGGTCCCCCTCGTTGCGTTTTGTTTTCTTCTACCAAAAGCGGCCTGTAAGACAGAGAGATTAGTCCCACATGAGGTTTCCCTCAAGCCTTTCTAATGCCCGCGATTTGCCATCACCTTATCGCTCCGTTCCGACAGGGTCAGAAGAAGTTTCAGGGTATTTGCTTCGGACGTTTCTAGCGTCGCACCTCGCCAGATCAGAATAGTCGCTTTCACAGATTTCAGCTTTCAGGCATTAAACGTCGTATGACTGTTTGCTTCCAAAAGAAAGGCTACTGCAGTCGAAGAAAACTTTCGGACGTTGTTTTCCTTCCGGCGGCGCATTCGAGAAGCAAACAAGAACTGTGAAGAAAGGGATAACGATGTGTTTTTTTAATAACGGTAGTAGTGCCTAAGAAGGAGTCCAGCCGCTTGATACTTATTGCATACACGGTTAAAAGTTACCTTTGTTCCTGTAAGGTCATCGAAAGGAACGCATCCCATTTCCTCGCATCAAAGAGCAACCTTTTGCGTTCCAAGATTTTTTTCTTCGCTGTCCGTCATATTCTATTATCGCGGAAAATGTTCCGAAAGCGTGCTTTGCAAGGCTGTTGCTAGTTGGTACCCCCCCCCCCCCTCCCCTAAGGCCATGATTTTTTAAGCTGGGCTATGTCTTACGTATCCCTTCAAATTGCGCGTGCTAATGGTGCAAGAGCGATGTTTGTTTAAATTGAAAGGAGCTTCTTCACTCATGTTAAACGGTATAGAATGAGACAGATATACCATTCAGTAAATGTAAATATTAGTATTTTGCAGATTTTACTCATTATTGCGGCTGGACAACTTGCTGCCATTTTAGTTTCTTTTTTTTCAGAGGAGATACAAGTTGTTATTCTCTAGTCATTGAGAAAGATCCAGACTCGACGAGCGCGCTTGTCCAGTCTGCATCTTTTCTCACGTTCTGTCTTACATTGATTTCGTTACATCGAGGAAAGCGATTAGTCGGTCCAAGACGCTATCTTGCGTAATCAAACCTGAACTCAATACACTTGTGCCCAACAGAAGCGCCTTTCTTTATTCTAGCCACCATGTCAAGCGAGCACTTGGCTCCCTTTTCATTAACCTCGCCACACAGTATGTGGCGCCGGCCGATACGATAACAGCTCGTCTGCTACTTGTCAGGCTTCAGTGCCGACGCAACGCAAGTGAATTTCTACAACGGGGGAATATTCCGCGCCTCTGACACTTGGTTGAAGATAAGAAGAATGTTTGCTGTGACGTTAAATATGAAGACTGCGCAAGGAAAACGGCGGCGATGTTTATTCCGTCATTGCGCAGTGAGCGCTCTCCTGTGCTCGGCCAGCAGGAACCGACTAGAGCGGGGCACCGGTGCGAGACCGATGCTGCTGCTTCGCCCTCCTGTGGCCGAGAGACTAGGATGGATGGATGGATACGGCTGAACCCTTTACATCGGGCGGTGGCTCAAGCCACCTAGCCATGTCTTGTGAAATTTTACTCCTGTCTTGCTTTTAGCCACCAATCGGATAATCTCCGCTTGGTTACTTCTAACCTCTTAAAATCCACTTTCCCTTCACTATCCCTAAACCCCAATGCCTTGGGTAAGTCAGCCCCGCTGCCTTCCACTGTAGGGTGAAGCCCTTTACAGAAAAGTATCAAGTGTTCAGCTGTTTCCTCCTCCTCTCCGCACGCAGTGCACAAAGTGTCTATCTCCTGGTACCTGACTCTATACTTCTTAGTCCGCAAAACCCCAGTCCTGGCCTCAAACAACAAAGAACTTCCCCTACAATTATCATAGATATTTTCTTTGACAATTTCCTGTTTAAAGGTCCGGTATGTTTCTAGTGCCGATTTCGTCAGCATCCCTGTTTTCCACAAAGCTCTCTCTGTTCCTTTAACCTTTTTCTAACTAGTTTAGCAGCCTTGAGCGGACTCTAGCGTCAGGGCCGTCGGCAATTCGGTAAATGTCAACGCTATACGTCCATAACAGAGGTGAATGTAGCAGGAGGACGGTGCTCTATTCGAAAATTTTTGGGCCAAGGCGTCATCAAAGTCTTCATCTAAGCAGGCAAAATACTGGGTAGCTGCCTTATCCTTGAGATTGGGGGGGAGGGGGGGGGGAGGGGGGGAAGTAAGCGGAGAAAAAGAGACGAGGGAAGAAAAAAGTTGAGTTCACTTACTTTTCTGAAAAGGTTATGTTCATCTATGTGGTCTCTCTTGGCTTATAAAAAAGAAGCAACACCCGCGTTGTGTCCGCGGGCTGGAGCTCGAACGTATCGAATTTAGAACATTTAACAAGGAAATCATTTAATCGTCAAAGGCTGAAGCCACGGTCCCAGAATCTCGGCGTCCGTTATGGGACGTGAGCCCGAACTGCACTGAGGCGCTTGCTCACAGTGAAGGCCGGAAAAGTAGGTGTGCGATCGTTTCCCCACCCATGGTAGTGTGCGCATGTGTTGTCCTTTTCTTCCTTGTGCTGTCGTCGTTGCGCCGCAGTTTTTTTTTTAGTCATGCACAAAATCGCCCCACAGGCCGTCATTCTAAAGTTTTCCTTCGCCTACAACAGGGATCACACGCTGTAAGTATGCCGGCGCCGAGATAGGATTTTCCCGCATAGGTGATGACGCATTTAAGACGCAGCTGTCTTTGAAACCCCAACCCTCGAAAATTAACCATGAGACAGTCAAGTATCGGAGCTGAAAGGCGTCATTAGACCAGTTGAAATTAAAGTACATCGCGTTGTTCTTATAATAAATACTCGGTAACATTTGCATGTTTCGAATCTTTGTGTCAGATCGGTGAGATAAGTGTTGTACGCACATTTTCAAGTTCAATTTTGCGCCCAGTTCATTGGGGCTGCGAGGACGTCTTAAATAAAAAAGAAACCAGGCGTGAAACTAGTTTGGCAGAGACTTGCGGAAAGCACTCGCTTCCGCGCTGACGACACCTTCGTTTACGCGCCGCCGTACGTTTACCGATGAGTATATATGTTCACTGCAAAAAAAATGCAAAATGTGAGCACGCAGCGCCATGAAAAATCACAATAAAAGACCTGACGCAGTCCGCTAGCGTGGCCGTGCAGTGCGTTTCTGCAGCCTACGACTGAAGGGGCCTTCCCGAGCTCCTATCTACCCCGTTCGTATAATTTACATCCACTTAGGAAGGCCAGTCCTCCACGCAAAGGATGGTTACCTTAGAAAGCTCCTTTACAATACTCACCTTACTTAACGCGAGGTAATACGCTTCCCCCACTGGAGCGTTCCTCACAGATACCCGTGTAATGCTTTTTTTTTCTCTTCTTCACGTGCATGCTGGATAAACTAGCATCACAGCGAAACCATACTGTGTGCGAACCTGGCGGCAGTGCGGGCAAGTCTCTTTTTTATAGAGATCTCTAGAATTTCTTTGCCGGATCTCTCTCCGTCGCTACCATGCTGGCGCAAACATTTCCCTTGGGATGTGGGTTCAGAGACAGTGTGAAACGAGAATTTGTTGAAGTCTTGTATGCGCATTTATGGATAAGCGGGTTTCACGAGAGAACTGATTTCTTCGCCGACACCGTTGCCAATGCTCTCCTAGCCAATTTCACTCGGCAAACCGGACACAGATGTCGTGGAGAAACAGAAATAAACATCTGAATGGAAGAATCCCTGTTCGGAAGATATAGGTGTAAAATAAGTGTCACGAAGTACGAACAAGAGCTTGTAGATATCAAAAATACACAAAAGAAAAGATTTGGCATTTCTTTCCAGTATTTTGTCATCTCTCTTCGGTCTGCTCATTGCACATGTAACGCTTCCGAACACGAAGTGCTCACAAAAAGAGAGGCTGAAACACCTTGAATGTTTCTTTGTGACTTTTCATGGTTTGATATAATCCTCTGGAAGTTCAAAGAAAAATACAGCAATATATGTTTTATTAACTTAGTGTTTCCAGTTGAACCCTAACCTCCGAAATTTAATTTATTATGTGTTCGTAGATTCCACAAATAATTTTTTGCAATAAACTTGTTAGTTTGCTTTGTGCAGGCGAGTTTACTTCGAAGAAAAAGTTTGAAACTTACAAGCACCCTTGCTGCGAGATCTTCGGAAAGGCGTCAGCTCGTCCGTGATTCTGTGTCTGATTTCTTACAGCAGTTGCTCATTTTTAACGATTGGTCTAAAATTTCTGGCGCGTGCGTGCACGCATGTATCTGTTTAAGCGAGTAAGTTGCCGAGGGTCCACTTTAAACGCACAGGCTCATTTCGAACTTTGTTTCGTGTTTAAATGACGCTTGTCTTGTCAGAATTGAAGAATTTTCAATGACCGATAATCTTTATTTATTCCAACACGTAAGCACGTACAGCGTTTCAAACAGGCCTCGTGGACGACCTGCCCCCGCATGACGACCGCCATATCCGCAGCCGTGTGAATGGCTTGAAAACAAGATCATCACGATGCTGCTTGGGCCGTGTGGACGCCTGGCTTGCCCATGTCTCGTCAGTGAACACATGCCGCAAGCGCAAACCACTTATCGTCAGCTCTGTTCTTGATGCCCAGCTCGCGATATGCGCATCGCCGTATCGCCGCCACGGACGTCTATTTGGGCTAGTGATAAAGATGGATGCAATCGTAATAGAAACGAAATAGAACAAACTCGTCCAATCCACACAAAGGATTCATTTTGAGCCGCAATGTTCAATACTACATTAAACCTACAAACATTCTATGAATTGGTTTTGTGCGTGTGTGGTGCGTCTCTGATGACGTTCGTCACTCCGCGCACTTCACCCGCAAGCGTGTCATGGAGGAGAGAGAAAGCACCGACCCAGTGCCGGCACGCGTTCCGCGACCAGCTCACATTCACCGCTTTCCCTAAATTCTGAGTGGGGCAGAATTGTTACGCCACTCCCGCCCCCTCCTCCTCCCCATCCCTCAGTCTACAGTGTGGCCACCCGTGCAACGCGCTGCACCGGCCGTGTCTACCTTCGGGTTCCGCTTATTTAAGGCTACGCGTAATTGGAACAGGTGCTTGCTTCTCTTGGAGGTCCAATTATCAAGCTCCCACAACTTTTTTCTTTCTGAAGACAACGCGCCCTTTTGCAAGGTCTCTGAAGAGTGAGTATTACACTAGGCAGTGCATGGCTGCCTACTCGAACATTATTTTTTCAAAATAAAACAAAATATTGGGTCAATGTGAAATTTTGTTTGGGTTCCGGTACCTAAACAAGCTCTGCTCCAGTGCACCGTTGCTGGTTATTCGGAAGAGCCCGTTGCCTTGGCCACAGGCTGCAACGTTCCCAACTACTTAGTCGTTCTTGCAACTTCGACGTGTTTGGTCTCGAAAAGTTGGGTTGAAAATAAATTATTGCTTGGTGGAAGTATTTCTCAACTTTTACCAGGCGGACTTTAGTCGAAGATGTTGTTGTTCATATCTGGTACAGTATCATGCACATTTAAAGCCAACGCTGTAAAGCTAGGGAATAAAATCGTAGTTGCTTGGGTGCTCTAATCGGAGTACACTCGTGTGGTCCACCAGCCGACATGCATGCACGCCAGTCAGCCAATTGACGATGACAAAGCAATTGCGCTCGACCTCGCAGATCTTGCTCTCCGCTGTAGAATGAATGACAGCCAACCTCGGAACGGCTCGTTTACTTACCACGCAGAGCACGAAAACCACAACTTACATCCTAATACGTGCAAATAATCCTGTGTAGGCATCACCCTTGCCGCTACAACATCCATCAAGTGGTAGGTATATCCTCCGCTGTCATACAAAGGGTTTAAAAAACTTCTCGAGTGCGTATACTTCCGGTGTAGTCTATATAGGCATCGTAAACTAGATGCCTGAGACGTTTAACGCTTGCCCAATCACTGAAACTTTTATTTCATCATAACTGAAAGCCAGAACTGAAGGTTTGCCTATCCGTTCTTTCTATCCACACCTCTAAGCAGTTTCAAGGCAGTGCATGTTACATCGGTGAAAAACACACGGCCGGAAACTGCACACCGCCATCATGAAATGTGTTTCAGTGTATAATACTCTGAATGAGGCGCATGCATAAATTAGTGATATCTCGTAGCAAATACTTGATGTGGCGCTGCCTCGGCACGGCGACCGGCGAAGAGAATAGCATGATGCATACTCACCTTCTGAAGCTAGAAAACTGTTGCTCTATCTACAAAACTGCGCTGAAGATAACGACCCTGCTGAGCTTAAATTGTCAGTGTATTGCAGCCACTAATTTTCTGGTCGTAATGTATCTGAACCCTTGCCTTCAAGGTAGAACACCTTCAGCGGAGAAATAAGGCTTGTTTGCACAAGAAAATTGTGATGTAACTCTTGCTAAGAAAATAACTCGCCATATAACATTAAGCGATCTACCTCTGTAGGTATTTTCGCCTTAGTTTTTATGTTCTTGGCTCTCACGACCATGTGAGCCCTTTCATGCTCCTTTGTCCAACCAAGCGCATATTAACTTTCGCACAACAAATTACCTCACAGATGTCTCTATTCATACAATTGGTAAAACTAGCGGAATATTGGTTAGGCTTTGCATCGAACCTATATTTGATGTCTGTGTGGGCTTTTATTTAAGCACACACGGTGCGCACTGTGATCGTGCCATGTGAAACCAAAAACAGAGGTTTTTATTTTTTCTTTCGTTTGTTATTACATTTTAAGGCCATGCACTTAAGGCACGCGACCAATTTTCCGTTTCTTGTGGTCACCTGAAACTGCACTTTATTACTGCACGAAATTTATTGCAAATATTTCAAGTAGTATATTTAACGCCTTGAAAAATGATAAGGTGATTGCAGTAGTATTCCGAGGACTCTTTTCATTTTATGCTGAAGTATAATGTATGAAACTGCAGCCCAATGTACGCGTAAATTAAGGTGATCTCCTCCACTCTTATTATCTTACAGTGCTTCAATAATTAGAAACAGTGAATGACACTTTAAACCGTGAACTCATGGGAGACGTGCCTCCGCTGGATGCATTTTTCTCACGCGGTTTTTCTAAAAGCCACTGGCACATTCAAGCTTTTTTTTTTTCAGCTTTTAGCCGGCAGCCTATCCTGAACATGGCTCATCTTTGGTTACAGGCGCGAAAAAAGACAAAACACAAGGCAGAAAGACGGAACGGAGCGCCACTCGCAACTGATTTATTCGAAGGCAACAAGAACAAATATATACCGTCTTACACGCAAGAAATACTATCATCTTCAAAGTTGATATGATAGCGAACGGGTGAAAAAATTGTTCTCAGCCTTATACAAAGATATGGATGGGTCGCTGATGCACATGCTTCCTTTCTTTGCAATAACAAAAGCTTCCATTAATTCCGTAGCTTTTGTATCTTTGCTTTTTGAGAGAATTCGCACACCAGAAAAACATAGCTCACAAGAGCATGACGGGCAGGACCTTATATGCTTAGGCATATTTGGGCCTTTTTTATCTTGCTGAACGCTTCTTTCGTGTTCCTTGATTCGCTCTTTAACGCAGCGCCCAGTTTGCCCTATATAGGAGTGGCCGCACGAGAGGGGAATTCCATAGGCAACTCCTTCGGCACACTTCATGAACGATCGCCCATGTTTGGTGCCATACCCTCTCTCTTCTTTGCGTCCTCTTTCAATACGAGAGCCAAGGCTTCCGAGCTTTTCAGGGGATGGAAAAACAAGCGGCACACTATGCCTGCTCGCGACCTTTTTCAAGTTGTGGGCTAACTTGTGCACGTAGGGCACCACCACAGGTCGCACCACCTCTTCTCGAGGGACATCTTCCACAGCTCTAGGGCAAACTAGAGAAAACTGGGCGTTGCCTTAACGAGCGAATCAGGGAACACGAAAGAAACGTCGAGCAAGATAAAGAAGGCCCAAATATGCCTAAGCATATAAGGTCCTGCCCGTCATGCTCTTGTGAGTATGTTTTTCCGGTGTGCGAATTCTCTCAAAAAGCAAAAATACAAAAGCTACGTATTTAATCGAAGCTTTTCTTATTGCAAAGAAAGGAAGCATGTGCGTCAGCGACACGTCCATATCTTTGTATAAGGCAGAGAACAATGTTTTCACCCGTTCACTATCATATCAACTTTGAAGATGATAGTATTCCTCGCATGTAAGACGGTGTATATTTGTGCGTGTTGCCTTCGAATAAATCAGTTGTGAGTGGCACTCCGTCCCGCCTTTCTACCTTGTGTTGTGTCTTTTTTCGCGCCTGTAACCTTAAGATTAACAGTTACCAACTTGCCCAGCAAGACGTTCTGAACATAGCGGTCTTAGAATAAAGCTCTATAGTTCAAGTGCATTGAATCCTAGAGGCTCTTTCACGTAGACTTGCTTCTGAGCTGTTTTCATACCTAGACTGAGTGCGCACTGTCCCTCTAGTCAACAAATAGAGGTCGGAGCTCGAATTAAATTTGTCATTTAGAGAAGCTGTAAGTAATGTTGTGGCAAACTGTACACTCCATAAAAATTCCTGTAAACCAGTGTCACTCGGTGACGGCAATTTCTTGTGTCACTAAGGCTACTAAGCGACTTTCTGGTGCGCAAAAGGAGAGCATGAGTACTATTCCACTCAAAATCACTTGATGCATAAAATCAGAAGAGAGGAAAGCTTAATTATGAGCCTTCAGCGCCCGCTTTAAGATAGTAAGCGCATGTACGAAATACCGTAGAATGATTGGTTTGAAATAAAGTTCTCAGGACTCATTATAATTGATTTAACCCTTTATAAGGCTGCGTGACATGTGTGTCAAATTTGGTTCAAGTACCGCCAAACGAAAAACAGTGCACCTACCTACCATCTTTTCGTGTTTGATACCACCGAACTATCAAACAAGCCATACAGTTTTACCTTTCGCTAATAGGCATCCTTGTTGTTCTGTGGGATTTGACAAGCGCGGGTGGGCAGTTCGACAAGACGAATCTTGGCAGGAAAAACAGAAAAAATAATGAACTTGTGATTCTTTTGCATCGGGTAGCTGCCTCATACTTCATGAAGCAGTTTTCAATTCTAATACTAGTTGTCTTATTTGTCCAAAAGACTAAGGTACAGGTACAAACAACATTTCAAATCTTCTTATCAAGTCTTTGGCACAGCTGTGCACCCATTTTTAGAGCGAGAGGTCTACTCCTCGGGGTACAACTTCCGATTTCGATGAGAATGAGACAATGACCTTCAATGCATCACAATGTCAAACCGAACTTAACTGTATGGTGGTGGTATGGCCCAAGCTATGGTAGTACGACCACGTGATCATATGGCTATGACCCTTGGGTACCTGACCTTGACCTTTGGCCTTGACATTTGATTTCAGACAATAGAGATAATGCTTAGCTCGCACAACTATGTTCAAGCCGTGTTGAACTCCAGCCCTTTTCCCTACAAAACCAGTGGTAAACACGGCATTAAAATGATGTAATTCAGTTCCTAGAGGCATTCTGAGTGTAATTTTGCAGTTTGTATGAGTAGGAGATACGCAAAAAGCTCGGGTTTTAAAACGATTAAACATAATACTTTTCGCCAGCAGGCACGCTGTCGCAATAATAAAAAAAAAAGATGTTTGGGCGTTGGAGATACCGAGCACAGTGCGTTTAGAGATACCGAGCTAGGGCACGGTTCTAATAGAATATCTCGTTTTCTTTTTTGCTATGTAGACAAGAAAACGAGGTTGTCAACAGATCATATTGCGTATTAGGCACGAGGCAATTCAATAGCGCAAATCAAAATATTTGCCGCCATGGTAAAGCTTCAAGGTGGCTGGCTGAGGACGAGGAACCTTAGTAGAGACGAGCGCAGTTTCTCAATATGCATTTTGTGGAGGCGTGAAAATTGCATTAAAAGGTTCTTTTTTACTGAAATTGTTTTTCTTTCTAGAAAGCGCTGATACAAATTCGTCCGTTTTTACTGACTGGTTGTATGCCGTCGCATTGCACTGAAGGCAAAGCTAGTGATACAAAGAAGAAAAAACTCAGATGGTGTTTTCTCGAGCTCCAGGTTCCTCTGTTCTGTGTCTGTCCAGAAATACCAATTCCTAAAGTTCCCTTCAGGAAATGACCACCTCACGCAGTTGCAAGTTCAACAGCCGGCTTACCTGTACATGGCTTTCCCGCACTGTTCTTGCCAACTAAATACAAACAGAAGTTCACAGTAAGGCTTGTGCTAGTATACAACCCACAAAAATGCATCGCAAATAGTCTGCTTCAACGTCACAAATGTTCCCAGGAGAGTTAGTGCAGCATGGGAGTGCATTGAAACTGACGATGTCAGATTTGATCTTTTTTTTAGGTGTGACGTTCTCCCCGTAGTGTTCTCATTCTCCATGCAGAGACTGCCGCGAAGCTGCAGCATGTAGCGTTGCACATTTAGTGTGGCACAGAGCGAGGTTTATTACAAAACAAAGAAGGAAGAAGGAATGAATTCATAGGAATTTGACATTTGTCCACATGTCCGTCCATTCTAAGTCTCGATGGCATTTCGCTAGCACCACCAAGACGAAATAAAGCCCAAGTCACCTGATGTGATGTCGCGGACAGCATGATGTTAGAGGAACGTCATTTCAGACTTTGTCCAAACGCTCAAGCGTTAGGGGCAATCCTTGAGAAAGCGGCGACGTCATTCGTGGCAGCAGTTCGATTGTGCTTCTTACCATTGACGCTCTCCTTACACAGAGCAACTTCGACGGCTCGCCACCTTGTCGTTGGAGAAGCGGCAAACGCACACATTCGCACACAAACACACGCATGTTGTGCAGCGTTGCGCAGATGTAAACAACGGCGGCACATCAATGTCCTATGTACAGATGCTGTGAATGACATGTCGGAAGGGTGTCTTGCACTTCTATGCTCTGCACTACGACAAGCTATGGAAGGTATAGCGAACTTCGATAGACCGATTTGGTAGACCTCGCTGGTTCTCGTATTGCGAGACTAGACGCCATCGAGATCTCCAGTAAAGGATACCAAAGGCACCAGTGGCGCATCTTTTGCTGCTGGGCCCGCTATTCAGTTTGGTTTGTATCGAAGCTAGGGAGAATGTGCGGCACCTGCAATGCAGCCTCAAGCAAGAAACAAAACTTGTGTTGGGATGAAAAAGAGAACTATTATTCTCGAATCATACCAATTTTCAGCGCTAGAATTTCATGCTTTCATCATGAGATTTAGGAAGCGTGCCGGCGTATAAAGATAGTCAGGAACAATTTCTACCGGCTCGTTTAGAAGTGCGCTGAAGAGTCTCGTTTGACTTCTTCCCCAACAGTTCTCGCTTCTGTTACAGTATGTCGCATATGGCACACAGAGATAGCGGACATAATTTGGAGTGTGTTGTGCTTTTTTGACTGCACGCACTTCCACGCACGTTTACTACTCTATCACTGCTGGCTGATATCACACGCTTCAAAAAAGCTCACCATACTTGTAGCTATGGTGCCATGAAGGGCTCTGAAGTTTTAAAATTTTTGTTCAGCGTTCAAATACAGCAGACTAAAACCTTCCCAACATGTTTTTCACGCGGGCGTTCCTTATAGCTCCTAAGCGTTCTTTACTACCATATGCGCTGTCCGGTCTGGCTCTCACATACACTATCTGCCTTTTTCTCCCATAGAAACGAAGCACGGAAACCTTACGTTGCGAGGTGCTGCTAACGTTTTCATACCTCATCATTCTGGGAGGACTTCGCTGCAGTTACTGAAGACACCCTTCCGACTTCCGCTCGCACTTTTTTTCCTTCGTGTTTCAGTGAGATTTAGAGACTCGAACGAAAAAATCTATATACAGGGGAACTTCGCGCATCCTAGCCACGTTGGTTGCCTCCCGTGCTGCCAGATCTCCAACGCACTTGTAGTCACTAGGGCGCACGTCTTCCCGCAAACACATGGCAGTCATAAATAGCTGTCTCTCCCTTCCACACGACGGCAGATGCGAGAAAGCAGTTGCGGCGGCAGCACCGGGCTTGCCGGCAGCGCCGGCGCTCTTGTCCAGATAAGCCGCGCGGCGCCGGAAGTGCCTTCCTGAATGCGGGGGGCGGAGGCGTCAGCCGCACCCGATGGTTCGTTCACACGGGGAGGGCCGTTTTCAGTCCGGAATCAGTTACCGTTGGCTAGTGGCTTGAAACTCTGCAGGGAAAGAGCACGGATCAGTGTTTCGATCCTTACTGAAGAATGACCACATACTACAAAATAGTTCTGGGCTCGAGGCACTGGCATATCACTCTCAGTCCTGCAAAAAGGCATCATCGAATAAAAAAATAGATGGGCTACATTGTGACAAATCGGTATCTATACAATCACAAATTCTCTCTGCGACAGCTTACCTACGACTATTAAAGCATTACAATCAAAGTTCGGTGCAGTGACAAAAGGGGTCGTGGTGGAGGCAATGTGAAAAAAGGAAAGAAAAGCAAAATGTGGTACCACCAACCATAGCAGCCTCGCTAAAGGTTAGAACATGAATAATGATCGACGTATATAACGCGAATGCATGCTACAGTAGTAACAATAGCATGACTGAGGATGGAGGACAGGGAATATACACCCATGCATACATTCTATGCACGCGTGCATTGCAATGCTAGCTCTTAGTGGCCCGCGAGGCCGGTTTATGCCGACCGCGTTGATCGGTCCGTGCCTCGTGTATCTATCACGTAACCACCAGGTGCGCCCACGCGCTCACTCCGATGACGATGAATATGTATAACAGAAAGCGGGAAACAAAGGCGAAGATGGGATCGCCCTTTGAGCCGCCTCAATTGATGGCTCACTCTAAATTCCATCTTATAGCAGCGCGATACACAGAACGATGTAGAAGAAACAAGAGACGACAAGAGCGCTCTTGTTTCTTCCGCTTCGTCTTTTGTATCGCGCTGCTATAAGATGAATCCTTTCCAACTTTCCCAGTTTTCTGATCTCGTTAACCCTAAACTCAAAACCGATGAACAACTCCGAGACCGTTGCTTTCAAAGTTCTCACACTTGCATGCGTCGACGGCGGTAGCAACTTAAGGTATGTAGCCGTTAAGTAGATCGGAAGCATCATCAATCAAACGAACCAATAATATGATCCTGTCAAACCGTCAAGAAAATGCAGCAGCATCGGAAACGTCCTAAGGTACGTTTCCGAGAGAGCGAAAACGCTAGGCTCAGCTAGCTTCCAAGCGAATTACCATGGCTCTATTCGGAAGCCTCGGCATCAGTTTGACGATCGCCGTGTTCCTTTCGAGGCACACTGCGGTTTTAAAAGCGCCTCGTACCACTCCCCAATCACCGCTGTTCAGTGCAGCTGAGCCAGACTCAAGAGAGTAGTGAACCACGATAATGGCACCATGGTGTCTCATCGTCAATTCGACTACAACCCGTTGGACTTTGCGCGTTCGTTCTGGGACAGACTCTAAATGATGCTGCGGATTTCAGTGGTTGATACACTGAACACCTTCACCACATCTGACACTACCGAGAGGCGGGATTAAGGGTTCAGCTAGAGCTGCTATTCGCAGCGTCTGTAAAGGTCGCCTTGTAATATCAATGCGTCAGCATTAGATGAGTCAGTTCAAGTAACTGCCGTCTGTCAGTAGCCAGTAGCAGGTGGCCCACCGGGCTACGAACAAACTGAATGTATTACCCCTGCGAACTTAGTATGCTACCTCGGATATAACGAACCTTAGTATGCCAACTGGCATAAAAAAGAACATTAGTGTGTGTTAACCTGGGATATAATGAAATGTGTTAGCTCGGATATAACGAATTTTCGTGTCTGGAACTTTGGTGTAACAAACTTGCTGTGTTGACGTCAGATATAACAAACCTGGTGTACAACCTAGGACGTAACGAAGGTTTGGCTGCTAACGCATTCAAACGATCCACCGAGGATCACGTAAGAGATTTTTTTCCCTACATGTCAGTCTTCAGGAAAACCGGCTAATTTGTCGTAGTGGATATATTCAGATATTTATGAAGGTCTTCGATACAGTACATATGACACATGGTAGTGCAATGTTTCATGCATATTGCGTCATTATTCTACCTAATGGCTACGCTTCACGTGGTTTGCGTTCTCCTTCCAACGTTCAAGGCTGCTCGTTAGCAACAGCTGAAACAAAAGACAGCACCAAGCACCATGATGTGATCTAATTTTGGATCAAAGACGGGACAAACCTTCCAAGTATTCAGCACGGTATAAGCACCGTCTATGTGGACTGTGCGCCCTCTTTCTGAGACTGTCATTCGAGTAACAGCTTTTTTCCGGCATTCACATATTCTCTGAAATACGACTAGAGGGCAGCGGATTATTAGAGGTAACCAGAGAGCAAACCTGCTGCAGAGAGGAAGAGTTTATTGCGGCCAACAAGCGCCTCACAGTTCTAAGGCAGGAGTGTTAAGGGTCCCGATGAGCGTCGACCTAGGCGTTGGCGTGTCGAGAAAAGCGGGTGCCACCTAGTCACGTGACCTAGTGACGTCATGGCAACCTGTTCACCATTCCGATTGTTATCAAACTGCGCACCATGGTAGGCGGCAGTTAGATTTAGTCGTGAGTAGTTGGTCTTCAAGAGCAACCTGGGTCTCACAATTAAGCCCCACGGGTGGCTGTGCTTGAAACAGCCACCTACCAGCGCAGTGGTACAGCGGCGAAGCGATGCGCCACTGCGCCAGGAATGGTATGAGGACTCCCCGCGATTTGCTAATGTAAAGTAGAGAATGACCAGTTCCACATATATGTAGGCATGTAGGCAAAACCTTGGCGATAGAGGAGTACTTGCGCGGATGGGATATCTAATGCTATCGCATAGTACTCTTAAGAAGCTAAGCATTATGTGATGGGGTAAGAAATAACAATGTCCGTGTCTGCGAAGTAATACGCAAAGAGGACCAGAGGCCGCTGTAGGAGCCCATTAACGCTATCGCGTCGTACTCTTAAGACGGAGGTTAAGTGTGCCATCAGTTTTTTTTTTTATAAGACTACGGAACTGAGTGTAATTGTTACGCTCCAAAAAATGGTCTGGCACAGAAAATTTTGGTAAGTCGATGGCTTGTTTGATTCCTGATATTCTGACTTTTGGCACGAAGGAAAATCGAGTGCCCTGTTGTCGCGAAATATTAGAAGGTATTAGTGGCTGATGTGTTCTGCTCTTAAGGGCGGCTGGCACCTGTGAATAATCCGGATCTAACACTGTAACCCGATACTAATAAAGAAAAAAACTTTAGGGGAGATCGATTGGAGTGATGCGGAGGAAATGCAATAACATTCTTCTTTCACTCGCCAATCTATTCCGCTTATGATTTTATTCCAACTTTAAGTACATCGTCTTTAACTCCCCAATCTACTCTAATTCTGGTTCTATTGATTTTCCGACTGCGAGACTGCAAAATTCGTTGGAGGCACTAGGATATTGCCAGGTGGCGCTGAGGCAAAAAGACGTTGACGCTGGTGGCGCGCGGATTGAAGGACGTTGAAGCTCGCCGTCTCTCCCACCGAAGGGCGTGCTGCCGAGCCCTCTCTTGCTGGCTCCCTGTCTCGTCACCAACACCGTGACAATGGACGTTTTTAGCATACCGGAGACGTACTAGCGGTGACGTATACCGGTTTATGGACCCCTCTTGCGCATGCGCAGTGACAATGTTGGGGTCAGGGGGAGCCACTGCGCGTGCGCAGGAGGGGTCCGGTAAACCGGTATACGCCTCCGCTAGTACGTCTCCGGTATGCTAAAAACGTCTAATATCTCTTAACCGCGGGAAGGCGAAAGCCGTTTGCGACGCATTGCACTGATTTGAATTTGCCGCGCTTGAATTCATTTTACGACAGAGGAGAAGAGCAGTTGGCGCGAGCATGGCGCCACGTGACCTAGGTGGCGATGTAACGGACGGACGGTCACCTCGCATGAATCACGTGACCTATGTGGCGATGTAACGGACGGACGGTCACCGCGAGTATGAGCCATTAAAGGCTATCGCCTTAAAATCTATCACATTGTTAGATCGCTGCAAATCCTCATGCCACTACTGGCACAGCGGCGCAGCGATTAGGCAATGGGCCACTGCACTCGCTGGTGGCTGTTTCAAACATAGCCACCGGTAAAACTTGTGTGATACAGGTTGCTCTTCCCGAGCAATGCGAGAAAGAATAACTCCCGCAAGCCTCATTTTTGCACACATAGTTCTTCGAGAGGCTAAATATTTTGGACGTAGGCCTGCTGTTGTCTCAGTCATTTTCTTCTTAATCGTTATCATTTTTGCTGAGTCGATCTTCTTCTGGCACCCCTCTCCTCTCTCCTACAAGTGTAGAAGCGAGGAGTAGAGGGTTGACCGGAGGCAGGTGGAGACTTCACGTAGAGCCGACACCACCGACGCTGACGTCGCTGACGACGGTGGCGACGGCGCCGGTCATTTGGCGCCTTTATTGCCCTCCTAATGCTGTCGCTTTAAATGTGGCGCGGAAACAAAATATTTTTCTTGCGCCCATGAAATTCAAGAAAGAGACTGCCATAAAAATCATGGCGATAATATTTCTTTTCATCAGCATAGAGTTCTTTTTCGGAAAAGAAGGGCGCTTATGGGAAGCACGACACCAAAGAAAGAAGTTTCCAAGACGAGTGCTGACTCGTTCACGTAAAAGTGTGATACTTTTTGATGTTTTAATGATTTCGGCTCTGTGCGACAAAGAAATTCTATTGAACCGCGTTTAAACTGGCGTTGCAGGAACGATGCACCGCTATTGCTCACCGTTAGCTGTCCTGCTCCTTGCTCGCACAAAGCCTTATCAAAATCTTTGCTGCTTTCTGAGTAGGCTGAGTACTCTTGCAGCGGCGTAAGCAGGATGGTGTCCTTCTCCCGGACAGCTCGGGGAGAACTCCAGTCCTGCACAAAAGGAATCCGTGATTACACAGCATGATGCCAGATCCCAGGAGTGAGCCGCGTGGCTATGAAAAACCGCGTCTTTAGTAAGCGCCACACAAGTTTTTAGAATTTAAAAAACGCGGTTTATCGCGGTGCTGTGCCTCGACAAATTTCGGCTATTTCGACTAGTTACGGGCACTGGAAGGGTTCCTTTGTCTGCATTCTCTTCGAATGCGATTGTATTTTGGCACGATGTAGGAAAAATTTCTTGGGCCATAGCGCCGAGGGTAATCGCGCTTTCTAAATTCTAAAAAAACTGATGTGGCGGTCACGTAACCACCGGTTATAAATCTGTAATTGCAACCAGTCGCCTAACTGTAACAGTTAAAATGTTCATTATGGGAAATTAGTTAAACAGCTTATTAGTTACGATGGTTCACAGGTTTTCTGGTGTCCGCCAACCATGGCAATGCCATGCCGCAAAAGCCATATTATTACCTCAGAAATTCATTTTTGAAAATTACTTATATTCCCTGAACCACCGGGTATATGAAAAAAAGGATTCTTATCATAACCTCAGCATTTATTGAAAGCCCTTTAAGTACAATAATGGTTTAAGAAGCCTTATTTATTTTATCTTGTTTATGTGGAGTAGGAATCCCTTAGCAGAAAGTGTGTCCTTCCGAGATAAACTCGGCACTTAACCGTTTTATCGATGTGGAATACAACAGGCTTCGTGCGGCTCCATCTATCCCACCTTGCCATAGCCCCGCAACTTCCCGTCCTGAGTAATGACTCGCCTCAAAGCAGACTGCGCTACCTACGATTCAAATTATGATTGTTCTGTTTTGCTTTGTCTCTTTTCAGAAAGCCGGCATTCCAACCATTTAGGCTGGCCAAACATTGTTCGAAAAATATCTCGCACCGCTCTCAGTGCACACAGATACGTCGTGTTTACATTTAGGACAGCTAAAATGAGCAGAAAAAAAAGTGCCGGCCATAAAAGAAACACGCTTTCCTGACTACCCGCACAACCCGAAATAGGTCACATTTTGCGTTGACAGCCTCTGAGAAATACCGGATCATGAGAAATAGGCAGCTTCTAAACGAAAGACAGTGAACATTGTATATAGTCCCGACTGAAGTTGCACAGAAACCTGACGGTTTCTGTGCAACTTCAGTTCTGTGCAACTTATGTAATGAAAGAACTTTTTTATGGTATACAGAATCGGATTTCGCCTTTCTGTCATCACAATTATTTCCTAAAATTATCTATATTACCTAATTAACAAGGAATACATGTTAGAATTGCTTGTTTTGCTGTTTCAAATACCGAACGGTTGTGGTCCAATTTCTCTAGTTACATATTTCCAAGACAAGTTAGGTACAACAGTTAAGGAATAGTCTTAAAGTTTTTGTCAAGTAGTTGCAATTACGACATTGTGCTCTGTTTGTGAAATAGTGTAGTATTTTGTAATGCCTTTATTTTGCACAAAAGCAGGGTATTTTTATTGCCCTGCTGCTTCCGGATTTTCGAGTGCTAGTAGTACTGTATAGATAAATAAACGTGCATACGTAGGCCCTTGTCTGCCACTCACCATAAAAACTTATGTGCAAGCAGACATGGGGATTCCGAACGAACTAGAGTTTGAAATGCGCATTATTGGTGCTGTGTAGCAAGCGTCGTTGCAGCGCTTACAAGAAAAAACAGGAATGAACATGTCCAACATTCTCGGCGAAAAATTTTGAAAAATAGGAAATTGTAAGGTATTGTTATGGAAATATCGAAGGTAATGGTCCATTCTTCGGATATGTAGTAAAATCTTTCCTTTAAAGTGTATCCATCGATCGCATAGAGCACTTAAGACTTCTATAGAAAACCAATGGGGAACCCTTTTGACGATAGCAAAAACGTTAATTGAAAAAAAAACAAAACACAAGACTGCCGTTGGGTGATCAACAGATATATTTATTGTTATAGTAAAATCTAAAATTATATGAAAAACGGTGTTCATAAATAGTTTCCCGCTCAAAAATGTTCTGTCCAGAAATGCTGGGTATGTTTCTGTCAGTGTACTTGTACCATCATCAGCCTGACTACGCCCACTGCAGGACAAAGACATTTCCCACATATCTCCAACTAACCCTGTCTTGTGCCCGATGCGGCCACCCTATCCCCGCGAATTTCTTAATCGCATCTGCCCACCTAACTTTTTGCCACCCTCTGCTACGCTTCCCTTCCCTTGGAATCCAGTCTATTGCCCTTATGGACCATCGGTTATCTTGTCTCCGTATTACATGCCTTGCCAAAGCCCATATCTCATTCTTCATTTCGACTCAGATGTTTTTAAAGGGACACTTGAGGAGAAATTGAAGTTGGCTTGTATCATTAGAATACCAGCTTCAGATCACAAAAACGCCACTCTTACTGAAAACAAAGCTCTTTTAGGGTAGGAAATAGAAAGAACCAAAATACAGGTATCGCCGCCACAGGCCAATCTCGCAAGTACAAGCGTGATGACGTCATAGGGCAAGAGACGCCACATTGGAGGAACTTTCCTTACTCGATGGTTACCACGAAACTCTGAGACTGACAAAGGATCACGAGCGCTCGTGAACCTGTTTTTATGTCCCTTACTCTGTCTCTCGTCTGGTAATTTGCGCTTCCTAGTTTACAACATGCATCACCACTAGCCCGGCAGCTTGCTCTCCTGAACTGACAAAGGAAGGTTGCGCGGTTCAATATTGAAGTTTTGTTTTGAAACCGACAGTGAACTTTTATCACAGAAGGAAGACAGACAAAAGACCACCTGATTGTTGGAAGCAAAGAAAACCGATGCTTGGTGGCGCCACAGCCGGCCAGGAGAGTTTCGGTTTCTTATGGCGCTTCGCGTCTATGAGCTTTGCGTGCCCCGTGGTTTTGTTTTTGACGCTCCTCGATTTACAAGCGCCGAACAGCAGAGGAACTGCAAGTGCCTCTTCAGGTGCGTTTATAATCCGGCGTAACGCGCGCGCGCGCGCGCTACACGGCGACGTCACGTCGGCCAAAGCGAGACCCTCTACACTCCAACTGCGCTTGAGCGCCGAAGCGTTCGGCGGCTTGGGCCACTCTGACCGCATTGGCGGAGACTTGGAGCACGTCTGTATTTCGCGCCAAGTGCGCCATCCGCCGCCGGCCCGGTTCGGCTCCACGGCGAGGCGCGAGTTGTGACGTCATGTGCCTCCTCGGAGCACCGCCACAGCGAAATTGCAAATTCGCGGACAGTAAAGCTTTCGCTTGAAAAGGGATTTGGAGCCTGCAGATACCGTGACTCCGCTCTCCTCCAACTCGTTTGTTTGCGGCTCCGTTCAATAGCTTCGGCAGTTGGGCGGAGCTGTTCTCTTCGAGCTCTCGGATAATTCAGTCTATTCACAGCACACATCTGAAGGTACATGCAAGTACAGTACATCTTTACAGTACAGTACATCTTTATTTCCAGAAGACAACTGGATGGTCTCTTGGGCTAAAAGCTAACAAAAGCTTGACGAGGCCCAAGAGACCATTACAAGGCAGCAGCGTAAATAATAGAAACATAATAGATGAATAGTACATAGGTAGACAGTAATAGGGAAATAATAAAACAGTTACTGTGACAGGTAATAATGATGTCAATCACATAAAGCTACCAGTAATGAACTGAAACCAAAATAAAACAACTGAAAAGCACATACGCGGAAACAACAAACAAAAATTAATGGATCACAACTGCACAAAACAGGAATGTAATTGTTTTTTGTTCAAGCCCACTGTGTGTCTATATTTGTTTAGTATTGTAGGGAGGTTATGGGTAAGTGACTGATATTTATAAAATGTACGAAAATGAGGAACTGCCCACGCATCAACATTTCTTGTTTGCACGCTAATATTTCGTCGCTCTAAGGATGCCAAGGACTTTAGAAGTGGGCGAGAGAACCCGATCCAGTGGACCCCGTAACTCCGGAAACGCACGGAACCCGTTGAATCGTCATGCGTCGGTTTTACTTTCAAGCCGCCAACTTTAAACGCGAGCACCCTTGAGCACCAATCCGTTTTTTGTGGCAAAAAGAAATAAATAACCTGGCCCTTGCAACCGTGAGAAACCACCTCGACGCCGCCTGCTGCACCATGCAACAGCGCCTTTCAAGGAATCACAATCCACTGGGCCCAAAGCCTCGGCTAGCCTCCGATGGGCGCGACGTGCCGACCTTTTCCTCGCCCCTCGCGACTCCCCGCACTGGGGTTAAGTTATTTAATGAGCAACGGCTGCTCACTGAAAAAAGGGGAAACGACCCGCCGGCGCCTAACCTAACCGTGCTCCCTCAAAAGCATCGCACGCTCGGTGGGGCTCAGGTCGCTGAAATGCAGGCCGGAGTTTTTGCGAGAACTTCGTTGGCGGGTTCGGGAACGGAATCCATCGTAACGCTGGCAAGACGCCGGTGCAAACGTAAACGAAGCGACTGTAGTGACCCCCGATAGATGTCTTCAACGTGCGGCGGCGGTAGCTTTCATTTCGGCTGCTGCTAGACCGCACCGCCAGCCGCCAGAAATCACGGAGTCTGCGTTTACGTCACGTTTCACGTCACTCCGTCCTGTGACGTCATACGAGTGGCCGAGTTTGAATCGGAGGGCGGGAAAAACTATTTCTACTTCGAATCCAAATTTCTTAGAAATAAATGCATCTTTCGCTCCTAGATAAGCGGCAACAAAGCCATGAAATGCCGAACTATAAAATTTTGCTAACAAAAAAAATTGATAGAGTTCTCCGCAGTGTCCCTTTAACTAGTGCGTGCTTGTACAGTATCATCATCATCATCATCATCATAAGCCTGACTACATCCACTGCAGGGCAAAGGCCTCTCCGATGTCTCTCCAATTAACCCTGTCCTTTGCCAGCTGAGCCCACACTATTCCTGCAAACTTCCTAATCTCATCCGCCCACCTAATCTTCTGCCGCCCCTTGCTACGCTTGCCTTCTCTTGGAATCCACTCCGTTACCCTTAAAGGGACACTGAGGAGAAATTGAAGTTGGCTCGTATCTATAGAATAGCAGCTCCTGATCACAAAAACGCCACTCTTCCTGAAAACAGAGCTCTTGTAATGTAGAAAATAGCAAGAACCAAAATACAGGTATCGCCGCCACAGGACAATCTCGCAAGTACAAGCGTGATGACTTCCTAGGACAAGAGGCGCCACCTTGGAGGAATTTTCTTTACTTCATGGACGTCACGAATCTCTGAGGCTTGCAAAGGAAGGTTGCACACCGCACCGCTAGCCGGCAGAAATCACGGAGTCTACGTTTACGTCACGATTCACGTCACTCCGTTCTGTGACGTCCTAAGAGTTGCCGTGACGTCATAAGAGTTCCCTGAGTTTGAATCAGCTAGAGGGGCGGGAAAAACTTTCTCAACTTCGAATCCAAATTTCTTTGAAATAAATGCATCTTTCGCGCCCGGACAAGCGGCAACAAAACCATGAAATGCCGAACTATCAGATTTTGCTAACAAAAAAAAAAATTGATAAAGTTCTCCTCAGTGTCCCTTTAAGGACCAGCGGTTATCTTGCCTTCACAGTACATGCCCTCTCCGAGCCCATTTCTTCCTCGATTTCGACTAGAATTTCATTAACACGCGTTTTTTCCCTCACCCACTCTACCCTCTTCCGGTCGCTTAACGTTACACCTATCATTTTCCTTTCCACGGCTCGCAGTGTTGTCCTTAACTTAAGCCGAACCCTTTTGTTAGCCTCCACGTTTCTGTCCTGTAGCTTAGTACCGGAAAGATACAGCTGTTGCACACTTTTCTCTTGAGGGATATTGGTAACCTGCTATTCATGATCTTAGAGAACCTGTCATATGCGCCCCGCCCCATTTTTATCCTTCTAGTTATTTCCATCCCATGATCCGGATAAGCTGTCACTACCTACCCTAAGTAGACGAATTCCTTTACCACTTCCAGCACCTCATTGCCAATTGTGAACTGTTGTTCCCTTGCTAGACTGTTGAACATTACTTTGGGTTTCTGCATGTTAATTTTTAAACCCACCGTTCTGTTCTGTCTAACTCATTGATCATTCTTTGCAGTTCATTTCCTCAGTGACTTGGCAAGGAAATTGTCATGGGCCAATCGCAGATTACTCAGACATTTTCCGTTAGCTTTTATCCCCAGCTGTTCCCAATCCCGGCCTCTGAATACGTCCTGTAAACAGACGGTGAATAGCATTGGCGAGATTGTGTCTCCCTGCCCGGCACCTTTTTTTATTGTAATTTTATTGCTGACTTTATGAAGGACTTTGGTAGCTGTGCAGTTGCTATATATATATATATATATATATATATATATATATATTCCACTATTTGGACATAAGTCTCTTCTACACCCTGATTCCTCAATGTCTGTATGACTGCTGAGGATTCCACTGAGTCAAATGCTTTCTCGCAATCAATGAAGGCTATATATAGGGGTTGGTTATATTCTGCGCATTTTCCTGTCATCTGATTGACAGTGTGAATATGATCCATTGTGGAATATCTTTCACGAAAGCCTGCCTGATCATCTGGTTGATTAAAGTCTAAGATTGGCCTGGCTCTATTAGCGATTTCCTTAATAAATACCTTGTAGGCAACGGACTGCAAGCTGATCGGTCTACAATTTTTTAAATCTTTCGCATCTCATTTCTTATGAATTAAGATTACATTTAAGTTCTTCAAAGCTTCGGGTAAGGTGGAGGTCATAAGGCTTTGCATATATAGGGTGGCTAGTTTTTCTAGCAGAATCTCCCCTCCATTTTTCAACAGGTCTGCTGTTACCTAAGTCCTAAGTCTCACCAGCTGCCTTTCCACATTGCATTACTCCTAAGGCTTTCTTTATTTTCTCTTTCGTTACTGGCGAGATGACGCATTGCTGTGAGCTACTGCCTCCATCATTAACGTCCTGATTGCATTGGCCACTGTATACATTTGTGTAGAACGTTTAGGCTACCTTAACTATCTTATCCATATTGCTAATGACACTGCCCTCCTTGTCTCTTAATGCATATATCTTGTTTTTACCTATGCCTAGTTGCCTCTTCACCGCTTTTAGGCTACCTCCGTTGTTTAGAGCATGCTTCTCTCCATATTAAACTTCCTTATGTCGGCTACCTTGCGCTTATTTATTAACTTCGATTGCTTGGCTAGTTCTAATCTGTCTGTAGGGCTAAACGCCTTCATCCTTTGAAGTTTCTTAATCGGATCTTTCGTCTCCTGAGATAGCTTGCCAGTATCCTGTCCAGCCGTCCTACCGCCTACTTCTACTACGCACTCCGCAATGATAGCAGTCAGATTATCGTTCTTTGTATCAACATTAAAATCGTCTTCCTCAGTTAGAGCTTAATATCTGTTCTGCAGAGATATCCTGAATTCCTCTATTTTTCCTTTTACCGCTAGCTCGTTAATGGACTTCCTCTTTACTAGCTTTTTCCGTTCCCTATTCAAGTTTAAGCTAATTCGAGACCTTACCATTCTGTGGTCGCTACAACGCACCTTTCCTAGGACTTCCACATCCTGCCCGATACCAGGGTGAGCGCATAGTATGAAGTCAATTTCATTTTTAGCCTCACCATTAGGTCCACTTCCTGTTTTCTCGTTTGCGGAAGAAGGTATTCATGACGCGTAAATTATTTCTATCTGCGAACTCTACTAATAGCTCTCTCCTGCTATTCCTAGAGCCTATCCCATAGCCGCCTACCGCCTGGTCGCCAGCCTGCTTCTTGCCCACTTCCGCATTGAAGTCGCCCATCAGTACAGTGTACTGTGTTTTTACTTCGTTTATGGCCGATTTCACGTCTTCATAGAAGCTTTCAACAGTCTGTTCATCATGACTAGATGTAGGCGCGTAGGCCTACACCACCTTCAGCTTGTACCTCTTATTAAGCCTAATTGCGATAGCTGCCACCCTTTCGTTAATACTATAGAGCTCCTCTACGTTGCCAGCTATATCCTGATTAATGAGGAATCTCACACCTAGTTCTTGCCTATCTGCTAATTCCCGATAGCACGGTATGTGCCCGTCCTTTAGTATAGTATACGCCTCACCTGCCGTCCTAACTTCACTAAACCCTATGATATCCCATTTAACGCCCGCTAGTTCCTCTAACAGCACTGCCAGGCTCGCCTCACTAGATAAGGTTCTAGCGTTAAACGTTGCCAGGTTCAGATTGCAATGGCGGCCTGTCCGAAGTCAGAGACTCTTAGCAACCTCCGCTGCGTCACAGGTCTGGCCGCCGCCGTGGTCAGTTGCTTCGCTGCCGCTGGGGACTGAGGGCCGAGGGTTAAATGGTTTGTTCATGGAAGGCTGTGGCCAAGTACTACACCAGGGTGGCCAAATCCTGTTTTGGTGAAGGAGTGCGTTGTCGGTTCTGGTCACCGAGATCAGGCCGCACCCCAGACCTGCTTATGCAATTCCATCGACACGCGGAGTGTTTTTTTTTTCCAAACTCGGTGGAGAATCGCGCGGCACCAGGATTCGAACTCCGGTCCTCTTTCACGCGAGGCGGACGCTGTGCTTCAACGCTATCGCTGCCATTCCCTTATTTATAGGGGGCACATTTCGCTTATCAACGACTTAATTCATATGCTAGTAAATTCCGCTCATGTGCTCGCGCGAAAACCCAAAAAGCATTATTTCTTTCTCCACGGAATGCGTGAGAAAAGTTGAAACTCCGAAGCTTGCTCCGTATATTTTGGCCGCACCTGCACGTGTATACGCGCCTGTATTTGCATAAGAGAAAAAAAATTGCTCGTGTTCAATTCAACGAGCGCGATTGGTTCTACTGCTTGCATTCTGCGTCTTTTTGGCAAACGCGCCAGTGTTGAAGAATGGTTTCTTTCCTGCACTACGGCGGGTTCGGAGTAGCAGGCTGTTTTGCAGGCTTCTCAGTTTCGCATGCTTGGCCATATTCTCGCCGACATTTTATGCCGCTCCCCATAAGCCTGCCGGAAGCTGCAGTGCACTGCTCACAATGACTTTGCGTCACTCACCTGGTTCTTGTGGAAAGCGACTCGGCTGATGGGGCCGAAATGCTGGGTCTCCCAGGATTTAGCCGTGCCTCCAAAGCTGCTTTCTAGCACCGGCCCTGCGATTGTGTCCCCCATGCGCACATCTGCAATCATTTCAAAGTCACCGGGCGTCGAGCCATGTTCAACTCTTTAAGCAGACCTGCTAAAATTGTTTCCATGAACTGCGCACTTAATTTCTTTAGCAAAACAACGCACCTGGGATAATATCTGGGCATTTTTCTTCATCGTGAAAAATGTCGTTCGTGTCGTCAGTGTCTTTCTGAAGGGGCATATGAGATCTGGGAGGACAAGAGAGAAAAGATTAAGCAAGGCTACTTTGCACTTGAGATAGTTTCTAGAACTAGTTGAATCAGAAATCGGTTGATAAGTCCAGAATAAATATTAAGCCAAAAAACTGTACATTCTACTCTCTTTACAAGTCTATTACCTGTGTTATAGTGATGTTTGACCTGTTTTCTGTCGAAGTACCTAAATGCTATTTTGCAATTTATAACGATCCGCTAACTACGCTGTTAGTATTCCTTGTGTTGTAATGTTCTATCGAGGGTCCCTGAACAGTCATCTGACTATGGGACCCTCGTCTGTATACTTTTAGATTTCTGCAAAAAAATTTGCAACAAAGAAACATGAATTGTCAGAAAAAAGGCAGAGAAGCCGTGTTCTGAGATTAATAGACATAATATTGTGTCAACTGCACTTCGTAAAGAAATATATAGTGTATTGATTGCATAACTCTCCAGAAACTTACTTGTCATCCTTTTTGAGCCTTTTTTGTCCAGCTGAAAGAAAAGAACCATAGTCAAGCATTACTGCACATTATGTGAGTCACGACAACAGGGAAACGACTTCACCAGCTTCATTTCAGCAGTGGTGAAACTTTTTGTGTGGAAAAGAAACAGGCCCAGAGTGTTTAAAACGTCATTTTCGAGGAATGTAGTAGGTGGCAGACATAATGAAGGTGATAATTTGGTGTTTATAACACCATGTTTTGATTAGCACAGATTTTTTCTAACAAAAGGTTAGCTCTCTTAGTGTAGAAGAAAGACCTTGTGAGGTGCGCTATGTGTATCTACTGCAATGTCCTATTGTTAAATGTTTAAATATAAAATATCAACTTGTGCGATGCAGTGTGACGTAAAATATCATTTGTTGCCTTTACCTGTCTGGTTTCCGTTCTTTCTCGCGCTCTGAATTATTTTCTAAAAGATACTTATACTTCAAAATACTATTCTTGCCTCGGATGCTTGCTTACTAAAAAGCAAGTCTATACACTGCTAAAGATCTCGCCCACCATTTGACTCTAGGAAATTTTGTGCCGTCCGAAGTCAATTCGCAATTTTTCAGCGGTTATGCTGCTCCTGGTGGTTCGCGTTGCGACGACCGCGCGTATTACACAAACTTTAAAACGTGGGAACTGCTTCTGATGGGAATCGAGCCTTCAGCTTCATACAAAATGTGTCGACATTATAGTGTTCTGCATATTAGCGGCGAAAATATGGCGATGCTGGATGTCGCTCTCTGTTGGCTTGCTATCGCAGAAATTATGAAGGATCGCTGTGAGCTTCCTATTTAATGAGACCTCAAAACAAGAGCTTAGCCCGACAGAACCCCCCCCCCCCCCCCCCGGAAAGAAAAGAAAGCGAAAATATAGCAATGCAGGACTGAAAGACCACTTAACCGCTGATCAAACGACGCGCGCCCATGGGCTTCAAAGGCCAGTCAGTGCGTGCGTGTGTGCCTGCTAGCAAATCGTCAAAGGTAGAAGCAGAACCGCGGCGGGCGCGAAACAACGGCACCGCACTGAAAGCGAAGCTGCTGCACGCGATCGGTAATCAACCAGTGGCAGCGATTGGAGAAGTTTCATTTCTAGACACGAGGTACGGCTTACTGGCGTGACCGGTCACATGATTGTGCGTCGCCTGCCAAAGCAGCCCATGCGGCTTGCCGCATCTCTGCACTGCTTCCGCGTGCACTCAGACAGCAGACAGCATGTTCTGCTCGCACGCGAGTAGAGTTAGCTTCTTCCCTGTAACCCTTCCGACTCCATCGAGAAGCGCTGACGAGGCGGCTAACTAACCACCGCTTGCCGTGAACGCATCAATTGCGATTATTAATGTCGCTTCCCTCAAGGAACTCGTCGTCAGCAGGGATCTCAACGAGCAGAACGTGAGACCTTGAAAACGGCCGGTAGTTGATCTACTTACAGGTGCATTATAGAATTTTTAAAAAGAAATCACGGCGACTTTAGTTGGACTGTGAATGTTTTGGGTTGCAGTATGAGAAGTTCATTTACTGCGAACTTCGCATAAGACAAACACAATTCGCCAACCATCAATTACGGTATAAGAAGGCTCGACTGGATTGCATCCCACCTCCAGCGCCGATATCATACAAGCTCCAAATAATTTTCCACTTACTAAAAGGCAACAAGTACGCCTCTTTGCGGAGAGACGGCTGAAGAGGTGGCGCGAAGGTTCTCACCGTCCTAATTAGAAGATAGATGCGTTTTCTTGGTGCTGAGATTGTTGAAACTTCTTTGCTGTAACCATGATGTGTGTTTTGAACGAAAACATCTTCGAAGGAAGTTCGTCTGGTTGGGTTCTTGAGATGATGTGTGCGACTGCAGCCAAAACTGAGCTCTTGCATGTGGAAGAGGTACACTCTCATTCGGAGAAACTAATTTAAAAAAAACGCATTCTTTCTCCGTTCTTTATCAACCTCCACTCACTGTGAACAAAAAATAAAGAAAACACTCTAGGGCATTTAAACTGTGCTCAAAAAATCCCGCTGAGTGTGAGAGGAGTGGAGTCATTTGTCACAGAAGGGCAACAATCGCGCGTTGTAGAGAAAGGCACCCGCCCCTGCACACCTTTGTCGTTGTCGGGGCGACTTCTGAACTTCATGACGATCACTATGGCGATGGCGATGATTGCGAGGCCTCCGACAACGGCGATCAGTGCCGCAAGTAGGGGGCTGAAGTTGAGATGCCACGTGCCCTCTGCGGAGAAAGCGCAACGACACGATGCAGCATAGGCGAAACCAGAGTTCCATGCATGCATAAGTTCTGCGCAGTAATTTAAAAACTGTGCTATTAGGCATGAAACGCTCGTGCTCGCTCAAGGAATGGCTGAATTTTATGAAATTCCTTTGCATCGTGGGGTGGCTAGAGCTACCTTGCCTAGGAACTTTAATTAAGCGGTAATCTTATTTATTGTTATTATTGTATATATTTATTGTATTAAAATTTATTATAATTTTATAATATTTATTGTATTATAATTAAGAAACCTAACAGTAATAGTTACAGTTAACTACTCAATATCAGTTAAGCAGCGTGCTAATGAGCACATCTTAGCTGTGCTCTGATGATATACACCGCTGACAATGCTATGCCGAAAAAAAAACGCTCTTCAAACTCAGAAAGTGTATTTTAAAAAATTGCAGTATATATTAGGTGAAACACCCTCTATATACACAGAGCGTTTCTCGAAAACGATGCGTATTTATGGTGCGCGGCTTTCGAAACTAAAATGGCGCGTTCACGAACGACTACTTTTTCTCTAAGCTTAGGTCAGAACCAAGCGAAGAGGTCAAAAGTAAACTTGTCTTCAGCTCTGTTCACCGATACCCACCTTTCTCTGTGTCACACGATTGCATAAGCACTACAGCCCTGACAGCCTCCGCTTGAAAACCTGCCCAAGTGCGAAAGTTCCCAGATCAAAAAGCTCCTGCGTCTTCATCCGGTGCTTTGCTTTTACTTTTTTTTTGCCAGCACTGAACGCGGCGCAGAGACAGTACTCAGAGCTCTTCACTTATAGCAAAGGTAACTTTGTTTTGGAGCTTTCTTTGCGTTTTCGCGTTAACTCCCTGTCCGTGGTTTGGATCAACGTCCGAGACGACAGGAGTGTCTCGGAGCTCGGTGGTTGAGTGCCGACGAGATACGAGGCTTAGAGGCGTAAGTAAATGATCGAACGAGGTGGGCTCTCTAAAAATAATATAAAAAATCGGCCACCACCATGAGGGGATTAGAAGGAACTCGGACTTTATAAAGGCAGCAACAAATAATGGAGTGACGACACTCTAGGCGGAGTGCTTTTGCCTCCGTGCACAAGCACGAGGCTGCAGATGCGCATCAGAGGGTTTTGTAAGAGTGTGCTTGCTCAATTTTTTCAGCGAACCTGAAAACACTGCCACGAGGCGGCGATACGACAACGTTCCTTGAAAGGTGGCGGTGAGCCAAACTGCTCGAGGAAAAAGTCAGGTCGAACATCAGAGGGAAAAGGGTATTTCTCAGTGAGCAGTGCATCCATCAGGCTTCCTGAAACGTGCAGTGAACCCTCATCAATAAATTTAAAAGAAAAGCGATGAGAACGTTGCAGTCAAGTATTTAAGGAAAAAAGAAACACAAGATTCCAAAGCGGCGGTTCAATAAGAAAATCGTTATCTACAAGGTTCATCCTTTAGCGCATTGAGCCGTCTTAAAAGCCTTGACTCGAGCAAGGAAAGGAGGGTTTTTCTCGCTAGAGAAAGGTTACCGGAACGAGCATTCGTTGAAGTGCTGTCCAGGGGCGAAAACAGCCTTCTTGGGACTGGAGGAGTGCCGCGCTTTGTATCGATGCACGCTCAGCACAAGCTACGCGTGAAACCTGTGGCGTAGGATTCAAGGAAGACTGGTGAATTTAGCTGCCTGCTCATTGCTCTATTGAATTGATGACACCTAATCACAAAGCTGAAATGTTCTCCAGCGCTTAGATATACGATCATAAAATCAGAAAATGAAAATACAATGGAATTACCACCACTGAAAGTTTATCTTTCAAAGACCATAGAGACCGCGGGTAATGGCGTAAGGGTAACGTTGAGGCACATCTCTTCAAATGGTATCCGCACTGGCCTTGTCGCTCATAGACGTCAGTTATCGCGTCGCAAGTCCCATTTTGTATATATAGGATGGTGTATCATCAATCGCTTGCGGGAACATTCCAAATTGCTCGCGCACTACAAAAACTTCTTTGCCTTCCCGCCTTCAATAGGTCACATATATTAAGTACTAAGTACCGTGACAAATGCGCCCGAGAAATTAAAAAGGCCTCCATCATTCAAAAACGAGACGCCACGCTAATCAGTAGCCCGTCCTTCGAAATGCTTGGCGAAGGCATAGTCTACCTTGACAAGCAGTAACCGCGCCTCACAATTTTTTAAAATGTCCCTTTTCATACGCAGGAGCGCATGCAGACACGTTTGCCTATATCACAGCAGTCACAATAGGAGCCTTATTGTATGGAGCAACATTTTAATAAGCTTTAGCGTAGTCTTAGCCACCTCTATTCCTTTTCATTTTATCCGTTTGGTGGGACGCGTTTTAAGCCTAAGATATTACTTTTCTTTTGTTCTTGTATTGTTACTTCTCTTTTACACCTCTTCCGAAACTTTTTCCCTTTAAAGCCCTCGCATCTCGTCTGACTTTTCAGTTCTAGCGTTTTCATCAGCCATTAGCACTCTAGGCGACGTTGACTACAAGTGACAATTATTCTCGCATGTCTGCATACAGCATGTACCTTCCGAATAAATTACCGTTTTTGGAACTTCTGTCACCTCCTGCTTTCGGCCCGTCTTTGCGCTGTCTGTTCCCATACTTTATATGACATGGCCGGGCCGTTTCAAAGAGTGCGACTGCACCAATATTGACCCTTCCCAAGATTCGCTACGGCAGGCATGGCAAGCATGTCATGCTGAACCCTACTCTCGCCATAGAGAAAAGCGATTTATTTTGTTTAGTCTTGAGCATTATTTTCAGCGGGTAATATTGCAATTGCGCTGTGAGCATTTTACGCTTTATTTTTATTATGAGTACACCTGAGAATGTTCCAAGATATTGTAAAATACTATCTCGAATACTCGAATCAATTCTTTTACTAATTTAGCGATCCTTGAGTCGACAATTAATTCACTGATCGACGCTTTGATGGAGTGATTGAAATCTTGACTTGTTGCTGAACAACTTTTAATGCCTATAGAACTATTCCTTTCTGATTGCAGCGAAAATTTTTTGACAAGTGGAAACAATGCAGCTTACTCAGCGCCTTAGATTGCATATGTTGATGGCAAAGCTTTTTGATATCACCACATCTCCATCCCAAATCGCAATTCAGAATCTTCAGGCAATTAATTCTGCTTGTTCACAATACTTATGTGTTCTGCAGTCTAGCACTGCTCCATTTGAGACTGATTACAAAAATATAGAACTTCTTTCAGATTGAAAATTATAAGAGTGTGAACAAAACTTGCGCATACATCTTGTGACGAATTTCCGGCGGGTTCGTGACAACGGATAGTGCAATGTGCATAGAGAGCGGAGATGTGCCGACTAAGGGGGGCACTGCGCGCAGTTTTATATGGGAGTCATCGCGTAGTCTTATAATGCCCAGAGAGCGATATATTTTGCCCGAGCCACAAACATCAAAGTAAAGTGAACGAGGGGAAAGCAAGAAGCTGCAAAAAGTAAAGAACCAACACTATACGTGGGGGCCTGCGCGCCGCCGTGAAGCTGCGTTTTTTTTTCTTTTTACAGAGTGTGCGCGAACTCGGCAGCAAAGACGCCTTTCTAATTCACGAAAGCCCCATCAATTAGGAACAGCGAGGGCAGCGTAAAGAGATGAGGAGGAGGAGGATATTCAGCGCAGTTTCCTTTATAGCCTAAATGCTGTCTTAAAAAAAGAAAAAAAAGAGCGCCAGCCTGATGAATAACGATGACAACCGACCCCGACTATGGCTTTTTGTATCCTCGACTGAGCTGGGAAGGATCGCCTGGGGCGCTCTTGTGCGGGCATGAGAAAGGCCATTTGGAAAACAAAAGGCACGGCTTCGTTGCGGGCGGTCGTCACGCCTTTAGGCGCTGGAAGAAAAGGGGGCCGGGTGCAGTTGGTGCACCGGGAGCCTTTGGTTACTAGACCGCACCAGTGGCGGAGCCGCACTCGGTCGGCCAGAACTCGCCGACGGCGGACGTCTTCGGCGGCCACGATCAGACGAGAGACCCAGGAAATATGGAGAAAGGCGTCCACTTTGAGCGGCTGCTACTATGGCGAATATTTCCTGCATGTGCGCTGCACTTGAAAAATTACCGCTATGATGTTGAAGTTTTGAATGTTCTTCTGGCTATCAGGACTACTCGGTGCGAGTGCATAATGAACCATAAAAGTCACATTTCACCACAAGTCGGAAGTACAGCCCCACATTGTTACCATGTTCACGCACCCTCCCACCGCACTTTTTAGTTTCCTCTCAATTACATATCAAAATTTTCTTTTTCTGTTACACGTTGCTTGTGACTGGAAGCCTACAAATCGCACAAGTCGAAAATCTATAAGGAAGCTGGGTATGCAGTAAAGCGGCGTCGCCAGCCAGAGATAGTCTACTGCGATCGCAACAGCCCGTGCACGTCACTTCTACAGCGGAATGTTTTTCCGCTTGAGCATTTCGGCATACCTCCGTTTGTTCAGTGGTAGTAACGCGGCCGACAGCAAACGCATCGGCTCCAGGATAGAGAAGTCTGGCGAATCGTCAACTGCGCTCAGGCAGCTCTCTATTTGCCCCCATTGCTTGAGAAGTAAAGCTAGGATAGACGCAGCTACACCAGCGTCAAAATTGCATACAAATCAGTTACGCGGGAACACTATGAGACACAGTACCATCGTTAACAGGCGAGGACTGTGGGCGTGTTAGACGACATAAACATTGGAAATGAAGTGGTGTTTATTAAAAGAGCATTACAAAACCTTTAACTGTTCATGCAACTCAAAACTGTGAACAGCGAACCCAAGTCCGAGACGAGACGTCGGCAAAAAAATAAAAATTAAGAATAAAGACTATCAGAATGTTTGGTTTATGGTTTATGGGGGTTTAACGTCCCAAAGCGACTAAGGCTATGAGAGACGCCGTAGTGAAGGGCTCCGAAAATTTTGACCACCTGGGGTTCTTTAACGTGCACTGATATCGCACAGCACACGGGCCTCTAGAATTTCGCCTCCATCGAAATTGGACCGCCACGGCCTGGATCGAACCAGCATCTTTCGGGCCAGCAGCCGAGTGCCATAACCACAGAGCCACCGCGGAATGTTAAGGCGATGACCGCATTAGAGAGCGTTCTTTGAGATTAAAAATATAGAGGCCCAACTATCCTTGAACCAAGTTTGCATGGACGATTTTTCACTTCTGCTAGGTCGACGCCGACGTAGACAAACAGGCTTGATTCCGCAACTTTTGCAGTCACTGCTAGCGCTGTAAAAAATTCGGCATACTTAAGCTCCGCGTTTAAAGGGGCTCTGAAAGGGGATTTCAATAAGGGTGCGGTATTTCTGGGATGTAAAAGGGCGCCGCTCCACGAATAACCTACAGCAAGAACTTTATTTCCTTTTCTCGAAACTGAGTTATTTCTAGTTAAAGATTTGATTTTCAGACCCTTCGCGCCTTTCCCTTTGCTCTCATCACTTTTCGCACGCTGAAAGATGAGCGCTCTTCCACTGGCCCCACCTACTCGGCCTCACCGCCGCTGTCGACGCGCGTGGGAATTCCCCGGTGGTCGCAGCTTCCTGTCGAGCCGAAGCTACGCCGCTGTCTGGCCGCGGCCATCGTAGCTGCGTGAAGTCTGAGATGATCTAACCAATAGCCATCTCTTAACCACATACGTAGGCATGGGAGATGGAGGAAGGCGCGAGCAGTGTGAAAAATTCGCCTGAAAGGGTTCGTCAACTTTCGTCCGACTGTGACTTCTCTGCTGCGTTTAGAAGTGTACTACTTGGCCAATGTGTTCCTGACAACACATTGAAGTGAATGAACGAGTTTATGCACTCTCCTCAGGAGGTGTTCCAGAGTCCCTTCAACACTGTCGCGTTAATGGGTTAACGATATGGCATATGCACCGTCGAATGTATGCTTCAGATGTGTGTCTCGCCTGAGCACGACAAAGCGGATGAAATGAGTAATACTCTTGGCGCATTGTTTTCGACACCTGGGTGCTCAGTGAACCAGCGTTCGGCCTCGGCCGCCTTATCATCGCCTCAGTTCTTTCCTACCTGATATGTAGTGCCAGAAGTGTGGTATTTACGACCACAGACCAATACTGTCCTGAGTGGTACATCATTGAACACTGATTATCCCAGGTGTCCGAAGACCTTACTCCAATTCGATCCACTCGTTCCGTGCTCCAATCTGTACTGCCTACGAAGGAAACGAAACACGCACTAATGACCCGCCCCGGATTGACCGACGAAAAATACAATGAGGGAAGAAAAGGAGGAAGCGGTAGATGTAGAGAGAAAGAAGCGGATCTATATACAGAAGCAAACAAAAAATATTATTATTATTTTTACAATTATCAGTATCTTTTAACCCCTCGGCTACAAATCTTAGTGTCGATCTCCTGCGTGCGTTATGCATTTTCCGTTGTATTTCGCTGCTTTTTTGTTTACTTCTTTCTTCCTCAGCATTCATTTTATTTTCGTGCATGAAAAGATTTATGTGAAAATCTCACGGTGCTCTCCAATTCTTGGCCAATCCCCCTGTGTGGGCATGTGTCGTTGTGTGGGGGTAACAAAAACAACAACACTTCGCACGTTCTATAAAGCATGCGTGGGGGAGCATGCTACAGATACCCCCTTGGAACGTTGTGCGTATCACTGTGACGGTGGCCAAGTGGCCGAAAGGTGTCATGCCAGCTGCTCAACCCGCGGCGCTGCGACACTAGTTCAAACCTAGCTAGCTCCAAGAGTGCAATGTGCTTAGAGGAACTCCCCAAGACTGACCAAGGTATGAAATAAGGGATTTATTACTTACTAGCGCCCACCCAAGCGGAGCCCGTAGGTCGATGCTCATGAGTAATTTTTCACTCATTCCCTTGCACGAAAAGCTCGGCAAGTTTGTTTCTTCTTCCACCAATTGGCACTGCTTCGTCTAAAACGTTTCTGTCACAATGTTTACCCTGATTACCTACTTCGTGAAGCAACCCTTTCTTCTAAACTGTCTTAACACCCAAATTAAAGGACGGTAAGGAAAAATTACAGTTTGCCTGCGTCTATGGATTATCGCGTAATAATAACAAAGAGGCGACTTTCGCTCAAAACAGAGCTCCTACAAGCCAGGAAAGGTAAATAAAGAATGAAAATGTGGTTACTGCTTCCATTTGCCGTCTTGGCAAAGCATACTGGGGTGACATCGAGATATTTCTTGGGCGTGGATGACTAAAGCTCTCAACACTATTTCAGTTCCTAACAGTGATCACTGCGTAATCTACGCTGCTGACGTGAGAAGTCTGAAGCAAGTGGCGGGAAAAGTTATAAGTTAATTTTTTCTCAGCAATAAACGCATCTTTTGCTGCTGGACATAAATTTACGCAGCGCCAGAAAGAGCGAGCCATTGCTTCCAATTTTACCAAGAATAAATATTGGGTAGGTTAGTGTTCAGCGTCCTTTTGAATTCAGTGAGCATGGTCCTCTTTCTCTCGTTGGGAGGCGTGCCCAGAGGACGCATACCTTTGCGCGTGAGGCTGACGGGGGCCGGCAGGGTGCTGACCACCAGCACCGTGGGCTGTGAGCGGCCGCGCGAGTTGAAGGCGTACACGGCGGCCACGAAGCTCGTGCCGGCGGGCAGGCCCCGGGCGAGGAACGACGGCGGCGCCTCGGCCGTGCTCACGTTGGCGCGCAGCACCCGCCGTGCGGTGTCGTGCAGCTCGAGCCGGAACCGCTGCTGGAGGCCGCCGTCGTAGCCCTCCGAGCAGGCGAGCGCCACCGAGTCCTCGGTCTGGTTGAGCACCGAGCAGTTCTGCACCGGCTCGGGGGGCCCTGCGTAGCGCGTTCCTCAGAGGTCTTCAGCAGCCCATGATCGGCAACCCCCCCTTCCCGTCGACAGCCCTAGATTTCGCTTCAAACGGACGGGATTTCTCGTTTGAAACGATAATTTTGCAGTAAAACTGAAATGTTCTGTCTCGTGGCAGAAGAAAATTCAAGCAACAGTGGAACGAGGGACAAAAATATCAAGTATCAAAGAAAACATTTGATGTTCTTGCGGTTGGGATGTCAAGGTAAAAATAAAACTTATACTTAAGTAAACTCGCATTTAAACATGCGTTAAGGTTACATTTAAAACGACAGAACTTTTTTTTTTTACTGCCCGAAACTGTAATAATGAAACTTCGCGGCCTTCTTACCCACAAACTTGAAGACAAATATGCGATGGGCTTTTAAGTTGCCTGCAATAGGTGGATGGCAAAAATACAGAAGTCAGCCATTTCTGCAAGTTCTGGTGTCCAAGGATATATGAGACAGATACTGCGCCATTTCCTTTCCCCCAAAACCAATTATTATTATTTCTGCAAAGGCGAAAACACTTTACTATTGCGGCGCGGCTCCTCATGCGGGCAGTAGTTGGGTGCAGCACCGGAAATCGTTTATTGTAATCATTATGCCTTGCATGCGACTAAGCCCTCGGACGATATTACCCACTCCCCATGTGGTACACAGGGACAAAGGTCTGCCTCCTTCCCTTTGCTACCTACTCTTGGCAGCAGAGCGACAGTATACTTGGCACGGCTGCGTTTCCACCACCGTTGCGAAGCAGTGGCTTGGGACGACTGTGCTAAATACCTACATCGCGACGTCAGCACAATGAAGAAGCGTGAAGGAGACCCGTGGCACTTCTGACTCTCCAGCGCTGCACCTAACTTCTTTCCGTAGAACGACGTCCGGAGGCAGTGGTGAAGGAGTTTCGTTGTGCAGGGAAGCTGGCTTCCAGACTTCCGTAACCCACCTAGGTTGTCTACAATGAGTGTCTAATGTTCTTTTTGCGATTTTCCAAACAAAACTCCGGTTGAAACCGGTTCTATTGCCCTTATATTACGTGCATGAGTCATCATATTCTATAATGTTCGAGTAGGTTACATTAAATAATCTTATGAGATTATACTAATCCGACCCATTATTCGAACCTAATCAACTCCCTAAAGCACCTTAATCCATTTTCTGGCATGGGCCCACTATCAAAATTTTGTGAGTTCTTTGGAATTTTTGGAGGTAGGCCAACTTCCAAATTTTTGAGGTTCTCATATTTTCAGACTTGATGGTGGTCTATGACTTGTTCGTTGGTAGGCACATGATGTTGATGAAGTCACGACCCTCTAAATCCCATCCACATATCGCGGGGAGTACCATACCATTACTGGCGCCAAAAAAAAAAAAGCTGACTTGCATCGGTGTACTGCAATTCCAGTATGCAGAAGCGCCTAACCGCAGCTGCTGGCTCACAAAATGAATAATAAGGTACCAAAAATAAGCCACCTCGAAATGTTTTACATAATCGGCCACCAGTAACGGCTGGCCGCTGGTGTCTGCGCTCTTCATCAAACGCGGATCTTAGAAGAGAGGGCCGATCTGGCGTCATATCGTCTTGATCCTTACAACCAACACAGAGCAGCACAGCGAGACTTAAAGCCACCGAATTACCGGGTCGCCCAGACTTCCGCCTTATCCCCTTCCTCCCGCTCCGCTTGTCAAGCGAGCGTGCGCACAGCAGCCTTGCGCTTCGCTTCTTTAGCATGCGGCCGGAGTGGGCCCGTGTTTGCCAAGCGGCTGAAAGACAAACATCTCGTCATGGCTGTTCGGCCGCGTGTAAATATTGGCAAGATCATCTGGGATTTCTGTGCACGCGCGCTGCTGCTTTTTTGATCGCCGTCAAGAGCAGTGACCTTCAAGTGATGTCTGTCTCGCTGCAGCGTTTCTGTGGCAGTAAAGCGATACAATAACTCTTTTTATGTGCGGCTCATGTGAAAGCCAAGGACAGAAAAACATATTTTTGAAGACCGCCTCCAGTCGACGCAAATTCTAGGGCGTTGTTTTTGAAGAGAAGAGCCCGCTGAGAGACGTGGTTTGCTCTCCAGTGAACAATTGCGTGGCAGTGTTTTGTGACTCGCTGCTTACGTGTGCTGCCCCAGCTGCCTGGTGATAGCGTCATGCATATATGGAAATCGCCAGGCGTTTTTTCCCCCTTTTATCTTTATTTATTTATGTTTTATGTGATCTTGAAGCAAACGCAGTAAAATAAAGCGGGGGAGGGGAGGGGGAGGGTGTACATGGACCAGAACAGACAAAAAATAAATGAAAAAAAATGCCAACAAATGGCTTCAAGCACTCTTCCAGCGATGTTAGCTAGCGTTGCACAATTGCCTCGTTAGTAAGACCGTCCTAATCAGCGATGGTGCGAACGGAAAATGAATATTAAGAAAAGGTATTCATAGAGACTGACGGTGTAATCATGTAACTGTGTCGTTGTGACATGTTGGTGGATGAGAAAGTAAAAATGCCTGGTGTGTTATTGTGAAACTAACCATAAATTGCAAAAAAAGTTAACTTACATCTAGATATTTCGTTTTCGTTTGGTTACTACTGAAACACCGCTTCGTCTGAGCAGTTGAGCGACACAAACACGGCCGTATTACGAACATTACTGCTTTCCATTAGGTTTGATCCAGTTTGTTGATTTTATAGATGCGGTGAATGGGCCCCTTTCCAAGCAGCACAGGTAACTGGCCCAATATTGGTAATGTATTCGCAAAGGCTGACCCCACAAAGGACCAGAATAGAACGATCCTGTTGCAATATTGGGCCGATTACCTATGCTGCTTGGAATATTCATATTACTGCTTATTGCAGTGCTGGACAGATTATGCGCGGGCTAGGTGTGAGGCTTATGTTTCTGTCATTAGCTTTTTCCTTGCCCCCTGTAGCTTAAACTACGGTACCAGCCAGCGGAACTTTGTGCGTTTCTAGATTCTAATAGAATAAAATTGCAAGAGGTGAAAGCGGTCGCCGCGAACAGGCTACACGCGGGCTACAGCTCTCTCCGTTTCACCATCCTCCAAAGATCCGCTTCCGAGAGCGCTGCTTATGTCAGTGTAGTGATTGAATATAAAAGACAGCAGCACTGGTGGTCGTGCTTCGCCAGCGATCTTCCCCCGCCCCCCCTCGGTTCATTGCCACTAGTCGACTGCGCTGAGGTTCACCGTATGACGCTGAACTCTGCGCGGCCCTGAAGAAAAAACCGGCGGCTTGTGGCATCCCGAAAAATGCTCCGCATGCATTCCTTTTTTTTTTCCTTTCCGCTTCACTGCTACGAGCTCATCTACAATGGTGTGGCTCAGGCGACCACCTAGATTGACACAGCCCTTCTTTTTTTTCTTACTGAGCAAGTAACTTGCACTCGGAAACAATTACACTATCTGTGGGTTGCCCTTAAATCAGGTGGAAGTTATGTGCATTGAACGTTTCTAGTAAAAACGTTCGTGCAATGGTAGGTTCAGGTGCAGCCCTACGAGATTGCACCAGACGCGGGCGAAAATAAACACCTTCTTCGCTTGTTCCTTAACTGCGTGAAAATCCATGGTGGACTCAAATGGCTACTGAAAACAGTGTAAGGCAACAGTTCAGCACCTTCGTGAACATGATGGCAAACCTCATCTGTCTAAGGGACAGTGTGACTGCGATGTATCTTCTTGTGTAAATATACGGTCCTCAAGGGCTGCTCTTAATTTTTTGTGCAGTTCATCTGATGCCGAAAAATCAATGCAGCCTCGCTGTGCGCTTACAGAATCTTCCTGTGCTGTGTTAGCCCTGCAGGCTGGCCATTTTTCTCATCGCTTATCCTGAGGATACTGCTTCCGGTCGACGACGTTACATGCACTTCGCATGCATTTAATTCCCACAGTGATGGAAGGCTGCACTTTAAAAAGTATACTGCACTATAAAAGTATGGAGCATAAAAAAGCGACGCTTGCAATTTAGCGAAGAGCATTGACTAAACACATATTGCGCTCCGTTAAAACCGCTGCAATGCATTTGTTTAAAGGTGATATTCAGTGGAGTCCACTAAAAAATACACAATCAATACCAGTGCTACTGATAAGTATATTGATAATACCACAGAACTTTAAAGGGCAAGTCCTGAGGATTTGTAAACATATTTAGGTGACTATATGATTATATTTGACGGAGCTGGCAGTCTTAGTACCGAAGAATACTATTTCAAAATTATGAGAAAAAAACAATTATAAACAGCAGAAACGAGGAAAGAGAGACCGAAACTGGGTTTAGAACAAACTATGACGTGAGGCGTACTGTCACAAAACTTCCCGTGTGCGCGTTGGCTCGATAAACTCGCGTTGGCTCGATAAGTGGCAGCGTCCATTATTATTTGTCTCAAGAGACCGAAATCAAACTCAGTTTTTTCTTCCTTCAAACTCAGAACGAATATCGACAAGCATGCAGCTCAAGGCGTCACACAGGCAAGGTTCTCCATATACATCGCCTCAATTAAGGCCACGAAATGATAAATTTCAAAAATTGGTTTCGGTCGAAACAAAGAGCCGTCCGTCCGCCTGCGACATTTGTCACAAATGATGAATGGGAAGACTCCGGGGAGCCTGCTGTGAAAGTTTAAATTAAATTCGTGCAGGTCGAAAAATTCTGAAATTGGCCTAGAGCGCCCAATTTTCTGCATGCACTGAGTGAGTGGGCTCTCTGGCTGCGAAAAAGACGCCCTTCGATCTTCTCTAAGTCGGAGTACTCTGCATTTGTTCACCCATTCTTTACTCAGAGAAAAGCAGACACAACGATGTGCGCACTATAACAGTAATTGTTATGTGCGCAATCCTTGGAAGAAAGAACCACAAATTGATCAGAAAAACAGTCATTTAACATCTTACACGTGAGCACGTAATAAAAGCGATGATAAACCGCTCGAAAGACGTTTCTTTTCTCTTTGCATGTGCCGTAAGCTTTCTGATACTACGGGCATACTTGTTGCAAGGAAAAAGGAAGGAAAAAGGAAAAGCGCAAAAAGGAAAAGCGAAGTTCAGATGATGAAAGAAAGGATCGGACAATTTACTCTGCACTTAGATCGCCCTCGAAGCCGTGACCCTGCAAGAGCGATTGTGATTATCCGCTCGCTTCCTTCAAAATTCGCCGCAGGGCAGGCTTGGCCCGCCAGGGAGCAAGGAAGAGTTGATCGTGCAAGAGAATGAAGCTCGCCCCCTCAGTGCATCAATAAGGATTCCCTGCTCCTCAGTGATCTCTTCTTTCTTGCGTTGCTATCCAACCCGCACGCAGCGCTTGAAGGAAAATTCACGCCAGAACAGCGACTCGCTTGTGCAGTGGTGCTCGTCTCGCTAGGAACACACAAAAAAAAAAATGACCGTCGCCGTCTGGAACACGTTCCAGTAACGAGCGTTAGCAGATTTTGGCCGCCATTTTGGATTATGACGCCATAGTCACGTGGCGTCCTAAGTCGGCCACAATTTTAGAGAATTAATGACGTCCTCAATTATTATCATTTTTTGCCTACATTTTGGATTTATAAGTGACGTCACAAATAAATCACTAATTAGATATATCAGTGACTTCACCAATTAAATATACTAATGACAACACTAATCAATCATCTATTGGGTTCCTATATCGATTTACTATGGGGGCCGCCATCTTGAATTCCTGAGACAGAAAATTTCACGCCAAAGGGAGGTTGTAGGAGACCCCAAGAAATCGAGAAACGAGATGGGTAAGAGCTAATGCTCTTAAAACGACCGTCACATCTGGACAAGCAGCACAGGCGAGGTAGGCGTGTGCAGCGTAAGGTGGATGTTCTGTTCAGCATGTAGCGACATTCTGGTATTGCTGGCCCCTGGAAACAGCACACGAGTATTTTCCTAGACAGGTATCCCAATGTCGCGCGCGCGGCCCTTCGAGAGCTATAACAGCAAATGAATGAGATGGAAAGCATCTGTTTTGTGCCGCTCGGCGTCGCGTGGGTTGAACAAACGGAGGAACGGGCGCAAATTTCGACTGCACCTCTCGGTTCGAGCGTTTTAGACTGCTCAAGAAGGCTCGATGGCTGTAAGCCTAGTGCACACTCTCCGGTTCCGTGATCGCCCGCGCCATCGATTGCTGGGCTGAGAAGTCGAAATTCAAGCACACTTGACCCTCGTGACCGTGGAGTGAGCGTCCATTAGTCGCCGTTGCCATAATGCCAATATTCCAGCTTAACGCAACAGCGTTCAAGCGAATGCGGTAAACGTGGTATGGAAAACACGGCACGAAGAGAGTTCGGAACTTTAACGTTCCAATGCAACCCAGACTATGAGGGACGCCGTAGTGAAGGGCTCCGGAAATTTCGACCACCTGGTGTTCTTTAACGTGCACTGACACCGCACAGTACACGGGCCTCTAGAATTTCGCCTCCATCGAAATTCGACCGCCGCGTCCGGGATCGAACCCGCGTCTTTATGGCCAGCAGACGAGCGCCATAACCACTGAGACACCGCGGCGGCGCACGAAGAGAGCGTAAGACGGCGATTGCGTGAACCGAAGTGAAGCGAGCTGACGAAGAGGCAGAGGCCACGATCTGAGAAAAGCGAGAAACAGCGCTGCGGGCACGGAGAGCGCGACTTGCTAGGAGCAATTACTTTTGCACAGGGAACCTATCACCAGCCTCCCCAACTCCGTTAGATCACCAATCCTTCGTACACTCATATAATCATCCTCTTTTAGGTCTTGAAGCAATAAAAACTGATTTAGCGATTTACCTCTCAAGCCCGGACTGTACTCGTCGTGAGACTATGTACCTATGTCCCCATTTACGATTCAAATTCGCCGACCTGTATGCTGTTTTGCTTTAACTGCAAAGGACTAGAAAGGTCTATCAGTTTTCGTTTTCCTTTTTCTCACTAGACAGCAGAGGAAGTAGCAGAAAAAAATGGTTTTGGCTTTAGGCGAGTTTCACGCAACTACCTTGACAACGGTGATTTAAGCAAGCATTCATGCAGAAACCATCTAATTAAACAAATAGCCTCCTTATCACGCTGAGTTGTTCATAAATGTCTGTCTTCATGTCAGGCTTGCTGTCGACGGCCGTCCACCGCAATCATTTGTTGTAGGCGATGTTCTCTTTGTTGAGCACTCTGCTTAGACTAGCGATGGCGTGCTTTCTCAAAGCGTGAACGACAACGTTACTCGAATTCCTCTTGGGCGCGGAAAGGTTCGGTGACATTTTCTTTTACTACAGCGAACACCAACTCGACAGGCCTTCCTGGCACGAAGTGAACACTGCCAATGCAGCACACCGGACGCCAGAAGTCACAGAATAGTTGGCTATCACTCGCCGCTAAACCACGTGACCTCGTTCGCTCCTACGACTCTGGCTTCCTCCGAGACACTTTCTCCTCGGTGCTCTTGCTTGCCCCTCCTGTGACGTTGTTCGGTCCGAGGAAGAAAGCTACCACGGTAGCCAAAGAAGTATTAGGTACCATGCTTGCCCGGCCACTGCCCTTTATCTCTAATAAGTGGCGCCATCGCTGTGGGGCCTTGGGCTTGTGATATAAAAACAGCACTGAGCTCATTATAAAAACAAATGTGTTTATCTTGTAGCGATAGGCGTAACTAACAATTTATAATGGAACGAGTGAAGTCAGCAAGGAACGAAGCGCATAAAAAATTCCTTATCCAAATTGCCTGCTTGTGTGAAGTTGTTTGTAAAAATTACTGCGCAAAAAAAAAAAGACTGAATCTGCAGTTTTTAAATGAAATTGTGTTCTCGATGAGTGAAGAGTGGTTTTTGGCTCCAGTGGAGAGTTATTTAGTACCGGCGCTGTTACAAAGAAAAATATGTGAAAAATGTTTCATATTAGAGGCCCTGTAACTTTTGATGTAAACGACACAGCGCAAACACATTTGGTACATTTGTAGACCGTACTTACTTTCTTTGACGTGCACTTAGCGGAACACGAGAACGGAACAGACGGAGGTCTGGGTACTCAGTACCCAGACCAGTGTCGGTCGCGTTTTCGCTTTGTTGGAACCGCCAAAGGGCATGCTGTAAAGTCAGTATGTTAGTTTTTTTTCATAGTTATGTTATTGAAACCGGGAGATAGTTGTGTTTATGCTTCTTTTTCTTTTATTTTCCCAGAAAAGGTTTACACACACACACACACACACACACACACACACACACACACACACACACACACACACACACACACACACACACACACACACACACACACACACACACACACACACACACACACACACACACACACACACACACACACACACACGCACGCACGCACGCACGCACGCACGCACGCACACACACACACACACACACACACACACACACACATACATATATATATATATATATATATATATATATATATATATATATATATATATATATATATATATATATATATATATATATATATATATATATATATATATATATATATATATATATATATATATATATATATATATATATATATATATATATATATATATATATATATATATATATACTCGTTTTCTCGGCTTCCGTTCCTACCACGTAAAATTATTTCCAAATTCATTACTCACTCTCCTTGATTCCTAAATCTTCATTTGTGTACCGTATGATCTCGATTAGGGCGAATTTTTCTTATTATTGGGTCTGCACCAAACCTTGACTAAAACCCCAGCGTTAATAAATTGAATTGAATTTTATTCCATCAGAGACGACAAAAAATGCTGGGGCCCAGTGGAATGCTTGGTCCACTAGGGCCCCTTGATTATCCACCAAGCCTGACTGGAGACAAGCACTCCAGGTGGAATGTCGCAGCAAACAAGTAAGTGAGCTCCTTCAGCGCCAGGCAGAGCAACGCCGCAGTAGCTTGAATGTCTTCGCTCTCGTAGGCGTGGCGGTCGCCGATGCTGATAGCCCACATATACATACAACTTCGCAAGAGCAATATTCGGCCACCTTCTGCGATGAATGCCATTTTACGAGCACCTTCTCAGCTGACTGGTCTTGGGCTGACTGGCAGAAACAAACGAAAGAAGCGTCACCGCTGACGACAAGCAAGGACGGAAAAGGAAGGGCGAAAGCAACGGACGCTGGAGCCGCTTCCGGTGTTCACGCTGATATCGGTGAGGAAAATCGCGGTCCAGCTTGCCACAAGATGCATCGTCCGGAAAGACGCGAGCGATGTCGAATCAAATGCGACTCGCCCACACAGCCGTCATGTCACCGAGAAAGGGACCACCGTCACAAAGGTATACACGACTTCGGTTTCGGCGCCAAGGTGTGCTCATTCCCTACGGGCCTCTTCCGCTTCGGTGTTGAAGACAGCGGCCCGGTATGGTGCGGCAGGGTATACATTTAAGGCGCGAAAGGCAACAGAGGGCATTACCCACTCCACTGCGTGCTGTCGCCTGGTCACAACTGCTCATTTTTCGGCCCCGTAGACGTTTGACAGTTGGGCCTAAGCGCAACAGCTAACAACATACCGAACTAGCATCCCTCGCTCGAAGTCAGATGTGCAACTATTACAGAAGCCGCGCGCGGTCCTTGTGAGAAGCTTGTCAGCCTAAGGTCAGCCGCACACTTGACGCAGTACACGTGAGCGCCATTCACGTGGGTCTAGTCGAAGATAACGCCGGATTTGGGGAAGAAATTTCAGCTTCCCAGCTGCGTCTTTCGGTGCACAACCTTCGCAAGAGAAAACGCGCGAACTGCAGTCTGCTATGCTCAGCTGGCGAGCCGAAGGCAGTGGAAGCTAATTCAGAGCTCTTTACTTCGCTTATCTATTTCTCGGCTTCCTTTCATTCCTTCGTTCATACCTCCATTCAGGCCACAAATACTACGCATTTCCTTTCCTTCAAAATTTTATAATCTGAAGCAGCACATGGCAACGGACTCCGAAGAGGCTCAGGAGGGCGGGACAATGCCCTCCGCCTCTTTTGGCTCAGTACAGACCGGCGGAAATGCCATGGTCTGGAAAGAAGTGTGTTTCGAGGCGCGACAGCGGCAGTCGTGGCGCCGCGTAATGTCGTTTCGACAGAGGCGCAACGTGCTGTTTAAACGCCATGCTGACCTAGAAACGCCCGGTCGTCGCCGAGTTCGACCGCTTTGCCGAGAAATGGCGAGGCGCCGCTGTAGACATTCGCCGAGGTGGAAGGGCTATGCTCATTGTTTCTTATGCTCATTGTTTCTAGCGTACTTAAACGTCTTTTGTGGGCTCCAACAAGAAACCGACCTGTCTATCGTCCAGCCTTGCTGTGTCACACCTTTACCGTGAGACATTACTCTGTTTTGCAGAGATCGCAGTGTAACGGACTTTCCCGGCGGCGCTAATTGCAACGACCGAACACTCCCCCCGAGTTCAGCCGTAGTCCGATGAGACTGTTCGCGCACCTGATTTCCCGCAACCAGAAATGTGGAGGAGGCGCAGCACAGCTGTCAACCAGACTGCACCGCTTCTGGAAACTTGAAGAGGGTGGAGCTGTAAACCCGGCAGCGTTAGAGCTGACGTTCGGAGGAAAAGCCGAGTGTTTTGCCACACTAATTCAAGATTGGTTTGCAGATGTCGTGACGTCACACCACAGCGAACCAATAAAAGGGAGGAATAACGTCGAGGACAGCAGACGAGTTGGCGACGTGCCAACTGCGCAGTAGTCAGCGTGTGGGGAAAATGTAAACTGCTCGGTACTTGGCGTGTCGTGTCATGTGACATTGTGCATAACGTGGCTGCGGGGTTAGAGGAACTGCGAAGGAGCGCTTCTCAAAAAAGAAAGACGCTTCAAGACGGATGCATTCGCACCGTGACAGAGCTTGTGGGGTTGCAGAGGAAGGCTGAATGACTTCTAACGCCATCGCGTTGGGCCTCCTAAGGTTTAGTTAGGAGTTCGCAATTTTTACCTCTCCTGCTACGCTCGCAGCCGACGCCATGAAGCCATTTGAGGTGGGCTCGGAAAGGGTAAAAAATTCACCGGAGATTTACTATTGCGAAAATGCGAATTTCAGCGAGAGCTGGGTTGCTGCGAAATGCACATGCCGGTCGCACTGTTCGCTAACACTTGGTATGGGTGAAGGATGTCTGTTGCGTTTATGCCGCTAAGCTCGCACTTTCGCCACAGGTGAGCTCTGCATCTCAATGAGCGAACACTCGCCAAGGTGAATTACGAAGAAAAAACTTAAAAACATGACTATTTCGGCACCGCTACGGGAGCCTTGTTCACAATGAGACAGACACAGACGGGCCGTTGCTTATGAAGAAAAAACTTGCCGTGCAAATCGCATGCATATCTGGGGTAGATTGCCCCACGTCCTGTTTATTGCTGCGCTTGTCATTTGAATATGAAGCAATTCCTTCAGCAGGCGCGTATATAAGAATTTTTCTTTTTCAAGTATGCGCGCGGAATCCCATTCAGTCAAGTGGCCCGTGTTTTGATCGTGTTTTGCAAGGGAGTTAAAAGGCATTTTTTCCGTTCTTGACGTCACGCTGACGTTCTTAGAACTGCCTTTGCAAGGAATTTTGTGGACGACGCTAGGGTAGCTTGTCTTCTCTTGCTGCTCCTTTAACGTACGAGGTGGTTTTTGAGCCTTTTAGAAGGAACATGGGTCCCTTAGACGTCGTAGAAAGCTCATATCCTAGATAGCATTTTGATGATACCGCGGGCATAAGGGATGTGTGCACGTTTTTCCTCTGCGTTCTTCTAGCTCCGCCTGGAGGGGCTACAGCGCGTAGTTATTGTAAACAGAGCAATTGACGTGGGTAGCAGTTTTCTGCGAGGCCCTTCTCTACGCGGCTGATTTCCTGGGCTTGAGCTAAGCTCGAAAGCCCGATTGAAGTCCGCCGAGGCTGCCCTTCACTTTTGTCCTATTGGGTGCGCTGAAATTAAATTCAGGTACTTCCCCGTTTGGGTGGGTTTCCTGTACCCACCCGTCGCGATAGCGTTTGTTGCTCGCTCGACAAGGACGTCAAGAAAAGGTAGGCTCCCGTTGGTTTCCTCTAGGCGAGCTCTGTAGTGGATAAGTTGCAGGTAAGTTCTATAGCGAACGCCTCGAGACTCCGTGAGTGACGTCAATGCGCTCGGACCAATCAATTATTTGCATTCTAGCTAATTGCCGTGGTGCGTTGCCATGACATCATGCGTGACGCTATCCCATTCTGACCAGTCAGCGTGACACTTAGCACCTGATTGGTTATGCCAACGGCACCGCGTCGCATGAGCGGAGAACTACCATGTAACTGCCCTCGCCTTAAAGAGAGAAATGGGCGAGCTAGGGTGCAGCACTCACCGGCCTGTATGAGTGTGAAGACGCACGGCTCGCGCTGGATGCCGATGCCGTTCTTGCCCCAGCAGAGCAGCGGCCCGTAGTCGTCGTCCGTCTGCGGGACCACGGTGGCCCAGCTGCGCGTGCCCTCGCTCAGCACGTTGGTGGAGCCCAGCATCTGCTGCGAGGCGTTGAAGCGCCACCGGAAGGCCACGTCCTGCGCGGGGTCGGCCTCCAGCTCGCAGCTCACGCGGACGGCCTCCTGGCGGGCGGCGCCGTACACCGTCTTCTGGCCGGGCTTGCACGTCGGCGCGACTGCAAGGAGGAGGTCTCTTCTTCACGCTCCACCCACTCGATCCCGCCGAAACGGGACTTCGCGTGGACAGTGTTACGCACTCATCAAGGAGGAAAACATTCAGACACCCGCACACGTGACAGAATATCTCAACAGCAAAGGAAAATGAGGGACTTGCTGACATGGAAGTCTCCAGTGGCGCTACGTAACACCAACAGTTGCTTCCTCCGCTTTGTCAAGTAGCTAGAAAGGAGTTAAATCGACATTGGCGTCACGCGACAAATGGTTCAGTCTTTTGCAGGCACCGCCTGAACAACTGATAATCATTAAGGTACTCAACAAACAACCAACAACAGCAAATAGAACAACTTGCGGCTGAAACAAGTGCAAGCCGCACGTGTTGACAGTTGTCCAGGCAGCTAAGATTGTCAATAAGAGCTCAAGAGCAAAAGTGTGGCTTTACACTTTTCAACTTCTGGGTTTCACTGTTCTGAGAGAGATATTTAGAGCCCAAGTTTATTTACTACTGTAAACGATACATTTATTTAGGAGCTAAATACATTGCACTTTCATATAAGCTGCAGTTTAAAAAAAATTCGCGAGCACGAAATTTAACGAACAAAGGTTGCAGTCTTCTCTTGTATTTTCTCTTTCGCGTAGGCGTGCAAGCCTTCACACACTGCAAACGCATGAACATGGCTCAGGGCTCGATTTAGCGTCACCGACCGCGGCAGAAAACGCTACAAATGCTGTTCCTGAAAGAGAACATTTCGGGAAGCAATTGAACACTGACACCGGCAGAATTCCGAGCCAAAGCCAGCTCTTCAACAACTTTTTCTTCATAAGCTCCTCTCGTTCACGAGGCGAATACCGAATTTGAACAACCAAAAAAAAAAAGCCACCAGAAGTTCCGATGCATTTTGTGTTCGCCGCTGGCTTCGAGAGCTGTCACAGAGCGGCCACCCACCGGACACAAACATGATCTTGTTTTTTTCTTGTGAAATCACGAGCGAAAATATTGCTCGATTGTGCGCGGGAATAATTTTTCTCAACCTGCACGCGAATCGCGAGAAACATGGAAATTAGGTTGTCGAGAAAAATAAGTCGTTCGCAATAATTATTTATTAAAATAAACTACAGTCATTGAAGACCATGTCACAAGGACAATACAAGAGAAAATAAATAAAACACAGCGCAATCACGATCGATAAATAACTCGTGTAAAGTCCAAAGCTGCCGCGTATGTAGGTTATCCATGTTATCAACGGGGGTGTTTGGTGTTACAACAGAGCGCTCCAACTGCAAAATGAAAGCCAATTTGCAGAAAAATGAAAGTGAGCGAAGATAGTATTATGTGGCGCAGAAAAGTAAGTGCAGACGCACGCACGGAACGCTGCGTGCAAGTCGTGTAGAAAACCACTGCCCTCGACTGACCACAAACCCCCCCCCCCCCCCCACCCCCACCCTCTCCAGTGCTTCAAGCTTGCCTTATTTTTCTACGTCTATTGCTTGTTCTTCTCAATCCTCCTATTCTCTCAATATCCCAAGCTTAACATTGCAAACCTACGCGGTCACATATGCAGTGCGCGCTATACGCCTCGTCATTATATACAACGCATTTAGAGACATCGGTATTCTCTCGTTGTCCACGTAAGCTTGGAATTGGACTGTTATCGAGGTCAGCTGCGCAGTGGGCACATAAATCTGTTTCTATGTTGTGCCGACGCAAAAGTATTCTGCCTATAACGGACCACAAATTTGAGGAAAATTCGGCGTGCAAGATGTAGAATGATTTGCTGCCTTAACAAGTTCCTGTCCGATTCGCTCTGGCTGGATGCGTCTGCTGCAGAGGGCATTTCCCCTTATGCAAGCGCGCCAATTAGAAGAGGTGCTGGAAGAACCCTACCGAGGAGAGGCGATGACCGCAAGAGGACACGCAGAGAAGAAAGCACGCGCGGCAGCGGCGCAGCTGTGGGCTGCTGCAGCTCGCCACGAGATGTGGAATTGAATTGGATTGAATTTTATTTCTGAACCTTTATGCGAAGCATGTTTGAAACAATCTCTGGATCTTTAGCTAAAAGCTAGTTAAGATACATGCCGATCATATCAATGAAATTAATTAAGTTCAGGCATAAGAACAAACATTTACATTACACAGGATGAAGGCTCTTGCATTCAAATAGGAAGTTGAAATCTGCTAAACCAACAAACGTATAAACTAAACAAATATGTATATACATAGAGATACGAAGTCTCTACACTGTCCGGCATACAAAGAAAAACAAATTATACAAAAAGCACACTTTCATCACTCCGATTTATAATATTTTTTAAACAGGACTGAAAAATTACTGCTTTGCTTCACGTAATCTGTAGGGGCATTCCACAGCTTTGTCCCCACATTAGCTATTGTCCCTTTTCCGTAGACATGTTTCGTCTTCCGAAGAAGGAAATTTCCATGTGTAGCATTACGAGTGCGATGCGACGGCAGAGTGAAAATGATGAGCACGCCAAGGAAAGGAGAAAAGCAGAGCAGAAAGCAAGTGCGCCGGATCAATTTCCCTATTACAACCTCCTCTCAAAACACCCGTAAAAGTAATCGAAATTCAATGAGCGACTTCAAACTGCTCATTTCTAGAGTGATGACCGTGAACTTACGAAGAGACCAAATGTAGCTATTTAAGTGCAGTGTTCCAATACCTCTTAAGTATTAAATGTGCGGGACATGCTCGAAAAGTTTTGTTTCGAAAACTGTGCACGGGAAACCTGGGGCAGCACCCTTGAAACATAGAAATCAACCTTTTAGCTGGCAATTTTTTCTTCTTCCTTTACTTTTTTTCTTCTCAGCGTGATACGCCGTGCAACATTCGCTGCTAAATTCGGCCAGGTATTAAAACGCTTAGATGTTAGTCCCTTCAGTTAAACATGCTGGTTACAACTAGTTTTTGAGTGACGATATAGTGAAGTAATGACGATTCCCTAGGAAGCCCGGTCAAGACGGACTCTAACGAAGCTGTGACTGTAACAAATTAGTAATCGCCGGACACCTTCAAGTTTGTTATAACGAGGTTCAACCGTTTTCTTCTCCTGGTCCCAGATAGGGTTGAAATTGTGCGCAAATCAATAAATAAACAAAAATAAATTATTGAACTGGGAAAATGTCGCTGGTCGACAAGTGAATATGGCAGTGCACTTCGCTGTTGTCAACAGTGAAACGAGCATCTCTGAGACGCAAATAATTACTTTAAAGAAACACGTAGGTCTGCGACAAGTGGATCGACACAATGTTCGCCCCTGGAATGAATTTAGAAAACCCTTGTTCTGACCGAGGCACCTCTTTACAGATAAAATTACAGTGACGTGCCAACAAGCATTAAGAGAACAATGAAATCAGCTGTGCGCAGTGTTTGGCGCACCGAGCTCACTGTTCTCCTCCGTGCTGCGAAGATTCCCTCTATTATTTACCGTGGAACTCCCAGCACCACAGCTTTCTTGTAAACAATGAACAGCGCACTCGAGACTGCATATGTCCTTTGTATGTCATTACGGAAACAAAGAGCATCACGCGACGAAGAGAACACAGAGCAAGAAACGGGACTGCGAGAGAGATAGCCGAAGATAAATAAGCACCTCTGACCAGCAGCTCATTCCGTTTCTTTTAGTTTTTTTTTCTCCTAATGGTAGCAACGTAAGCGGCGTTTATTTCTACACTCAGGCTACGCGGAGGCAGCTGTCTTCTTTCCTGGGCTCCTATTTCGGCGCCTATAATATATGGCAGCGCCGCGCGGGCACGCCACCATTGCCATGATCATAATCACGGCGCAAGCAGGGCAGCAATGCGAGGCGCACGCCGTAAGAAGCCCGAAACTAACGTCGCCGCTGCTGAGTTACGACTGACGCACGCTGTCGCCGAATACAAAAAGTAAATGGCAGTTAATTAAAGCACAAAGGGAAGGAAGCTGGGCGTTTCTTACTTTTTCGCGACGCTGAGAAGGCCCCTCCGCACTCGAGAGCTGAGCGCTGCCGCCAGTAATTGAGTCTCGCTCTTCCCCGAAAAATGCAGATCCGGAGTCGCGATTACTCTTTTCGCAAACGACGTATACGCGACGAGCTGCTCCCCATCTGGCCTACCATGCTGCAGCCGAGTTGGCGACAAGCAGAAGCCGATTACGGTGCGAAAAAAAAAAACGAGAAAAAAAGGTCTTACAAGCGCATGGGTCATTTTTTTTTTTTTGCCGTGTAAGCGGAGGTGGTTCCAGTTCGTGCGGCAGCGGCGACTGCCAAAACGCAAATACAGAAAGCAACACACCCCGGACGTGGCGTTTGTCAGCGCTCGTCGTTTTAGAGCTGTCATTATGTAATAAACGCGGCCGCCCCGACGCATCTCGCTGGGCGCGAAGCCGAGCGCTTGAAGCTGAATACGCAATGAGTGGCGGAGAAAACCATTTGCGAATGGGTGCCGGGCGCTAATGCTCCCCTCGCGCACCGCGGCGTGCCCTGTTGTCGCCTTTGCTTCTGCTGCTGCCGGTGGCTGGCAAACAGGCCGCTTTTTTCCGAGCCGCACTGGCTCTCTTTGGGAGAGGACTGAACTTGGGTAATTAGGTTTCCCCAGGTTTAGGGCGAATGGACACGCTGAAAAGAAAAGAGGCTCGTCCTCACTTTGTTACTTCATGACGGCGGTACAAATGCACATTCCGGGCGTCGCCTCGCACAGGCTGCCTACAGTCATGTTCACCGAATCCAATTGTTTTTTTTTTTGCTGCGCGCCGCTTTAGCTATTTTCTCAATAAAAGCCGTTATTGCTTTTAGTTTCTTCTGCGAAAAATTTCCAGAGCCTAGAGTCGTAAGAGTTTGTTGGTGAAATAATGTTGTATTTTGTGATAACTGATGCTTTATGTAGTGCACTTAAATATTTTCGGCAACCGTTGAAAACGTTTTTCTTTTGCCGAACGAGCTGCCTTGTTTCGTTATGTTTAGCAGTACATATATAAAAAAACGAACATTAACTTTCAACTGGCCGCAATCCGAGTCCTTTTGAAGTTTATGAGTGTTCAATAAAAACCCAAGTCTTATTGAGCTCGTTTGTTAAAATGAGAAAGCCGTCTTTACTGGCACGAATCGACAGGCCGATAACTGTCGGCAAGTATAAGCTGAATCTCAAATAATTTTCAATCGGGAATAATTTTCTACAGCATACTTCTCTTTAAATACTCACTAAAAACTGGTCACAGGTGCTGAATGTATAATGTTTAGGCGAAGTATATAGAAATCTGACTTGGAGCTTTAAAACACTCATGCAATGCGAAAAAAGTTCCAGACAACCAGAAGTTTACTTCCAGCATCTATTTCAAGGAGTGAATTTTACTTTCATTAGCGCTGTTCGTGCATATACGATTCCCTGCGGCAGAACATAGCAGTTAGACATCTCAGTTCTGGCTAACCACGTACTGCGTAAACTGCAAAAAATCCTTTAGAAACCAGCGCGTTTTCATGGCTCATTCCGCTCAGCTGTGGGTCTGTGTACATAGGCCAGACAGGGCGCTGTCTAAATGACGGACTCAGAGAGCATGTCAATTCCCTGGGCGCAAGTGGCGGCGCAAAGCTGTCTTTGCATTGCCTCAAATACGAACACTACACTGAAAGGAATAAGAGGAAACAGCAGTGCCGTCCTCTCCTCCGTTCTACAGTCTTTATCGGGCGAGCTTCCGATAGGCTGACCCGGGAAATTGTAGAGGCTCATAAAATTAGTAGTACGGAAGGCTGCGTGGGTAAGGCATCGGTAGCCCTTCTCAAAAAAGAACTTGCTTTTCTCCGAAATAGATAACCCGCTTTTGTTGTTCTATTCCTCTAACTTTTAATATGCCTCTGCTTGTGCCTATCCTTGATGCAATTTTTTACTGTACCTATGTGCGTGTTCTTTTTCCCACACGTGATACTGTGGAATTTGTACGCTAGCGCCCTTCCTGCTTCTTAAGGCGGTGTATCGTTTCTGAAAATACAGTTGCAAGTTCGCGCTCGTGTGTGTGCGCGTCTTTCGCCCTCCCGTCCTGCGTTATTCTGCGCAAAAGTTTCCTGAATACGTTCAGCACCTGTACTCACCCCATCTGTAACGCCTCATTGGTCTTAAAGGTAAATAAATAACAAGTTAAGCAAATAACGAAATAAATAACTGAGCACGGGGTCTGATTGAGGCAAATGTATGCTTTCAACGTTATACATTCCTAGTTACGGCACGCGGCAGCGAGCGTGGTTCAGCTTGAGCCAGTAGGCAGGCCCGTGCACTTTCCTTTCCTTTCTTCCTATCAGCAACAGCAGCAGCGGTGGTGCGGTTTTGACGGCGCGGTTCGGGTGTCCACCGATATATGTGAGACAGTTACTATGCCATTTCTTTTCGTCAAAGCCGGTTCGGGTGTCCACAGATATATGTGAAACAGTTACTGTGCCACTTTCTTTCTTCAAAACCAATTGTGAAAACCAATCTTCAATTCTTCGCCGTTTTTATGGAGGCAAAACGCTAAGGCGCCCGTGTGCTGTGCGATGTCAGTGCACGTTAAAGATCCCCAGGTCGTCGAAGTTATTCCGGAGCGCTCCACTACGGTACCTCGTTCTTCCTTTCTTCTTTTAATCACTCCTTTATCCCTTCCCATGCGGCGCGGTTCAGGTGTCCAACGAAATATGAAACAGATACTGCGCCATTTCCTTTCCCCAAAGACCTATTATTATTATTATTATTATTATTATTAACAGGTCAGTTATTGCTCGAGTTATCAAATACTTATTATTTCCATATGCCATGATAAACTAATACCAACACTGCACATTGAGATCGAAGACGAACCTTGGAGCTGGATTAAAAATTCATTAACCAACCCTTCTCAATTTGTAAACTTTTAAAACATGCCAGCTAGACTACACTTTGTGGTTTTCGGAGGTCCTCAGGGCTCTGTCGTTATTTTTCATGGTTGATTGTTTCTAATTTTTATTAAGAGCATCACCACCAAATTTAACCGTGATAACAAGATATTTGCAGATAATGATGCCATTTAGAGAGAAATTAATAGCCACAAATAGACTACTGCTCGTTGTCAATGATTGCATGAGCTAGTGGAAGATTTCAACCTGTGGAAGATAATTCGAAAATGTCTGTGCGCTTGACCCTGTCTGGAAAGAAGGAACCCTCAAGTTTCTCTTACTCCATTCACAGCGCTCCATATGCAAGTCTGCTAGCGGTAGCGGCACTCTTCTTGATAGGTTCATCATCATCGTCCCCCATCGTGACCTTCTTTTATCTCCTCTTCCCGTCCCCCAGAGCAGAGTAGCAGGCCAGATATTTATTTTTCAGGCCAACCTCTCTGCCTTTCCTATCAATAAACCCTCTCCCTCTCTCTCTCTAGTGTGATACTGTGGTACAAATATCTCGCTATCAGAATAATATCTGACCTTACGTGGGATGCACACATTGCTGATATAGCGCTCCTGCATTACGTTAACTGTTTTCTCTGAAAAGATGAATCCAATTTGCACGCACACGAACCACGCCCTTAGCACGTAAAACATTCATAAGGCCTATACAAAAATATGCTGACACTCTCTGGTTTCCGCAGTCAGTGACTAGCATCGTAAAAGCAGAAAAGGGCAGCACAGTACATCCTTGACAAATGTAAGCGCCCTGACTACATTTCTGGTCTTGTAGCTGTCTTTGGCTTTGTGCCTCTATAAACTAGAGCAAAGAACGTGCGATCAGATTTTCTGCAGCAACTGCTGCGTAGCACTTGGGTCAGTGTGTCAAAATTTATTACTTCTCTCTATCTCGACAAGCATGATACAGCATGTGCACACATTAACTATATTTGTATCGTAACAACATCTATGCGAAAACTGGATCACGCAGGCGCCCCGAAGGCCTGTTGCGAAACGGCGCACCGATGATGAAAGGCAGTCGTGTCCATTCTAAATCGCATTCGCTCCAGGGCCAGGGTTCAAGGGCGCACGGGTCCGACGTCAGAGACGACTGTCGCCAAGCGAGAACAAAGAAGAGTCGCCAGACATGAAAGACGCAATCACAGCGGCGGGGGCCACGTGGAAAAAGCTCTCATGCAAGCTTTATGCGTTCCGCAGGGCTTCTCTGTTTTCATAGTTTTTCGCCCCTTGCGCAGTTTCTTGCAATAAATTCTTAAATGAAAACCTCGCACTCGTTTCTTTTTTCTGCAGAGCGTTGACTTTTGTGAAATGTCATTTTTCAGCCACATGGCGATTCGTGTTTCAGGTTTATTTTTTGTGCATCATTACTTATGCGTCTTTTCTTTTTCTCTTTGTAAGCAGATTCGCGGTATTCAGTGGCCGCTGATGTGTTAACGGCTGTCACCCTTTGGTTTGACCGCTATTGCAGCTCCGACTCTATTTGGAAATTCATACCAAACGGCACGCGCAGTTATTGAACCTATGCACAGAAGTGGGTCTTCCCGCAGGGCTTTTGCGCTGTTTGGTTGACTCTTCTGCACAAAGCCCTGAGCTTGATAAGAATCGAAAACGTATATTTTATCGTGCGAAACTTTCAAGATACATCACATAACATGCTAGCTGCTCCCCTCTTGGACACCGTCTTTACGCTGACTGGCCTAGAAACATCACAATGGGGGGGAGGGGGGGGGGGACTTTTGCATGCGCAAAGTTTTCGCAGCTTTTCCCTCATTCGATTCAAACTGGTCACGGCCCCCCGAAAATGGACTCATGGTAAGTGAATGGCCGCGTCAAATAGACTCCGGGATCGACGCGAAAAAAAAACTATGTAAAAAGATTGCCGTTTACTTGTCAAACTGGCCGGTGAAGGCGACAACAGTATTGCATTTCTTGTCCTTTTCGCATTTATAAAGGCTTCATTTTCAGCGAAACTAGCGTCTTTTTCGTTAGAATGTGACGATCTATCGATCAACCGATAAAGCGCAACTTTGTTCTGCCTTAATATCTTTTTTAAAAAATTTTAGCTAGCGTTCCACGGGGACTTTCCTTGTCAGCTGTCACTGTTTTTTTCTAGTGCAGAACAAGTGTGCACAAAAACTTCTCTCTTCAGTCTTGAGGACACTGGTGCGATTTTCGGGCCTGATTTATTCAAAGTGTTTCTTTCTTTTTTTACGCTCCCAGCAAATAGCGGACGCGTTGTACAGGCTATGATCTGACATGAACTTTAAAAGTGTGGCTGCACTAAACGGACACAGAGAACAAACAGAAGTTGGCCAGTGTCGATTGGGTACCGGGTTCTAATCACTATCAGACAAGTCCCATTAAAAACACAGCATTAAAAGCTACAAAAAAGAAAAGAAATTCGCGTGTCGACATCGCATTTTCTCGGATCTCAGAGGCTGTGCCAAACCACCATTCACTTCAAAATGGTGGCAACTAGTCCTTTTTGGTTATGATTTCACGAGCTTCAAACGACTGGCTGGAAGATTTTTAAATGCAATTATCTCGGCAATAAATTAATATTTTGCTGCCAGAAAAACATTAATATAACCAAAAAAGTCAGAGAATCAATTTTCATTCAGAACAAACGAATGGAGTTGTCCTCGGTGCCCTTTTAGACCCAAGACACAGGTATTGTATTATAAGCAAATTTCTAAGCTAAATCATGGGACCGCTAGAAACAATGTTCAGATGTAAAATGTAGGCATCCTGCGCCATGAAAGATGGCGACGCGAACTAGTACAACGTCGTCTTAGTCTTAGAGAGAGAGAAAAGAATTTTAATGAGAAGAAAAAAGGAGAGGTCGGCTGGTCTTGTTCTTATGTTGTTTCAGTGACTACAAGGCACCCATAACTTGCTCTTGCGAAGTGGCACGTTGCTGCAACTACAGTGCGAGGCCACGCTTGATGCGTTTTCTGCGATCTCCTGGTGCGCGTGTATACTTTCAGCTCGCTAGAACCAGTAGATTACGCTCGTAGGTAACCACCTTCCACGACACCTTTTCTTCAACATCAACAAATAGATATAACGAACTATACCGTTCCTCGCAAGGATCCGTTCAGAATTTGCACTACAGTTATTAGTATCTGATCGTATTCGAGGCGTTCGAGCACGGCGAACACAACTTTGCAGTGGTGTAAAAACGCCTTCAGTGTGAAGGTACTGTGCGCTAAGGTCGGTTTCTCTATCGTATTTTATCGAGCACGTTTTCTTGGCGGAAATCGAACGCTGTATGCCCAAATATACTCACTTCTATACGAAGAACGCCGCAGCAGAACGTGACGAAAAGAAGAGTATGCACACATAGGTGACAATTTTGAACTTTAATGTATAGCTGCCAAACATACTTATGCATTTCTTTGAGGCTTAGAAACAGGACAGAACAGAAAATCGCAAGTTTTCGACATGAGAATGTATCTTTATGTTTAGTAGGCTACGTTTGTAAACCCTATTAAAAGTGATGCGCCCTGACTTACCGCCACCAAGGCTATGTGGAGCGTAACAGTAACTGACATTATCAGCTAGTGGTCGAACTACTGTTTCAACACCAAGGAAGGTCGTTTCAAGAAAGTACCACTAAAGTAAGGCTGGGTGCTTCTATGACAGGCATCCGCAGCAATTTTTTTTTTCCTGTGCTGACGTTGCCAACTGCAGAGCCAAATAGTTTCAATACTGCACATCGCCAGCGCTGTGCATGGTTTCACCTTCTCTGCCTATTTAAACAGACATTTCTCACACAACCTCGACCGCTGCTCTAATAATGGTATATTTGAGGTTTAACGCCCTAATGAGCTATGCGAGATGCCTTAGTGGAGATCTGCGGAATAATTTCGATTATATGGGGTTCATTCACCTCCGCAGACATTTCAGAGCGCACGAGTGTTTTGCGTTTCGCTTCAATCGTTATGCGGCCACTGCGGCTCCAGTTTGTTCCATGGACGCTTATCGCGCTAATGTCAGCGCCGCATTTCCCAAAAGATCGCCTTATGAAGCGCCCATGCATTCAAGCTCAGTTGGTTGTGAAATAAGAACCGAAAAACAGTGCAACAGCCAAGAATGTCAGCAGCTGCGTCGGTTGATGTGCACTATGGTATAGCACAGCACAGCGAAGAAACAGCGCAGGGTACGCACGGGCTATCTAATGGGTACAAGGTTTCACACGGCTTGGTGCTAGGCTTTTCAGGGGTGAAATGTTTGGAAAAACGGTCTTAGAATAACCTATTGCACTGACGGGTAAGTGATTCGTTTCGACGTCCAGAAACTTGAAAAGCTCGTGCGGTAAAGCCCACTTGTAGTACTGAGCGACGAGAGCTATATCGTCTTCTCTATCAAGGGGCTGAAACGGAGCTAGTAGAAACCTTGACATAACCTCTTTAACAGCACGAAGGGCACGACAACACAGAAAGAAAAAACGAGACACGAGGCCATAATAGCAACGGGAAACTTTACTGAAGCTGGACGTATTTAATGAGGTAAAACAGAAGTACGAAAAAAATCCTGCGGAACGCTTGGCGGTATGCAAATGTCGCTACTCCTTGTCACTGAAGCCGACAGATGGGTCGCTGACGCACTCGGTGCAATGTCATGAATGGCATACGCTTGGATGATTTCGCGCGTAATAACTTCTTTTTTTTTTGCCAAAATGGTGACGCTGCGCATCCTCTCACTGCATTCACACTTCTGTTTTGAGCCTTTCAATACGTTAAACTTGAGTAAAATTTCCGGCTGCTAGCAAATTCTAGTTATTGGTGCTTTTCTTTCTGCATTGCCGAGCTCTTCTGGCTGTTGCAGAGAATACCATGCCTTAAGTTTCTTGATCGTGCATTCTCTACACTGTGCTTTAGAAGCCATTCATCCTGTTTTAGAGGGCGAAACCGGTACGGTAACACGGCTTCCAGATGACACTCTCGTTGGGGCCGACAGTATGGTGGTCTCAGATGCGCTCCGAAACTGCAATAACTGCAGCATGCCATGTGGATGTCCCTTAACGCCATCGCATACTGGTGCGTTGCGGAGGCAGTATGCTGTGAGCAAGTCTAGGAGCACTTTTAGGTGTCACAAGATGTTCGTCACCGTCATCAGTTACCACATACTTACTTTGCATTTTCAACGGTTTTTTTCTTCAATCACTTTTCAAATATGAACTGATCATGCTTGAACAACTGCAGAAAACAACACGAATGCTTCCAAATCCAAGAGAAAGATCCCGCCCGCAGATGGAAGCACCGCACGGGAAGGCCATCCGACGAGGCCACCACTATACACGAGTTTTAAATAGGGCACGCAAACCGTGAACTGAAGGCCAGCAGAACCATTCTATGGCGGGAAGGTGCTGGCTTGCTGGACCACGGGGCATGCTCATACGGGGGCCGATTCTGCACCGGCGGATGACGACACGCATGCAGTCGTCAGCGCTTCCAAGCATTACTATTGCGAAGAACGTGTCCATCCCTGGGGTTCACAGATGACCACGGGAGGCACAAGACCTTTCCGAGTTCCTGCCTCTTAGAGTGCAGTGCTTCATTAGCCTTGCTTCCACAAATCAACCAACTGTATTTATTACTTAGGAGACTTTTTGATCAGACTCAACCTCACTAACTGCTTGTGGAAGGCGCTCCCCTGTCCATGCATGTGTCATCGCTATGGTATCCGTCGGTAAGGTCAGCAGTGAGGCGCCGTATTGTTCCAAGTATACTGCGAAGCGCTGGCGTTGCACTAATAATGGCGGAGTGATTTGCTCGGGGCATTTGGATCAAAATGTGTTTTATTGTGGACACTTATACCGGAGGGAAAGCAGTCTATGAAAGGCAGACACCAATCCGTGAACCAAGCAGTTGACGAAGATCCCTAATGAGTGTCTAATCAATCCCACTGTGGGGGGATTTGAAGAAGGCACAGGTCCGTTTCCCAAGCTGTTCTTCCTTTTTTTTTATCTAGACGGAAACAACATGTGAGAAGCTTACTCTTAATTTACTTGACGTGTCCATTGTAGTTCTCTATGTTGCGCATAGCGTACTCTGTGTCGCAGCTCTGTTTTGTGGTGCATTACGTCTGCAGATCTAGCGCGATTTTCACCCCTGGCCAAAAGCAATTACCGCGCCGCTGTCACGCACCAACCTCTCTTTTCATGTCTGTGCACAAGCACGCGAAAAGTATGAAACCGTGCCACTTACATCGGACCCTGAGGTTGACGGCGTTGCTTTCGCCCATGCCTTCGGCGTTGGTGGCGGTGCAGGTGTAGCGGCCACGGGCGTGCCTGTCCACCTTCTGCAGCACGAGTGACTGGTTGCTGACGATGAGCCCCGCCGACGTGTTGGTGGCCAGGTCGCGGCCCTCGAAGCGCCAGCCGATGTCACTCACCCACGGGCTGGCCCGGATGTCGCACTCGAGGAACACGTCGTTGCCCTCCTGGATGTGCTGGTGCCGCAGCTTGCTGCCCAGCCGAAGGTTCAGCTGGGGCACGTCTGCACGGCGAGAGAGATGAATCATTGGACCATGCTTTCGAGCTACGCGCTCCAGAGCAGCCGCAGCTTCTGGTGGATAGCAAAAGCGTGTTTCGGAAAGCTACAACACAGGATTCCATTCGCGCCCAACAGAAATCCTGTATTGGAAACGAAGTCATTTCTAATTCCTAAAGAATACGCCATGTTGAATTTAGTGCGAGTTCTAGGGTAAGTTTTTCTAAGGAGTGCAAAATGGTCGTATAAACGCAGGTAAGATTTCTTGTTACGAGAAGCGCCATTACCATTCTTCATTTGCGGGAGGGCCACCAAATATCGGCTGAGCTCAAAGAGCAACCTTTCTGCTGAATTTACGTCGCATGAGTAGCGAGTGCTTGACTTAACTTTCAGGTTTATTATTACAAGTCAAGTTTCGCTATAAATGCGGCCAACGGACAAGGTTGGCATGCTGATCTTAAGCGCAAAAAGAGGCTTGAACAGTCGTTCAGTCACCTGACGCACGACAGCTTGGCACTAAGCGTAACCTTCGCCAAATAAACAACAACGTGAGAAGTTTCTTGATAAAGAAGCTAAGCAAAACCTCGGAGGCACTTTTTCGGTGCCTCCTGGTACAGAACTTGATGCTGCCATTAGCATCCGGTCGTTCCCGGCACCGCATCACTGGCCAGCACTGTCACATGCTGGTGATGTTCAAGACTCCTTGCACGAAATACCGCACTGTCCTTTGACTGACCACTACGGATGGGAGTCTGGATGCAGACGAATGTGCCTGGCGCACAATGTCAGGCTCTCGGAAATGGACGTCATGAAAGATGACTTCCTCCTCCCAAGAGAGGATGGAACATTGCGGCACCACGCATTCACGCAGCCCCTTATAGAGAGAAATTTGTCCCGGGGGTTTCTCAAGGAAACGTACATCTACACACATATATGGGTCTGCACATACATACTCGCGCCAGAATTGAGACCGCGTTCCTGAAAGCTGCTGCCCCAGAAAATGTGAAGGAATACCATCACAAAGAACGCACAAAACGCAAAACAGAAATGCTCATAGAGCTTTTAATCATGTCTTGTTTCTAAAAACGTAATTTGGAAGAATGCATTCGTTGAGCCGGATATGGCCGGACACAGAAAGCGTCAGGGTTAGGTAGTTCCCTTTTTCATTTTCACATTTATCCGATGTCTGCGCTGAAGAGGTGAGACATTTTTCAACGCGGCACACACTTATTAATCATCATCATCACTGTTAATTATGTCGACTGCAGGACAAAGGCCACTCCCCCCAGGTAACCATGTCCAGAGGCGGCGGCGGCATCCTCTTTATCCTTACAAACTTTCTAATCTCTGCGATTATGTGGGGGCAATAAAAGTTGCAGGGCACACAATTAGATTTTGTCCGTGCAGTGCCAGCGGTTTTGCGGCAGGTACAGTACATGGGGAACGGAAATGGAGGAGGTGGAGCAAGCGAAGAAGTTTCCTTAAACATTATGTTCTCACTGGATGATTGAAAGATAACTATTAATCCACCCCACCAGGAATGTGACCAGGCACGTAGCCAGGAACCAGGATCGCCCTCGTAGCCCCCCTCTCGGATACTTGCCTGCGTCCCAGCCACTGTGCATTTCCAATTATGATGGAAATGCAAGATGGAGGCGGCCGCCAAGGCCGTCGATACATTGTGGAGCTGCCAGAATAAACAGGGAACAAAAGAGAGAAATACGGAGACGAAGACACGCAGCGCCTGTTCCTTCCGCAGGATGTCACCCACCGGTGGCGCGTGCAGGAAGCGAGTGTATGGAAAGCGCTCGACACAGAAAGAGGCGGCGCTTGAGCTCCCGTCCGCGCATGCAGAGAAGCGATACCGTGCGGTAAGCTGAGCACGGTGCCCAGACCGACCTGGCCGAGAGCGGTGCTAGCCTTATTATTGATCAGGATGCGAATGAAAGAAGGACGGATGATCTAAGGCAAGAGACGGCGTCTGATATCGCAGCGGAAGGAAGTCAGCCGCGACGGCCGCGGGATATGAGTCGTCGCCATCAAAGCCGGCTTCTTCGCTGTCGTTACAAGTATTTAGCAACAGGGTGCCAATTTCCGAAGAAGAACATCCTGATCTATCGCAGTAACGTACGGTTGAGATTCCTTGCAAGTTTTCCCAAGTAAACGCGGTCGAGGCTGAAAAAATAACGGACGCGTATGCTGTAATCTCTGCAGTTAAACAGCTGAAGAATCTTGCGCGGAAATCATGTTTGCCTAACGTGATCCAAACTGAACAGCTAAGAGTTAGTTTTTACAGGGTTGGCAGCAAACCAGGATGCTATAGAAGGCGCTGCGAAGGAACCAAACGACGAATGTTCGACAACAAATGCTTTAGGTCATGAGTTCTGCCTTTCTGAATATGTGTGTTTCTTCTCTGCGAAACCACCTAACAATCTGACAAAAATTTTCAAGAATGACACTGGACATTTATTTCAATACTACATCGATTTATGCCGAGCTCCCAGCGGGAACTGTGGAAGGCGATGTCAGTAGGTCCACACAGCAACAAACCTTTATTCAGGTGCAATCTTCCAAGGCGGAAGCTGCAGGAAGTAAAATTTCAAACTGAGAACCGTGAAAATAGATGTGAACACACAAAAAAGCAGCCTTTCGACAGCTAAAGGAAGCAACTTCTCTGCTGTCTGGTGAGCACAGTTAGCGGCGAATGAGGAGGCCGATAAACGGAGATGAACGTCCGCCGCCTGAGAGCCAAAGATAAAGCCCAGCGTGCCGACTTTCGTACACGTGAACAGGCGGCCCATCGAAGACATGAGTTCACCTGCTCTTCTTGCTTGTCTGCAGCAGTAGCAGCATCGCACAGCGAACTCTCTGAGGCCCCGCACGTCGTAATATCCCAGACAATGACAGGTGCCCTGCGTTCACGAAGAAAGGAACACAAATACCAACCAAGGTGACCTGCCAGACTAACGCTAGCGGTGAGCGCTAGCGTGGGGGTGAGCGCTAGCTTTGGAGGACACAGATATGAAGAGAACAAAAAAAAATGGAGGTGCTTGAGCTCTGGTTAAACCCGGAGTAACGCGATAGCTACAGCTGGCCGAGTGGAACTTTCTCAGTTAAATTACAAAGTCACTCTTTCGCCGCTTCGTCCCACTTAATACGGCGCATGCGCGCAGCTGTTGCAGTTCAGTTTCGCCGGCGCGCCGCGCCGCCAGCAGCAGCAGCTGCTCCGCATCACGTGACCAGCCACGTGGTTAGCCACAGTTTCTCACAGTTTTATCTGCGATTAGTTGTGAATATTGAGTGCAAGGCGATAACTCGTTGTTCTCATCATCCTGGCTTTACCTGCGTGCTCGTATGTGTTCGTGTTTCACTACTGCTATGCGTGTTTAACAACTCCGCATCAGCAGCTGCTCCGCATCACGTGACCAGCCACGGCACCGCGCCGCCGGCAGCTCCTCCTCACCACGTGACCATCCACGTGACAGCGTGGCGGCGCCGCCACCGCCACGGCGCTGCCACGCTGAAAGCTGCAAATGCTACCGTAATGTAGCTATAGCTACCAAACGCAGAAATATGCTTGCTGTCTCTTATTGTTTTAACGCCAAGCAAGTCGTACGCAGAACTGCAGCTGAGTCGGGAAGCAAGCAAACGTTACGTTGGAGGACAATGGCCATGCTTAATGCTGCGATCGAGAGTATGAGAAAACGAAGAAAGCCTAGATTTGCTAACGGTGTGAATAATTTATGATTGCGCGAGAGTGCCGTGAAAAACGAATGGACCGCAGAAGGAATGCCAAAATTTTCTCTATAACGAAGTGGGCGGTGACACAAGTCATAACCATTGCATATACATATGAATACCTCTATTTCATGCTATTTCACTCTGATCGCAATGTTCAAAGCATCCTATTCCAGAGTTTCTCAGCGCTGGTACAGGAATATTTCAATAATGGAGTATTTAATTACTAATACTCACCCTCCCATGCACCGCCATAAGGTTACAAAGTCCAAAAGGACGAAAAGCGAACCAGATGGGCGCAAGACACGCGAGGAAGCCTGAAGCCATGACAGCGTCACACAATCTAGCGTGCAGAAGCCCAATATTTGCAGAACAGAGTGGACAAACTCTGCATGCTTACGCAGAAAATGCACCCAGAAGGAATGAACGGAGTAAAGCTATCTGTGCCTCATATACTCTAAATGAATCCTGTGTGTACTGTGGAAACATATGCCATGCTCCAGCTTCGAAAATATTTTGACCAAATCAGAAATGTCATCCCATTTGCGTCTCATAGGGATTGCAAAAAGTACTGCTCCTATTATCGAGCCACTAGCTACAAGTTTCTAAGCAGGTGTTCTCAGGAGGAAAGCTTGACATTTGCGCAGCTTTCAGCCTCCGCGCATACACATGTACTGCTGGTGTCTACTGCGTGTCTGATATGCCGCGGTGTCAGGCACTGTACCGAAGACCGGCGGACACAAGCCGCCCATGGCGCCGCCAGTGATGCTGGGGCGGGCAACCCACTGCGCCATGGCGTGATTCCTTTCTTTCAAAGACACAGCACTCAAGTGTCCAAATGTGTTTACTGTGTGCCTTCTCGTTTTTGCCGCCGTATGATGGGTTAAGTAGGTACGAAACGAGTAAAAAATTCTTTGGAGTATGAAAAAAAAACGCTGAGCCTTTAAACTGGTTGGGTGACAGTGGATGTTTTGTTAATATAATAAAATCTTATCTTCGGATTGTTGCACAAAAAAAAATGAATCCCTATCAGATATTTACACGTTCCCCTGAGTGCGTGTCCCTCTTTAAGACAGGAGAAGTCACAATCAGCGTTCATAGAGCTGTGATAGGACCAACGAAGCGGAACCCGTAGTTGTGGTTCCGTGCCCTTCAGCGTTCAGAGATACGCGTCACAGTGGCATCGTACCGGAAGAGGCAGGCACACTCACAGTGGACTTCGAGCTTCCATCCGTCCTCGATGGCGCTGCCGGCGATGAGGGCGTTCTCGGCGCGGCACGACAGCTGCTTGCCGGAGTCCTCGCTCACGGGCACGAAGGTGAGCGCGCTGGTGCCGTTGGCCTGCGAGGCGTTCATGCGCACGCCGGCCTTCCACCACTCGACCACTGCCGGGGGCCTCGAGCCCGCAGAGCGGCACCGCAGCGTCACGGGCTTGCCCGCCGACAGCGGCCGCGGCTCACCCTCGATCCACACCGACAGCGGACGGACTGCACAGCACAGGTTATGACATTTAAAAAAAATGTACTATTTTTTTATTGCCGCGTTCAATGCATGGTAAAGACAGGCGCCCGCCAGGTAGCGGCATTACAGAGAGGCAGCAGTTACGCAATGGTTGATGCGTACAAAAAATAGAGAGAGGCAGCATATAAGGCTTCATGTTCTGGAAAGAAAGCACTTTGTACGGCGAGGCGTTCAAAATTCACGCTGCGTAACACTAAAACGTGTTATTACAGTGTCTGCTGAGAATTATTCGTAATAGATGGCTCTCGTCGGGAAGTCCATGCTAAAATGCACACGAACCTCTTGTCAAAACAGGGATGTAGTCACACAAGATTGGATGGCTTGAATCGCGACAGACCCTATGTACACAATGCCCCATGTCTTCTAGGTGTCCAAGTATATGGAAGAACACAAGAGTGGTCATGAAGAAAAGTAATGGTAAAGGCCAGAGTTGGTACGTTAATATACTTTTCCTGATTATCTATCCCACTGCTATCAGCTTTGCTGAGTGGCCCATGCCCTAGATGGAGGCAGTGGTGGGTGGCTTTGCCTCACCGGTAACAAGCGGTGAGGAGGATAAAAAAAGAATAGAATTGAAATGGTAGCTTACAGTTGAGGTCGACGGTGACGCTGGCGGAGACCGGGAAGGAGATGTTGTTGTTGGTGGCCAAGCAGGTAAAGGTGGCCATGAGGTCGTTGCGGCCCAGCGAGGGCAGCAGCAGCTCGTTCCTCGATATCCCCTGAGAGGTCACGTTGTACTGGTCGTCCAGAAGGAACGACTCCCGCCACCACGTGACCACCGGCGGAGGACTGCCTGCGATACGCAGTCACAAAGCTATACCCTTAATGCGCCGAGACGGCCGGTGCGGCTCTATAATTTCCACAAGCTAGCCTATTTCAGCGAATCCGGACAAGAGTAAGGATAACCGATGAATAAGGTTTTATCCAATGGCAGCGTTCAAGTCATAGTACAAAATTAATCAGGCCGGTGCAACACAACGAGCCAATGTATTGATTCACATTTCCGCACAAAGAAAGAGACAGCTACCCAGGATGCAGAGTGGCACAATTTACTGTAATTGAGGTAGAAAAAGACATCTGAATTAAGTGATGTAAAACAAATAATATATCGCGGTAGACGTCTACATATTGAATTAGCCCAGTTGATAAAGGAATGCAAAGAAGCTGAGGCAGAAATGTAGGCTGTAGACTTTTCAAAGTTGCCACATGAAGAAAACTGGCATTGTGCTAGCCCGATATCCTCTGCTGGTGCGATTATAGGTGCTCTATATTTGGTCGAAATCCGCTGCGCAGTTAAAACCGATTACGTTCTTTAGCAAGTGCGTAGCCATTTGCTGAAATTTAAATTTTAAATATGTACTGTGACGCCGCTCAACAATGGGAGTGAAACGTGAGAACGCCAAACTGGAGACGAATTTCTATGTCTGAAAGCATGACATAATTGCGTGAAGCATCTTTGGAACATATACTAGGAAACCGCAAGTACTATTCCGAACCCATGCAGAAAAAAAAATTGTCTGCGGTTTAGCTCTGGTTAACCCTAGTTGAATTGCGGAAGCTTCGTTTCCTCGGCACGTCGTCTATGCAGCGTCTCATTCCTACGTTCTAGAGAGCTCAAACCGGTCTCTTCCGAAGTTGAAGAGTCACTCCGGGACGCGGCACGACTTCTAGCCGCATCTTCGTTACGACGCTTCTCAAGTCGTGCGGCGCGTTTTTCTGGCGTCTCTTGAGCGCGTTGTCGCTTCCTCGCTTCATTCGGTTGTTGTTTCGTCTCTTTCGAGCTCTCCATAACGACTACAATACACTGCTGTTGTCGCTGTTGTTGCTGACAGGAAGAAAAAGAAAGAGCACGGGCCTGCCTACTGGCTCAAGCCGAACCACGCTCGCTGCCGCGTGCTGAAAGTAGGTGAGTTAAAGTATAGGAGAGCAAAGATAGAAAGAAAAACTAGGTGCGCGCTATTATGCCCCGGGCCGATGCCCGAGGAAGATTCACTGAGGTGAAGCGCATATATATATAATATATCACCAAAAATTGCAAAACATAATAGGGCGAAAAAGGCTGGTCCTCAAGCCGAAACGTCGTGAATTAAATCCTGTTATGTTTTTCATTTTTTGGTGATTTTATATTATATTTACCAAATCAGCTGCCAGAAATCACTTTTGGCGCGCACACACACACACACACGCACACACACGCACGCACGCACACGCGCGCACACACACGCACGCACACACACGCACGCACACACGCGCACATGCGCACGCGCACACACGCGCACATGCGCACGCGCACACACACACACACACACGCACACACACACACACACACACACACACACACACACACACACACACGCACACACACACACACACGCGCGCGCACGCACACACACGCACACACACACACACACACACACACACACACACACACACACACACACACACACACACACACACACACACACATCCTGCGAGAGGCGACACCTCCTCTCCCTCTACCCCAGCGGAGCACATCTGGTGGAGCGAGCAGCGACGGCAGCGGCATCGACGGCGGCACCGTCTATCGGAGCGCGGCTGCGGCGTTGCTAGGCAGCGGCGGCTCAAGGTTGTTCGTGAGCCCGCGCATACGGCTGTAGTGCGCGATGAGCCGAAATGGCTCGCTGGCTGGAGTAGTAAAGCTTAAAGCGAAAGCCGTTAACCCCAGCTTAAAGGGACGCTGAGAACCCTTCCCAACTTTTGTTCATAAATATCGATGATATGATTCATTCGGAGCATCTGTATGTTGATGCTTGTCGCGCAGTAAAAGACGCATTTATTTTTGTAAGAACTGCACTTGCAGTTTTTCATCCGCTAATTGAAACTCCTGTCATCTGCGCCCTAAATGACTCCGTGATCGCCTTTTGAAATTGCATGGCGGTGTATCCTAGCCCCTAGATTCCGCGGCTAAAAAAAAAGACTGTGTTCTGGAGGCCCCGCGGGTCTTATTTTTTTTTTGTATAAAATCGGTCGACGATGTTGACATCTGTATTTCATTATTTCGGTGGCTTTTCTAGCTCAGAGGGCCTCCGTTTTTTTTAAAGTAGCGCCTGTGTTGTTAGAATGCGGCAATCTATCTTAACAGGCCAGCTTAAATTTGTCCATAGAACATACACAATTATTTTCTGCATAAGAAAAGATTCAGTGGTTTTAATAAGAAAAACAAAGCACGCTGCCCCGCTTCATGTCACACAGGTATACATTATGTGATCATGCTGTGGCAAACCACTGTCGGCACGTACATTGAGGCGTGTTATAGCGCTTTAGTCTCTTGTAGCTGCATATTAACAAGACGTACAGCGTGAAGAGTAAGTGAATGCCAGAGTGCTCGCGGCTTTACTCTTCAAACAGATTCTGAAACAAACATTACCTCCGTAAAATTACTACCAACGCACGTTTTGAGGACAGAGCACGAGCAAGGAATTAAGTGCTGTTATGTAACTTGAACGTTTCGTAAGCGAAAGAATGTCCCGTATAAATCATCATTACTAGCCCAGCTACGACCACTGGAGGACATAGGAGGCCTCTTCCAGATCCCTCCAATTAACCCCGTCGTGGGTCAGCTTAGGCCACCATAGCCCGGCAGTCTTCCTAATTTCGTCAACCCTCCAGAACACCCCTTTAACCAGAGGGATTAGAGACCTTTAGCATAGCGCGTGTCACCGCTGGTACCGCTTATCCCGTACCGGGCGCCGCCACTGCGCATGCACCGGTTGCCCTGAGGACGCCAGGAGGCTACAGGCATCTGCCACCTGCACACACGCCTGTCACGTCGGGGCTAATCACCGTGTGCGCTCTGGCCGCTCTCAGTGCGCGGTGAGCGGTAGCTTTTGCGGCAAGCGCTATGCTAAAAGTCTCGATTATCGGTTCGGTGTCTTCTGCAGAACATGTCCTTCCCTGTCTATTTCCATTTCACCAGCAGCTAATAGGAGTACTTCATATTTCCGCATTAGTGAGGCAAAGTGCCTAACGTAAATATAAAACGATGGGAGACGGAATTTATTCGACTGAAACTCTAGCCTTAACAGGTAGTTTCATAAAGAAATATTTTTTGTCCGCTCTCACCATTCATACCTGTCTATAAGTGATATCTTCTTTATGTTGCAGTAAAGTCTATAGGAGTGTTTTTCATGTCAGCTCCTAAATCTAATACTACACCATGTAGCACTGTATCTAAACCCGTCTTTTTTATTGTTGCATACAGTGTGGGTATTTTTTAGTTATCGGAAGAACCTTGTTGTGCTATCAGTAATTTACTTAGAAGTCCTGAAGATTGTCTTCCATTGAAGCTGGTACGAGTCTTTGATGTATCTAAACCCGTCTTTTTTATTGTTGCATACAGTGTGGGTATTTTTTAGTTATCGGAAGAACCTTGTTGTGCTATCAGTAATTTACTTAGAAGTCCTGAAGATTGTCTTCCATTGAAGCTGGTACGAGTCTTTGAATGCATCCTAAATTTTAACGTACGGATTCACTTTATGAATACAATGGCGGTACATTTCGTACAGTTTATTTTTAAGTATCCAGGTGATCTGCTCAGCGCAAGGGTTGCCGAGATATCAATGTGCACGCTGACCTCTTTCGGTCTTGAGCGTGCACGTGTGACATTCACTTACCTCCTTCGACTTGGCAAACCAGCAGCAAGCGGTCTCCCTCGTTGTACGGTCCGATGATGCTCTTGCTCGGAAGGATCTCCCCGTTCTGGTCTGTTATGATGGGCTCGTTGGGGGGCACTGCAATGGGCGAGCAAAAGTTACAGAAGAGCCGCATACAGGACCCTAGGCTGGTGGAACACTGGAGCAATGCACGCCTCTTGATTTCACTTTACGAAAGAAAATGAAGAAACCTGTCAGTCACATCTCTTTTCCTCTCCCCCCCCCCCCCCCCCCCGAAAAAAAAAGAACAGTAAAAAATTAACGAAACTACTCAGAATGTGACACAGAACCACTTATGTAAAATGCAATGGCAACCAAGACTGGAATAGTGTGGTGTCAATTTCACCATTGCGTGTGTAGTTATACTTCATGGACCATTACATCTGAGGTTTGAAACATCAGGTAGGAACCTATCTTTCAGAGACAGTACAAATGTTGCACAGTTTTGTTCAGAAAAAAAAATCTTCTAAATTAGCGTTATTCAATATTCGTTACGAATGCAGAATAATTAGAAAGCATTTGGTGGTAGTGATTGAGCATTCGTAGTAACTCTGGGGTCTTTCTGCTCACACAAATTCAGTAAAACAGGATTGTAGAACACATTTCAAGACAACGTGGGTTGAAAAGCCACCTAACATGCATGAGGAATATATCCATTCAACAAAAGAGACCATCGCTTCTCGGAGGAGAAAGAAAGGCGGAAAGGTTAACCGGGAGAAGAAACTGATTCGTTGCCCTGCATGCACCAGGGAAAATGGGATGAGATGATATACGGGTGAAGGAGAAAAGGGAAACAAATTCACCCCACCGTGAACATTTCCTTTTGGCGCAGGCAACGCCACTTTCTCGAAGAGAACAGTTGTGGTTCTCAATAACATTGCAACACTTCTAGAATATTAGAATGATTTTGCGTCAGAATAGCAGCGGCGTTCATAAGGACCACTGAACACATCGCATTATTACGAACTACAGCAGCGACGAGACATCTACGGGCCCGTTGTTGCCATTTCAACATTTCAGCGCGTGTCCGTAAAATACCAATTCTTGCCAACAAAATACGCCAACCCGGCTACAGAGATTTCGCTGGCTGCAACAGTCGACTAAAACAGTCGACAAAAGCGCGGCTTCGGCCGCTTTTCCGGGCATTGGTGCTTCTACGTGCAACTGGCATCGTTCAAGTTCTTGCGGCGTCGTTGACACGCTGCATAAGCTCGGTTGACATTGATTTCCCTACAACTATTTGCCGGTGGAGATGACATTCCCACCAGGGCTTTTTATTCTGTGTTTTCCATGCTTCTTCGAGACAGGTATACCCCCTATAAAAGCAAAGATGACAGCTCACCAATGCGTTCAGTGAAAAGGCAGGAAACAGCGAAATGCAAACGGAACAAAGAGAGCAGGCGTCAGACGACTGCGCTGTTGAGGAAAAACGTAAGAAACGCCCGGCATGTGGCTGTAGCTAAGAGGCTGACCCAGAAAACAGGAGTAGAGCAATAGGCACAGAAGATAGTGCCCGATATAGGGTAAAGGGAATGCACTGAAGAATAGAGAATTGAGAAGACAGACTACTGCGCGGGCGTCTGTCGTCTATTTTTCTGTTTGTCCCGTTTTCTTAGGGCAGTTTCACGTCTTTTCACCATCCCCTGTGTCTACAACCACCACCAAACGTCGCCAACCAGCCCGTGTCAGGCCTCTCTTTCTGGCAATGTGTCGCGTATTCCCCGCTTTACCGTCCATGGGCAATCACTCAAGATAGCCCGAACAGAACAGGAGCTCGTGCCGAACTCTCGTGCATCTAGAAATGAAAGACAGTTCTTGCCAGTTTAATAGCGAGCGTCTTGAGTACTGCCATCAAAACTCAGTTCAGTCTACGTGGCTGGAAATGGCATTCTCTCTTTTTTTTTAAGTGTAGTGCTGTCCTACACGCACTGTTTTTTTTTTTTTTGAACAAGCGCCGGTTTATTCTAATAAACACATTACCTGATGCCCACAATAGGCTTCGCTGTTAGTTATATCTCTTAAGATTTGTTGCATGTCACGGACATATGGACCATCTTTATAGCTATATCTGTACTGACTGCCGAATAATATTGTAATATGAAGCACACAATAGTATTTTCAAGGATAAGCCCGCATAATTTTGATAACACATACATACGCCTGACATGCAACAGCTGCTTTTATGTTTTTTATTATTTTACTAATTTATTTATTTACACATACTGTTGCCTTCCGCAGCAAGACATAACAGGAGTGTGTACATATAAATGCAAACAGGTTACAGGAATGCGCCCAAAATAAAAAGTATAAATCAGAAACATCTTCAGCACATGTGACTGGGTAATCGATTGGCAAATTCAGCATGTGGCAGTGCACGAAGTGACCCATCCAGTGAGTTCCATACTTCTATGGTTTGGCTGAAAAAAGAATATTTAAAAGAATGTATTTATTTATTTATTCATTTACCCACAGCGCCACAGTGGCATTACAGTTGGGGAGGGGGGTAAGTTGTACAAAGCAAAAAAGAATTATTACAGGGGCAGTCACAATAACAATGCAAACACTTCATTGTCAGTAATATTAACAAGAAATGAAGACAAAGCATTCCATTCTCGAACAGTGTGAGGAAAAAACGACATCTTGAACATATCGGTTCTTGACATGAATTCGCGCACTTTATGGTTGTAATCAACCCGCTCGGATCTGTAGTGTGGATGATGAAAAATGTACTTATCCCTAGGAATAGCAATCAAATTGTAATATGTATTATGAAAAAAAATTAAGCCTTTGCTTTCTCCTTCTTACTTCAAGGGGTTCCCATTCTAATTCTTGTTTTATGTCAGACACACTAATGTATTTACTATAATTCCCAGAAACATAGCGGGCCGCTAAGTTCTGAACTCTTTCTAATTTTTGTCTGTCGGTCTTTGTCGGCGGGTCCCATACAGTACAAGCATATTCTAGCGCGGACCTATTATACGTTTTAAATAGTAAATCCCTAGAGTATTGCGGAAGCGTTCTCGTGTTACGGCGCAAAAAACCCAAAATTTTGCAAGCTGTAGCGGTACTGTATTTAAGGACTGTAGCGGTACTATATTTAATGGGCTACTGCGTCAAGTGCATGGTGCAGAAGGGTTAGTGGGATTAATTGGGGCTTGTATGGATATGAAGCCGTTGACAACCTTGTGAAAAAGAATGGTGCGGTCACGCATGCGTCTGTGCGCAAGGGAAGGAAGTGATAAGATGGCAGCATGAGCTCAAAGAGCGAAAAAACTGTAATAACGCCTATAAATAAATCTGATTGCTGTTCTTTGAAGAAACAAGTTTTTTTTTACATCACGCCTATGATAGGGTGACCAAACAGCACACGTATACTCAAGAATTGGTCTTATTAGGCACTTATATGCGGTAAGCTTGCACTCTTTTGGGGCAAGTTTCAGACAGCGCTTTAGGAAGCCCAGTTTCCTGTGTGATTTGGAGCAAATTAGGTAAATATGCCTATGCCACTTTAGATTAGGTGTGTATGTTACTCCCACATACTTGTATTCCTTTACTTGCGATAGGTAATTAGACCTATTTTTATAAGTGTACTTAAATCGGTCTTTTTTTTGTTCGTAAATGTCACAACAGTTTGCTTGAAATGAATGAACATTTGCCATTTCTCACTCCAATCGCAGAAAAGTGAAAGTGCTTCATTTAGTTTCTCTATATCAAGATTCGATGAGATATCAAAATAAAGGCAGCAGTCGTTGGCATATAATCGAATTTTAACCTGGAAGTCACCGAGAGCTGTAATAACGTCGTTTATATAGATAATAAATAAAAGTGACCCTATAACAGACCCTTGCGGCTCCCCAGGCCTTACCTTAATGCTTGATGAATCTTTTTTTAATGCGGATTTAACGTCACAAAGGGACTCAGGCTATGAGGGACGCCGTAGTGAAGGGCTCCGGAAATTGTGACCACCTGGGGTTTTTAACGTGCACTGACACTGCACAGTACACGGGCCTCTATAATTTCACCTACATCGAAATTCGACCGCCACGGCCGGTATCGAACCCGGGTCTTTCGGGTCAGCAGCCAAGCGCCATGACCACTTAGCCATGGCGGCTTCAATTGAATTATTAGCTTTTGGTGACATATAGTATCAAAGTCTATAAAGATGGCATCGATCTGTTTTCTAATGCTCAGCGCTGAAGTGACGTCGTGCGCGAATTCAACGAGTTGTGAGATGGTGGAAAATCCTGCACGGAAGCCATGTTGTGCATTGTACAGGATGTTGCGCTCGGTTAGATATTGGAGAATGTCATCATCATCATCATCATCATCATCAGCCCTACTACACCCACTGCAGGGCAAAGGCCTCTCCCATGTCTCTCCAATTAACCCTATCCTTTGCCAGCTGCATCCACCCTTTGCCTGCAAACTTCTTAATCTCATCCGCCCATCTAACCTTCTGCCGCCCCCTGCTACGCTTACTTTCTCTTGGAACCCACTCCGTTACCCTTAAAGACCAGCGGTTATCTTGCCTTCGCATTACATGCCCTGCCCAAGCCCATTTCTTTCTCTTGATTTCGACTAGGATGTCATTAACCCGTGTTTGTTCCCTCACCCACTCTGCCCGCTTCCGATCTCTTAACGTTACACCTATCATTTTTCTTTCCATGGCTCGCTGCGTTGTCCTTAACTTAAGCTGAACTCTTTTCGTTAGCCTCCACGTTTCTGCCCCGTAGGTGAGTACCGGTAAGATTATGCTGTTGTACACTTTCCTCTTGAGGGAAATTGGTAAACTGCCACTCATGATCTGCGAGAATTTGCCATATGCGCTCCACCCCATTCTTATCCTTCTAGTTATCTCCCTCTCATGATCCGGATCAGCTGTCACTACCTGCCCTAAGTAGACGTATTCCGGCACAATTTCTAGGCTCTCGCTGCCAATTGTGAACTGTTGTTCCCTTGCTAGGCTGTTGAACATTACCTTGGTTTTCTGCATGTTAATTTTTAGACCCATCGATCTGCTCTGCCTGTCTAACTCGTTGATCATGATTTGCAGTTCACCTCCTGAGTGACTCAGCAAGGCAATGTCATCAGCAAATCTCAGATTATTTAGGTATTCTCCATTTATTCTTATTTCCAACTGTTCCCAATTCAGGCCTCGAAATACCTCCTGCAAACATGCGGTGAACAGCATTGGCGAGATCGTGTCTCCTTGCCTGACGCCCTTCCTTATTGGAATTTTATTGCTGACTTTATGGAGGACTATAGTAGCTGTGCAGTTGCTATATATATCTTCCAGTATTTTGACATAAGGCTCTTCTACCCCCTGATTACGCAATGCCTGTATGACTGCTGAGGTTTCCACTGAGTCGAATGCTTTCTCGTAATCAATGAAAGCTATATATAGAGGTTGGTTATATTCTGCGCATTTCTCTATCACCTGATTGATGGTGTGAATATGATCTATTGTAGAATATCCTTTACGAAAGCCTGCCTGATCATTTGGTTGATTAAAGTCTAACGTTGCCCTGACTCTATTAGCGATTACCTTAGTAAATACTTTGTAGGCAACGGATAGTAAGCTGATCGGCCTGTAATTTTTCAAGTCCTTGGCGTCTCCCTTCTTATGAATTAAGATAATGTTTGCATTCTTCCAAGCTTCTGGTACAGTCGAGGTCATAAGGCATTGCGTATACAGGGTGGCTAGTTTTTCTAGCACGATGTCCCCTCCATCCTTCAACAGATCTGCTGTTACCTGATCCTCCCCAGCTGCTTTTCCCCTTTTCATTGCTTCTAAGGCTTTCTTTACTTCATCTTTCGTTACTGGCGGGATGACGCGGGAGAATGTATTTATGCGGTAAAATTTTCGGAGCCCGTGACTGTGCCGTCCCTCATAGCCTGAGTCGCTTTGGGACCATTTAGTGTCATCATCCAGACGACAACCAACACGATGAACAAAATCAGGGCGCATTTAATCATATCTACGGGAAAAGATTACGAAGGATGCTGAAGCCTATATAGTCTCCCTATTCCCAAAACAGTCTTATTGTGAACAAGTGACCCGTATGGGAGCCGAAACGTCATTTTCGTTTTTGATTTGGTCAGTGACCCAGTCTTCATGTTAACACCATTTAGTATGACCGGTATGAAAGAGAGTGCAGCTGCAGAGCTATAATCACGACCTGTTCTTTTTTTTTTTTTACAGCGATAGCTCTTAGTAGCTCATTCTTCAGTGTTTTTACACGCCGTTGCCGTCATCTGCGTCCGCAGCGTCATCTGCCATTTGCCACCTGCCTCGGTTGGCTGGTGGCAAAGTGGAGAGCGGGAAATTCCACTCTCCACTTTTCGAAGAGAAGGAGGAGAGGGAAGATGTAGAGATGCTTGGAGGGGTGGCAAAATGTAGACAGTAAATCGCCCTCTACATTTAGGAGAGAGAAGGGAGAGGAAGCAAAAGGAATTGAGAAAGTGGGAAGCAACGGGTGGCTTGGGCACCCGCCTAGTCTAGCGTTGCCACGGCTGCAGGGAGCAGTTGATTCGAAAACCATCGAAACACACAGAAGAGTACCACTTTTGTCCGATTTTGCGAGAAAAAAGAAACAGAACGCGTCTGTGCAGATTATTTGCTGTCTCACCAAAGCTCACGCTCAACCATTCGCGTTAAACGCTCGTTACCGTCCTGCGATTTTTTTTTTAATTTCTAAAGTTTGAGTATAGCTACTGCTGTTTCGTAAACTCAAGCTGCGAGGAATTTTGTAGAGCTGAATAGAACTAAGCCGACTGAATACTGCGAGAAGCGCCTCAGAAGCGCCAATGTTGTCGTCACTTCAAAAAGAAAAACGGGTATCGTTAACGAGCATAGGCGCGCAACATGTGTGAAAGCAACGAGGCTACACCGTTAAGTGGTAACAACATGTGGCAAGAGTGCTCCGAGTCGGAACAGCGATTTTCGACGACGTATGTGTTGGTCTCTCATTGCATGCTCTCTAAAGTGAGCGGAAAAATTTCAGAGTACCGCGATCCTTGTCTCCCCACCCCCGAATTTGAAACCCTCATGGCTGCCATTGACTGGGGTTCCCAGAAATATAATCGTATCCGTGGCCTTCTATGTATTCCCGTTCGCAGCCTCGTTATTATAAGTGATAATTTAAACATCTACGAGGTTGGCACAGCTAACTTCGATGATAATGCAAGCGTACACTCAGAACAAACTGAAACCAAAATTTTCGTAACGCTTGAAGCAACACCTTGCGCAAGTATGTGCTGGTTCAAGAGGAAAGCCCAGAGGCTGTGGAAGCTCGCCTCTATTAAGATCACTGCAAATGATGGTGTTTGCTGCCTTGGGAACATTGGGCCGCTGCACAAAAGTTATCCAATGACTGTAATGCCCTCCAGGAGCTGCACTCATGCTTTCCTCAGAGAGTTACTACAGCAGCAACACACCGACAGCTGCAGGCACTCTGCCATGCACACGCTTTCCATACTCCTGTTAGGCGAGTTTGCAGCACATATCGCGTAACATCTCGACAGCCAGCCTTTGCAGTGCGTGACAAACACAGGGTGCACTAGTATGGCAACAAGGACCTTTACAGTTCACCTGGCTCTAAATGGTACCATGATGGCCGCTACTGTCATGAAACTTTGAAACTGTGCTCGTCCAACGATTTAAAGGGGCTCTGAAAGGGGCTCTAATAAAGTTGCAGTATGGCTGGGATGTTGAAGCACGCCTCCTCACGAATACTGTCCAGCAAGAAATGTTCTAATGCGCTTTGTAGAAGCTGAGTTATCTGTATTCAGAATTCGAATTTCCGCGTCTTCGCGCTCTTCCCTCTCCTCTCGTCACATTTTGCACGCTGGAAGGTCGGCGCTCCTCAGCCGGCCCCACCTCCGGGGGTGAAGCTTCCTGACCCCCCGGAGCTACGCGGCTAAATGGCCGCGGTCTTGGTAGCTGCCTGACGTCTGAAAGAATCTAACCAGAAGCCGCTTCTCAACATGTATACGCAGATGCGAGCGACGGAGGAGGGAGCGAGCATGAAAAAGTCGCCGGGAAGGACTCGCCAACTTTCGCGCGTGATTGTGGGTCCTCTGCTGCGTGTAGAAGTGTATTATTTGACCCAGGTTTTCATGACACCACAATGCAGTGATTGAGCGAGTTGATGTGCTTTCCTCGGAAGGTGTTTCAGAGACCCTTTAAGACCCTTTAAATATACTTTTTCGAACCCCGTAGAAAATCTGTTACGCGTCCCAATTGGACTTATTTTTGGAATTGTGGCGGAGAGTGTGAAGGTTGCTTCACTTCCCCCACCGGTTGGCCCGGTATTGCGCTGCCTCTGGGATCGGCCTTGTTTTTTATACCGGGCGTCTTTACTATCCTGTCTATCTATCCCAGCTTTCAACTCTCCTACTATTCGCACGTGGTAGCAATTGTGGCTCGGCTTAAACCAGTGGGCAGGCCTGTGCACTTTCCTTTTTCTTTCTTCCTGGCAACAACAGACAGACAGAAGACCGGGATGCCTATAGGAGCACAACATTTTCTCCAGAGTTCACTCTGTTGGTTGAAAGAGCAGGTCTCGGCGCACGTGAGGGTCGGCACTTACGAATGACCTTGAGCAGGACCTCGTAGTTGCGCGTGCGCGCCTTGCGGAAGTCCACCCGGCAGCGGTAGAGCCCCTCGTCCTCCTCGTGCACGGGGTAGAGCTCGAGCGCGGCCTGCTGTTCGGCGCCGGGCTCGAGGCGCAGGTAGGCGCGGTGTCCCAGCCAATCGGCGGGCGCGTGGTGTGCCTGCGCCAGCCGGCTGCGGCGCGCGTCGCACGAGTAGATGGGCGTGGTCGAGTCGTCCTTGTACCAGAGCACCAGCGACACCTCGTCGTCCGTCGTGTTGGGCGTCATGTCGCACGGCAGCGCCACCTTCTCTCCCAACACGCCCACCACGTGCACGCGCGGCTCCTCTGCGAGAGACGAGAAAAGAATGTCGCTGAACACTTCCCAGCAAAGGAGCAGCAGCAGTAGAAGGCACAACGTTTGGGACCCACTGGAAGAACTTAACGCCCTCCACAGGTTTCGTGGAAGAGGCTGAGACAAACCCGATAAACCACAGCCGTTTGAAATCCAGGATATGTAAACGTAGTTCAGTATCAAGTTGCTCACTATTTATTGTTTAATCGCAATCATATGGTCCCCTTGTATTTCGAAGAACCCCATAGCAGCGAAATCTTAGGGTGGAGTCACGGTAATACTACTGGTGGCGAAGTCTGTCTGCATAAAAATGGCGGAGGGCGGGATAGCAAGACGCGGTTTTGAGAAATATTAGTGCGCTGTTTGTCCAAACATAGGAGAGACTAAGCTCTCATTTGGAGTTATTGATCGATTTGCTCTCGTCCTACCCTCTGCAAGCGGTTCCGGTTAGCTTATTTGCTGGATCGATAGGCGTTGGTCCCGGATCCGATCCCTAAATCAGGACTAACTCTTCTTAAACTGAGAAGTTTCTCTGAAAGCTCTATAGCTTTCTGTTGTAGCCATGTGGCTGCGCTTGTGTAGGTGGCAATGAGTTATAACTCCCTTGAGAAATATTCCTTACAGCGTTCGCTGGTTGCCAAAAAGGCACAATATTTGCTATTTCAAATATGCTAACTTCGGTTGAAAGAAAGAAATTCCTGCTGGTTGCAGAAAAGTTTCAAAGTATGCTGTGAGTTCACAGTGTACAAAATTGTCCACATGGTCGCTTAGAGTGTTAAAAGGACAGCTGAGAAGCCGATAAGCCATACGAAACCAGTAGGCTGATTAATTACGCTGCATTATTTCTTTTTTTTGGTGTTCCGAAGCACCTCTAATGCGATCAAGAACACAAGTGTAAGCAACAGCACGATGATTGTTATTTATTTTGAGAGCGGGACAACACTGCAGTATAGTCTTGTTTCAACGAAGATCAGTTTACTCGTAGAAAAGCTGAATTATGGCTGAAGCTCAAGCGGAGTACGAGGGAGATTAAATCATCAAGCGAATTCAGCATTGCCCCATATAAATATCTCATGCCTTTCTGCATCATGGTTCAAACGTAATTTCACGGACGTTCGTAGATCATGGAACGCCAACAATATCGTGAGTACAGAGAAGCTCAGATGCTGAGCCCTCTCGCCATCCGTCTAACGTTGACAGGAGTCCGAGCAGAGCAAATTTTCTCTTTTGCCTCCAAAGAACAAGTACGAGCTTTTGTGCGCGTAGTTCATGCATGTGCGCAGTTCCGGCGTACACGGGCACACACAATCAGTTGTAGCAGTGCATAAAGCTCGCATCCGTGCTACTTAGCTGGAGAATAATTTCGGTTTGATTACAAGCATACGGTTTGACGGGCCCATATGCTGCTTCAAATGAGAACAAAATTGCAGTTAATATTGGTCCCAAATGCCGAACTACTGGACCGATATGGTGTACTGCGAGCATAACTTCAGTTTTCAGGCAGATGTTTCCTCTACGAAGGGATTAAATATTCACGCGAATAAAGCCAGCGCCGGGCTAAAATTCGTCAAACGGAGACCTCTGAAAGCTTACTGAGGTTGAAGCGGGTAACTGCAGACGAATCAGTTGGACTCGAAACTTTGTTGAAGTCGTCAATGGGCGTTTGTGTGTAGCTTATAAAATGCACACTTTGCAGCCCGACTGTGCCATCTAGTAGAGCAGGAACTTGGGCTAGTTGGTGGATGTTCATCTTGGGAATAGAGTAATTGTGCTACAAAAAAAAAATGCACACAGCAGAAGTAGAAATGGACAGGGCACGCAGACACACAACTGAAGTTAAGTGGATCAAAGATGGCTTATACACGATGCATAAAAAGCACGTGCTCAAGGCTATAAATTCGCTGCCGTCGCCATCTCGCGTCCAGAAACCGCACCTAACAATCAGCAAGTACAGCGGAAGGATCGCTAACACGCACACGTGCTTTCTTTTTATAATATACGCCTCGAACAAATGTCTTGTACAATGGTCACTACGCCTGTATAAAATATTAGTATTATATAAAAGCAGAAGGCACACATTCTTTGTTTTTTTTTTAACAGGGCCTGTAATGTTTTGCAACGTGGGAATACTCATCAGACGACGTATTGGTAGAATGTTCCTTTAAACGAATATTAACTCACTGAACCGTCTCTCCGACATGAACACACCGGCAAGAGAAAGAAATTTCGTACACCACAGCGCATACGCAAGGAAAGTACCCTGACTTGTGGTTTACGTGGCAGACAAAGGGGTTATGGTTAGTCGTACTTTCAATCTTTCTCTGGACAAGTGTCTTTAAGGGAGCCGAAGATCCATAACTTTCTCTGCTCTTTTAAAAACGGCCCCTTTGTGTGCACGTGTCCAGAGAAAGATTGAAATTACGACCAGCCATAGCCCCCTTGTCGTCCATGTTATCCACAAGACACGGTGCTCTCTCCGCGTTTGCGCTGTCATCTACGAATTTCCATTTTCTTGCCGGTGTGTCAATGTTGGACATACGGAACGGTGCGTTAATATTCGCTTAAAGGAACGTTTTAACAACCTGTCTTCTGATTAGTATTCGCACGCTGCGAAACATTGCAGGGCCCGTGAAAAAAAAAAAGAGAAAGAAGGTGTGCCTTCCGCTGCTAGATATTTATTTGTAACAGAAATTTCATCACCGACTACCTTAAATGAGTCAATGTTTCACAACTCTTAGAGTGTGCAAGACACCCTTGCCGATTCCCCACTATGGGCATGTGCCACTCCAACAGAGGACAACAACAACAAAGCTAAGATTTTATACAGGCATAGGAATCGTTGTACATGACAGTCGTTCGAGGCGTATATTATAAAGAAAAACACGTATACATATCTTCTTTAATTCAATAAAATTCAATTGTGAGTCTATGCGCGTTCGGTACAGTTATACTCATTCTCAAGGTGTGCCATGTAGCACTAGCCTGATGTCCAAACGTGCGCAGATTACTAAAAGAAGACCATGGCTTTGACTACGGCTGTCTGGTAAAAAGCTTTTGGTGAATACAAATAAATTGTTAACAGAAAACATTTACCCATCATTTCGCGTTCATTTCGTTTAGTGCGCTCTTGTACTCGAGATTTACGCCACTTTAAAAATTCCTCCATCCTAACGAAAGCTAGAATGCGCTGAGTAATTTTTAAACTTTGCACTGAAAAAGTTTCCAGCGGGCGGTTTGCGTGAAACGCCAGCATTCCGAACTTTTAACATCCTACGAGACTAAAACGGAATGCAGCGATGGTCCTTGGAAAGACAAGCGCTTAGAAAAGAAAGGAGGGGCTCCTGTTTAAGGCCCGCATCTGAGTGCTCGCTCCGTCCGCGCAGGCCTGGCCTGGGCAGTCGCCATGCAACGCTTGCTTCTCTATAAGGTTTGGACCACCACTCAAGCGGATTCAGCGAGAGAGAGCGTAAAGTTGGAGACACTACGCTCTCCCTGATATTAATTTGCATCAACAGGATTTAGCGACATCGGACGTTAACTATGGGCTCTCAGAGGCGGCAGATGTGGTTTGTTGCTAGCTGATAGTGAACCTTGATACAGATCAGTGCTCCTGTTTGTGTCATGGTCTCCGGTCTTGCTCTCTTAAAAGCACGCTTATTACGCTGTGCGATGTGCCGTTTCATTATCAATTTTTGCAACAGATAGGCTTTTTAGAAGCAGCTAACGTTTGAGTTTTTCATGTCTTGTTGCTTGCGTGGGCTTGCTGTTATCTTTCATGATTGTTCGCTCTCCTCCTTTTCACCTCTGTTCCTTGCCTTATTTAAGGGGTGCCTTCCTTCAATAAAATTCAGTTGTTAGTCAGCGCTGGTGTCTTGTCCTTTCTTCGTGTGTGGTTGCATGCTTTTGCGCTGCTCCTTTTCCTTGGCCGTTAGCTGAGCTTGTTGCAGCATTGTTACGCATTCATTCGTAAGGATTCTTCAAAGGCGCGCTTGCTCTTGTTACCTTAGCAACGAAACTCGCTCTCTCCAAAGATGCACGTTTGAGGGCATGGAACATAACCTTGTTTCGTTCAACTTTGTGTCCCTTGCCGAGTCACGACTGCATCATCTCCAGTTCGTAGCGCTGTCGCTATTTTGCGCGTCTCCACGCGTCAAATATGCGGCGCCCCTTATTAGGGCTCCTGTGTTTTCTTTTTTTAACGTTTCGGCGAAATTTTTGTGCTTATTAGATCTGCTTATTTTGAGAACGTACCTATTTTTCTGCCATCACATCAATCTGGAAGAACGAAATCGTTCTTTCTTATTCTCTCCCGATCAAAAAACTATTTTTTTAAAAGCCTATTCGTGCTCGACCAAGTGCAGAGCTCGACCTTTAGGAACAATTTTACTCATGGACATAAGTTTCCAGCAGGCTACTGGAACGGCTTGCCCCCGCTGGCACAAGTGCGCAGAAATGTGTGCGATGAATTGTAGCGTGAATGAGACGCAACGGACGGAGAAACAGATACGAATACGCGCTTAACTTGTCTCTCCATCGTGCTTCCTTCTAGCTAAAATTTGTCATGAACATAACTTGCCTACTTTCGTTGTTACACAAGAATTACAGATGAATTTGGTGACGGACGCGTCAGAGACTTATCGCTTCCCGTACAGCGGACGTGTCTTGCGAAGGGCACTGCGCCAGGATCAGTGCACATACCACGTCACTAAGTTCTGTTCCAGGAGTAAAAAGGAAGTGAACAGGTCGCTACAGAGGAAGGGAACATGAAGGGGGCAAAGCAGTGGATGTTTCAACCTGGCACTTTTCTCTTTGTTCGGCCTCGGTGGCCTCGTGGTAAACAAAGTGACGAGAGCAGCCCCCGCTGGCAGCAATTAGAATGAGTGCGATGTCTCCGCCTATAGGCCGCAGGGCAGCCCCGACGCGGTGGCGAGGGACCAGCGCTGCTAATTGGTCACTCGCGCAGTGCTAGGCGCGGGGCGCTTTCACCGCAGGCAGTCCTCCTTCGTTTGCTTCATTTGCTGGTGCGCAACTCTGCAAAGCGGTGGGAGGCGGCTGCGTGTGCGTGCGTTTTCCACGAGAAGCAAGGAGGTGGTTCCTACAGAAAGGAAAGGGTCTGGCATGTCGGCGCCGCTCCGACCTCTGGTAAATTCTGAGATCAAAGGGGTTGGCGCTTCGCACTCCTTCGCTCTCTTGGACTGAAAGTAGAAAATAGTAGCGCCGGGCAGTGGGCAGCCTCGGAAAGACGACAGTGGACGCGGGCAGTAGTACTCAAGTCACGTTGGCCGCGTGTATGGACTAGAGGTCCTTTCACCCGAGCCTGAAGTGGGATCCCCACGGCCAAAGTTTGCGTAGGCGGTCGGGTTATTTCAAACGGGGGGGGGGGGGGGGGGGGGGAAGCATGGCAGCGTGACTTTTGTGGAGGACCGCGGCGCGCTCTCGAGTGGCGAGCAGAGAGTGCCTTCCACTTCGTGCAGAGATACTGGAACAATACTCCCTGCCATGTCGACGTCAGTGCGCGCGTAGAATTCTTGGTTCCGACAAAACCCGAAGCTGTGGTACGTTATCTAAAAGGCTTGCATGTCTCGGCGCCGTACGCAGAATACCGATGGAGCTCCACACAAAAGTATACTGCCACACTCGAACACCGACACGAAACCTTTCACGTGGAAGACGAGCTTCTGAGGAATTTCGATGAACGCTGCTGTAGGAACTCCGAAGAGACCACCAGTATCAAGCATTTCACTCTTTGGCAGCCGTATGAATCGAAAGAGACAAACAATTACAATTCTTCAACCAGTGCCCTTCCTGTGAATGCATTTGTAAACACCGCAAGCATTTCTTGTTTTTTTTTCCTGATCATACTTATTGTCGCGAATAACGTCCAACTGAAATGACTGCGATGCGCTTGCGTCGATACTTACAGTGAGAAACATAGGAATTGAAAGCAGTTGCGGCTGCTGTTTTTACAAATGCAGGATATATTGCAATATAGACGGAATAAGTCAATGTAATTATTGCACAGTGAACGCCGTTGTATCAAGAGAGATAGGCGAAAGTCGCTAAGAATAAAGCCAAGAATTCACGCCTGCAAGATCTTCCGCAAGACAGCGTCAGCTAGAGACGTAGAGAATTCTACCCTTCGTTTCATTTTTTTTCTCACTACCCGTTTCTAAGGGGATAACAATCAAGCAAAGGTCGAAAAAAAACGTAAAAATCAGTCATAAGCGATCATCGACGGCAAGCTGGGATTTAGGCATGAATTTTTACAGTGTGTGCCATGGTGTTCCATATTGGCGACTTTCACGACCTAGAGAGGGCGCCTCAATCGATTACAATGTAATCGATTGCTCAATCGATTACAATGTAATTGATTGAGGTACTAATGTAATCGATTGAGGTACAATGTAATCGATTGAGGTGGTTGGTTCGAAACCCACCGCCGGACACCCACCGGTAAAAATGGGTACAAGCCAACCCCGGCCCGGCGCCCGGCTTCTTCAGGGGTGCATGCCTGGAGGAGGCTCCGCAAACCCCGCTGCGCCCCTTCGGGGGCAAACCCAGTTTCGAACAACTCAGTCTGCAAAGGTGGTTCGTGTTTCACTCCCAGTGAAGAGTTCGACTCAAGACTCGTACGCTCTAACTAGCGTCAGGTTCAAACACTATGGTCCTTCGTCAGAAGCTATTCAGAGTATCACTACGGTTATGTTCTAGTCCGGCTTTTCGGCTGTCCGACTTTGTGAGAAAAAATTGTAATCGATTACAATCGATTACAATTTAGCCATCTTGGACATAAGCGGTGCGTACGACAACGTGAACAGGGAACTCCTGTACAACATATTAAAAGGTGAAGGTGTCAGTCATGAGGTAATTAATTTTCTACGGGAAATATATCGAGAAATGAAAAATAACATGGGAAGGAATTAAGAGTACAACAACTGTCCAGATACACAAAAGATTAAGGCAAGGTTGTCCTCTATCACTGCTGCTGTTCATGCTTTATATGGTAAGTATGGAAAGAAGGCTACAAGGAAGCAATCTAGGTTATGATCTGTCATACACATTAGGCGGAAAGGTTGTTGAGCAACGATTACCGGGTTTTAAAGTATGCGGACGATATTGTACTGTTAGCAGGTAGCCAGGGAAGATTTGAAAACTTTGGTGAATTGCTGAGGAGACGAAGGAGACAGTCTAGGTTTCAGTTTTAGCGCAACTAAGTCAGTTGTGATGGTTTTCAACAGCACAACTGATTAGAAGCTTACAATACAAGGCCATGAAATACCCGAGTGGCCGAAAACAAATATCTCGGGGTATGGGTAAACAACGGGCATATGTTACACGGAAAAGCACGAACAGTCTCTCATAGCAAAAGGGCGAAGAGATGTCGGGATAATGAAACATAGGACACTGTGGGGGTACAACAGGTATGAAGTCCTCAGAGGTATTTGGAAAGGAATAATGGTGCCGGGGCTTACTTTCGGGAATGCGGTTCTATGTTTAAGGGCTGACGTTCAGTCGCGATTAGTAGTAAATCAGAGAACTGTCGGAAGATCAGCACTACGTGCCCACGGGAAAACCATAAACGAGGCAGTACAGGGGTATATGGGCTGGGCAGCGTTCGAAGCACGAGAAGCTCAGAGTAAAGTACTATACGAAGAACGCCTGAGGAAACTGGATGATAACAGGTGGGCAGCTAAGGTATTTAAATACCTGTACAGAAAGAGCGTTGACACACAGTGGCGGAAACGAACTAGAAAGCTGGCCAGTAAGTTTGCCAGAGACGAGGAAGGAGAAAGAAAGAGCATTAAACGACAGGCTAAAAACGTCGAAGGTAAAAATTGGATAGATTCAATGGAAAAGAAGCATAGTATAGAACTATATCGATGCTGGAAAAGGCAGATTAGGAAGGAAACGTTTCATGATAACTCAAGAGGCAGTGCCCTCCTCCTTGAAGCTAGTTCAGAGTGTCTTAGAACGCGCAGCTACAGAAAAAAATTTAACGAAGAAGATGACACATGTCCTCTGTGTGGTAAATCTGTAGAAACAATAGAGCACCTCATCCTAAAATGCGATGGTATCCATCCCGATGTCGATGCAGGCACAGTCACTCTTCCTGAGGCCTTAGGGTTTAGAGATAACAATAGTCATGTAAATAAATCTGCGGTGGAAATTAGCAAAAAGCGATTGGAGGATTGGTGGTACAAAAGCAGAGAGGTGACATAAGTTTTAAAGTGTAGGAAGACGTTTTTTTAAAGGAAATGGCGAATTGTATTAACAACTTACAGCAGAGTAAACAAAAATAAAGAAAAAAAAACTAAGCATAGTAGCAACAACCACTGCCCACTTTAAAAGGGGATGCTCCTACCTTCAATCCATCCATCCATCCATGGGTGTACGGTAAAATCCGGACGTTTAGTAAGCAAGACACGGACGATTTTCACTTTCTTAAGCTTCTTCGCTGAACCGACACGGAAAAAGCCTACTGCTCACTGTTGTTTGAGTTTTAACTAATAATGCAGCGCCCTATTCGCCTTTTCCGTGCTCATATATATATATATATATATATATATATCGAAAACGCCATTACTCTCACCGCTGTGGCACGACAAAATTTGGCTACATCGTGCTAAAATACATGCACTTTCCAAAAGTATGCATGCAAAGTAACCCCTCCAGTAGTCGTAACTAGTCAAAATAGCTCAATTTTATCGTGCCAAAGCGGCGAGAGTAATGGCATTTTCGAAATTCTAAAAACTGATATGGCCATTATTAACGGCCGGCTACAAATCTATACTTGCAATCAGGTGCTTTTTTTAGTTAATCACTTAGCTAGTTAAGATGATTCGCCTGGTTTTTGACGTCCGCCAACGCTGGCATTACCATGCCGGATAAAGCTCCTGTTTACCTCAAAAACCCTGTTTTTAATATATATATATATATATATATATATATATATATATATATATATATATATATATATATATATATATATATATATATATATATAATGTTACGAACGTAGGTTGCGTTGGCTCCGCAGGATAAAGATTTAAGAGAAGTGGGCACTTCTACAAAGACACTTTTATTTATCAACGTTTCGACCGCGGTGCGGTCTTCTTCAGGACTGAGTCCTGAAGAAGACCGCACCGCGGTCGAAACGTTGATAAATAAAAGTGTCTTTGTAGAAGTGCCCACTTCTCTTAAATCTATATATATATATATATATATATATATATATATATATATATATATATATATATATATATATATATATATATATATATATATATATATATATATATATATATATATATATATATATATATATATACACACCAGGTGTTTCATGGATGGCGATGACTCGTGTTTAAAAACAGGGTTTTTGAGGCAAACAGAAGCTCTCTCTCTCTCTCTCTCTCTCTCTCTCTCTCTCTCTCTCTCTCTCTCACACACACACACACACACACACACACACACACACACACACACACACACACACACACACACACACACACACACACACACACACACACACACACACACACACACACACACACACACACACACACACACACACACACACACACACACACACATATATATATTGAGAGAAAGAGAAAGTGCAACACATGTTTATATATGCACAGTTAATGTGAAGTAGCTTTCGTCGTAAGCAATTCTCTCGGATGTAGCCGAATTGGTTCGACGGGTTCTGGCATGCAAACTGCTTCCAGAGTGAATGGGAACGTAAAACGCACACCCGCATATAAAACTGCGGCCGAAATTTGTGAACAAGAACGAAACGCAAGAAATGAACTCAAGAAACTCGTGCAAGCTACACAAGCTACAGGGACAAAGGCCCGAAGCCGTGATTTCAAGGCTACCATTTGTGAACGGATGAAGCACCAAGGCGGTGAAAGTGCAGAAAAGGATAAGAGAGAGGCTCGTTTTTGTTAGCAGCCAATGGCGCAGAAGACTGCAGGGAAGAAGTAAATCTTCACTTTTCCATTCGACTCTAGCAGAATAAAACAAGATAAGGAAATAACGCAAAAACAAAAAGTGGTGACGCATTTGAAATTTCCAAGGACAGGGAATCGGGGTACTGCAGAAAACATCGCCAGGCAGTACCGAATTCCAGAAAGGTCTTCCACATCGCCTGACCGGATTCGGGAGGGTAAACGATGTTCCAGCTCAGCTCCCTAGTTTCCCACCTGGTGCATAAATATCCGGTGGGTATCTGAGCGCCGATCTGTGGAACATCGGGGCCATTACAAAACGCTTTGAACTTGCAGCAGAGGCCTTGCTACACACCAGATGCTGTTGCTGTGACGCGCACGCGGACATCTCTTGCAGAAGGATTCTGGACGGCAGACAAGCTCGCAAAAAAAAGAACACTAATACGTACCAAGGGATCGAAGCACCAGAACATCGGCGCCACTTTGAATTTCAAGAAAGTAAACCGTTCAGCTACCTTCTTGAAAAAAAAAAAAAAAACCGCCGCGCATCACCAGGACATTGTTCCATAGAAGAAAATTTTCAATTCAATTTAAAGAGATTTTTCGACAAAGCGAACGGAGACACCTTCCTCTTGCCTCCTCACCCCAAATCGGCGCGACTAAAAACTGTCACTGTGAAAACAAAGCTGCTGACGAGAAGGAAAAGAGTGCGCTGAGATCAAACGTGAGAGCACCCAGAGTGATTTAGCGCATTTTAGCAGAGTCAGCAAACTTAAGCCAGTCACGGCATCACAGCAACGCCGAGCTGATAACACACATTTTCATTTCTTCTGGCTGAACATGGATTGGTTCCTTTCAGCGCAGAGGCGCTCTGAGCTATATAATTGGTTTTGGGGGGAAAAGAAATGGCGCAGTATCTGTCTCATATATCGTTGGACACCTGAACCGCGCCGTCAAGGAAGGGATAAAGGAGGGAGTGAAAGAAGAAAGGAAGAAGAGGTGCCGTAGTGGAGGGCTCCGGAATAATTTCGACCACCTGGGGATCTTTAACGTGCACTGACATCGCACAGCACACGGGCGCCTTAGCGTTTTTCCTCCATAAAAACGCAGCCGCCGCGGTCGGGTTCAAACCCGGGAACTCCGGCTCAGTTTCTGAATTTCTTTTCTCCGTTGTAACTTAGTTACAGGTGTGTTGTTGTCTGTTGTGTGTAAGAGATGAATGATATGCTACATTGATCTTGGGTTCTATTTATCGGCTTAATAAAACATTTATTTTTATCTTTATTTTCAAAATGGCTACACTGACCTTCGGATTTCTCTGGGAATGCGACCTCATGCAAATGTATTCGCAATACGAAGAAGGCGCACTTTAGGGCAGGCATGGTTACTGTCCTTACAGATTCGCTCCACTTGACGACGTCGACGGCACCGAACATATATTTATAGTTCCATGGCACGCAAGCGCTTTGCGTTCGACGTACCCGAACATCTCAAAGCGTGGTGCGTCCCGTTTGTTATATTACTTTATTCTTCAAACTTTCGCTCTGTGGTCTCTTTCTTTTTTGCAATCGCATAAATAAATGGCACTCGCTGTACATACAATTGGTAGCACGTGGCACAGCTTGGGTAGCTGTATTGTTTCGTATTCTAGAGCGCCCCTCTTAGGCGCCCGTCCCTGCATTCCGCTTCGTAGTCGCCGTCGTCGGCGGTGGCGTATTGGCAGGTACTAGCAGAGCGACACGTCACCTGTCACGGCGACAGGGGAGTAATGGACAACCGGAAGGCGGCTGGCCCGGGAACATCCCGGAGGGTGGCCAGCAGAGTAACACGCCATCTACCAGTGGAAGGTGGCGTGTTACGAGCTGCGCTGAAATTTCGCATTACCAACTGTTGTAATCGTGTGTCAATTTTTTTCAGCTTATAACACAACGACGCACACCGGTAAGCGTACTGTACGGCAGCCCGTCAATTAGACTTTGCACAGTTTAATTATATGTTTGGCCTATTTTCTTGTTAATATGTAAATGTTTCATCATTCTTCAAAGGGTCGTTGCAGACTTGCAACTTTGCTCCAAGGGTATTAGTGAACCCCACAAAGACAAGAACGTGGCAAGCTGGAAGAAGGAGATGCCTGAAACCTGCGCCGCTCCGTCAGCTCGATAACAGAAGCTGCGGCAAAGGAATGGAGCAGTTCTGCAACTGTGCACATATATATATACGATGGAAATACGAAGAACAAAAATAAAGTGGTTCTCTAGCAACAAAAAGACGCGGTGCCGCTAGAAAAAAGTATATTCTCTGGCGATCGCATACTGCGAGTTGCGAGTGTAGCTAATTACCGCAATTAGGACTTAAGGCACAATACACTGTACAGTCAAAGAGGCTGTTGCTAGTTTGCTTAAAAAAGAAATGAGAATAAAAGAGCACAATGCGCGGCATTGTTAACAAAGTCAGAGGAGACGGAACCCGAAAGGAGCAGTGTTGCTTAAATGGTTACACAGTCGCTTCAAATTTATCAGTCCTCAGCTAAACTGAACATCTGCTTGGAGCGCTGATGGCCAGCCGATCACTGATGTGCTGCCAGAGGCAGTCTAAAATGGATTTAAAACGATCGATTCCTTGTGTTATCTGGAATACCAGTGAGAAGACATGAAAATTGTTACAGTGTTCTTGTAAAATGCTTTGTTTGTGAATGAAGGAGAAAAGAAAGGAATATCACTTGCTTGCTGCGTCATATAAATGAAAGGCAGGCCAGGCGCGCGGTGGTTGGCAAGGCTGGTGTCTAAACATCCGCTTAAATTCAGTGTTTTCTGCGCGGAACAAGGTCGCCCTTGTCATTAGGTGGTCTCTGTCAAGACAATGTTCACCAAGCCGACGGTGCGATCATATTCACTCCGCGCCGAGGTAAAGCGACATGCCTTGCGCTGTTACGCCAGCGCAACGGTCGACAAAGCCTACCGAATCAACGCCGCAGCGGCTTCTCGGTAGCGAATGGAGGCAGCGCGATCAGCACACCAGAGCATGCGGCCAATGGGACTGTTCGCGGATGGCGCAGACAAGCGCACCCCAGAAGCCGCGGTCACGCTCCTTCGCTCGCCCGTGCGCATGCCGACCTGAGCGACCGTTGCGGCTCGTCGTGCGCTGAGCGCGCATAGCACCCAGCCTGATTGTACTCGCCGACACTGAGGCAAAGATGAAGGCCCTCTGGTGATGCAGGCCGCTCTTGCGCCCCATGCCGGCGCCCGCTGCGGTTCATTGCATGCACACCGCAGTTTGCTTGCTCCCTGGCCGTGCAGAGCGAGCGAGCCAGTCTGGATCACGAGAGCGGACGGGCTGCAGGAGTCATTCATGTTTGAAGAGAAGCCGGCAGCAGGCGAAGCCCCCGGGGCTCCATTCCGCGGAGCACCGCGTTTGCTCAGCCGCGGCACGCCATGCTCCGACATGATCAACGTCGAGGTCAATCGTGCCAGCCGAACAAACAGCCGCTCGTCGGACGCACCGGGTCGAGCTTCGCTCTGCTTGTTTTCCAAGTTTGCTCTGTGGGGTCCCCTTTGTTCCTGCATATCATTCCTTTGGTGGCTCGTTGGCCGATCACTGGTTTTGTTGGCAGCTCCCGCGTAACAATGTAAAGAGCGCCGAAACACAAATTGCCCGTTTACGGCGTCGTTTCGGTTTTTTCTCAGCCAAGAAGTAAATGGCACTTTGGAGACCGCGTAGGGGTGACACGAACACCGTCAATTGTTTTTTGTTTCTGCGCGGTTTTTTCTTTTTCTCTCCTATAGGTCCCGACACGGGACGCCTCGTGAGGACTGCTGTACAAAAAGAAAAAGCGTGTTAATTTTTTTTTATGATTCCTCGCTGAAATTCTCTCAAACTTGCAAAACTTCTCGTAGCCTTGAGGAAAAATAACGCTCTCCATTACGCAACTGAAAGCATAGCTGCAAACATGAAACGCTGCCAGACACTTTCAGATTTATCGTTACCCTTTAAAGTTGATCATAGCAGTCAGCCTGGCTCTCATCGCCTTTGCTGCCTGTGTATGCTGTGCTGATCATCGCCATCCTGTCTCTCTTTCTTTGTTGACCACAAATCTTCTGTCTCCTCCTCCGACATCTACTGCATGCCCCACTAAGAACACATGCTGCTCAGACTGGATGATAGCAGTAATAGGCGCTCCTAATAACAACGGCTAAGCAGAAAAATGGAAAGGAACAGAAACCGACCCTATATTAGAGTTCACACCCAGGACAACAAGCACGCAAAGTGAGATACATATCAATTCGCATGAGTATCACGCGACCAATGGCAGGCTTCAAATTGCCAAGATTAGACGAGAAATTTTCTGAACAGTCTATCCATCAGCAACAGACCGTGTTTGAGCGGGATGATCCGCGAGGCTACTTAAGAACCGCGCTCGTTTGCGGGGGCTCAACGAGGACGGGAAGGGCCTTCGCCACGCCTCGTGCTTGTCTGCATATATGTAGATGCGCAAATTACGAAAGAGTAAAACAAAAAAGAATAGAAGTAAGAGGGGAGAAGGCACCCAGGACGCAGAAGGAGCAAATCAGTTGGCTTCAGGTCCGAGACCATAGCTACAGCATTTTTTCTGGAGTCCCACCGCAATCCTGCGTTCAGAGTATCTTTACCTTTGTGCCGCTTTCAGAGCATTCTGCTCACATGCAGTACCAGTTATTATCGCGATAGCGTTAAGACGCCGGTTCTGCAGAAAATCCTGCCTTGTCGGTGTCGTACTCGTTGATGTTGCGAGCGAGACAGCAGATGTCCAACTGAAACCTAGGTCACGTGGCCTTGTGTCGTCATCACAACCTACCCGCTGTGACAGGTGGCAACTTGCCCACAGGATTGTGAGCAACCTGCCCACCATGGAAGGTGGAATATTAAATTAATGATTGGCCACGGGAGGTTGCTCGGTAAGAGCAATCTGGGTCTCACAAACCACACCGGTGGTTGTGTTTGGAATAGCCACCTGCAAGATCCCAATTTTTATGATGATTTATTTGAACAACACAACATTCTCGCTAGATAAAAGACATCATCGCGTAATTACGAACGACGCCCCTCGCAGGTCAGCTGCTCTGTCAACATTCTGGGGCACCGCGCACCGCACCGCATGGCAGAAATTTTTAGCTCCAAGAAAAATAAGCGCCACAAGATTGTATTATCTTCCCCGCCTATAAAAAGACAGCTCTGGTTTGTTTCCACGCTTGTTACGGCAAAGTGAAATTAAAAGTGTTCGGTATAAATCCAATGAGATTACCTGTACGTGACACTCATGAACTCTTGCACCACTGCACAGACAAGGCTCTTCAATACACAGACAACAACATTAAGCCATATTCACAAGCACTCTGTTCGAAGCTCATCTATCTTTAGTCGCATAATCTACAGTCTCTATATAATCATTAATAATGAGAATAGGTCATTATCAGAACTCTCCTTATATCTCTTACGCAAAGATTCCTATTTTTCTGAAACAACTTTAAGTAAAAGGTCCCGTAATGAAAACCGTCCACTCCCTACTCTTCGCAGGCTTTAAACACTTGTCGGCAGGAGGCCGCACTGCTGTCCATGCTTCCTCTTTCTTATAATAGACGTATAAACGTGAATCGCTGGAACCAACGAAATGGCAGCTTCCCGCCACTTGGGAGTGGTAAAAAATATTTGCAGTAAATGATTGAAGATCATTTTGCACACTGTGCAGTTTCAGACAGTGCAGTGCTCTCGTTAAGCGTTTCCAGACAGTGACTTCCACCGAGATGGGTTCAAATCGAGAAGCTTAACGGCGTTTTAAGGCCCGCGAAAAAACCGTTGAAGAGGACTCAGGTCTCATAACCATTTGGCTTATTGCTGGCGTGAGGGTCTTTCTTCCATGTATACTAAATAAGAAAATAAACCGACACTGGCGCTGGCCATCGATATTTCGGAACGCTTTACGTCTTCACGGCACTTCGGTCCTCGCCCATCGCTGAGCCGAAAGGTCCATGGAGGCAAAGAGCGGATAACAGCAAGCTGCTGCCGGAAATTCGTTCGGACGCGGCTTAGAAGTAGACCATTATTGTTCCAATCTTTCTCCGCCGAGAACAGAAGAGCGGGTGCGAAATATATGCTGTAGTATACGCGACCAAAAAAAAAAAGTAGGGAGAGGAGTTCTGCGGAGCGGAATCTTCAACTGCACTTATATAGTATAAATATAAAGTTAGGTCCTCCGATCGAAACGTTGAGTCAAATAAAGATGTTTCCTTTAACGAAGCATGTATTTCGCTGTATACTTTTTCGTAAGCAGTCAAGGAAGTCATGCTCTCGCCAACTACACACACACACACACACACACACACACACACACACACACACACACACACACACACACACACACACACACACACACACACACACGCACACGCACACGCACACACACACGCACACGCACACACACACACACACACACACACGCACACGCACACGCACACGCACACGCACACGCACACACACACACACACACACACACACACACACACACACACACACACACACACACACACACGCGCACGCACACACACACACACACGCACGCACACACACACACACACACACACGCACACACACACACACATATAACATCACCAAAAATTGAAGAAACATAAGAGGATTTAATTCACGACGTTTCGGCTGGAGGACCAGCTTGGTCCTCCAGCCGAAACGTCGTGAATTAAATCCTGTTATGTTTCTTCAATTTTTGGTGATTTTATATTATATTGACCAAATCATATATATATATATATATATATATATATATATATATATATATATATATATATATATATATATATATATATATATATATATCGCCCGCCCTTTAGATTTGTGTGACTTGCGTTCCCAGTTTGGCTCTCGTATCTTTCACCTTTCAATATATGTTTGTGTGCGCACCGCATGATTCGGCACCTTGTGCAGTCCGCCACGTGTCTATGTTCTCTTGGAATTTAGATGACCTTTAATATACAACTTTGACGCCTTTGCGATTGCATGATTTCGACCTCATTGTAGCTTGGTGTTTTTTCTGGCATATTCACTGTCACTGGATAGTGATTATGTCAGCGTATAAATTCAGGAGACTGCCTCCGGCTCAGGTTCTTCAGACGAAAAACTTCCGATGGAGGAGAAACAAAAAAAAGAGGCTATGTGCTGTGCAATGTGAATTCTTTATAATTAAATGACCACAGACGACGGCCGAAATTAATCACGGAACATTTACTGAGCGGCATCCCTCGCAGTCAACATGCAGGGCCAAGGCCTCTAACCCTATATATATTACCATAGTGATCAGTGATCCCATGAACTCTACAGAGTGTTACTGAATCCTGTCTATTATCCCACTAAACCTATATATAATACAGAGGTTAAACGCCAGCTGTCATTGAGAAAACCCTAAGAATAACTCACGGGGGCTGGCTGTTGGTGTAAAATGCGGTAGAGCGCAGATTTTCAGGACATTGGGCGAGGCAAGTTTCCCGACCGCCGCTTTCTCTCGCTGAAAGATGCACACCGAAATGCTGCTGCTCTGACGCGCGGGCTTGTTCATGGCCGAAGCGGCGCTGTAGCCCTTATGCGAAATGTGCTGCCGTACAACGTATCCAACCCGCCGCGGTGGCTCAGGGGTTAGGGCACTCGGCTACTGAGCCGGAGTACCCGGGTTCAAACCTGACCGCGGCGGCCGCGTTTCAATGTATATGCGAAACGCAAAAAGGCACCCGTGTGCTGTGCGATGTCAGTGCACCTCTAAGATCTCCAGGTGGTCGAAATTATTCCGGAGCTCGCCACTGCAGCACCTCTTTCTTCCTTCCTTTCTTCCCTCACTCCCTCCTTCATCCCTTCCCTTACGGCACAGCTCCGGTGTCCGCCGAGATATGTGAGACAATGACTGAGCCACTTCATTTCCTCAAAAAACTGCGTGTTGCAGCGGCGGCTTGTTCTCTGTCTGTGGCACGTCTGTTGGTCCCAGAGCTGAATGTCGTATTGTAAAGCTATAAAATGTCCCCGTAACGAGAAGCTGGCGGCATGATATCTCGCAAGGGAATCAGTCGTCTTCGACGGCGACTAGGCAGGAAGTTGGCGCGCAGGGGGGCATGCCATCGAGCATTTCACACGTCTGGGCAGCGCTTTAAACGGCGCTAATTATTGTAGCACTTTCGCGCACCAGGTTTAGAAAGTATGTTTGCAGCTACCAGGATTTATCAGGAGTGTTCTAAGCCAAGGCTAATCAGCAGGCGCCGCTTGCTATTTGCAATGCATGGAATCTAAGCCTTCCTTGGGCATGGTTTTTTTTCTTCACTGCTGTGCTTAGGCAGCACTCAATTACCGCAGCGGTAGCCTGCCTTAGATACTTACTCTGAAGCCATTAGCTTTAATAATTTACACCCTCCTCCAACGCCCAATTATAATCCTACCGGTTGATTCTTTTTAAGCTTTACAGATTTTTATTTTAAATCCATGAGAGATGTGTCGTTCCGGTCTGCGCATGTGAATTCTATAGCTCAATTATAGGCAAATAAATGAATGAAGTAAGTCATTGTCGTCAGCTTATGTGCGCACGCCCACTGCAGGGTAAAGGCTTCTTCCAAATGTCTCCAATTACCCCTCTCCTTTGCCAACTGCGGCCACCCTATCCCCGCAATCTTCTTAAACTCATCCACCTACATAACATTCTGCCGCACCCCGCTACGCTTGCGTTCTCTTGAAATCCAGCCCTTTTTCCTTAACGAGCCTCGGATATCTTGCCTTAGCATTAAATGCTCTTCCCAAGACCATTACTTCCTCTTGATTTCAAATTGGATGTCCTTAAACCGTGTTTGATCCCTGACCCACTCTGACCTCTTCTTGACTGTTATCTTTACACCTATAATTTTCCTTCACATAGCTCGCGGCGTTGTCTTTTCGTTAGCCTCTATGTTTATGGCCGTACGTGAGAACCAGTAAGATACAGATGTTATATACTTTTCTGTTCAGGAATATTAGTAAACAGCCATTCCTGACCTTAGTGAACTTGCCAAATGAGATCCCTCCAATTCTTATTCTTATTTCACTTTCATGATCCGGATCTGCGGTCACTACTTGCCCTAAGTAGACGTATTCCAATACCACTTCGTGCACCTCGCAATCAATTGTATGTTATTCCCTTCTGGGACTGTTGAACATTACTTGGTTTTCTGCATATTACTTTTTATATCCATCGTTCTTTTATGCCTATCTAAACCATTGAACATGTTTTGCAGTTAATCTCCTGTCTGACTTAGCAAGGCAATGTCATTAGCGAATCGCAGATTACTAAGGTATTCTCCATTCACTCTATTCGCCAACTGTTACCAATCCGGGCCACTGAATACCTCCTGTAAACAGGCGGTGAATAGAATTGGCGAGATCGTGTCTTACTGCCTTACATCCTAACTCATTGAGTTTTGTTGCTGACATTATGGAGGACTATACCAGCTGTACAGTTGTTGAAGATATCTTCGAGTATGCTTACATAAGGCTCTTCTGCATCACTGCATCACTGCATAATGCCTGCATCACTGCGGAACATTCGACTTAGTAGCTCTAGTAACTAATCAGGTTTAATTTCTTGCCTTCTACTATGCAATATTATATTGTAAAATAGAACGCTGTGAACATCGAAGACGAGCACGGTTTTTATGTTTTCAGAATTGGTAATTTGGTTCGAAATATTAAGCGTCAAGAATACGCTCGTTTACGCTCGTTAAGTTGGCTTTCCTGCGTAGCAGATTTCTAAAATGGTGCCGATGCATATAGGATTGCTACCGAAGCCACGTTAGCTTCTTCTACATGAAAAAATACGACAAACTAGGTCTCAATTCGCTGTATTACAAATGCGAGCGACGCCATTATACCACCACTAGGCATGGATGGAGATTTCTTCGCCTGTGCACAGAACTGAAGCGACCACTGAAACTAGTCGCAATACCTCATTTTATGGCAAAGCTTGCTATTATGTTTGCCATCTGCGGACTGCAGCATTTATGTGTTTTTATAAAGAGAAGATGTTCAGCGGAACAATACAAAACTGCAAACATTGTTCAGAAATGAAAAAAAAACCTCACCTATGGTCAAACACATCATGCTGATTACGCCGAGAATGAGGAGAGTAATTTTTATACTTTATTAAAAGTATACTCGTGCTCACAAAAGGAGAGTCCTCTTTTATGCGGTTGATTTCAGTACATTCCCTACCAACGTCAGGAAATACAACTCCGGCCCCACGCACCCTCGGGGCCCCTCTTTGGATACGTGCGTGTTCGGTCCAGAGATCAGAGCATGTTTCCTTTAAACGCATTTGTGGATCGTAGCCGCGCTTCTGCGTCGCGCTAAAGCCTATATGCACAGCGCTTGGCGAACTGGTGTGGCGGCGCTTCAAGCGTCGCACCGCTTTCCGTGCCCACCGCAGAGTCATTCGAGACTGCGTGTAAACCACCCGGCCCTTTTTCTCAACAAAGCTGCGACGAAATAAAAAAATGAAAATGTGGTCCCTCGCGAAGGCGACGTGATGGGCGTGCAAAGAGCACCGACCGGTGACAAAAACGCGCTGGCCACATTTTCTGCGTTTTTGCAGTCGCTCGCTTTGTCCGCCGCTCTTCCGCGCTGCCGATGTGCCGAGCGTGTAAAAGGTGCGGAAAGCCAGTGACCTCGGTGATCTACGTCGCCCCGAAGGAGCATTACGACGCGTGTTTTGGAAGCATCTCTCTGCGCGACTTGAAACCCGAGTCACAGCCACGATGACAAGAAGACAAACAAAAGAGGAAGAGGAATAGAGAAGAGCAGAAGCGTAAGAAACACTCGCAGCATGAACAAAAAAGCCCGAAACCTTCTCGAATTCCGAAAGCTAGACAACGGCGCTCTGCCACTCTCGCCCCACCGCGCATTATGGATGGGGTGACGTGCCATACACGCTGCGGACACGCCCCAAATGGCGGTCACTGCTGGACGCTGGATTTGCCAGCTTCTCTCGATGTTCTGCATGCTGGGTGCCGAGCGTTGAAAGTAAATGGACGGCTGCGAGGAGGAAAGAGAGCAGGCTGAGTGCATCGAAAGGGCGCGCGACGCAGTGCGTCCCCGGCGACTTCGCGGCTTCGCCCGCAGTGGCCAGAAATGCACGCGACGTGCTCATCGGTGTCACACGTCGCGCGGCGCTTCCGAACTAAACCGGAAACGACACGAAGAGAAGGGAGGAAGCCAGTGTCCAGGGGAGCGGGAATGTGAGCGCAGGGACACAACTGCGGACCGCACAGGAGCAGTCGAGTGGCACGAGGCGTGTGCGCGAAAACACCCAAGTGATAGTTTTGGGGACAAGGAGGAGACGTACAGGTTGAAAAAAAAAATAAACTACCGAGTAAAAGCAGCAAAGACTAAAACACTACGCATCTTGAGGTTAACCTTTTGCCGAGAAAATAAATCCTGAAAATGTGCCATAGATAGGTGTGTAACCACCATTGTTTAACAACAATGCCTTCAACGCCACCTGCCCAGGTTTATATTGTCACGTCATTTGTGTCAACGACGAAGCGGAGAACAAGCCCTGCGTGGAGGTAGAAGAATCTGGTCGGCCTGGCCGTGTTGAGCTCCTTCTCCGCTTCGTCGTCGACACGATGCACGTGACACTTTGCATGTGACGTGACACTGGGCCTTTTGTAGAATGTTTCTCGTGTTTAGCGGCATGCCAGCAATTAAGGAAACTGAAGATTTTATGTTATAAGCTCTCCGTGTACCGGGCTGCTCTCAACGAAGTTTCACTGCACCCACCCACCGTCGCCCCCTATCCACCTCCCCACACCACCGCCTCCCACCTGTACTCTCCACAGACACTACCTACCCACTCAACTCTACCCTCCAGAAGCGCCACCCACTACCAACCTACCTCCACAGTGTTTCCAGCCAGTAGAAACCCACGCAGCAGGGGAACGAAAAAGCGACTGCGAAATCGAATTCAAAATCGCATTGATAAAGCCAGATACTCTCGAGAAGCACCACGCACCAACCACGTCTGCACCATAAACCTTAGCTAGATGACTGGCCACTGACCCACCGCGACCCTCTACCCACCTCTCATTACTTCCTCCTTCAGTAGCGCCACTCAATTCACCTTCGCCCGCCTTGGCCCTCCAGAAAAGTTTTGTCGTGTGTATGAACCTTCGGCTTAGAGTAAAAGCATCACAGTAATCATCTAGGGTAAATCCAACCACTTTGGCACAATTGTCGCATCAGATGCGTGATCGTCACGCAATTTTTTATTTATTTTATTTGTTGATGTATTCTTTATCATTACAAGAACACGTGTTTTCGGGTGCCTTGTGCGAGGTAAGCGACAACACGCGTGCCTAGCTCTACAACGCTTCATACTGAAGTCTTAGAAGTAAAAACAACCAGTGAAACGGATTCAGTGCTTGTATTAGGCAGCAGCTGTGGCAGTGGGCACCGTTGACGTAACGGGAGCAGAAGATGAAACCACTCACTGGGTGGTCTCTTCAAAGCCGGTCTTGCACTGCATTACCATAACGCAATGTTAGCTCAACCCATAAAAAAGAACGGAAACAACATTAGAGTTATGTAGTTTGGAAGACTCAATTGACCCCTGGCCGAATACACTGTCTGGGAAAATCTGAAGCATACAAATAACCTATGGAATCAAAGTCTTCAAGTGCACTCTAGGCCACTTTATAGCGAGAAATGATTGAACAGTTTTTTATGCCGCTTGCCCGAAGGGGCCGTGTCTTTCACTGCTCGTTACAAAATCCTAGCCGTTATTTTCTTAAGGCTTCATAATGTAACAATAGCTAATATTATCAGATGGTAGTCCGAAGTCTGCTTTATTTTTTATTGGCCTTTAATGTGCAGCGCGTGGGAACGAAAGAGAATGGCAAGCCTATCTCAGTCTTTAGCTTCAGCAAGAACGTTACATAGTGGTGGGAATACTTTCATTTGGGCATAATGGAGCATTTTATAAAACAACGCAGTGAACCGGCACATATGGGTGGTTCTCCATCCTTGTTGTTTACGGTAATTTTTTGCTATAAAAAATGGCAGCTTCCACTACAACTTTTGATTATCATCTAAAAGTGGTAAAAAGTATACAAACTAATATTACTGAGGTGCTTCGGGGCGACTGTATGAAATACCAACGTCGCTTTTATAAAAACCACAGAAAACGTGGTTTTACTGGTCAAGTTCAATCGTCTATCGATTTGCACGCGATTCTGTTTGCTTCATCACCAAGAGCATACCTATGTCCGCAATAAGAGGATTTTGTGTTCGTGCCTCTGCTAAAAAGGTTGTTCGCGTTTCTTTCACAGGTGCGCCTTAGTTTGCGTACTTTTAACCTCAAAGGCGCGTGTCCAGTGCGTAGGCGAGTGCCCTCGTGTCGCCGTAGAGGTGACGGCTTCTAATTACCTTGTCGGAACATGAGTTTTGGTAAGCTCTATTTACAACAGCCCAGGTGTGAACAGAGCTCTCCCTTCAATACGATAATTCAGAACAGTTATAAGCGATAGCTCATCTTTTGTTGGTCGTCAGCCTATGCAGAAACAAACGACCCTAACTGCCACCAATAATACGTTTTTAAAGCGAAACGCGCGGTCGAATGCACTGTATCAGGAACACCTAATTGGCGGGCACTATTAACGCTGCTTATTGATTTCCATGCAGACTGAGGCTGAGGATAAGAAGATGGAATACCTAACATACGGGCGCAACATTTTTTTCTTCTCACTATGGGCGTATGGATTACGGCGCATTTCAAATGATACTGCCAGTCAGAGATATTGCACACTAAGGAACGAAGTAAAAATAAACACAGCAGACGGGAATATTTGTCGGGAAAGAGGCGTTAATACGCATGCTCAGAAAGACACAATGGCCCTGACAATTCGGAGGGGAAAAGAAGAATATATTATTGATTGAATCTAGAAGTCAATAACGATAGATGTTCTTCTTACCCTCTGAGCAGACACGTTTTTCTGCCTGTTTCTCTTGAAGCTCGCAAAATAAATAGGTGGTATCAGGTTTTGGAAAATATACGGGCTCGCCCTACGATTGAGAAAACACGACGGGAGTTTTAAAGAAAATCCCCCCTGGATCAAGCCGAAATCCGCAGATATCCCGAACACTGGATGAGAGCAGGCACAAAGAAAGACAAACTCGTCTGCTAGCAGTCCGATGAACTCGTTTCAACGGGCGAGGCGCCGTGTTCTTAGAAGCGCGCGTTCTGTGAGAACCTTTCGGCTTCCTTCACTTCCAGTAAAGAAAAAAGAAAATTCCATGTACTTGACGTAATGACAGAGCGTAAGTATGAACTTTTTGTCAGATCAGTGCAGCACTTTTCAGGATGAGTCATACATGGGTCTAGTCGATCCACATTCGGATCACAGCCTTGCCTGCTTGACGAGCCGGCGCCGCCTTTCGGCTCGGTTCTTCAAGCTGTGCAGTGCGGTTCGGCTGCTTTTGCGGCGCAGATTGACGCCACTATCATCAGTGGCTTCTCTGCCAGCTGGGCGGCGCGCTCAGGCGTCCCTCGCCGGCTTTGGTGCTTTACGTGCCAACTCGTTCAACCGTTGGGGACAGGAGCGAGCCATCTCCTGACTACTCCGGTTTTACAGTACGGCCACCGATTCAGCATTGCTTCCGGTGAGTGTTTGGAAGCGCAAAACAAAGGAACGAATGACGATGACGACGATTCAACCGTAAGCAAATGCTATATACAAAATTACAGGCATAGCTGATGGTGATGAATATTTTAGGCGCAAGGGCATCTGTGGACAATGAGCGCCACGCCACAAGGTGTTTTTCGTCGGCTCAAGGCAGGGCCGAAAACCTGTTTTCAATTCATTCCACCTCCAAGAAGCCGAGCGACAGGCCAAGAAAAAACTCGTACCCAATGCGTCATCTGTATGTACCCAGCGGCACTGGGGACCGAACGCCGCACCTCCCGCTTGTGAGGCGGACGCAAACGGTACGAAGTTTCGGACAAAGCGCGAGACGCTGACGTTTGGTCTAAGCCAGGGGTAAAGAAAGCTGCTACATCTATGGGCCGGTGCTGGTTCGAATCTCGCTCGGAGCTATGGTATGAGAAGGATTTTCAGCTCCGTATAATTCAGACGGAGAATTTCGCGATGTTTCGGCTTCAGGCTCGTGTTCAGTTTCAGCGTTGGATTTGCCACGGTTGCCTGGCGATGTTCGCTTCAGTTTGCCGTGACTGGGAGCTAAAACCATATCATACTTTAAAAAACCACCCTTTCGACAATTCGGCAGATGACACATTTGTACTGCAGGAGTGCTGTGAGCCGCCAGTTGCGCAACGCACATCGTGCAGGCTGGCGAATGATTCGCAGCAACAACGCTTTGGGACCGTAACAAGCATCAGCTGCGTCAACGACAGCGACCGTGCTGACGCCATCGTCTCCGGAAGCGGCGCCCCAGCGGTCATGGATCTCGACTGCGCTTTTCTCAGCCTGGCTCCGGCATCGACACGCGTCGCAGTCGGAGGGCGTGGACCGCGTCGGTCCGAGTGGGCGATCTCGCGCTCATTAGTCCCGTGTGAACAGGGTATTCTTTGTCGCCGGCAGAATTTCTCTTCTCGAATGTGGCTTCTTTACGGGCCCGAATTGTCAAGACTGCGGTGCATTGTCCGTCGTCAGCGCGCACTTTGTCAGCTGCGAGACTCGAGTAAGGTTCAAGCAGATCCCACAGCGGTATCACGGTGCCATAGTGACACGGCACAACACGTGACAACCGCCGTTGAAAATTCCAGCGCCACTGCCGTTCCCGAAGAATGATGCCGTCATATTAAGCGGATACTGAGGACAAACTTAAGTCGACTAGGATCGATAGATTACCGCGTTCTAACGGCTATGACGCTATTATCACTGCAAAACTGGGCTTTTATGAGGGGTAAAGGTCAAAAACAAGATACAGGTGCCGCCCTATCGACACTTAAGCCAGTATACTAATACGGTGACAACAAGACAGATTTATTTTTTTTTTTGCTCCCGGGTTCCTTACGATAGACTACACCGTCAATTACTTCCAAACTATGATCACCGAGTCCGTTTTGGTCTTGACATCGAAAGTGTAAATTCAATTCAATTCAATCCAATTCAATTCTTTCATTTTACCATATACATGGAAAGAGCTCTTGGGCAAAAAGCTGCTTGAGGCAGCTTGACTGGGCCCAAGAGACAAAAACAAGGTAAGGCAGCGTGAAGTTCAGTCAGTGCACATTGCAGATGCGGAAGGACACCACTTGAAATTTCAAGATGTGGCGCGAAATTTCAATATCAAGTTATACGTGTCGAAAAGTCAATGTAGGAAAACATATTGCATACTTAAAAACGATAAAAAAAGGAAAATAGCTTATACATGATTAAAAAGGTACAAAAACATCAAACACAACAAAATCAATATCTTTAAGTAATAACATGCAAGGCATTGTTTAAGTGTTGATCTCATAATAAGGAATTGCTGCCTCAACTGGTTTATCGTAGGCTTAGTAAGTTAGAACTGAAGGGAAATTATGTTTTAGTTACTGATGTTTATAATTAGTTCGAAAGCGCGGAATGCGCCAGTTATTAGTGCTTCTGGTAGAAACGATATGCTCGTGACGCTGTAGTAAAGTGGGCTATGGGAAAGTCACGAAATGGGCTATTTGAAAAATAAAGCATACGTAAAATCCTGAAGTCGTACAAAGATGTCACGGGAATCATTTTATAGGTTGCAAACATGTGGCCAGTGTGCGAGAGGTATGGGTGATTTCCGATGTAGCGGATGATTCTTTTCTGGATTCTTAGAATTTTATGCTTGTTTGTAGCTGTAGTGGTGCCCCAGACAAGACTGCAGCAATTGATGTGGGACGGAAATAATGCGTGATAGAGCTAGATTTATATTTGCATTGGGAGGAACGTTCGGCAGCGCGAGATCGCCCCAGCTGCTGTGGAAATTTTTTTGCATATGTTCTCAACATGCAAGTCCCAGTTCAAGTTACTATTAAACATGACTCCAAACGGAATGGCGGGCTGAACATGCTCCTTTTCTAAATCAAATTTCCTCAGCAATAAACACATCTTATGCTGCCAAACAAACACACACACAAAAAACAGAAACAACCAGAGAATTCAACTTTAACGCGAAAGCGTTGAGGCTCCCGTTCTGCAAATAAATCCGCCTTCGTCATCGTCAGCGTTGTGAGCGAAAAATCCCCGGAAAAGCAACCTGGGTCACGTGACCTTTTGGCGTCATCCCAACCCGTCTATCGGATTGTGAGGAAACTGAGCACCGTGGAGGTATGAGCTAAATTAATTATTCGTCGCAAGAGATTGCTTGAGAAAAACAACCTGGGTTGCACAAGCCCCACCTTTGGCAGCACCTGCCATCGAAGAGCAGTGGCGCATCGCTTAACCGCTGCACCACGAGTGGCAAGAGAGCTCCCAGAGATATATGAATGTAAAGTGGAGAATGATGAATTCCGCATATATGGAGAATACATCATACTTAAGTGCCCTCTCCAATTTTTTCTTAGAAGGAAAGTTCGATGGAGCTGTCCTCGGCGCAAATTTAGAGAACTCCATGCAGCAGGAACAAACTCGAAGCTCTTAACTGCTGCGGCGACTCCCGTAACTTCCACTATTTCATTGCCAAGCAACGATCTGTCCACAGTTAAGCAAACCATTCAGAGAGTAATGCGTTCATTGGCGCTGCATCTTCTTATTGCTTGAATCAGGGGAAGGTGCTTTCCCTGGAGACGTGTCTTTGTGGCGGAGTGCGCATGTGCAGAGGCTGAATCTTTATTCAGATTCTAATGCAGAAGGCCATGTGCTAACAGCATCTGTGATTGTGCAACATCATCATCTTGTGAGAGAGGTGGAGATGCCGTACAGATTGTCATTGGTCCCTTAATGCTCAAGGCAGAAATTCTGAGAACTTTTCTCTCTTTATTTCAAAGGAATAAATCTGTTATTTCGGTTTGCGCGTGAAGCGTGAGCAGCAGTTCTCTCCAGCACACGAGAGTGCGCATCTGTCTCATCCAGAGAATATTACAATCAGCTTACCACTTCCGAGTCGAACGCAAAAGAATCTTCCCGAGATCACTCGTATACGGAGAGCTGACGGAACATTTTCACCTATTTCTAGCAGCAGCAATTCCTTTGTTACGGAAAGGCATCATGTGGAAACGGCTTCTATCAGATAAACACAACACCAGATATCTGTCATACTCATATGCCTGCGTGGAGCAAGTGTCAGAAAAGCTCATATACGTAAGCTCGCCGTTCAAGTGCCCAGTGTTTGTAGGCGAGCAAGTTTAGTGCTTTGTATCAGACATTCTCCCTTATACGAGCAGGAAGTCTCCTGTTAATCATTCGGTGCATTCAGTCAAAGGCTATCCGCTCCACAGAGCGAAACAACGCCCATTTAGAGTTTCTTGTATTCTCATCAGCTAGGCAGTCGATCAGGTGCGGCAAAGTTTGGTAGCCTTTGTGGTGGTGTTCGTGAGTTTCGATTTTCAGTGTGCGCGAGTTTCAGTTTCGGCAATGCAAGACCCACTGCCAGGGATCCGAGCAGCCGCGCATGCGCCGAGAGCGCGGTCTTCCTTCTTGTAAACATTCTCAAGCATCCTCAGTGTGTCTCTAATAAATGAAGGAACAGACGTATGTAGGCAACCTTTTTTTCTTACCTTCATCATACAATTGGGTCTAAATAGTTTTAAGCGACAATCACAACCATGTAACGTTAGCATTTTCAGCAACATAGTTTGTCCAGTCTACCCAGCTGGTGTTTGCTTTTGTGTTAATATTCTATTATCACTGGTCTATATAGCCCCCAAAACAACCTGCACAACTCGCTGGTTCTGTTGCTCGTACGAAGGTTGCACAAAGGAAAAGTCACAGAAAACAAACTAAATGCGTAAGCAGTCAGCTCACTTTTAACCTCGCACATAGCTTGGTTGAATCGAAAGCGCTCCAAGTTATACCAGCGAGGGGGAAGAGAGAAATGGGCTTTGCACTTTCAAAAGATGGGCGCGTTAGAAGGGCAAGAAATGGGAGTCGATCTCAAGCCAGGAAGATTTGTTACGGTCAAGGAGAGGGTCTCAGCCCGGCGAAGCGGACAGTGGGGTCATCTTAGGAACAAACTGCCGGTCGCTAAGAACAAATCGCAGCTTCGAAAAGAGGGGTCCCGGAAGCGGCTCTCGGCACCCACGTGGACAACGAGGCCCAGTCGGGCTCAGAGCGAAATCGCGCTCTGATCTGCTTCGTTTGCTCCTTCGGAGCAAAGCATCGCACGAGTGGAAGGCTCGACAAAAACAAACTAGCCCGGGGGCAGCCGAGCGGGAGCCTCTTGCCGAGCACTTTAGCCCTTCGTGATCTGACGCAGCGGTTCGTTTAACTGCTAACGCGCGACATCCAACAGCAACCATTCTCGATTCTATAGCTCGTCCAAAAATTCATTGCAACAAATTGCACGTCATAAAAGCACACACAAGAGAAAAATTTAGTGCAAAAAACTGGACACAAAACTGTGCCTTTATACTTGCAAACTTAAATTTAGCGGGACGAAGGATTTAAACTTTGGTAAATTTTTATGAGATGGCGCAACAGTTCGTGTGAAGACGTCACGTATGACAAACATATTTCTTGAATGTTGTTCTAATGCCGGAAGCGGTTTATTTTTCGATGAACAAGTTTAAGCGTGGGTGGACACGCACTTAAGATAAAACTAACTCTGGACGTGCCATTGAGGTTTCCGTGCACTCAAGACGTCGCGACAAACTCCATCGCACCACTGTGGAGGACTGTTGAATGAAAGTGTTCCCGACTGCTTAAACTGTAGTCATTGCAAATTAAATAGTAGACAAAATTCCTCACGATGAACTGCGCATGCAAAAGTTGTTTACATGATGTCTGTCGCAATTTCTGAATGTGGATGGCCAGTGGCAATGCACAGAACCTTTGGTGTCGGTTCATAACCCTGGCGTAAACATGTGTTCGCGTCTAAGCCAAAGCAGTGCACGAGTGGTGAATGCGCTGCGAAGAAAAAATATCGTTTTATTGGCTGGGAAAGTGGCGGCCACAGTTCTTGAGGACAGCCAAGAAACCATACTTATCGACAACTTGCGTACCGGAAGAAGGACAAAACATGTTATGCAACGTTACTGAATTGTTTGAAAGAGAAGCTAAAAAGTACTCTGTGATTATGCTTTCTCATTAATGCGTTTGACGAGTGGGGCTGCTGCTTTCTACAGCGTCAGCTGTGCCCCCACAACTTCTCTGTATTCTGTTCTGGTTTCCTCTATTTTGCATCAATGCAACCAATCTGATGTGTTCAGTAGTCACGGGATCTGCGAGCCGAGAGCGCTTGGTCGGTGTACGCTCGCGGTGATGTCACGAAGTAGGGTCATGTGACCAGCGCTGATCATGATGGCGGTCCTGGTCACACGGGGAGGCTGATGCTTCCGACTCCGACGTCGACGGATACAGCGGGAGCGATCTAATTAATATCTGCGCCGTAAAAATCGCACAGACAGGCGCACAGGAAAGGGCTTTTTCATCGAGACGACGCTGTGCCCACAGATTGGCCGTTGCCGAGTCTTGATATACGTGAATTACGTTTAGAACAGAGCCCTTAACGCCACGCGCTGCATGCCAGATCCGTTGCGCGCCTGCAGCGATTCGTGGTGGCTCTCAGAGCGCGCATCGTAGCCTGCACTAGATTGGCAGGTCGTCCCGCAAAAGCGAGCGATTGTCCACGCTGCCAGAAACAATACATGCGCATGCGCGAGCGCTGGTGCCGACGAAACGCTGCTCAAGAGGCGCGGCGATCCATGCCGCCATCAGATCGCGCGTCCTGCAATGTTTTCTCGCCTGTAGCACATTACATGTGGCGACAGCCTCCACTGTCTTCCGATACCACCTGAGTGTGATCGCCGTTCCCTGGGCGCCACTATGAAACCCATTTCGTCCGCATAACGGATAGCACACGTCGCCAATGCGGAGGTTTTGCCCGTATCCCTTACGTTGCTTCGACCCGTTCCCCGCTTTATTTTTCTTTCTCAGAACACGCGGAATTGCGATGCCTGCTGACAATTTCCCATCGATGTGTACTGGCGACACGACCAGCTCGTGCAGCGCAACGTTTCCAGCTGCGCTGCACACAACAGCTGCTGGGCAGTGAAGTGCGCCCGGCCGAAGAGCAATGCCCGGAAGGAGCGGCCACTGCCGAGCAAGCTCATTGCCGTGAAAAATAGCCGAGCACCACGCCCCCCTCCCATTCGGACTCCGCCGCTGATCTCCGCCGCCGGAGATGGCCCTTCCTTTCTCCCTCCGCCTCAAAGCGCAGCGGATCCCGGTTCTGCGCTGCTTGACGTCAGCGAAACCCGCGCGGGAAATGCGGCCGCCCAGGGAACGCACGCCTCGAGCCAAGTGTTGCGGGAAACCATCGCACCTACGCGGCCGGCTGTACAGAACGACGCGCCTGCTTCGCCAAGCTTTGGGCGCGAGATTTGGAAGAATGCGCATCGGCTGGAGGCTCCGGAAAGAATCGAGCAGGTGCCTATGGAGTCCGCCAATTATAAGCGGGGGACAATCAGTGGGAACTCTTCGCAGTGTTGTCGGTCGCTGAGCTTCGCTAGGTGCATTTTTCTCTCAAGCAACTACCTTATAAAACGCCGCGCGGGCAAAATACTACAGGCAGCTAGAAATGAGGATCTCACATGCTCTCTTCTGAAACGGTCTCGCCAAGCAGGCGGTAGTGGCGTACTAATCGCAACTGATTTCCCTATTTTTTTGTGCAGCGGCGCTGCGCGCAGCGCTCTATTCTACTAAGCAGAAAGAATATCTAAAGGTCACTATAAAATACAAAATACAGAAAATTAGGCACGTCATTTCATGTTTTAATGATCATTATAATTTCTCACCTTGCTTGGCGCTTTATGATAAGAAACTATTATCGGGTGTGAAGCTCCGTATCAAGAGCGGTTTAGGCGGAATGCTTATTTCCAAGCACAAAAACAAATACATGTATATGCTTTCAATTTTACTTAGCATTAATTTTACAGATAACCCCTTATAGAGGAAGACTAGCCATATGTTCTCAAGGAGACCTAGACCTGAATAAAAAGGAAAACAAAAAGAATAGTTTCTGGTACATAATGCCTTACGGCTTATAACGGCAGGCTACGAGGTAACTGTGGCATGCAACGAAACGGAGAGAACAAGAAGATATAGAAAAATGGTTGGACCTTTTCATCACGTAGCACGTGACAAAGCCCTACGCGATCGAGTACGTCTGCCCTACGATGTCTGTGGTTCTAAGACGGGGTGGAAGTGTTCCGCGGCTCAAAACTGGATTTATAGATCAGCGGTTTGGAATCAAAACTAACCTTAATATATATTTTACCATCCTATTGCCTCTATATGTTCGCAAAGTCAACTCCATACGCACTCGTAAGGTTTACATTGGCTCTCACACATAGGAAATGACCATCTTCAGTGGCTGTAGCGTTTTTCTACTGACCACGAGTTCGCGGGTTTAATTCCCAGAAGCAGCGACCGCATTTAGATGCAGGCGCGACGCAAAACGGACAGTACTGATGTCCCGGTGCAAATTCACCAAGCGCGTGTGCACGAAAGTAATCCGCACGCTCCGTCTACGACGAGACTCTAGCCGCGCATTCCGCGTTTACTCATAAAATATATCAAGCAATTATTACCAATTAGCGAATGCCTGCTCCCGTCTGTGATCAAACAGGTCGGCTTTGATATTGGTGGCGAAGAACGCTCTGTCTGTCCTGAAACCAGCGGAGGTTTTCGTCGTGGCAGCGTGGCACGCCCCTGCCGCTCTCCTGCGCCTGCGCTCGCAACATCGGCGAAAACTGTCCAGGTGACTAACTGGCGCTTTTCAATTTCCGGTTCGAAGAAAGGTTGCCTTTAATGGAAGAAGAATTTTTTCTGTAGCAGGAATCTGGTTCTCAGTGTTCGAAAAAAGAGAACATTGAAATAAGAATGATGCCCGAGGCTTCGCTGTGACGTCATGAAAAAGGAGCAACGTTAAGAAGCACGTTGCTGTCAGGAGCGAAAGTACTCTGACGAGAGCGTTTAGTTTTCAAGTGAATGCGTGACGTACGGATTCCATCCATTCAGAGCACATCTTTGTTCACCGACCCCAGTATACCGCCGCCCACAGGAGCGCAGAATTCTTTTCCCTGCCGCTCAGTGATTCCAGGAACCCGAACCTGACACTACGGTTTCGCAGTCGCCGTCACAGCGGCTTCTCTATGAAGGTTTTCTCAAAGCTGTAGCCTAGTTTCGTTTATGTATCGTTCTCCCGCTTTTGTGCATTCTGGTCGCATGCCTCATGGGACCCGAGATCAAAGCAAATGAAAACAGGTTACGCTGCCTGTTCGGCAGAAATTCATAGCAATGGCGAATTTTATACCGTTAAGGAGCTCCTGCCGCCGAAAATCCAGCGCCGCCGTGAGCGTCGTTGACCCTGAGCGAAAAACCCACAAAAAATCTCCAGAGAAGCGACCCAGCAGGCAGGCGGGCCATCTGGCTCACGTGATGTTGCGGCGTGATCACAACCCGCCCACCGGATTGTAAGTAAACTGCCAACCGCGGCAGGTGGCAGTTAAATTAATGAATGGTCAAATGAGTTTGCGCGGGAAGATCAACCTGGGTCACACAAGCATCACCGATGGCAGCACCTATTATCGCACGGCAGTTCCACGCTGCTTAACCGCTGCACCACGCATCAGTCAGGGGTGGTATCAAGACTTCCAGAGACCTATGGATGTTGAGTAGAGAATGGCAAATTCTGCATATATGGGCATTAAACCATTACCACTATGGCGCCATACCCTGAAAGCGAAGCTTAAGTGTTGTCTCATATATATGGTAGTGTTCTCGCAGCGTTCATGTAGACCCCACCATCACAAATAAGCTAGCATTGCGGCCAACTGAAAGATATACTAACGCGAGGGGGCGATTTGAGTTTTAACCCCGGTAACCCCGTCTTGGTTATCTGTAGCAGGAACACAACGCGGACACAAAGATTGACAGGCAATCTTCTTCCATTGGTCCATGCCTAATCATGCGGATAAAGGCTAGAGCCTTGTCTCCTTCTTTGAGCTTTCCGAGGCATCCTGCTTTTGTTTCTGATGAAAGGTCGCGTTTTTTTCACGTGTCGCCGCTCTAGCCACCTCCCCCCCCCCCCCCCCCTGCTTTCCCCAGCCTATGCCTGCCTCTCTCCCCCTAGGTGGAGGTGGACCGCTCCCGTTCAATTATCACCCACGCTTTGGACATACCTCGTCACGCGCATCCACAATATCCTCCATACAGAAACCATTGGAGCAGCGCAGAGAAACAACCGAAAACTAATCGAAACATTTCTAACGCTGAGGTTTCTAAAACGCTAGCGTTTCTCTCTGTCCCAATGAAAAGAGGTTTTGAGTGCCTCCTGTCTTTTCATTGTCGCTGCCTTTTCAACATTGTATTTTCAAGCTATCGGCAAGAATGCGTGGAGAGATATTTGCATTTTCAGCATAGAGACTTGCCTGGGAAACCACCCAGCCCCCGGCTAGTCCTTGTCGCATTGCCGCAGAGTGTCGCCCTTTTCGCACGATCTCGTAGAGACTTCGCGGAAGGCATGTCAGCTTTCAAGTTTCTTCCGTGTTAAACATCAATGAAGAGTCAGTGCAGAAAAGGTACGACAAAATGAGTCCTTCAGGTAAAACCTGCGGGGGTAGCCTCCTAATAATAATCACGCTGTTGCTTATTTAGTGCCAGCTGCACCCCTCAAGTGTGGCCTATAAGCACATGAATCAAACTGACAAGTCGGCAATAAAGATGTTAAGAGAAAGCATTAACCGGGAACCTAATAATCAACTCGTGCACTCTAAGGTGTAGGCCCGCCATGGCGGTCAGGTGTTTCGCCATCCCTGCAGCTGCCGTTGTGCGCAGGCACGGTGCTTCCGTGAGCTATAAAGCATAGCGTGTTTTTGAGCTGCTTTGAGCGCACCTGTCGGTGCTGAGACCTCGACTGCGGACGGAGTACCATCATTCATTACCGGCGGCATTTGCCGCTAACATGCGCTTTCATTCCCGCGAACGAAGACGCACTCGTTTACGCGCGCGCCTCATTCCCTTCTTTCTCTCTGATTTCTGTTTTGCTCGAGTTTAACACTTTTTTTTTGCACCGTATTAGCAGCATCCCGCGGGAATGAAATCACAGGTAGTGGCCGGGCCAATGGCGCTGGCGATACGTGATGTCCGTGTACCCTTTGGCTTTTGGGGACGCCGAGAGCCCAGAAGACGTGACTTGGGTGCTAGAAAACGTGATAGGTGTTTCCTGCTGCCAGGTGGTCAGTCAGGCTGACCGCGACTACAGAAGAGTATTTCCGGGAGCTAATAGTACGCTGAAACTAATTATTCGTACCTTGAAGACCAAATGGCAGTACAGAAGAAAGTGGAAAAAGGTATAAATATTTGAAATTAGCTCAAAACGGTGCCGGAAACAAGCACAAGTTATTAGCCTGTTAACCATACAATGTCATCTGGCAAATTTGAAAACTGTTGGTGATTTTCAGTGCGCCACAGAAATACAACGACACCTGTACCTCGCGGTTAAAGTGGTATATTTGAGTACTTATTTTTTCACCGAAGCAAAGTACAACTTTATTAAACACAATGCGCATATGGCAGGACAGCGGTATCTCTCAGACTATATTCGCCAACAGCTTTTTGCGGCACTGCAGTCAAGACTGGAGGACCGAAGCACAAGTTTCATTCCACGGCAATAATTAGTCCTGGAGGCTACGATGAGGAGCTCAACAAGTTTACACAAAAGGTTTGGCGCCTCGTAGACGCTCAACAACAGAACGACCCCATGAGCCACGCCTCGTAATTATAGGATTAGGAGTCAGAGGAGAAAGCCGCGTACAAGGCATTGTGTGGGGGACTGAAGCTTCGATCTTCGGTTTCTGGAGAAAGGGGGAAGGGACAACCCTCGTTTTCTGGCCGGGCAACTCGGCGCAGCGACACAGCACGTGGATAAAAGCCGGTCTCTTACCATTTCCTGCCTTAACTTCGCTGCAGTACCACAGAAAGTTGACCGCCAGCATAGACTGGTGGCAGCTCTACGACCGGATCAAATGGGTGAGATTTTGCCGCCTGTACTCGCAGCAGTGCAACAACGCTGGCCACGCACTCAAGCGACACAAATCCTGGGCGTTAAACAGCTATTTCCACCGGTTGATGAAAGGAAATTGTTATGTAGGCTTTAATTAGCGTAATATAACCACAAAAGTGTGAAATTTTCAAGCTCTGCCAGGTCATATTCAAGAACGACGAAACACTCGCGCAAAACTAAACACAAAATTTATTTTATTAACCAACTGAACACTTGAAGCAGCTGAAGTTTTCCACTAGATTGTTTTGTGTTTGAAATTGCGCCCAGATTCAATAAGGATTACTCCCGAGCCGTAATGAGTGTCGCTTGCATTGTAACTGAGATGTCAGTCCTGTTCGCTTCGTTGGATCTACTTAGGACTTGGCTAAAAATTTCAGGCGCCCTTTATTGACCTAAATAAAGTGCGGTGAGGCGAAAGCGTTTAGCGCGGTGTTGCTGTTTGTGTCACTGATGTGTGGTTAAGATGTTAAGTGCACAACTGTTTTTGAATCTTAAATGCTGGAGACACTTGAGGGCATTTGGGAGACATCCATCTGATTCGACGCCTTTCCGCAAACGCTCTCTAACGTCCTAGACAAGTACAACTACATATGCGTTGGCAGGAAGTAGCGTATTCGTTAGCATGCTCAGCAGCGGAAAGGAAGGATGGTGGTTCGAATCCCATCGTGCACAAAGTGTCACGGACGGACACCGCGAGTACAAGCCATTGAAGCCTATCGCCTTAATAATTATTTAACTCTTTTGTATTTGCACAAGCCAACTTGCACAAGCACAAGCTCATTAAAAGCAACAAAAAAAGAACTCATTTCTACCGGTATAGAAAAAAATCTAGAAGGATCCACGCAAGAGATGCATACAAACATCTGACAATGTCCCATGAGTGTCGACCATTGTTATGAACGCTGTAGAATAACCCGGCGAGATAGCACAGAGTCCTCTTGCACCCAGCATGCATAGGAGGCAAGACATACCTGGCTGCATTAAATGAGAACGGTAATAGCAGTCTCCCGCCGCGGTGGCTCAGTGCTTAGAGCGCTCGGCTACTGGTCCAGAGTTCCCGGGTTCGAACCCGACCGCGACGGCTGCGTTTTTATGGAGGCGAAACGCCAAGGCGCCCGAGTGCTGTGTGATGTCAGTGCACGTTAATATCCCCAGGTGGTCCAAATTATTCTGGAGCCTCCCTCTCTTATCCCTTCCCTTGCGGCGCGGTTCAGGTGTCCAACGATATATGAGACAGATACTGCGCCATTTCCTTTCCCCGAAAACCAATTAATAATAATAATAATAATAATAATAATAATAATAATAATAATAATAATAATAATAATAATAATAATAATAATAATAATAATAATAATAATAATAATAATAATAATAATAATAATAATAATATTATTATTATTATTATTATTATTATTATTATTATTATTATTATTATTATTATTATTATTATTATTATTAGCAGTCTCTAAACCTTCTTCCAAATCAACCCCTGCGCGCATAATTGAATTGCCATTGGATCAAATAGTCCAACATTAATCCCTGCCAGCCTTGCCGTTCTTAAAAAGTGTGTTTTTTTTCTTTTACTTACCTTAAAAAGTGTGTTTTCTTCTATTTAGCGGCCTAAGTGCCTTTTAGATTCCGCATGAACGAAGGTTGAACTGAAAGGGCGTGTTGTCATTTAATGTGTTTTAATTGCGTCAAATTAAAACAGCCAGCTTCCAGTGGGCCTCTGGTTACTTCCATGGAAGAATATGATCGCAAGCAGCGTGACACTGAGCCCATTTCCCTCAAAATGAAATTGTCTTGAGAGCCACGTGTTCTCTAATGGTGTATTCAAATCAGCTATCAGGAGCAAGTTTTCTTGCTCCGAGAAACCGAAGAACGTGTCTCAGTGCGCGAACTGAATTAAGACCATCAGTTTTTATTGGACCGCAGCGGTGTGGCCCCTACACTCCCAAGAGACATTGCTCCTTCGTCTATTCGGAAAGCTGCTCTGGGTCGCCGGCTGGATTACGACATTGGAGGCACAGGAAGTTCGAAGTGGCCGTGCGAGGAGAATATAAGACTCCAGCGTCGCATCAGCCCACTTGCTGAGTGTGTTTACTTCGTACGCGGAGTATACCGGTTTCAAATCGTACGTGGCACAGCCAGGAGGACGCCTGCAGTTCCAATAGGTATAAGCAGCCTCCAGACTAATGTTTTTTCATCGTTTACAGGAAAGGGTCGCTCACCAAAGCTGTCAAGCAACCACTCAAACCAAGCCAGTGACACGCAAGAAGGTGAGCAGAAGCCTATTTGAACTCATCTGAGAGCAAACGTGACGATGCAGCGCTTGAATGAGGGCGCGGAGGATATAAGAGACAGATAAGCCCAGCGGGATAAGGTCTACACTTCCGACATAAAAAGATGCGGGAAACATTTATGCAGTCTGCGGCCATCTTTGCATATCAGTTCAGAGACACAGACACTGTTCTTTTGAACGTAGCTTCCGCACGCGAAGACTTTACACAGCTCGAGCGCCATCCGTTAGGACAGCGGCGCACATGAGGTCACTCGGGGTATTCCGGTGGCAGCCTCATGCCGGCGTCACTATGCCACTACTAGCAAACAGAATATGAAACGGCAGCATGCACTTTGCTACTCACTTAGCTAATACTTCTGTAATTACAACCTCTCTAATTAAACGCACACATTAGCATATATTCGTAAGATATCACTTTATGAAAGACCGCACGACCTATATATAAAGCTGCATGGACCCAAGCCGTTCAAGCGTCTCTGCGTGGCTTACGGCTAGCGTGTGAGAGTCGCAACCTAAGAAGTCTTCTCAATTGTTTTAAAGCGGAAATCATTTACTTTATAAAGTTACATATTTTGAAACAGGCGGATAGCTTTAATTCACATTTCATGTGATGTTTTTTAATCAATTTCATTCCACCGATCCACGTGTTACGTCACGCTTCGCGCGACGCCACGAGGGACTTGGGTTATGCTGCACAGCGCCGACGGGACGCCGCTTTTTCTTCTGAAGGGACCCTTAACAGTAACGCGTTCAAATCAGAACGGGACGCAGAGGCAAAAAGAATCACACGAATAAGGCATGCGTGCGCGGCAATCGCGAAAGAAGGTTCCAGGACGAAACAATGCGGTAGGAGGAAACTAATAGAATTCCACGCGGGCAAAATATTAAACGCGGGATGCACGCTTGCACAAGACAATAGGAAGGTGAGGACGGTTGAACAAAAGCCGCTGCGCCGGCGTGGTCGGCGGGAGCCGCAGAGAGTGCCTTGATGGCCGACAGAGCCGGATTAGCATGTAGACGAGCGGGACCGCGACGCGGGGATGGCACATTCATGAGCCGCCGTGTATGGTGGAGCAAGGCATAACCCGACGTAAGGACTTGATGAAACGCGCTGACGGCACTAATGGATGCGGAGGCTTTCGGCGCTAGCTAGGGTCGAATGGGGAATACCTGACTGCAGTTGGCTGCACATTGGGCGTATGCTAGACTAGTTGGCATCAAAACGCCGAGGAAGATTTAAGAATGTTTCTGTATGCAGTAATGAGGAAATGTGAACAGAGAGAATATTCTCACTTCGCGCGTTCGGTGGCGTGAATAGGAGTTAGGCATTGGCTAGAAAATTACTTTGCTTTGTCTGCTTGAGGCATATCGTGCACAAAATTGGCAAGAGGCGTTCTTCACATATCTTTTTAAAGCCGTAATGCGCCGAAACGAGTTCACGCATAAATGCAAAACAATATTTTTCATTCAGACATTAAAACCAAGCCCAAAACCGAAGAAAGAAATTTGATAGACTCTACTAAGCGATTCGGTGCAGCACTGCACGCATTGCGGGCAAATCTATACCCTGGCTGTAAAATTCGTAGTTTATCCAGCAGTTGGCTTGAGCGTCAGCATCAAAATGTTACGGTATGAAGTTCTGAAAGGCGCAAAAGACACACACACAGGAAAAAAGAGGAATGACACAAAGAGCGCCTGATAGGCGCTCTTTGTGTCATCCTGTGTGTGTGTCTTTTGCGCCTTTCAGAACTTCAATTATGAACCAACTAGCCCCAAAGCAAGTTCTTCTGTTACGGTAAAGGTACGCCCGGAAACAAATTTTCTGTACAGAGCTTCGTTGTTGCCAAGCAAACGTAACCCGTATGATTCTACAACAGCGATTTGTAAATTTTGGCCACGGAGAATTTGCTGTACAGTGATTTCTTTATTTAGGCTCGTTCTGAAATAGGCGGTGAGAGAAAGGCATTATTTATTTTTGTTCTTCTTGGCCGGTCCACCCGTTAACCGATGCTAAGAGCTTCATCGCGACCCATTCGTCTGGTATAGATAGCAGTGGGTGGACCATGAAAGTCCCCTCATACCAGCGCGCAAGTTAGACGACTCGCTTCGAAGGACTGCGCCGAAATAAATCTGTTTCCGCACACCAGCATCCCGTTAACATTTCCTATCGCACATGCCGGCTAATAACGCACTGTGCATGGAAGGTGCTTGCGACTCATACACGCAGGGTGTCACATGGGGATGTACCCAAAGCAAGAACCCTGCTATACGCGAGCAAATACTCGTTTAAGCAGAGAACGAAACGCTGTGCAGAATTTTAGCGAGCACACTATAACACTATGGCCCGCGGAAATCTCTTTCTTGAAACTACTTCTCATCGAGGCCTAGAGTAATCGTGAGGAGGCCTGAAATTTGGAGGGGTCTCCTGTCTCTAGTTCTTTCCAAGTTGGTTAAAAATACATATAAATGTGAAGCCAACAGTCATTTCTAGTTCTTGTCGCTACCCCGTCCTTCGTCCTGCAATTTTTTTTTTATTTTGCGCTGCGATCATTTTCAGTCACCAAAACATAAAGAGCTGGGCAATGCACGCCGTTTCAACGTAAAGTAAGCAAGCAGATATGAGGCTGTGCATCAAAATCGGAAAAAATCAAACATATACACTTTCATCGTATCTAATGGGTAGCCTCAGAGACAAGAAAGCAAGCAAAAGAGCAGGAAAGTGGGACTGTGATCGCTTGTATATAGCGCGGCTTCAAGCGCGCGCCGAGAGGCAAGTACAAGGAAGGCGCGAAGAGGGACTCCGAAGATGTTTCCGGACATCCGAGCCTTCTGAAGTAAGACTAGACAAAATATAAAGCGCGGATTCGAGGCGCATTTTCTTCCCTATTTCTCGTGAGAGCCGCGTCGTTCTGAAGGCGATGACTCGGCATCCAATAGGCACGACCGTCTTCGCCTATATTAGATCAAGTAAAGCGATAAGAATGCAGGCAGGATACCGACGTTGCTCTTCCAGCTTCTTCCAATCTCGACGAGCTCTCATTCGGCTTGACGCTCGCACAGGTTCTTTTGCGCCTCCTGCAAGGTGATGCTTTTTTTATGCCCCCCTTTTTTGTGGCTCCTGCCCCTTCGCAATACTTCAGCGTGCATTGCCTTGCGGACGCAGCATTCTCGAAAAAATAACGGCGAGGTTGGACGACCAAGTTTATTTTTCTCTTCCGGAAACGGCTCATCCATAAATGCGCATAACCGACTGCAAAGGCACCACCGGCGCCGAAGACCACTGAGCCGAAAATCTCGCAGAAATCGTTCTTTCCTGCGCATCTTACATGCAGCAGGAGAAAAGAAATGAACAAGACTTCAAGCAAATCGAGCCTCACATAACGTTCGAACTTAGTAGCAAAAACTCACGCCACGCTTTAATGCCCCAGACTCCCAAGTTTTGAACACGAATAGGTGCTTAGAAAGGCGCAGTGTAATCTGGGAAGCACAGTTGAAACAAAAATCTCGGAGGCGAGCACTAACCAATAATCTTGCTTTTCTAACATGGTTAGCTTCTTGATGCGGTGAACATTACCAGTCATCACCACATCTCACGAGTAGTTTAATTTCTCAACTGCAACGGAACATTTCCAAATATGCTAACCGTGAATATTCAGGCTGTTTAAAAACATTACGGTAAAAAAGGCAACAAATGAGGTAGGTGAAGTAACACGGAGGTTAAATTCGGTCTTACCTCACAATGTTCGCTATTCAGTAATCAGACTTTCAAGGCCATCAAACTCACTTGGAGAAGCCTCAACGGTCACAATTCTTTCGACTGCAAAATTAGGAACGATTGATAATCAATCCGCTATTTCGTCCTTACCTGCAGGTGTGTTTAAAAAAAATACGGTAGATTTTCGTGGTTAGACAAGGTATGTGCGCTAGCGCTGTGTGGCCATTGTTTTGCACTGTTTGTCGCCCAGCTGCCACTTAGGTCACGTGACCTTGTGACCTCATTGAACCGTGCCAGGAATATATATGTAAACATGGGCAGGTTGCCCACAACCCGTTGCGCTGGTGGGCAGCCTGCCACAAACTAGGGTTAAGAGAAACAAACACAACGGCCAAATGCGGGGAATGGCCACTTTAAGTGCTAGCGCACACACCAAAAAGATTTAGCACTCTCGTTCTTAATATTGAGATTGTTAGCAAGACACAGAATAGGGCAATATACCTCTCACTTCCCGTACAAGCCTTGCAGGCTGCCTGGAAGCTCGGGTAAAATAGAGCTTTCTCCTGCGCTAAATCAGGCGCTGCCGGCGGCGCGTAAAAGTCCGGGGAAGTTTGCCGTGTGGCAGAGCTCACGAGATCGTGCACCACATACGCCTTCCTCTGAGGTTATTCGAGCAGCTGGTGCACGCAGTTTCGGTGCCTCTCGTGTGCCGCTGGAAACAGAGCAGTTTCACGAGTTCGACACACCACTTGAAAACCAAACATCTGTGGTTAACATCTGAGCTGCATACGTTGCAAAAGTTGCATACGGGGAAAAGCGCCGAAAGTTCACTGCAGTGACGAGCCACGTGAGGATCCTGAACTGCGGAATCAAACTCTGATTTCTAGCTGCTCTATCGAATCGCGCGCCAACAGTGGTCATGCAGCGGTTGTCGCGAACTAGCGAGGCCATGCCACGTGGTGAGCGGACTGCGCTCCAAATGGCCAAAGTTATCCATTGTGTGAGAGGACCAGGGCTGCTCGCGAATGGCAGAACGGTACATGCAAACAAGCAAAGACTTCCGCGCGTGCGAATCAACCCGTGTACCGTAAATGGTGCTGAAGTTTCCGGCAGGTTAGTGATGGCCTGGTCAACCTTGCCACTATGCTCGTTACATCGTTTGTGTGAACGCTTCCAGCAGGCAGACGGTCCTCTGAACAACTACAGGGACACGAACTTGTCCGCTAACGCGTACACCCGCAATGGCAAGCATTCCACATCAGTCGAGTAATGGTTCAAGCAGGGGTAGGTGGTCGCATCTGATGAGAGTTGTGGGTTAGGTTCAGTGCACCTTCACAACACAGGACAGAGCGCGGCGTGTGTTTCTAGACTTCGTCTCCACAATGTGCTGTCAAAGTAGCGGGGAACTGAATCACCACTACGCAAAACCCCTGCTCAAGACTAGCAGACGTATCAATACTTACCCAGCAACTATTCCTGGCGATTTAAGAATTAGGTGTATTTCTGTCCAGGTCAAGCCTGGCGCAAAACTAGCATTTTCTTCCTCAGAGTTTGGCACGCACTCAATATTCATCATAGACTGGATTCTCAGCACATATAAAGGAAAGCATATCGAAACATATACGCTGTGTTCTGCAGAGGTTCAGCGAATTAGACTGCAAGCCAAATAGTCAAGCGGCCACAATTCAAAAGCTATGACCTGACATTTTTTTTCTTTCTTTCTCTGGAGAGCATTCATAATTGTATTCTTTTCTTACCTAGCCTGTAAGTGCTAGACATCAGCCTTTCCTTTTTTTAAGATACCTCTTAAGAAACACGAACGCAATACCTTAGTGGCCCTAATGCTTTTTCCTTGTCCATGTCTAAGCGTTAATTTGTGGCAGCATCAGGTTTTTCTGATTTCTTCTTTCTTGCTGTGCTAATTCTTTTGCTACATGCGCAGAAGCCAAGACGCATTTCTTAGAATTGAGGTGACGGGACCAACAAGCTCGAAAAAATAGGGAACGCTCGAAACAAAGAATGCAGAAATGAAGGAAACACATGGAGAGTGGCGCAACCTGGGAACTGCAAAAAGCCAACACTGGAAGTCCAACTCTCGACTATTTCTGCGTCTGCAGACATTTGCAAGCTGAAAAGACCTTAATTGAGTCGTTCTTCTTCGTTTCTTAATAAGAGCATGTCATTAGTAGATACCTGTAAAGTCCATTATCGCTCTGGCGACATGCTTCAACGCAAAAAGAACTTTGCGATAGTCTATTTCAAGATGGTTGTCGAGAAGCTGGAAGAGATCACACAAAAACGGGCCTCTCCCGTGTGTTTCATCCTTGAAAGCTCGGGGGCTTGCGCGCTTATCTACATTACATCTTAAGCAAACTTCCCGCACGCAAGCCGCCGGAAGCTTTTTAAACTGGGCGTAACTCCTAGGATTAAATTATTTTTACCGACTACATACACAGGAAAGAGAAAATAGGCAATGACCTTACTAAAAGTGTTTGAAAACGTGATCCTAATATGAAAAATACGAGGTTCAGAGTTGCAAGCACTCTAACGAGCAATCAGACACGACTCTTTGGTGGCGAAGCACTTCAGAATATTACACATGCATGGCAACTTGAACCTCTTGATGCGAGTCATATTAACGTGATCGGTTGTCAGTGAATGACTCATACGCGCACGTTTCTATCGGCATGAAAAATAGTTTTACTTTATTTACGTTTCCTAGCCCTTCCATTCCGAAATTACACTAATGCAAGATCGGGCATTGAACAATGCGATGCAAATCGCGGATCATCCTCTATGTCACCTTAATTCGCTAAGAACGTGCTTCTTATATCGAGCTGGACATTGGGCACGCTAGACTCAGCTAATATGATACGACCGCACAAGACTGGCAGCCTCGTTTTGTACACATCACCGTGGGGCTTCGTCGCAGCTCAGACTTATAATGAGCGAACTTCTCGCGGCGCCTGGCGGGCAAAAGCAAGACAGGCACCGCGATGGTTGTGAGACCGCGCTTTTCAGCCCCACCTACGCGCCTCGAGACGCGGTCTACGCTCACTGGTGCACCGCCAGGAAACGTTAGGAGGAAATATTACTCCGCTCATTCCAGTGTCCATGATCTCAAAAAGCGTACAGCTCACGGGTGTCTGTGCATTTCGTCTCCATCGAATTGCGGCGGCCGGGGCCTGGGTTGAATGCCGCGACCTTACGCTCAGCAGCCGAACTCCGCAACCACTGAGCCACCACTGCGGCAGTGTGCACAGCAAGTCGCAACTGAGGCAGCGCTGTTTGGCCAGGAGTGAAGGACGAGTGGCTTGGTATGAGGGGAAGCACGCACGTGCTTACAAATGCGACGCGAACGTGTACACCCAGCAACCATGCGGAAACACTCGGTAAAACTTTGCTGGGGCATATGCAGAGCATTCGTGACAACGCCGGCGCTTACAGAGTAAGAATGAGGATTTTTTTGTTTATTCTCACATTTTTGAGGACGTCCTCGTCTACAGCAGACAAATACCCCGCGTTCGTTTTCGCAGAAACATCCGTTCAGCGCACAGCATGCATGGCAACGCTGCGGAAAGCAAGAATGCGGGAAGCGAATAAATAAATAAATAAATCGGGAAACACTGGAGACAGGCAGCGCGAGCGAGAACAAAGGACGGAGAGACCGCCGACGTTTGATGCACGGTCTGCCGCAGCGTGATAAATGACGGCTCGGGCGTCGTGGCCTTGGCAGCAGTCAAACGCACCCAGGGAGGAGGACAACGGCGAAAGCGACGGCCGATTCGTAAACGCCCTTCACGCTTTTTGCATCGCGTGGCATGCTAGGCGCACACACACGCACACACCGCCAGAGATAGCGGGGCGAACGAAGAGCGCCGCGACACCGAAGAAGAGGCAGCGAACGGCTGCGTGTGACGTAAGGCCCGCTTCGCAGCCCTCGGCGCTGTCGAGCGCCGTCTCCTTCGCTTGCCGGAGAAAAATTACACACCCTAGAGGTGCGCAAAGCGATGCCCGCCTGGTGAAAAGTTGCTGTGGTAGCGCTTGAAATCGACCGTGCGAGGGCGCTGCGTGCAGAGCCAAGGAAGAACAGCGCGAGCACGGAAGAAGACCAGGAAAGTCGAGAGTGCGTGGAAGCCTGCTCTCGCGCAGCTTTGCACGACGCGAACACGCCCACGCCAGCCGGCGAGCGAGCCCAACTCGTGCGCTCTCGTGCGGTGGGCGAAAACTGGCCGTCACAGGGCCCGCGCCGGTCGCTCGGCTTGACATGCCGCTGACTTGCAAAGAAAATGGTCAGGTAAAGACGAAAGGAATGCGGGTGCGACGTTTGAGACGAGCGAATCCTATTTTGTCTTTTATTTCTTTTTCGTTCTCAGGACTCGACCTGGGTTGAGATGAGAGAACGTGTGCACGAGCGAGAAGGAGGGTGCACAAAGGTGCCATGGAGAGCACTGCCTGCTCGTGTACAGCAAAGCCTCAGTGGCCACGAGATAAGCATTGTGCGTGGACGCGTATTGTTGGATGGCTCAAGCGATGATAATGCAAAAAAGACGAACTACGCAACAAGAACACGGACGAAAGGGAGGCAGACACACACTGAGCGTTTGTCTGCCTCCCTTTCGTCCGTGTTCTTGTTGCGCAGTTCGTCTTTTTTGCATTATGATCAACCAACTAGCCCGACAAGTCCTGTTCAAGCGATGACCTCGCTGTTGAAAAGATCGAGAGCCTCCGATCCGGTGCTGATCGTAAACCTTTTCGATGACGACGGCCTAAGGTTACAAAATAACTGCTAAGGTGCTAGTACTCGATACCTGTAGTGTAGCAGTAGGCGCGGCTCATGTGCGCACATTTGAGCACCACTGATAGTTATTGTCAAGTGGGGCCAACACTTTAGCGCGGGAATGTGATCACGGTAATGGTGAGCTCTTATTGGTTAGGAGGAGATTACGCGATTTGAGCGACGGCATTTTCTTTTACACCGAGCACTGACTACATACCGTGCACAAAATACACCTGCCAAAGGGCCGTAAAAGTAAGAGAGCAACCGATTACTAAGGATGTTCTGTGTCCAAGAAGAAGCTCACAAGCAGAGATAAAACGAAATTGTCGTGCAGCTAAGACTTTGCCGCAGTTAAAGTGGTAATTCACCTGCTGCCGGCATTGATCTCGACGGGAGACTGGCGAGCCAAGCCGGCAAAAAACGCAGTCGCTCGAGTCCACTGTGGCGCCGCCGCCGCCGATTCCTAATCGACCCTTCTCTCTAGGCTTCGCGGAACGCAGGGAGCTCAATATACGTTACTGCTTTAGACCTAGAAAAACCCTTGGCAAGGAAACTTCGCGACGTTAGGCCCGGAAACTAGTACTTTGCACAGCGGAGCTGTGGACAATTTTTTTTTCATTTCATTTATTTGAACTTCAAGGGTGCTCAGATGGGACATTTACCCGGCTGCCTGTAACTGCTACTCATAATAATCACTGCGACTAAATAAAAGCAGCTCGCTAATATAAAGCAGACACGCCTCAGTCTTCCCATTGAGCGACAGAGCAACTGTATCCCGTTGTTTCAGCAGAGAACACTGTACCAACGGCTGTGCACGACTCGTGGAAAGCCCTACACGGTTGACCGCGCTCTCCACAGGCGTGCAAGACCCGAAAAAAAAAATCATCACAAGTACACGTCCTCAACCAGCGCCTCAAATATCTAGCGTATGATCAACCATAGATCGGACCTGTTCGGTGTGTCAGTTTTTGACTTCCGTCTGCGTAATTCTTTTGCACGTTTTCAATTTTGTTCCTTGCTATTTTAATCTGTAGTACACTCTGTTTTCTTCGGCACTTACCTGCCAAGCATTAGTAGAATTCACGATTCTATGAGTTGAAACAAATGGGCCCTGTAGTCACCCGCCGACTGGGCAAGGAAGAGGTGCCAATGAAAATGTGCTCCGACACTGTACAGTAAGAGCGAGCTCCTCGCACCACACAGCGGTGGAGGAAAAAGGTAGAGAGAGAGAGAGTCGCATTAAATGTGCGGCACTGATTGCCAACGCTCAGCGATAACGACCCGCCTAGAAGCGTCTCGCATACAACGGCGAAAAGCTCTTTTTTTTTTCCCCCGTAGCCATCCTGCCGCATCTCCCTTAATGTCGCTCACTTACCGGCTTTCACCGTCTTTTACTTTCTGTGCGCAAGCTGCATCATTTTCTGCGATTAGCCCGGAGCGCGTGAAGAGGGTCACCTTGTCGACATCCCCTCGCCAAGAATTGCCAAGACCAGCGTCTCTGAAGGCGTGCTTCCTTGCGGCGTTCGTGTCAGGTTTGTAAAGCGCTAATATTTTTAAGAGCTGTGCATACCTTCAGCTTTCTAGCGAAGTACCAATTTTTTTTTTTAGCGTCGCACGCAAAGTTTGAACGAAGCAACTGATGAAGGGGGAAGGGATCGTAGTTTCACTCGAGGCACGCACCGGATCTGCAGGAACAAGGGCGGCGCCTGATGACGCAGATAAGGTCCACGCCTGAAAGAAGCGCGCGTACGGCTATATTACCGTACGCAAGCGATGTCGTCGCCGCCGCCGTTATGCCGCCATAGCACATAGGAAAGCTGTGCCCACGTGCACCACGCGCCACGGCGCTTTGAGCCGCGTCGCGGTGTACGTGCGACGGCGGCTTCGGGGGATTAGGTGCTGCTAACACCCCCCCTTCTTCTTTTCAGCGTTCAAGAAACTGACTTTCTTGGGCACGTCAAGCGTCGCGGAGGTGGCCTCTAATTTGCGATCGCCGCGATTCCGGGCCACTCGAGCACGTCGCCTTAAGCACGATGCTCCGTAAGAAAGATGGCTCTCGGTTGCATCCTGCCACCTTAACTTCTTTGCTTGGTTCGCTACCACGCCTAAGGTGTCCCATTCAGCCGGTCTAAAGTCGAGCCGCCTCGCAGGCGAGAAAGCCTCGCAAAAACTCCACATCAAATAACGAAGACGAAAGCTTCATTTCACGCCAGTTTGCAGGTGTTGGAGTTGCTTGTAATGCTTCCTGTGGTTAACGTGTTCTTCTAAAAAATTCTTCGTTTTAACCGCGTTGCACTCGGCAGAATCGTAGGGTACCATTCCTTTATTTTTTTCTTATGGAACGTTTAGCAGCAACCACAAATGATAGGTCCTATTCACAATACTGATAACGCCGCCTAACCTCTACAACGCGTCGTTACTGTTTACCGTAGCTGTCGCAGGCTTTCACCGCCTTTCGCCTCACTTACGACAGTTCCCCTTATCACTGTACAATCGTGTTAACCATTTAAGCTGTCCTTTGTATCGTCTGCTTGTGCGCAACTCATGCTTTGTGGGTTATTAGGCCTCAATTAACTAACACTTGCAATGAGCCGAGCACACCGCGCATGACAAACCAATCGATGAAATTTTTTTTTTTGTGGGGGTGACGCTGTGGGTTACTAGCCCGCGTTCACTGTCTCAATGCATAAATTATTCACTTACCAGAATTAGTTATGCGCAGCCTGATCGGTTTTGATGTTACAAAAATAAAGAAAATCAAAACCTGCATTAGTGGCTACGCAGTGAGCCTGTTTCGACCTTACCAACCAATCGCTTAGCGCGGTGCCCGTATCTCTTCTGAAGGAGCCTCCGTCGACGGATGCGGACACAGAACAAATCCATGCAAATGTTTATGAAGCTCATTTTACTGAGCCCACTTAATAAAGACTTAAAGTGCAGATAATGTGCAGTGTTAGATCAGAATTAATATGCTCCATCTTTCTTAAAATAAGCCGTCCCTCATGCACATTAAAACGCTGCTTCCTACTGCATCAAGTAAAACTAATTACCCCGTAAGCAACTTCATCGCGCCCCTCAATCGCAATGCTAACTAAGCGCCTGTTTTAAATAAGACAGAGAAACATTGAGGTTTGTGGTACATTGCTTGTCTGTTCAAGTAGCAGTGCAGTTAACTTCTTGTAGGCAGCCGCGCTCTGAATGCAGCTGTTCGAGCCGATTGTCAGCGACATTGAAAGAGTTCACCCCTTGATTTTGGCCTCTCAGGCTCATCAGCCGTCGTCACTATATCAAGAACTGCTGAACAAAAGTGGAAGTGACATCGAGTCATCGATACAACCAGATATTCACACCACTCTCTTCCAGTCCCTGACCTTTATCCTAGCACGAAGACACCCTATCTTGTGGGCAAAGTCTCTCACTCTATTACTCCCATTTTTCCGCACACTTTCAAAAAATTTCTGATAAGCGCGTTTCAGCTACACTTTCGTTTTTAATGACCGTTATATTAAGGACGTCTTCTCGCTCTCTGCCTCACTCTATCAGCATAGCCGACAAAAACTGTCTGAAGCCAGTGCCCGGAGGCGGCACAGTTCGGTAGCGATTGCCTCCAATAAGGCAGCGAGAATACCGGGTTGCAAGTAGCCTCGCTCCCTTCTTTGGTGCCAGTAGCTGCCTGAGCCACTTGGAGCGGCAGGCCCACCCTCCGTCCCAGTACTCACCTGCAAAGAGGAGAAAAGAGGGCGCGCATGATCAGCACCGGCTGCGAGACAGAGCTTAATACGCCGCTTGAGGGCGCTGTAACACGGCGCTTATCAACAATGCGCAATTTCCTGCCGAATAAAAGAAACAAAAACTAAGACACACGACCTCCAGTCGAAATATTTCGAATCTGTATTTCAGCATCCTATACCTGGACCTTCCACTTCATACCTTCCATCACTAAATTCGCAACAAAATTATGCCTGGTTACAACTAAAGCTGTAGGACCAAGCTAGCCGCTGAATTCTCAGGGCTCCCTCCTTTATTACGGCAGAATCATGGTCACGATTAGCTGCGACAACCTGTGTATTATAATTAGAGAAGGGATGTTGAAGAGCTCAAAAAAACTGTTTTAGGTGGTAGAAGTATGAAAACTTAACTTCGGACATCAATAAGTGAAAACTGGACGCGATTAGTTTCCCAGTAATGCGCCCTGTTTTTAATGCAAGAAGCCTCTCTAAAATATTTGTCAGTGATCCAAAAACAAAAAAAGTTATGGCTTGTCAGGCCTAAAGGACACGAGCCATATTATGCACCCTTTGTTAAGTGTTCCCAACGTTTGTTAGAATGACGGAATTTCTCACCCCAATTTAACTCTCTTATCTTTAGCAAAGTTCCTTCATAAATGAGCGGGAAGCATTTTTACCCGCAGTGTCTGCTTAAAAGGTGCATCCCTATAGTAGAGCATATGAGGTAATTATTTGAAAATGAATTTCCTTATTTCGCTCCAGCAATGTTATTAGAGCGTCATAAAAATCAGCATTAAATAAAAAGTGTTTTTTACGCACCACAATGACAACAGTCATCGCTCTCTGTTCAATAGCAAGGCTAAAACAGCGCTCCTGCACAAGGACGAGGGAAGATGAGACAAGACACAGCGCTGACTTACAACTGAAGATGTTATTCATAGCGCCAACGTTTAAGAAAAAAAACTTGGTGAAAAAACTAAAAAAGCGCCACTTAAACGGTGGTGCTATTAATATACTCTCCAGTTCTAAGAAAGCGATGTGCCTTGTCTCATCTGCCCTTGTCCGCGTGCAGGTGCGCTGTTTGAGCCTTATTATGTCATATGAACTCGCCCATCATGTCTGCGTCGTTTCTGTTGAAGTAAGCGACAGCTCCCTTTCGATCTGGTGCCCTCAGAATAAAGCTTGACCTCGGGTTTGGCCCCGGACTTCCGGTTTAAATACACGCGAAATAATTTGTTGTGAGCTTCGTCGACTTGTGGCACTTAAAACCAGAGGCTGATATTTAGCGGCTGTTGGTAAAGAAATGATGATTTATTCTTCAAATCATCACAAAAAATGGTGACCTCCCTAGTAAGACATATACTTCAGGCCTGTTTGAATAGGTAGCACGACAGCAACACCACTCACAACTCTCCTGTCCACGGGAGCAAAGCCCCCCTTGGATTATGCGCTTACCATCTAGCAGGCTACAGTGGAGTTTCTACACAAAACGCCGACAAGAGACGCCACTAGCCGCGAAGGACGTTCCTCAAACATGAATTGTTGTACAGCACTTGCGCCGCTGGTCGAACCGACAATCTACCTATCCCCCTCTAGGTTTCAGGACTGACACTTCATGATACCTTCTGCTCCGTAATCAGCGATGACGAGCCATAGCGGGCAGACGCAACTATAATCAACTGCCCGCCATTATTTAACATTACTGCATGACAGATCTGTTTTCCATGCAATCTTAAATGCGCAACAAATATGGGAGGGTAAACATGCATTCATACCAATGATCGGAGTGCAATAACGATCGATCTTTAAATTTTGGCAAGCAGCTACGTCGACCTAGCACTATTATCCAGACTGAGAACTGCTGTCGGCCAAATGCACACTACGCAGCACACATGCAGCAGCTTCACGAAAAAAAAAAGCACTGTTCAAGTCAGCGGCTTCTCGAAAGTCTCACATATTCCATGAAGCCAAAGTGTATGTATAGGAAGCAACATTAACTTGTTAAAAGTGATAGAATTTGTAATTCCCTGAAGGAATTACTATCTTTGACAATCGATCAATATGACATCTGTAATTGGGCGACGAAAACCACGAAGATTCAAGCATCGCTTTAAAAGGTTCGGCAAAGCGGAGCCCGCAGTAGGCCCGCTCTAGTTCCCCACGACACTGACGTCCACCACGAAGCCTGCAGTATAAGTTCACACGTGCTGCATAAAAAAAAAAAAACCTGCACGATCATTATTTCTTCCTGTGGGTTATTGTGAACAGCATCATCTTCATCATAAAATCCGCGTTGGAGGCAAAGTATGAGAGGGTTAAATATCCAAGTGGCTTGTCGCTTCACACAAGTAACGATAACTTTGAGCGCAAAGACAAAGAAACGACTGGCAGAGAAGCGTCATTCATTATGAAAGCTACAATGTTATCGAAAACCGAGCGCATGCTCCCTCCTTGGCGTCTTTTCATTACTCGACCCCCACAGCGAGCCTCAAAGGAGACGGAGCCCATTAAAAACGGGTACCGGAATTCTCAATGTCGACTTTGAGTTTAACGACCCTTGAGCTAGCGCCGAACAGCCGCCCAGCATTGAATAAATAGCAGATGAGTTTTCGGGAAGTTCCCGTTACGGGAGGGGGACAGGCGCTGTGTTACAATGGTTACAGAAGCACAATGGCGAGTCCAGATATATGAACGTGGCGGCTCGACGGCGCGCTGGGAAGGAGCGGACAATAAAGCGACTTAAGAAAGCCCCTCGCGAGAGTAATATCTCCATCGGGCAGTGTGATATCGCCAGCGAATGGCAAGAAAGAAGCAAGCCGAGGCAGAACGATTTGGGCGATGGAGGGGCTCCGTCCCGTCGGAAAGAAGGGTAAAAGGGTGAGGCGGCGGAAGCGTTAGGGCGCTATCGATGACTTCTCCTCCGAGGCCCCGCAGCCGTCTCGGCCACAATGCAGCCGGCGACAGTTTTTGGCTCGTTACCGAGACCGCGGCTCGTCGCGGCACCAGCATCAACGCGGTCTGCCTCGGTGCTGCCTTATCGGTCCTCGCGTTTTTTTTTTGTTCCAAGCTTTCCCGCAAGCGTTTGAAACAATTACATGGGCCGCAGCCAATGGACGCCGAATCCAGTCTCCACCGGCAGCATTTAAAGGAAGCCCACTTGGCAGCTGCCATGGCTTGGTGGTGCAAAAGGTGCGACTATCAGCGTTATTTCATCGGTGTCAGCCGAAACGGAAAGCCTGGGAGGTATTGTGAGCTTCTCACGAGTTAAGGCATGTGCAGACGTCATTGGAGAAAGCACTGATGAACCGTCTTTCTAAAAACTTTTCAAACCAAAGAATTTTCTAATAAAGGTTGTTTCATGCGTCACATCTATTCCCGTTTTCATGAAACCATGCGACCGAAGCACAATGCTCCGAGGAAATAAACACGATACTGTAAACTAAGATAAGTAAGAAGAATGAATACGGCGAGCAGCCTTTCCAGCGCTACCGACAGCTTGTGATGCGCCTCGTCCGCACGCAAAGGGGCAGAAACACACCGCGTTTGCCAATCCCGCTAGTCTACGCACCTGACAACAACAGTCTTCAACGGCATCGTGCCCATCTAGCCTAGCATTGTACAGATGCGCAGCTTCTAGTAATAAAAACATATGCCCGTATTTGCGCTGCAACCGCGCTCCATCCTACCTCGTTAACTGTGACTTTGCACCTTTGCGAGTTCCTCTGACAGGCGAATAAGTGTGTTTTGATGTAAAGTAAGCGGCTCTTGTTTTGTTTATTCTTTACAAGTAATAGCTAATAGGATTACGCGCTTACTTTTCTGTGTCAACCCTATATGCTCAACACGCGCACAGAGGCCCTCATATGCACCGCCAGATTTGGTCACCACCGCCAGTTTTTCTTCGTTTTTACTTCATTTGTCGGGCAACTCACTATTAGTGCAGAAATAACTGAATTCCGGCGCCACTCTGGAAGTGGTGTTTGAAGGCTTCACTTCACTCGACGCATTGGCTAAGCAACTGGTCCATTCTTCTGGCCAATACAAGGTCACGGGTTTGTTGTCTCGTCACATTCCTGACACATCGATTAAAGAAAAAATCGCAAACACTCTGGGTTACATGATATCTACTGAAGCAAGATTCCATGTAAAAGATGTCAGGAGGTCAAAATTCATTACTTTGGTGCCATTCATGGGCCATAATGCAACCTGGAGAGCCGAAATCACTCAGAAATTAGACTTGTTAGAGGTAAATGCTCACGGCAGTCCGCACTGCGCCGGACCTCCATGTTCGCAACGGTTAGCGAAAATCAGTGGTGCGTTTTTAATTTATTTGCTTTAAATTTTTATTTATTTACGTTATTTCTTGGTCGACGCTTAAGCTCCGGGTTTAAATACTGGAAATTCAGGGCTAAATTCAATCAGGAGCAGCAGCTGAGGCGCAACGTGGAAAAAAATATGAAACCTACCATTGCCTGACGAAGCCTACATTTCACGGTCATAAATCTGAAATAGTGCAAGTCACAATAAAAACTCAATGAGAACAAAGAACATCTCAGAAAAAGATGCTCAGGAGCACAAAAAAAAATTGCTTTAACTCAACAAGTATGTAGTTAGGGAGTCGCGAATGAAACTTAGTGAGATTCATAGTAAATATAAGTTTGGGCCCGAAAGCTTCACAGATCCAAAAAGCTCCGCTTAATGACGATACTTCGGCAAGTTAGCCTTACAACAAAATAGAGGATATAAAGATAATAAAGGTGGCGCGGAAATTAATGAAACTGGTGAAGTACCAGAAATCTGATTCCAACATTTGCTCTTTACTATTCTGAGCTAACAACGCTTGTGTTGAGGAATTTGTGCGCACATAAATACATTGGGTTTATAACCTCTCACCCGCAGGCTTAGATTACTTAGGGAAGCTTTGACTGCCATTTAAAAAGTGGCTGAGAGTTGTTTGGGATCCCACTAAAGTAGTTCGGGGCCATTGTTTGCATTACGGTGTTCTGTCGCTAGGCATTTAGTTTTAAATGGTCTCATTTCAAAAATATCAACCCAACTTGAGCGCAATTCTGCATGCAATGGCTGAGCACCAAAGATTTAATGCAGCAAATGCACACGCATATCATGTGTTTTATGACGTCTGTGCTAACACGATCAAAAGTTGACGCGACGCGTGTTCTCGAAAAAATATTTATTGATGCTCTCTCTCGCAACCCTGTCTCGTGGTACTCTGCCAGCGGATAGAGCATGCACCTTCACATTTCAGGCGTTTGGATTCTATGAGTGCGTCGAAATAAAAAACTTTTCCGCACTTTTAACCGCTATACTGCATCTTCAAGTTGTTCCCGTGACGACGCAAAACACATCTCTTATAGGTAGTGCTCTTGTTCTGTGAAAAGCGGCAACAGAAAGCATGTAATTGTCTAAATGTCGGGCAGCGAGGCACTTTTTTGATAAACGTGCAATGTTTAAAATTCAACTTTGTGATTTCATCCTGAACTGAAACCGCATCCCGTTTTTTTGCAAAGCTGTTTCTCCCGCAAGCTACACCTTGTAGAGGTGAAGCAAACTTCACCGGGTCTTTGGGTAACGTGACACAGCCTTATTCAGAGTACATTCTGCACCGCAAGAGGCTGCACTCAAGAAAAAAAAAATACAAAGAGGAAGCACCAGCACAAAGAGCGTTTCAAACATACTTGTAGATTGTTTACAAAAAAAAAATACTGCATATGTCGAAGCTCAGAACCGCCCTAGGGGCATCTGAATGAAAAATGAATTACTGAAGCTTCGGCACCTAACCAATTGTAAGAATCTTTATCACTAATTCAGCTGAATACATAAATGAGCATCAATGTGAACTAAAATTTGACGCAAATTAGACGTTCTGAGTAGAAAGAGCGAACAGGCTATCGCTATACTTTTGGCCCACGCAAAACGCGAGTGTGATCTCAGCAGCATGACACTCACATCACCTTCACGGTCCTTAAAGCATCTAAAAGACAATTTTTGTCCATAGGAACGCTCTAACAACTTCATATCGCGTTTTCGCTTCTATTTTTAGCATGTATAGTGCAAAAATGCAGTACTTTGAGAAAGGATGAAAATTCTTTCGAATTGCGTTGCACAAAACCGCAACAAAAAAGTGTCCCTGAGAGGAGGATCGAACCACTGCTCTATTTCCGTAATGAACGCGCCCCTATATTTGCAGTCAGAAACTACAATTGTTTTCACTCATGTAATAAACGCACCACTTTCTTTAGGCGCACAGTCTGCGGCTGGTGATGATAGTAAATGCTACCAGGCATCCTTTTTTATATAAATATAGGAGACAGCCAGACAGAGACAAAGACAAATAGAGAAAGAAACAGATACAGGTACAGATAGAGAAAGAGACAGAGAGAGACAGAAAATCTATATAACAGAAACGCTCTGAAAATATGATGGCTGGTTTTACATCTAAAGATTATATGTTCACCCTTATCTAGATATGCAAAGACAGATGCTTTCATCAGACCTTTCATCAGGACTGCAATATTTTAAAGCGATTAAAGCGGATGTAGCCCTAGTAATCTCGTACGACGATTACGGCTCTTTTTAACTCATGTAACCCCGGTTAAAGTTAATTGCGTTAGAAAAGAACGTCACTTAGGATATTATTTTCCTGGTGGACTAAGCTTAACTGAAGAGATATGGGAGAGGCCTTCGCCCTGCAGTGGGCGTAGTCAGGTTGATTATGACGATGATGGACTAGAAACAAGAAATTCACGCGCCTTCAGTGAACTTGCATAAAAACGCACCCGAAGCCCGAAAAGAGATTTGCTTTTGGATACTCAGCGTCGCCTGAAGGACTGACAGCTCATGAATCACACGGTCGCCTGAACTTCGCAGCGCCGGCGAGTTACCAGCCGGTTCGGACGCGTTCGAGAGCGTCGGAGCATGTCCCCACACCAGGTGGCTCCCATCCTTTTCCTCTCTTCCACTCCAGCGACCACCCCAGCACCGAGACATGCCGACTGCGCTCCACATAGCACCAGCTTTGCGCCGCCAGGGAGGTCGCGTGCGTATGCATTATAGGAATCAACACATGGCTGAATGTCTTACCATTTTATGACTGTGCATAACGTTTCCGAATCCGACTTAATTGTCATTTGACTCCCCCCCCCCCCCCCCCCTCCTTTCTCAGCCAGCCAGTTGTTGTTGCTACGTGTTTAAGACCACGCTTGGGCACATGAAAATTGAGAAGCATCTTTTATTTTCTCATTTCAGTGGACCACAGTACTGAGGTTGGCGCCGATTTTAGCCTTCAAGCAAATCAACTCTCCTGAGTTGGCAGAGCGAGCGCGCCGCATACATCCCAAAGGCTTTTTAAGCCATCATTCGAGTCACACGAACGGGGAGTGTAAACGAAATCCGGCACAGTAATTCAACCCGGCAAGTGAGCATTCCTTGAATTCGCAGAATAGAATGCCGCATTTATACCGCTTCACACTCAAACGATAGAGAATGGAAAAGAGGTTATTAGCATCTCTTCCGCGCTTAACCCGCACACTGAATAAACAGCGGACTCTCCTCTGATGTTACCAGTTCAGGAAAGGCAGTGTTCACATTTGAAAACCTTGATGCAATGTGAACGGAATGAATTCTCGCACGAGCCGAAAAATTATACTCCCTATTTTGAAATGATACACGCTCCCTACTGTGGAATACGCTTTAGCACAATGCGCGAGAACACAATGCTCAAATAACATCTTAGTGTCATACATTCTGCCAGACTGCAAGTGCATGCAACCCGGGAAAGGGTCTTCCACAGCGGTTACAAAATTAAAGGACGATAACTATTCGCACCGGTATTTTTTACTATTTTGTCATTCTGTCCAAGCCGACAAAAAAGATAAAAACGATCACGAATAATCGATAAAGGCGCTCGACGGCGACATATGAAGCACAAGCGTTAGGAGAGAACCACCGATTTTTTCCAAACGATTTCTTACCTAGCTTATGGAGCTGCAGCGAACATTCTTTTACAGCAACATCTCCGCCTTCCCTATCTCGTCCGTTTCTCTCTCTCCCACGTCTTTGCTCCTCGGCGTGCTCTTACGTATTAGTCGACCGGCGCCACAAGACTAAGGAAGAAAACATTGACTGAGAAGTCATTCTGTCGCGAAGCCAGAGCTGGCACTAGATAGAGCACGGTACAGTTTCTGAAGTGGCCGCAGCCCAATGAACGCAGCAATCAGCCACGGCAGTTCCACGCCTTGGGCTCTGCCGCGTCCTTGTATCGATTTCTGGCTGTGCCACCGGCCGACAGGCAAACGCGCCACACACAATCGACCGAAATTCTGGCGGTAAAACCGGCTCGAAGATGAGCGGCGAACGAAGTAAAAGAAGGCTTTCAAGAAAGAGGTGGTCTCCATACGAAAAATTTTGCTGCATACGAGCGGAAACGCATACTCGAGAATTTGTAGGCAGTCACTGGAGGGTATTTTTCTTTGTCTTTTCTTTTTGCAAATCGCAAACGCGTGCACGACAAGATACTGGAAGCCAGTGAGACTCAGTGCATGAATCTGTGAGTCTTAGTGAAACTTACTGAGTATGAATGCCTTAGCTCATCGCAGCCGGAGTTATGAGTCTAGTGAGTCTGAGCGAATCAGAAGCAGAGCGTTACCGCGATTCCATTCGTTCGAATGTGTCCTGGTGCCTGTTACACGATGTGAGCATGGGTGGGAATCAATTCTAGATAATTTACGTTAGCGGTGAGATTTCAACAGGTTAATTTTCAGCTAAGGTTGCTTTAGCGGGTGAGGTTTAGTTGCGCATATTTCATGATGCATAATAATGAGAACCTTCGAGCCCAGTACATGCTGAGAAAAAAAAAATCGTCATATCAGTATAGAAATTTCTGCACTCAAGCCGTATTCGCTGCTTATTTTAGTGGATGTCATTTCTATACTAAGCGCTACGCCGTCCTAAACTTTGTCTCTGAGAAAAAATAGGCACAGTTTCAAAATGAGTCCCGTTGCTTGAGCTGAATGCAAAACGGTAAAAAACGCCTGGCTTCACTCTAGATCGGCGGCGAATGGACGCTGAGGTTGGGGGCCTCCCTCCCCCTAACACGTCCACCTTTCCCTGCTGTTCTGAAAGCGGCCAAATTTTCGCGAACCCTTCGTGCGGTGGTCCAGTGCCAGCGACGCTCGCGGGTTTCCGAGCTCTGCGCTGCATAAGATGGGTTCTCCAGCGGAGTCGAAGAGTGAGGAGGTGCAGGAGCGGCGCAAGTTTTGGCGCGATCGAAGCGGCAGCCCAAACACGCGGCCGCTCTGATGAGTGCGCCAGAGGAAGGCCGCAGCAGGTCACGATGGGGCGAAGTGCGGCGGCGAGGGAACAATCGTTAGGACCCGGGCCGACCGACCGCACACCGGCCACGGCGGGACCGAGAGGCCGTGTAACACGGCGAAAGAATGCGCTCCACCGATCGTCCCCTCCTCCTGCGCTTCGACTTCCGCCCGCCACTCGGGCGGGCTATCGGCCTGATGGTGTGGCAACGGCTGGCCGAAAGGGAATCAATGAACGAGCGAGGGAACTAAAGGTGGCCCCGCCGGAGGTCTTCCGCACAGCGCGAAAAACTGCGCGCTCACGACGCCGAGAGAAGAAAGACCCCCCGGGGATCAGGCCAACGCGCGCACGTTCCCAAGCAGCATCAGGAACGCGGTGAGATTGTCGAACTGATTTGCACCCTTAGGCGCCGCATTCATATATACACCCCGGAGAAGAACAAATGAAAGCTTATGCTGAAATTTGATAACAAAGATTTCCATCACCGACATCGCATCCTCGCGCATGTAACGCCCATTATAATCCGCCACACTTCAGTAGAACTGCGATAAGGGGGATGCACAATATGGAAATGTAGCGTCATGCGAAAAGCCAAGCGCCAAACTGGTGCTCTGCATTGCACTCAGGCATTTCGAGATTCCCGTTTTCCCAAGGCCATTAGCGTGAAAAAAAAACTGCATACCTTAGTTGTGCACAGTTGGCACAGACGAAATATACAAACTTCACCACGTTTACGAGAAAAATTTTTGCGCTCAAAAATAAAGATTCTGCTGTCGCATTTTCTGTCGAAACAGTCCATCACTGGTATTCGTCCATTGCGCTAACCAAGATCTCACTTCGCTTGCTTGGTAGCTGCTCGGAGTGAGCGCCTAAGAGCTTTAATTGCGCTGTACGCCGTTGCACTTTCAACGCTTCCCGTTGGAAGGTGTACGAATGTCGTTCAGTGTCGCCATGTCTGTCGCACGCTACTAGTGCCTGGTCACTTTGCACGCGACCATGGCATACCACTGCAGAACACTACTTCTTGGGCGAGCACTGGCGCTGGAGTTATGGAAGTCCTGTTAGGCGGCATTGTGACATGGTCCTCCTTGGGGAACAAGACCATCTGTCCTCCTGGCTAACAGGGAAGGGCGACGGCCCGTGCCCGTAATTAGAGGACGCGTTCCAGCGTATGTCGCTCCCCCCAGTCTTCGCTGCAGCCTGCTTGCATGTGGGCGGACGAAATGTTGCGCTCCCTGCGATAAGCGCGCTCGCTTCTTGCAGGTGAATTTCATTTCAGAGCGGTGCTCACTTGTGAAGGACTCGACCTGTCGTTGCAAAGCCAAGCTCTTAACTGAACCGTGTGCAGTGCGGGCAGTCTTTGCGCGCTGCACTGCGCAAGCACTCCGGTGACGGCAGTGGTCATGACGCCAACCCTTACTTACTCACAGGCCGATGAACACGCACTGCCCGCAGTCATGACCTAGGCGGCACAGCCACTTCTATGCCGATTAATATACGTCGGGAAAGGGCGCATCAAATGCGGTACAAGACCGGAGAGAAACGCAATGCACATAAAATTTCACTCCTGGCCGCTTCTTCATTAAAGCTCAGCAAAGGGAAGAAAATGGGTTTCTTGCATAACATTCCAGCGGCCAGGTCACATGGAAACAAACAAATTCGCATTGTACCTCCGAATCTTTCTCGCAACTCCTAAACACAAATGACAGCCACTCGCCAAAGTAATGTCGATGCCAGTATGCCGTCAAATAAAAGGGTATGCTTGGCGGGACCGTCTACTATTGGGCAGTCTGCAGTGTCAGGGGCCATAGGTGTGCGCTGGACGAGTATCACACCTGTCATTGCAAGTTAATACCGCTTACGCCCATTCCCACACAATGATTGCTCGAAAAACGACATGGATCTTACACGTGGTGGCATTTTTTTTTTTTGCACTTCCGCTCACTACGCATTGATTCGCTCATGTCAAACGACGCCATGTTTGACTTCCTCGACGTCCTATGCCGTCGACACAGCCTCCCTTGAAGTGCCATGCCTCTCCTGAGCACCCAGTCTGAAGTCGCTGCCCTCACGTTCCACCTCCTTTGGCCACTGCGATAAGGCTGACAGCTGCACCGGGTGCGATGCCAGAACCCGGGTGGTCGGTCACATGCATGGAGCGCGGGCTTCACGCACTGGCCCACTAAGTAGAACTAGCTAGTCCATTACGACCGGCTGAATAAATCCCCACAGCACCACTCCGCTGGTATGATTCTGTGATCACAGACATATGTTATCATCTCTACAACCATCATCACCACCTTTAAGCAAGATATGTGCACTACAAATCTAAATTGTTTATCGATAACAAATCTAAATTGGTAATAGCACCGCATACTTCCAGCGATTTCCCCAATTCTCAGGTCACTCTTCATACGATGAGATTCACAGCTTCGCCGAGGTCTCGTCATCATCGTCACAACGCCCGGCTACGTTCCCTAAGGGACAAAGGCCCTTCCTGCTGATCTCCAATTAACCCCATCTTGCGCCAGCTGACGGCCAGCCTACTTCTCTTGTATACACTCTCTTACCATAGGCGGTCCAAGGGACCATCGGCCACCAGTTCTACACATTACATACGGTGATGTCCATGTATTTATACTTCTCGATTTTATGCAGTGAAGCTATTAACGCCCGTTTGTTCCCTTTGTTCCCCGACCCACTCTGCTCTCTCTCTTTCTCATTGCTATAGCCGTCATTTTCGTTTATATAACCAGCTGCGCTCTCCTCAGTTCACAAAAAAACATTTGCAACTTTGTCGGTAGACTCTTTGTTTCTGCCTCAAAAGTGAGGACTGGTAAGGTACACCTTTCTTAAAAGATGCTGGTAAGCTGCTATTCATGACCTGAGAGCACCTGTCAAATTGTATTCACTCCGTTCTTAGTTCCCTAGTTATTTCAGTCTAATGACCTGGATATGCGATCACTACTTTTACCAGATAGGCGTATCTACTTGGCACTTCTATTACTTCAATGCTTATAGTTAACGGCTTTGCCTTTACCAAACTCCAGCACATTAGTTTTCTTCATGTTACTCTTCAGTACAACGGTTCTACATTCTGTGTTTAGGTATTCAATCATGCGCTGCAGTTACATAACTGAGCACTGTCATCAGCAAATCGGACGAGTTCTTCATTATTTCTTATCCCCAGTTCTTCCCAATCCAGCCATCTGAATAATTCTCCCAAGTTATTGAAAGCACCACTACAAAATCCGCAAACACCTAATCAGTTGCTTAACTGCGACCAATAGAGCTGAAGCTATCGCTAAATGTCGATTTCTCATTAGACACTAGTTATTGATGAATGAATTTCTTCCCCATCTATGCAGTGAGTAGCAACAGAGAGGATGTGCGACTTTGGTGGACGCCCCTCCTTATTGGTGTTGCCCCACTTTTTTGTGAGGCTTGCGGTCTCCGTGCAGTCCCTATAGACATCTATCATTTTTACATATGCCGCTCCCACGACACAGTCACCTCGTGCTTGCATGGCTAGTGACGTTTGGACTGAATCAGATGTTATATAGTTACCTAAGAACGTTATATAGTATAAGGTGTCATACATCACTGGCTAATGCAATGTTACGCAATTGCAGGGTGAGCACTAGTGGGCATGGTGCAGGGTGCTGACACAAGTCTCCGATAAGCAGTTCTCCGAGTGCGCGCAGTGCCAGGTGAATAAAGGCAACAAAGGCTGGTCATAGTAGTCTGTGTGCTCATATTGATTCTGCCAGTGCATGCACTAGACCCAAAATGTGAAGAGGGAATGGCAGAGGCCATCTATCAGGCGCGGCTTTCCTTAGCACCTACTAAAATAAAGGAAAAAGGTGGGAATGCGAAATCGAACAGCTCGAGGCGCTCGCTGTCTACGTCGGGGCTCTGCTCCCATCACGCAACCTGCTGCGCAGCAAGAGACAGCGGCTGCAACCTGCTCTTGCTGCACCCGCGGCTGACAGCTTGGACAGCATCGGAGGTGCTATCGGCTACCGCGGCCAGCGAGCCGACTGCGCGAGACAAGGCGTCAGCCGGCCCGACTTCGCCGGCGGGGAACAGGGGTTGTTTGTTGCTACCGCGGTACTGACGCGTTTGCCCTTCAGTCTGTTCTGCCACATCCGGGCAACTTCCTGTTTCTCTCTTCAACCAGACTTCTCTGCCGCCCTTTCCCCAAAGCTTCAGTGGGGTGCAGGGCAGAGAGGGACGAGAGATGTTCCTATGCGCTAGCACAGGTTGTGTTAACAGCCCCTGTCTCTCTTTGTTCTGCATCTGTAGCGCTAATATTTTTCTAAATTTATTGGAGAACGGTAATGCGTGAACGCTCCTCAGTTTTCTGCGCGTCTTTTGTATATATTACCTTCATCCTAATGGCAAAAACGTGTCCCCATTAGATACTTCGAAATCGCAGAAATTGCTGTCAAAATGTGCTTTTTTTCCTGCAGTTATTTGAGCGGTAGCCTGTAGGGAAAACGGAGCCTTCGCTCTCCCACCATCGCCATTCTAAATCAAAAGCTGAAACTGCCCTTTCGAACCACCTATATTCATAGCGACGTTAATGGCGTGGGACTGTTTTAGGGGCCATGCAGACACAGCAGCGGGCGCCCTCCAGGTGGTGCCATTTTTCGTCATGTGATTCAAACATACTTATACGAACAGCTGTCTCTGCCACTTCTTCGCACCGGCAACGGCGAAGGCGTATAGCAGTGTTGATCTTTTCTCGGTAAGAGGCTCGTCGAAGATAGAACGCACAAGTGTATGCACAGAATGCTGAGACAGAAAAAGGGGACTTTAAAAAAAATAATCCAGCTGCACAGGTGAAATGCTTGCTACAGTTGCTGGGAAAATAGATTCCTGCCGACTTCTTATACAAGGCCTCGTATTCTTCTTCTTCTTCTACCTCTTAAACATTCTATTAGAATATTTTCTTCTTTGTAATGCACTTCTTCCTCTTCTATATCTCCACCTTCTTCTAAATTCACATGGCCAGCATTGCTAGCCTGTACTATCTGGACAACCATGTATGAACTGTGCATCTTGAAAAAAAAACTGAGGATAAGTACATTTAATTTTCATTCATAGCAAAAAATTGATGATGGCCTAACCCTGTTAGGCCAGGATATACGTAGCGTAAGCGCGGCGACATCTGGTTCGGAAGAGTTAATATATGAAAGGCGCGCATTCAGTACATGCGCCTTTATTCACGGTTAAACCTTGAGCCGTCGTGGCGTGGTAGCGTCTCCGCCTCAAACGCAGAAGGCCCTGGTTAGATTCCCAGCCTCGAGAGAGGGTTTTTTTTATTCAGTGAGTGTGCGGGGGGGGGGGGGGGGGGGGGGGGGTTTACCACGTAGTTGGCCACGTGGTCGGTCACGTGGTGCGGAGCAGCTGCCGGCGGCACGGCGTCGTCGCTGGTCACGTGGTTCGTCGCGCGGTTGGTCACGTGACCAGTCACGTGGTTGGTCATCTGGTTGGTCACGTGGTGCGCTTTCCAGAGGATGCGCTGACCGGCGAGACGCGCGCGGCGGCAGCTCCGGCGCGCCAGCAGTGCGCCGTGTGACGTCACTGCTCCTCGCGCATGCGCAGCACGGCTCTCCAGGAGCCACGCCAAACTGCTCAACCTCGGCCAGTATAGCTTACGCTACAAAACAGACTCCATGCGCCTCTCCAGTCATATTGATGATTGTTAGGCAGCGAAAGACGCATTTTGGTGCCGAGAAAATTAATTTTGAAGACGGAACTTTTTTTCCCAGCCATTTGAAGTCTAAAAACGAATCCGTGAACCCACTTTGGTGCTGCATAGCTGTGTACCCTAGCCTCACGAATCTGCGCTAAAGAAACTGTATTGGGATCACCGCAGTACGCTTGTGAAAAGGGCCGGTAGTGGCGACACCTATATTTCGTTTCTTGGCATTTCTTGCTGAAACAGCCCTGTTTCCAGGCAAGGCGACATCTTTGTCATGAGGACGCTCTAACCTAACGGCAAAGGCCAACGTGAATTCCTCCTCAATGCACGTCTTTAAGGACACGGGAGGAGGAGGAGGAGGAGGAGGAGGAGGAGGAGGAGGAGGAGAACTTTATGCAGGATTATAATCAGAGTGGGCTTCGCAATGAAGTCGCAAAAACGGGTGAGAAGCTGAAGCGCAGTTTCTACAATACATCTGTGCATTTAAGAGATAGTGTGTAAGAGTGAGACAAGAACGAACGTAGATCAGTAGCGCCAAACGTTCTTTAAACACAAGTGCATGCAAAGACAAAAACTGCCAGCCGATTTAGCATGGTTAGGCCAAGTGCGAATTAGGTGCGCTGGCACTTCGGTTTTCACTTCGGCTTCGGTGCGAGGCTGTATTTTCAGTCATGCAGGTTTCAAACGACGATCGGCGAAACAGCACGCAACGCTCTGCGTTAAAGGCGTGACGTAATAGCGTTGATGTGTTCATAATTATCATCATCATGATCATTATCATCATCAGCCTGACTACGCCCAATGGAGGGCAAAGGACCCTCCCATGTCTCTCCAAATAACCCTGTCTTTTTCCGGCTGCGGCCACCGTATCCCCGCAAGCATTTGAATCTCATCCGCCCACCTAATTTTCTGCCGCCCCCTGCTACGCTTGCCTTCTCTTGAAATGCACTCCGTTACCCTTCAGGACCAGCGGTTACCTTGAATGCCTCCAAACCTCACTAAGCCCTGTGACATCCCATTTAATTCCCGCTGGTTCCTCGAACAGCACGGCTAGGCTTGCCTCACTAGATACGGTTCTAACGTTGAACGTGGCCAGGTTCAGATTCCAATGGCTGCCTGTCCGGAGCCAGAGATTCTTAGCACCCTCCGCTGCGTCACAGGTCTAGGCGCCGCCTCAGAAAGTTTCTCCAAAGCTGCTGGGGATTGAGGGCCGAGGAATAATTGGTTCGTTGGTGGAAGGTTGGGGCCAAGTACTACATTACGGAGGACAAATGAGGTTAATGCCCATTGAAGCGGAATTGGTAATTCTCTACTTTACATTCATTGATTGCTGGAAGACCTCATACCTCTCATGGCGCTGTGGTGCAGCGGTTAAGCAATGCATCACTGCCCTGCGATAGCAGGTGCTGCCAACGGTGGGGCTTTTAAGACCAAGGTTGCTCTTCCCGAGCAACATCGAGATCACGGGGAGAAGTTTCGCACAGACAAACATCGGCGAAACACGATACTGGGGGTTTTGGTGCTAGTGTATTTCAAAAAAGCAGACTAGATAAGAATGCGAGAAATCATTGATATTGATATCACACTACATGTCAGCTTATCTCTTCGCTACGTATATAGCCTTATTTAACCCAAGACCGAAGAGAGAACTCTACACCAATATAAGTGTCCAATACACTGCTACTCACCTGAATGAAGAAGAGAAAAAATCAGCTTTCTACAGACCATGAGTAAAGACGCGCATGGGTAAAGAAACTGCTATATAAAAGCATTTTGTCCAATAAAGGTTGTTGAAAGTGCAGCGCTCGTCTCATTCCTTCACTATGTACGCATGCGTATTTTTGCGACACTGTGCCTTTCCTTCGGCTAAACCGCTGGATTGTTCATGCTCAAATTTCGCATATAGGTGAAATATAGCAGCCCAGTTTCTTTAATACTAGTTTTAGATGACAACTTAACCGGATTTAGTAAGAATTATACGAAATTCTGCATCGCATGCGGCGATTGCGGACCAAGAAAGAGGCTTTTGCAACAGCATATAGGGCCAAGAAACAGGACAGCGAGTAGTCTCCACCAGTCGTAAAGGGATTTCGCCTCCTATCAAGTAGTCACCTGATTCAATCATCCGCGCGGCAGAGGCGGCCCACTTAGCGAGAGCCCACAAAGAAAAGGCGGAGCAAACAGAAGCAAAAAGTGCCGGCCCCACGTGCGAGTTTTGCGCCAGCTTCGGCGCAGTGTCGGTTGGAAACGCCGATGATGGAAGGCGGGAACTGCTGCCTCCCCTCCGCGACTGCTGAGCACAAGCTCGGCGGGCGTCTCGCGAGGGTTGCCTAATGCACTAAACTCCAGCTCGCAGTGGAGAAAGAGGCACACTAATGCTCCGCGCTGGCCCAACCGACCGCGAAGTGCGGCCGCGCGAAGGCGACGCACGGGTTCCTCTCGTCGTCTTTTTCTCGGAAAGGCAGCCGAATGGACTGACGCGGGAAGACACGAAGCAAATTTGCAGCACATCTCGCAGCCACGCATGCGCACTGGCGCGCGAGTGATCCGTGAGAGAGTGGCCGCCCACGGCATGCCCGATGCCGTACGTCCAAAGAACGGTCCCCCGGCGAGATCGAGAAGCCGGCGGCCTTGTACGGCTCCCCTTTCATTTACGTCACTCGCCCGCCTTCTCTTTCATCGGCCGAGGTATTACCCGGCTGCGGCGGAGAGGCACCGCAAGAACCGAATTAGCCCTCGGTGCGGAGTCTTCGCCTCCCGCTTGTTGGTGGTGAGGCTGTGCGGAGGAGGCTCGCGTCTCCGGCAGCAGAGACAGCAGGGGAGCCGAGTGCTGGCGTTCTTCTGTGCCGCTTCTTGGCCCCGTGATCACTCGTCCATTCCCTGTCGAAAGGAGCAAGACCGCGACAACTTCCCGCCACTCCAGTTTGGGGTTTCAGCTAGAGCTCCTCTTCGCTCCCTGCCGCCGTCTTTGTGCAGCTGCGCGGAAACAAACTCGCCGCGTCAGCAACGATCAACAAAGCGCGCGTGTTTCCTTGTGGGAGGCTGCGCCGACGCACACTGGTCTGAGACAGAGTACCACAGGGAACAAAGGTGCATCCAAGTCGGCAAGACATTCTACCATTGCAGATGATCGTTTCCGTTATTGCATTTCGCTGCCTCGTGACCATCTGTTATGAAACCGAAAACGCACGGCCTGTCTGTCAGTAAGAGAACATTCCGCATCACATCTTCACTAATCATGGTAAAAAAGTGTTGTTTTTTTTCACATTTTTCACTTCAGTAATCAAAAATAATCCTAAATGTTGTATTGTCGAATTTAGCAAAAGAAGTTTCGTAGGTCATGGGCGAATTAAAAAAGTTGACTATGTATAACACCTCTGTTCCACGTGTATTTCGTGTCGGTGTCGTTTTCTTGCGTGGAAAGTGCTACGTTGGAATACTTGTTCTTGTCCCCTAGCTGAATTTTTTCCTTTCTTTTTCAAAATTTACAAGTCACTGCTACGACGTCGTCCGGTTTCTGTCTTCTGTTCTGGAATTTTAATTCGTGTACTTCATTCCTATGCGGCCAGCCCTCATGCACAAGCGGCCGGGGTTATCCGAAGTAAACTAAATATTCAAGAAATTGTAGTAAAAAGACTTGTATTGTTGCTCTTGTCGTTGCTGAGAACACGTACGGGACCCTGCACGTCATCTCATGCTGCCAAATATTAATGTGCCAGTTTCTATCCAAACATGCAGCCACCTGCAAAAAGACCTCGACAGCTAACGGTAGCATACCCATGTGCATCGTGTACTGAGTTGCGCGGCAAAGGCACAGACACCATGTATTAGTCTCAACCAAATACAAGACAGACGCAAAAAGCACGAACTTCCAACTGGGTATACACCACCTGATGAACGAAAACTAGCCCAAACTTTCATAGTGCTTTCTTTGATACATGTTAAACTTGTGCAGCCTATGCGTGCAACCTAATTAACGATTCCAGGAAAGCAATTGTTCTCAAAACGCATGCAAATATGTAGTGTACCATAATTATTTCGTGAATACGTGAAACATTTTGAAAGGCAAACAAACTTTTCACGACACTGTTGCAGCGTCTCAGGCTTCACGAAAGACCACTCTGTTTTACTGCTGTTTAAACATGGGCAACTAAAGTGACCCATTGTGCCACCAGGTGCTGTTACAACGTCCCATCTCTTTATTGTGCTAATGCTCCTTGTACGTTGAGCTGTTCTGACGTTACAGACGATCTCGTACAGGCGCCTTTAAACAGTCATCTGTGTGCGCTGCTGTGACTCTATTGGGATTCCCTGTAGAGCCGCTACGAACTGTTTTCGCGACTAATGCCCGAGCGTCATGTCCTGAAACAGCCAAGGACGCTTTCAGGTAACGTTAACATCGTCGCACCTCATGCTAAGTACGCCAGGATTGTTCGAAAAACAGCACCGCTTTGTTCAAACTATCGTTGAGAGTCGGGGCACGCTAACCCAGAATTCTCATATCAGAATGTGAGTCTTCCAGTGGAAACGTCCGCATTAATGAGTGTGTCTGTTCACTGCTGAGCCCATTGCAAATGCTTGCGTCTCACATCGATGCATCAGCAGCCGAGCGTAATGACTGCGCCGCGCGCCGGAGCAGCATCGCGAGGTAGTGTCAGCCTGGTATAGCTTTCATAGGGAGCAGACATTGTGAGGCAAGGGAACAGCAACGACCCCGCGTCGTCTGCAAGAACGCGTGCGTAGGGCGCGAATGTATAGGCATCTGCGTCTGCATTCTATTAGTGCTAGGCGTTTGTGGACGCACCTTGATCAAGAGCGGTGTGAGTAAGCCAACTGGCTCACACTGGTTAACTGGAAAACTTGTCGCTCTGTGAAAAGCTCTAAAAGCTTCGATAAGTCTGGCCGTTAGTTGGCGCCGTTTCCGGGCACGCGAGATGCCGACTACAGCTGCTCGTTCAGCGATGGGAAGCGCCAATCCACTTCATGTTTTCATTACTGTCATTGCTGGAGCGAGGTGCAAAAAGCGGGTGAAGAGCTAGCCTAAATGTTACGAAGCCACGCTTAACATTTACCCACCAACTTCAGGAGACAGCGCAACAAGGAACCGCGTGAGAACACTCCCAAGAATTTGGCACACTGTTCGTTTGCCAGAGGCACAGCACCGATGTAGACGCTGTTTCGAACACATGCCCGATCGCAGATCCTTTCAGTGCAGCTCTTCCGAGGCCAGAGTCAGTGGTGCACTATAGGCATGGAATGGAAACAGGAGAGGCCGCAAAGAGCCGGCCGCGCTGGCGGGCCCAGCCGGCAAGGGGGGTGGGGGGGGGGAGAGATAATGGCTGGCAAACTGCGAGACCGCCCCCGGCTGCCGCGACCGGAATGCGTCCCGCTCCATCAAAGCTCCGCATTCGAGCCCCACGCTAACGACGGGGCTCGGCCTCTGGGCGGTCGGTGCCGGAGACCGACGCGGAAAGCACCGAGAGGGGCAGAGCGCGGGGAGCTCTGGCGAGTGGGCCCAGCCTGCTCGAGGGAGAAGAGCGGACGTCTCGCAAGCCCGGTTCGCGTCGCGTGCTCGGTGACCTCCTCCGGTGGCCCCTCCAGCGAGCCCGCACGAGCCACCAGCCACGCAGGCAGCGCCGCCCATCAGTCATGGCTGACAGACGCGACGGTCCGCCACCGCGCCGACAGCTGGGCTCAGAAGCTAAGCCTAGGCGCGCCGAGCACGCGGCGGGCTCTACTCCCCCCCTCCAAATCACGGCCCAGCATTTAATCGGACGGCGTACGAGGAAGCGCTCTGCAGAGGGGCGTTGGGACTTCGAAGGATCACAAATATTCATGCTTGAGCAATGGCGTCATAGGTCTGGCATTGATGGCGATGCGCAAAGCATTGAATGTATGCGTCTGCATCATGTTCGTACCTGCAACCTATTTCACGAGTCAAAAAAATTCACGAATGTTCGCTGTTTCGCTCCAGCGTTGATATGCGACGCACGCCTTCTGGTCCATGTTTTGGCACCCAACGGACACACGGCGTTCTATTCGTCTATTGTCGCGGACGACATGCACTTGTGCTGCATTCAGTTCATGTTATTTACTCTGAACCATTCTCACCAATTGTGGGCCACATTTCGGGGCCCCTGTAATGCATATACACTAAGTTCCTGCGGCAAAGCTCCAGATGCAGGTGCATATACAACTTTGAAGGTGGGCTTCATACTTCCCATAACGCTTACCACAAGATAGTATTAATCCTAACAACGAGGTCTGTTCGGCAAAAACCCCGCTTTGCAAGCCTCGCACCATCTCGTGCCCTGCTTTGGATATCGTCGTCCTCGTCCCAACGCACAGCTGAAGCCCACAGTGAGGAACAGAAGGGATAAAAGAACCGACGATGAAGTGGCGGGAGGACACGCTGTCCAGCTCGGAGCCGAAAGTTCAGGAGAAGCTCAGAGAAAGGGGGAGACGGGTGCAAGGTCCAATGGACGCTCGGAATTGGGGACCGACCACCAAATTAGTTCCAATTAAAATGTTCTCGTCGCCATCATCATCATCATCATCGTCATCGTCACCGTGAGGTATAGGAAGAAGAAACGAACCAAGAAAGAAAAAGAGGAAGAATTAATTGCCTCAGTGGAAGATTCCGACCCATTATGGACCACACGCGGGTGTCTACTGCACGACTGCAGCCCCATTTTCAGCAGTTGTGTCGTTGTGCTGGTAGACTGAATGGCGCTAGCTCACGGCTGCGGATAACGTCCCAGCGTGATTCGTAATGTGTGCTGCCCCCCCCCCCCCCCCCCCCCCCTGTTATTCGACACGTAGAGAGCCCGGGTAACGCGGGTAGACACTTATAAAAAGCGGCAAAGACTGCCGAGCGCGCTGTCACTCGCAAATAATAGCTAAGGAATGAAAATGGCTACTCGAGCGTGACTGCCACAATATTCGAGCTGTCCTAGCGCCAAATGAGAGGTGATGGTGCATGCACGTGGTACTTCTCAGACATTTGTCAGCGCCTGTAAAAGCATATTCGCCTTTCCACTGCGCAGAAAACACGGAATACCACGCGCTCGCATAGCACTACACATTGACGACGCGAATGCTTGAACGTGTCTGCATGAGCGCGTCCTAAAAATAAACAAACACACGTCGCAATGTCGTAACTCTCGCAGCACGCACAAAGTAGCCGAGTCGACGGCTGACGTAAGAAGCTGCTTTGCCGGCCGCGTAGCAAGCACACAGCGTGAATGCCGTTGAGAGGTTGCGGTTCTGAACTGGCTGCATAGAACTGCTTCACGCAGCCCGATTGCACAGAACGCGAGGCGAATGCTTCAGCGCTCGTGTTTGCAACTGTCCTTGCTCTGCATAGCCTATTTTGTGTTTTATTCAATTACGAGACACTTCGAATAGTCGGCTATGGTTGCCACGCTGTTTTCTCGTATACTTCGACGGTAATCGCCCATAGAGACGGCGAAATAACGTTCCCTCGTGAATAAGTCACTCGTCGCCACTTCACGAATATTCAAGTAGCGGCGCCACGTGCACATTGCTTTTGTGCAATGTTCTCGCTTATAAAAGTGTTCACTCGGGCAAAAATGACTGTTTCCTATCATTGACCTTACTCTTATCAGTCTAGCATGACATAGCATTCCCTTTTAATGTCTCTTTATTCCTGGCCCGCATGGAGCGCTTTTCGCGCGCTAAAATGCGCGGCCCTTGAAACGCACGCGGCTGTGCCGCCGAGCATGCACTATCAAAGGTGCTTCGCGCATACATTTCTTAAGCCCATGATCGTGCCAAGCTCGGCTGCGTGGTCGCGTGCGTATCGCGCGTGGCGTGTTTTAGTGCGCGAAAACCGCTCCATGCGGGCCAGCCTTTAAATTGGCCGGCGATTTTGCAGATTTGCTGATTGCAACTGCGCCTTCCTCCCCACTGGAAGCACATAAGACGTGCGCGAATGCGAGGCCGATCCAGCCTGCCGCCCATAATGGGAGTTCCCGATCACTTTCCGTCAGCAGAAGCAGCGGTTGCGCATGAGGTAAGTCGGAACCTAAAATATCGCTTCCAAGGGCAACTGAGACGCAATGGAAGTGGAAGAATATATCGAGAGACGAAGAAACGTAGTTCAGAAGGGAACAGAAGGAATCATATGTCCGGTCAGCAACTGCGCCGTAGTCACAACCCCTCGCCGAGAAAAAAAAAAAAAACTGCTCGTTTGCGCACTGCAATTCCTGATGAAAGCCGCCCTGCAGGGGCAAAACCGAAACAACAACAAAAACAATAATGGGCGATGGTCGCGGAGCCTCTCATCGATCCTTTTCCCTTGCGCTCGTTTCCACCGACGACAGCAGCGACCGATGCGGCAGCAATAGGAACAGCGCCGAAGGAGCCTCGGTATGAATCAATTCAAGCGCACTAACTACGTCCGCGGAATGCGCATCCAGACGCGGAATCCGATGCCAGCCGGCCGTGTGCCGCTGCACCCCTCTCCTCGATCGCCATCACCGCCACTTACTTGTCTTTTTTTTTCTTTTTTTTTCGCTCCTCCGTCCTCTCTCTATAAAATGCTTTGGCTCAATTGCTCTCCCTCGCGTAATTCTCTTTCGGGTTCTTTAAAGAAGCTCGTCAAGCGTATCTCTTGCCTCGCTTTTGCCTCCTAAGCGTCGCGCTTACATCTCGTATCTTTATTTTCTTTTCGCTTACCGATGTCTTTCCGCTCACCATTACTTTCTCCTACATTTCCCGGAAGGATGCACAGCTCATTTGGTCCCGATACTGGATTCATCGGTGCACCATTCATTTCTCTTCTGCCTGCTCCTTGTTTAACCATCTTTTTTTTTCCCCCTTCGGTGCTGCATGCCCAGTATTCATTGCGGCGATAGTGTTCTCTCTCTTATTACTGATTTCTCACCGTTACAAAGCACGTCTCCATCGATTTGGCGTAGCTTGTTTCTTTTTTCAGAATACGCATCAAATGCAAGCCAGCAGGCTGCCTATAAACATCCGCTTCAACGTGAGAGAGTTTAACGACTCTATTCGCGTCGCTGATTGTAACTTCTTCCAAATGCTTCCCGCGCGATGCTGCACGTGCATTAGCATCACTCTTACCGTTCTTTTGTGCATTTTCTTGACATCTTATCCGCTCTTTAAAGGGATGGAAGCAGCAAATTTTTGTTGCGTGGCATTGATATGGAATGTAGCGCATGATATTAGTAAACGTGGATGACCACGTGGATCTCTATGAGGCTCGGCAAATAATTTATTATTTATTTTATGTTCCCGTTTAATTTCGGTTTGCAGAGCGAATCCGTGGTGATGACGTCACAAGTGGGACTGAGATCTCGTCACCAACAGGATAACAGTAATGCAATCGCTGCTTTGCATTTTCAGGTTGGCAAAATTCTTACGCTAACCTCATCCGGAGGCGTAATGACAGCAAGTGAACAAACAGCTATTAGAGGACAGGTTTAGTATCCCCTACTAGTCACGTTATGGCCACCGTTCGCCAGCTGAAATCGAGGCCGACACTACACTGGAGGAGCTAATTTCAGGTACACGATTTCAAAACAAAGCGGGCGGGGATGGGGGTGGGGGCTTTTTAATCACACTGTTAAAGAAGATGCGAAAGCAGTCAGGCTGCCTACTATGGTGTTTACGATAACTGTCTAATGTTCTCCTTGATATTTTCTCTCCAAGACTGGTTCGAACTGGTTGCATTGCCAAATTCGTCCAACTTGATAAAAAAGAGGCCAAATTTATTGTCCATTCAATTTGTTATAAACAGCATAAGGGGAAGCGAAAGCTCCGTACTCAGTTTACAGCCAGTTGGCGTGCCAGAAAACATAGTAATACCGACAACTTCACTCTCAAGCGAGAGGCTGCACTTCAGAGTGCGCCGCCTTGTTGGCTGTTCTCTCAATGTGGTCCTGAAGCATTTGCTATGGACCGTACGCTATGTGTCTGCCGTCACCCTCTAGTTTCTTCGGCCGTTTTCGCTGCATTCGAGCCGCCATATCCTCTTCCTGCGTTTCGACCAATAAAGTGTGGCCGATTATGACAAAAACTCCGAACATAGGCCAAAGTTGCTCTCTCGATCTCCCGTAAGGCTCATGCTCAGCGCTACGGTGGGCAGGGGGAAATTGCATTGAATTTGGCAACAATGGGTCGTTTGTGCATGCCACTGGCCACGGTAGGGAGGTTATGATAACGTTACATGGACACGAAAAATTTCTTGACAGCGAAGCTGCAAATTTTTGTGGGACGACAGCCTAAATGATATCGCACTAAAAGAAAGAGCGCGCAACGCAACATTCCGTGCCGTTAAGCTTGAGCTTTGAGAGGGAATAATATTTTGCAACAACTGCGGTCGAACTATGGGCCCAAATCTTCATTCATATTTACTTCCACCGTTTAGAGTAAGTTAAATATTTCTGAAAAAGGGGCTGAATTATATGTGTTTTGGCCCAGATTGTGGTCAATGTCCACTGTCTCTGTCAAAATTATTACATTTATTGCCATTTCAATAGTCAGTTTAATAGTAGCACGGCGTGATGTGGCTTGATTTTGAGAGTCTACGCGGTCACAAGAATTAATGCGTACAGTTCTGATCTCTGCAGAGAAGTCAGAATGGCACCGAAGATTCCAAAAAAATATAATATAATAGGTAAGAGATTTTGTGCGTGGTAATCACAGACAGATTCTGAGGGACGTTTCAAGGTGGCGAATTCCCTGGGAATCTTTATCGTAGAAGGAAATGCGACTACCCAGAACGCTTCACTACGAGGCCGCCACTACGGCTGAGGAAAGAACCCGCGGAGTAAAGGAAATCCGTAGGCACTAAGCCATAGAGGCGGACCAGTACTTGCTTCACGAACGCACTTATGCGCAGGTTTTAGAGTTGGAACGGTGCGCCTCATTTTTCCTTTTTGGCGACCACAGAAAAGAGATAAATTTCGCACTTGTAGCGCATTTGCCGATGGCACAATGCAATAGGTAGCCGCTGACTTCAAGCGTGCCATAGGAGAGGCGGCAAATGAGCTCATTGCATCCTGTTCGTCCAAGCCTTTTACTGTTCCCCACCGCCAGAGTTCTGGACGTTGACAGACCGCGACGCCAGGTGCAAGGCGCGGCAGCAAATCGAACATCGTCATTCATGCAGAGTAGCAAGCATCAACAAAAAAAAAACGAGGCCTCAGAGGTTTTCACGCCGCACTGCTGTAAGACCACGTCGGCTGTGACTGGAGCGTGAGCCGAGTGGCTGCGTTGGCGTCCCAGTTGAAGCGCCATACAGTTCACCCACGGGAGACGCACAAACAAAAAAAGGAGGGAGGGCGCCGACAGCGTCCAAAGTGCGAGGATTAATTTCGCTGAGTGCTCGCGCAGTGCCGTCACGGCAGCCGCGCACGCAGCTAAATGTGCTCGCGTGTGTATTGCAGCGCAGCTCAGACCCCCGAAAACAGTGCCCGAACTCGGTCATGTAAAGACCGAAGGAAAACCAAAATACCGGAAAAAAAAGCATACCAATCAAAACGTGAACGACAATATAGTGCAGCCGCTACTGGCATGCGTCTGTGCAAGGATGGAATCGCGTAACATATATAGGGTGGAGCGGAAGACGGATATGCCAATAGTTTCGTTCAAACGGACCCTGCGTGAGACGACTGAGACAAGTTGGGCTGACAAAGCTGAGCCGTCCGTATTTACGCGGACTTTTTCCGCCGTCCGGGATCGTAGCGTCTCCAAGGTCGAGGCGAGGATTCAAAGCCGCTGCGGCCGCTGCTTCCTGTTCGCTCTGCGTATGGTTCCTCCAGTTAGACGACTTAGAGGCGAAACTGGACTGGGTGCTGGGACATGCTGGCGGCGTCGGTAACAAAATACCGCACACACGTTGATGAGTGAGAACGCAAGGGTCGATCGCTTTGTCAGCCCTCCATCATAACATCTTGCTCCTTGAGCCGGAAAATGAATGAAACAAGTACAATTCAAAATAAAAATGTATTGTATTCCCCAGAATTATACGACATAAAAACAACAGCAAGAATATATAGAAAGCATTCAAGAAACGCAGTGCATGTGCGACAAATTTAATTACAACGAGGAGAAAGGAGCACAAAATGTTCACACACAAATGTTTAATGCAAGAAAATAATTAACGGGCAAAACAAACCAATAAAATAATTTTCATTTTTACATCTCCTTTGCTCCAACCTTCGTTTACAGCCTAACTCTCAAGCGCCCGTTCGTGGACTGAGCCGGCGTTGGAGTATCCGAGCCAAACTATAAATAAATTGAATAAATAAAAAAACATATATCCCTGTCTGGCATTCGAACCCACGGCGAGGCGAACAGATCAGCTTCGTTGACCACTGCACGAGAGCAATAGGTTGTCGCCGCTGCCGATCACGACTCGCGTTAAACTGCAACACAATATCGCTCTATGCACTACGCATCATCGCCTTCTACTAATACTGCTATCGAACACACACACACACACACACACACACACACACACACACACACACACACACACACACACACACACACACACACACACACACACACACACACACACACACACACACACACACACACACACACACACACACACACACACACACACACACACACACACACACACACACACACACACACACACACACACACACACACACACACACACACACACACACACACACACACACACACGCACACACGCACGCACGCACACACGCACGCACGCACGCACGCACGCACGCACGCGCACGCGCGCGCACGCACGCACGCACGCGCACGCGCGCGCACGCACGCACGCACACGCACACGCACACGCGCGCACGCACGCACACACACGCGCACGCACACACACACACACACACACACACACACACACACACACACACACACACACACACACACACACACACACACACACACACACACACACACACACACACACATTCTCGCGTGCTGCGCATATTGCACAGCGTCGTCTTCGTCAATCGGTAATTCTATCAAACTAATATCGTCGCGAGACGTGTGGACGACCCAGCAAAGCAAAGCAATGAGCGCACAGAGACTGAGGACACCTGCAGAGCTGCGGTCAAATTTCGCAGTAGGGAGTATCGTAACCGCACTTAGCATTTTCTTTCGCCTTTTAGGCGGAAGATATAAACAAGTTCGCCGTTCGACAGCTTCTCACCTTCCGCCATTCCCTCGCTTCGCGTTTGAGGTGTCCACCGAGAAGTAAGACAGTTACTGCGCCACTTAGTTTTTCAAAACTACTATTTTCCCCTTTTACCGTAAAGGGGGCCTTTGCTGTAAAGATCTTCAACCTAAAGACTTTTGTCTTAAAGACCTTTGAGGATTAGTACTGGTTAAGACTAGTAAACAAATATAGTTAACTATAGCCCACAATGAGACACAAATGCTTTCGCATTCACAGCTCGTAAGTAGTCTTAAGTGATTTCCGTAACTTTTATGCCCGATTGTCTTTCAGCTAAAATAACAAAGGCCGCATTCCTTTTTACCTACAATAATGCATCATTGCACTGAAAAAAGCAGTACAGCCGATTCTCAATTAAGCGCCGCAACTTGGCACAACATGCACGTAAAACGGCAGCAAGTAGTTTAGAATTCCGCCAGCGGTGGATGAAGTGCGCCGCGTAATTATCTAGTGTTAATTAGTTTCAGTGAAAACAGGACGGTCTTCTGCGTGCGTACCGCACAAAACGGCGAATAAGAAGTCACAGAAATTGGAACAATCAATTATTATTCCTCGCTTCGCGCTGTCTTAGATGCAGCATGAGTCAGTTAACCATCCAAGTAAAGGGTTTGTCCAGTTACGTTGACAGTTCATAGTTTTCTAAAAGAAGCGGCGCTGCAAGCAAATGTCGCCTTCCCTTTCAGCGCCTTCGAAAACCAGCCTCCCATGCACAGACTACACGGCTACGCTGCGCTAATGCAGAACGCTTAAAATAAACTGAGATCACTGATCACTTTGGCCCTTGAATATCTGTCACCTTCAGGGAAATAAATGTTCATCACTACGCGGTGATCTCTGGAAATCTGCTCCCCATCGAGAACGCGTCTCAACTGCATTAATGCAGCCGTCGACTAGTGTAAGAGAACAAATGAACTTGTGGGCCAACCTTTGCACGTTCGAGGATTTGATGCACAACAATATCGGGCGCGGCATGCGTAGACGATTAAGTCACGTGACCGTAAACAGCTAGCGTGTAGAGAAGATTGGAAAAGGTCGGCTATGGCATGTGCGCGAGTTGGAAAGCGGGAGAAAGGCACCCCACCCCTGTTGGGATTCAGGTAGCGTGACCGGGCCGGAGAAGAGACGAGGACGATCGGAGGAAGAAAACTTGGAAAACTTTATACAAAGACTATTTACATAATGTACAAGGGCAACTGAGAGTGCTTCTCAGTAAAGAGAGCTTCTTAGCAGTCGGAGTGTCTCCCAGCAAAGGGTATCTCTCAAGAGGGGGGCTCTCCTCTGGTACCAAACCAGCAGCTCGTTAAATACTCTTCGTATTCCCCAGATCCCTAGCTGGGGAAAACAGTTCGAAGAATCATGTCCAATCAAACGATGGCATTGATGGTACCACCCACGGCAGGGCGGCCCTGGTGTTCTCTCGCAGCTCGGTCGATGGAAAGGGAACAGGACCCGGTCACGTTGTCGTCCACACGGCCTCCAGGTGGGCGCGCACGTGGGTCCGGACTGCGCCCATGTGGAACAGGAAGACGCCTGCGTGACAAAGGAATGCGGGCTGTCTCCCAGCAGGGGTTGAAAGATCTTGTACTTCGTCGTCTGATGACCGGAACGCGGAACATCTGTCGAAGGCGCAGCTGTCGGGCTCTGTTCAACCCCAGCGTGACTGAAGAGGACAATACTCCGTTCGTCGACCCGATGGCATGTTAGAACACGTGGGGACGCTATTATCGTCGCTGCATCCGATGTTTCTGCAGCCACATTTCTTCCAGAGGGCTCATTCACCTTCGCGGTGGTTTTCAGGGAATCCTCCCCATGTCCAAATTCGTCGAACTCAACAGCAGGAAGGAAGCGCGAGCACAACACTCCGTGAGCAGTGGAGCACTTAGCTGACCGGGGAATAAGAAAGGTCACAAGGAGAAATAACTGACTCAGTCGATGCGCTCAGGGGGCCCGTGCGTTTTTTATGCCTGTCCCACTCTTCACTCGTCGTAGAAGGCGCTGTCACCGGCTGGGTGTCCTCACAGTGGGCGCGCGGCATCGAAGAAGAAAAGGCACCAAAAATTCCAGCGCTCATCGCGTAGCGGAGGAGACCACAGGAGGAGTGATAAGTTGTAACTTGACTAGGAGCAGGATGATAAATGGCAATAGCGATAAAACGCTTCTGGAGGGATCCCACAAGGCAGGCCGAATGGTGTCAAATAATGATCATAGAAAACAACAAGCCAGCCCTAACCGGTCTTGTATAGATAGATATAATCCTCTATATCTATATATGCTACTGTACTTCACCAGCCGTCAGGGAATGACCTGCGTCGTTGGTAGGCACACCCAACGCCAAAAATGTTTTGTGTGGTGATAACGGAGTCACACATTTCTCGTAAAACATGAATTATCATGAAGTTTATGCAGTGACACACGCACACATGGTAAACTCGCTTTGATGAACACGATGTTCATTATCGTAGCCCGGTTGTCGGCAGTGGATAAAAGCATTCATTCCCTTCTGTTTTTCTCATTTTTTGCCGGACATCGCGCTGAATAAAGAAGTTATCTCGCCGTTTATCTCTTTGAGGCGTTTTACCATATTTTCATATCCCTCCAGGAACAGCTGAGCATCTTCAGCATGACGTGAGGCTGCGATGGGGCGTGCTGCGAGACAGGTGCGCACCCCCCAAACAGCAGAGCGTTTTGAGGTGGCCGAAGCACGTACGGTTCGCTGGAACAGCTCTATTGTAGTAATGTGAAAATGAGCATTGCCGGCAAAGCTGGAACAAGAATACAATGCGATTAACTCTCCAAAAGGGAGGAGGCGGGAAGGGGGGGGGTATCTACACAGGGGATAATCGCCAGGAGAGTTGCGCAAAAGATAGCGCGGAAAGCGCCATGTGAGGCAACATGAGCCAAGCGTGCGTGACGTCATACATAAGGCACAACAGGTGTGGAGAGCTCAACAACACGCGTGATGTCACAGCACGCCGCAGATATTTTGACAAGGCCTAGTCACAAGAGGACCCGCAAGACGCGTGTTCGATCCCGGCCATGACGACTGCATTTAGATGGAGGTGAAATGCTAGAGGCCCGTGAGCTGTGCGATGTCAGCGCACGTTAAAGAACACCACGCGGTCGAAATTCCCCGGAGCCCTCCGATACGGCGTCCCTCATGGCCTGAATCTCCTTGACAAGTTAAACACCAGAAATCAATCAACTTTCCTGTCTTGACTCACGCCACGAGTGGCGGGAATGGCTTAGCAAGGGAGAATTAGCATCAAGAGGTACTTTGCCAGAAAAGTACACTATAAATAAGGAAAAACACTGCCACTCAGGAGAAGAAACCTTGTGGCTGTTTACACAGGAAGCGGAATTTAAGGTCAAATTTTCTTTTCATGGTGTACGAGCATAAACAGCCGGGCTGAGCAGCTGGCGGGCAAATATTGCTTATCTTGCTCGAAAGCGCACCTTGCAAGGTTTCTTCGAGCCTCCAGGAATAGTTTGCCGAGCCGTTCACCGCCACAGTATACGGGCAGCCGCCTGCATGTTGTGGCGAAAAGCGTCTAATGCGCGTTGCACCAGGTTACAAAGGCAAGGAAACCTCAAAGTGCTATTCCGTTCTCCGAGAAAAGAATTGCGGGAAAGAGAGAAAGAAGGCCGTCACCTTCGTGCTGCTTTTCGCTTTCGGGATTTCGCGCCAGAATCGCGATCGCATTTGCCTGCGCTCAAAGCTGGCTAAGACTCCGCCCACACCGCGTGTGTACGGCGGGCCGGCCCCGCCGTAGCCATAATGGATTTCGCCCGGGAATGCCGCGTGCGCCACCTGCGCTCCCTGGAGGCTCTGCGCCGCTCGGCTGATCTCATTTTTGCCTTTTTGCCGGCAGAGCAAGGCGAGCGTGCCGAGGCTTCGTAACAGCTTTACAATTTGCGCCCCTCCATAAAAGAAGCAAAACGTTCCGCTCGGAACCAAATACTCACCGCGGAAACAACGGATTAAATATTGCGATGTGTTCTTGGCTTACCCAGGAACACCGTTGAATGCAACAGTGCTGCTATGACGTCACAAAATAAAATAAGGGGACAGACAGTGATTAATATTTCAGGAAGACCCTCTCTAGAAACTTTATTTAATGAGAACATGAAATGAGGCTCTCTTGCTGAAACGTGTACAACCGATATAAATTGTATTACAGGCCATTAAATTGCTGATCAGTTCGCCTTGTCTTCAAGAGTGAGAATGTCTTCTAGACAGCCCTCCAAAGAGCCGCAATTGATGGACTAAACTTTTAACTCGTCGTCGGTATGGGCTCGTTGAAACTCTTTCGGGCGTTACTACGCGCTTAGATTAATTCAAAGTGCTTGCGAAGGTCGAAGCCGACTGGTGCGCACGAAATTCGGAACACGTGACGAATTTTCGGAGGATATCCTCGAGTGAAGGTGCGCATGCTTCTTCAATGTTTTACAATTCCGAGGCCCCTTACGTGAGGAAGGGACATGATGTGTCGTCCTTTGGTGGTTTTATGTCCTTGCATATTTCGACCGCGTTCAGTGCAGCAGTTCGCAATCTCCGCAGACCGTGTCGTCACCTGGCGGTGTGAGAGAGAAGCGCCAGGAAGAGGGTACTACGGGTTTACAGGCGGCAGCATGAGCGCGTTTCTCGCTTGGTCAGTGGCATACGCTCATCCTTCCTTCTTCCTAAAAGAATGGATGTGAAATTCTCCCATTATTAGCCGACAGTCACTCAGCAGAAGTAAGAGTGAGTGGGTGGTAAGGCTGCGGGTTGGCATACATTCGTGTCGCCACTAGAGAAAGTCTGCAGTGCACATTTAGCCGCCATGTATATATTCTAGAGTTCAACGGCTAATCGAAACGCAGCGGCTTGGCCTATAATATGAGCATATAATATGAGCTTGTACGGCGTGATATTGACCTCCCTCTCGGAGACACTTGCATGTCCTGGTGGTGAGGCATTACGCCAGTAGCCCCACTTAGCAGCTCCATGCTGCCACCAACGCACTGGTCAATCTCCGCTAACTCAGCCGACCCTCGCGTGATCGTACTCCTTTTAATGTTTTCTGTATTTCGGTGGATCAATCCGGCTAGTTTTGTGGTGTCGGGCGACAGAATTAACCAGATTGCAAGCCGTGCTAAATGTATACGTTCAAAACACGGAAGCGGACGAGATAAATTTCTCTTCTGCCTGGAGGTGGAGACTGTACCGAGAACAGCCTACACTGTTCACTTCAGAGCTACATGCTTATTCCTCCTACATGCGTAGATATCCAAGAGACGTGCTTTCTGAACAAGGATATGGAGAAAAAGCTTAAGAGCACATCTGTGAACGAAGCACATTATGCTATCTATTTAATCCAATTGTGCTCCGTCACACCCTGCACCGACGGACGCTGAACTTGAACATGCTCCTCTCGGCACAAACTTGGAATACGTGCCCGATTTCTCGACCCCACGTCGTGCATGGACCACGCCGGGTCATGTGCGTTGCGGCCAAACACGGCTAGCGGAAACACCTTAACAGAGAAAGTATGAGCAGCGTCGATGTCTCCACGTGACCTACCCAGCGCAATGAAGGCTTTCAGGCCGCAGCAAATGATGTCACGTGCGTTCGACCAGCGTCTCCCCTCCTTTAATTAAACATCAAATCACAGCCTGGCCTGCTCCAGTGTGGCTCATTATATCTCCGAAGGGTCAGTGAGTGACAGAGCCGTATTGCTGCGTAGCAACCTTAACTCACGTACAACGGCCAGGTTGTGCTACGGTGCACATAGAGCAAACAGCGTTACCCTCTTCCGGGCAGACATCTTGCATTTCATTGCTTCACCTATAGGCCGTGAACACTTCGAATAGAGCACGTCACTCGGTAATGACATGCGCTGCTGAAGGATTTTCTGTGCAAGGACATTCGGGCAAAATGAAACATCCGCCGACGAAGCCCCTGCGCCAGCAAGTATCGCAGCACGTGATTCTTTCAAGTCACGCTTGACCTTTGCCGCGGACGTCTGGTGCACCGGGCCCATTCTGAAGAGCCAATATGAGATCAAGGATAAGAATTCCAGAGCAAAAAGTACGAAGCCAGGCGCCGTGAAGAGACAGCAGGCGAGCGTTACATACGGTTATTGAAAGAGAAGAATTCTCAGGCAGGCCATTTCGCAGCAGTACGAGCGGATGTCCAGCGGCGCAAAGCCATCTATAAGGCTTCTCGGGGTCACATATCGGCTCCAGAGGAACGCTGCGGTTGAAATGCACAGCGCCAAGCTATACCGTTGTCCGCACCGAGAACCCAGAGAGTGCGGGGGGGGTCAGGAGATGAACGAGCGCAATGGGGGCGGGTGTGTCGGACCTCCAACACCCTCCGCCGCAACACCGCAACCCCCGCCATTCTCAAATTTCCGCTCGATCCGCGGCGCCATCTTGCCGTCAGTCACGACACCTCTTCCCTACATCCTCGGCGTGTGCCCTCCACGCTGAGATGCGAAGCGCGTCGTCTGGGCGGCGTCGCGGCAGCCAGTGGGGACGTGAGCGCTTTTCTCGGTTTCTCTGCCATAAAAAAAAAACAAAAAACGAAGGCGAAGAGAGACGACCGATCGGCGCGCCTTTAGAGAAAACGTCCCCTTCGATCCTGGTCCTATTCGCCCGTCACATTTTCCCTGCCCCGAAGCTCTCGAAAGCGCGAGTGCCCAAAGCGCAGCTGGAAGAACCGGGAGGAGCAAACGTTGGAAGGGCGCGATCGCTGACAGGGAGGCCAGCTCGCAGGTCGCTGCAACGGAGGGGTTTCCAGCGTCCCGCAATCTGTTTCTAATGCAGACAGACAGTGCTGGCAGGCAGGGGACATCAGCGATGTGAGAGAGAAAAAAAAAACGCGCTCAAGAACGATTCCCGCTTTCAGCCTCACGCCGTCTACAACTGCGCAGGAAATGCGGCTGTAGAGAAGGAAGAGCGCAGTTGCTCGCAGCAGAGGCGAAGCCACCCGTTTTTTCGTTGAGTGCTTGCGATTGATCGCGTTCTGAAGGAGCCGATATCGAGTGCCACAGCAGATTCCATCACTCTTTCAAGAAGCTGCCAATGCATACATCTGCGGACCCAAAGTTCACGGCGTTGCTAAGCTTGTAACCTCGGTGCTTACCTATGACTTCCGACTAAAAAATCACTTTGGGAAGAAACTACGCGCCCTTATTCTCTTTTTCGCTGCATAAACACGTAGGCTCTTTCTTATACTAAGATATGTAAGACCCGCCGCGGTGGCTCAGTGGTTACGGCGCCGGCTACAGAGCCGGAGTACCCGGATTCGAACCTTTCCACGGCGGCCGCATTTCGATGGAGGCGAAGCGCAAAAGAAGCCCATGTACTGTTTGATGTCAGTGCACGTCAAAGAGCTCAAGTTGTTTGAAATTACCGCGGCCCTCCATTACGGCATCTATTTCTCGCGTTTTTCTTTTTCTCCCACCTTCCGGCATTCCCTCACGGCGCGGTTGAGGTCTCCACCAAGAAGGGAGACAGTTGAGCGCCTTTCATTTCTTTATAACCAACTAATGAATCACGACTGCACTTCTATAATACGCGAAGTCTTATCTGCTTTTTATGTGGAGGATCTTAACACCCTCAACACAAGAAAGAAGACGCAAAGACGCACAATTTCTGAGTCATATCTAAGTATATACATGGACTAATAAAAAGTCTTAGATATTACTGCACTGAATGACTCCGCGCTCACGAGCCACGAGCCTTGCACCACCAGTTACGCACCACGTGATGCTTAAATCACAAAAGCGCGTGGCTTCGGACAGCGCGAAACCGGCGAACGTCCCACGAATAGCTAGCCCAGTAAAGCTGGCAGGACAAGGCAGTGCAAAGATATTTTCAAGACAAAAGGCCGGGCTTTGGTTGACAACGCCGAATTTAAAACAACCGGTGTTTGGTCTTTGCCGGAGAGGAACAATCGATTACATTTATGATTAAAGCTGCTCAAAATTTACTAACAATGAACCATGAAAAGAACAAAAGGAAATTTCTGAGGCAATAACCTCCAAAATAAGGCGGAAAATGAGCGCGTTTAAACATTTAGAAACTTCATATTCCTTCAAGTTGCTGGAGTACAAATGCATAATGCGCCTGGGTAAACAGTTATTACGAAAAAAATGGTTGGGCGTCGTTGACATCGCTATAACTGGAGACAGCTAGGTTGACAATAAGGAGCGTGGAAACGTCAGGAAACACAAGGATACAAAAATCGAAATACAAAAGGTAGCACAAGCGAACAGCTGTAGTGCCTATGGTACGCAAGCACACTAGGCGCTGTCCTCAAATACCTAGAAAAGTACGGGAACGACCAGATGGGCTATAGATGGTGGCGCTCCATTGGCATGTAACTAGGGCACGCAAAACGAGGAGAGGAAAATAACTAGTACTAGAGAGACCCATTGCTGTGCTAGGAACTAAGCTTTTGATGGGAAAATAAAGCGAAACCGATACGGTTAGACACGGATGTCATTTGGCAGCAATAAAAAAACACACGCACCATACAAAACTGATCCGCGAATAGCTCAAGAAAAGCCTGACCCTTCGCGGGCTGTGACCATGAAGGCTAGCTTACACATGCACTTTTTTTTTTAACTTCTCTGTCTGATACGTTCCCTTCAGTTCGCGTGTCCGCTGACATCGATGCCTGCGCAGGACAGTAGTGTTTTTGAATTCGGGCGAACATCCACACGATGACGAGGCGCAGAGCGCTGCTAAGCCTGGGAAGGGCTTTTTAACGCAGTGCCAGCAAGTGCTGCTCTAGCTGCTTACAGAAGCATCGCCCCGTCTGGTCGATACGGCACATGCCGCGCAAGCGGAATGCGATGTCTACGCTCAGCACACGGCGGGTATACTATATTTCGTGGCAGTACAAACGGCATGAGCAGTCTTCTTCCGAGACTCTGCAGCGCAGCAAACTTAACACAAAAAAAATGGGGGGAAGTAGACGGGTGAGGTGCAGGAAACATGGACCAACTTGCCCGAACTGCGATATTCTGGCAGTCTTCTTATCGACCCCTGCCTTTTGTCCAACTAACGCATATGACCGAGCTTAACAGGCCCTCAAAAATAACTGTTACGCCAAATAATGACTGCGCTTTTTTTTTTTCAGATCATGCGCCATCTTATGGACGAAAGGGACGCCGGCCAAATTGTATCAGTTGCTCGGCACCTGCAACGCGTGTCTGTCGATTTCTGACACGTCTAATCAAGGCTTGGCGTACAGACACAAACAAAAAAGGTGTATGAGCGGAGTGTTCTATAGGCGGCAATTCTGGAAAAGTAAGCGGTGCTCTAGAGAACGAACAAAGCATTTCATCAACGTGGCTACCAGGCAACTGAAGAGAGGCATTTCCATTAGCTTATTTTCGAATTGATTATGTTTATTGTTTCTTTGTTTTATGTTTTATTACCTTACATTTATTTTCACTTCATTACTTTTCACAGTTTACTTGCCAGGAGAGTGCTTCGGAAGAGATAAAGTGCAAGCTTGGCACAGCCACTCCACTGAGAGCCCCACGCTCGAGGCTTTGACGCCCAAATGTATTTGCGGTTGCGTTCGAGAGGAAGCATTTTCTGTGAAGCCTTGCACATGGTACAGAATTTCGTTTCGTTTGCTCGGAGTGCAGAGCTCGAGCGCTCTAGACAAGCCCGCTCACGGCTCTGCGCTCGCTGCTGGGTTCTGTCAATACTACATTCCCTCAGCCGCACTTTTTAATATAGTCATAAATGATTTCGCATCATTTAGCTATTGTTCCCATATTTTATTATGCGTATGATGGCAGTGTAGTATTAAAAAGCATGCATGTTGCAGAAAAGTGGTCGCATTATGGCAAGATAATGTTTTCCGAGCAATGCCGCAGTTGTTTTGCAGCAAACACGCAACGAACAGAAAAGATTTGCGTTTAAGAAAAAAAAAATACCTGGTAGTGTTTAACTTCCCGGAGCGATTCATGGGCTATGAGAGACGCATTTTTCTTTTTTTTGTTCACAGAGAATACAACTACTCAGAGAGCAAATGCTCAACACGCTGCGAAAGCGAATGACCCTCGATGTGTGCTCACGCTCTTTGTATTTTCAAGTTCGACCCGCCTTTAGAATGTTAGCGCCCCCGGGGCAAGACCGCCTCGCGAAGACAAGCGACACAGCACAACGCCCAGAAAATTGCCCCTCGTCTATAAGTTGGTTCTCGAAAGACTACAACGGCAGGGCCGAGGGGAGAGTGTAAAAGCCCGCTCAGCGATTCCCCTCCATCTGGGCTCTTTTTGCGTATCTCACCGAAAAGTCCCATTAGCGTTAATGACAACAGCTGCTTCCTAATGAGGTGACAGCTCGCGTTAAGCGAGATCCCAGAGGCTAATGCAAGGACGAATGAGTGCAGCTGAACAGGAGGCGCCGTTTCAACGCCGGCGCAAAGTTATGCGCCTTCGCAGTGTCTTGTTTCTCTTGCGAGGCAAAGACAAAACCAACTGCAACGCACAAAAGCCCGAAAAAAAAAATCAAACGAGGAGAAAGCAACATCAATTTGGGAATGCATGCACACGGGCCGTACAACTCAATCAGAGTCGTAATTAAAATGTGCGACAATGCGGATGAGCAAAGGCGAGACGGGGCGGAACGGCGCTTCATTTCGCAGCGCGATACGATAGCGGCCGCAAGAGCACCGAAGCGGCTCAGAATACTCGCACCGAAAGAAGAGGGCGAAAGAGAGAGAGAGAAAAAAAAAAGAAAGCTCGTTTGCTTCAGTTCGCCCTTCTGTGCATTCCATTCTGGAGCGAAGAAAACGGAGAAACCTCCCGTTTGCGCCGCTCATGTGTCGCCGGTTTATAACGTGGGAGGCGGATTATAAAGGGGGGACACAAACAGGAAGACATACGTGATGAAGGCGATAATTCAAATGCGAACAAGAACTACAGGGAACGGTGGTTTCAAGTTAGCAGAATGGAAAACAAACGGAGCAGAGAAGGTGTGAAAAAAAAGAGGATGTGCGTTTTGGAAGATCACTGCCCCCTATCACCCAGCCCTCCGACCCCCGCCCCCCCCCCCCTTTTTTTTTTCACGCGATTTCGCACATTGAGAGACTGCCAAGAACAAACTGTGTAACTATAATCCATGCTTTCCAAACTGGAAATACCACAGGTTTTTAGCAGGCAAACAACTGCTAATAATTACTGGAGGTAATTAACGTAAGGCGAGGAAACCAGGTGCATAGGTCAACCCGCATTCGTTTTAAGATGAAGCAAAGAAAAGTTCATATTTTTGCGAGGAAAACCTGATGAAATAAGCGCTATCAGAGCGACACAGAAGTAACTGTAGGCATTGCTATTCATTACAGCGCAAAACTTTCACCGTTGGCTAGAGGCCATTATGACCGCCTTTTCGAAATTGTAATCAGCCCTGAGGCTTTCCTCTAATTTCACTTCCAGAGAAGCCGTTTCCTGCAATGCCAGTTCTATATTTACACAGTGAGCAAAAGCTGTCATCACCTCGAACCGTAAATTCACGCGGGTGTTCCTCAAGTTTCGTAGGACAAGGCACTAGCATGTATAGAAACCTAACTCTCGGTATCGCCTAGTCAACCTCTCTGCCTTTCCGTTTATATATATACAACCAGCCCAAGGACGAATCAGGTTTTTGGAAGGAGCTCTTGATGCTATATATTCCATTCCTTGCATTAATTACGATTACAATTACAATTATAAAATGCAGAAATCCGAACATTCGCCACCCACCTTTATATAAAGGTCATCAAACCTCTCTAGCCTTTACAAGATTTATGACATTTATTCTGTCATTCCATTCCTAATATACAGTCGTCTTCTTTACTTTTACTTACTATATAGCCTTCCTACTACTCGCAGTCGTCTTCACCAGCGGTGAACACTGGGCCACTGCAACTAATGCAGGCCGTCTCGCAAAAATTTGCAAAAAATCCTAAAAAAAGAGAATTCGAAACAGAGAGAAAGTCGTTTCAGCAACTACGCCGCGGTGGAAGTCAGCTACCAAAAGTCATCTTAATTAGGTGGCTAATTAGGTAGTTTTCTTCAAATATCTTTTTAATCAACATACAAGTGCATCTTTCTTCGACATTCCTTTTAATTGTGAGGCAGGTGTGAAGAACTTTAATATATTTTTACGAATAGATTGATGGAAATGGTCTAATCGTAGCAACATTTTGCCTTTTATATTTGTCCAGCGCTCGTACCAAGTAATTGAGAGTGCCACTGAACAGGAAAAAGGTGCGCTTTATTATTTATTTATTTATTTTATTTCATAGTATGCAGGAGTGGGAACAGAAAATATAATTCAGATAAGCCCAAAAATCATCAGCACTTTGAATTCTCAAGACTATACAATGTTTAATATTATGATTACAATAAATAGGCTATAACTGCAAGCGCGCCGATGGGGGATCTGCGAATATATTGATTATAACTGTGCAAACTTAAGATATGCGAAAAATCGCCTTCATTAATTAATAACTTCTCGTTGAAAAATCAGCTACTCCAGAATTTGTGGGTATGTGTCCGGTGGCTACCGCGGACGAGAGTTTGAAATCATAGACAAGACGATTCCATGTCAGTTTTTTAAACGAATTAAAAAAAAAAATTGGCTGGCGGTTTATCACTGCTAAGCACGAAATATTGTGCGGAAATATTTTGCAGATGGACAGTGCAGCCGCGTACCTGAAAACGCGATTTAAGTGCTCACTGACCCGAGGAGCCATATATGCGGATTTTAAACTTTTTTATCGTCAATGCCAATTTACCCAACGCAGTACGCCGACAGCCTATGCTCCAGTGCTGCGTTTCTGCAGCATTGTTGCCAACGCCAACGCGTATTGCTCTAGTGCCGTTTTTCTGCCACAACATTGACCACGCCAACGCATGCAGCGCACACCTTTCTGTCACATAGATCGAAGCGCGAATATTAGTTTGAAAGTAGTATCAGTCGATGAAGAAGACGATGTGCAGTGCACAGCGCGAGAGTGTGTTGCAGTTTAACACGAGGAGCGATCGGCTGCGGGGATAGTAGTATAGGGCTCTTGTGCAGTGGCCAGCGAAGCTGATCATTTTCCTCCACCGCTGGTTGGAAGCTCAGTCGCTAACTTATTTTACTTAATTACTTATTTACTCTTTTATTTCTGGTTTGCATAAGGTTCCCTTCAAGGTCAAGCTTCACACAAACCGGTGAGCCGGTTTGACTTCGGGTTTTAGTGCCTCCCCACTAAATGTCCATCTGTAAAGCTCTGAAGCGAGATAATTGGTTTTTAGGGAAAGGAAATGGCGCAGTATCTGTCTCATATATCGTTGGACACCTGAACCGCGCCGTAAGGGAAGAAATAAGGAAGGGAGTGAAAGAAGAGAGGAAGAAGGAGGTGCCGTAGAGGAGGGCTCCGGAATAATTTCGACCACCTGGGAATCTTTAACGTGCACTGACATCGCACAGCACACGGGCGTCTTAGCGTTTTGCCTCCATAAAAACGCAGCCGCCGCGGTCGGGTTCGAACCCGGGAACTCCGGATCAGTAGTCGAGCGCCCTAACCACTGAGCCACCGCGGCGGGGCTCTGAAGCGAGAGCGAATCCAACTTTTTTTTTTTCTGAGGCGAGAGCGAATCCAACTTTTTTCCGCACTAAACAGAAACTGGGTGCATGAGGGGAACTGTAAGTTCGGTGCAAACGCACCGGCGGCTGATGGCGTGTTACAATCGCTACGGCGCTCGATTCGAACTGCCTGTACTACGTCATGGGCATTATTTTGCTCCGCTATCCAATGCAAGGAAACAGGTAGTCATTGCGCCAACTGCGTTGTTGTTGTTTTTTAGAGCTACGAGGCAAAAGAAAGTCTCTCGTTTAATCTCATAACCACGTATGTTAACTATGCAGTTCATAATTAGCTGCTACCAGAGCCGCTCAACGTTGAAGGCGCGTAAGTCGCCTTCAGTGTTTAGATCTGGGACCTTACAGGCACTCGTACCGCCCAGCATCTATGGAATGAGCCCCACAGCTTTAGGGGACGGCAACGCTGTTCGGTGGACAGAGCAATCATTTTGAACAAATATCCCCGAGCCAGACACGTAGCCCGGTTTTCTTTTTCTCCGGGAAGGTCCGAAGGTAAACTTTAGCAAAGGGACGACACGGCTGCTGGGGAGTGGATGCTCGGCTGGACATGCCCAAATAAAGCGCCGCAAGGGTGGGTTGCTGCCCCGGACACAGTTTCTCAAAATTTGAATCGCATGACCTTATCAGTCAGTGGAGGGAGGTTCAGCAGGGCGAAAGCAAATGCTATGAACGAACTAGTGAGATCTTATTCATAAAACTGGACACGGCAGATAAGCTCTCCAGCGACACCTGTGGATAATGTTTTTAGGTCACATTTGGTAACTGCTGCAGAATCTGCGGTGGAACCCGTTTAGCATTCCCGTCGAAGCTCCTGGACACATTGCTTTCATAGCTGCTGCGGAAACTTTCGCGACGGAACACGTAGAGCGTCGCGAGAAGCATGAGATTATGAGAAGAGAAAACGCGCGATAAATGTCGCGCGAAGCCGACCTGCCTTTGCTCACTCCGTTGTTTTCAGATCGGTCACTAGGAGCGCTGCTTTTTTGCGACGATGCGCCATACGCAAATGGCAAGTCTAAACCGTTCCGCTCTAACTGTAAATGAGCAAAGGGCGCAAGGATACTCCTTCGCCTCATTTGCTTTGCAATGTTAGCTGGATTGCCTCAAATCTTGGGATTTCGTATGGGGCGCGTCGTCTCAAAACATCAGCGCCCCTAGCGGTTGCTCTAAAATCCACCGCACAAGCAAAACCAAAGCAAACCTCCTAGCCCAAAGTGCGCGCCTTTCAAATGGTCACAATTTCCTCCTCTTGCCCACGGTTGCGAACGCAAACGATGTCGGGTGCCCAGTGCACACTTTGCGCTTTGCTCGAAAATTACCGGACATTTGTTTTGGTCATAGACCTTGCATAACGTGCGGACGTGCTTCCCTTTATCAGATATAGGCAACACGCGTACACTTCGTCAGTTTGTATTGTATAACTTCGAAATATGGAAAGAAAACGCTGTTCATAGCTACGGACCACTGCGTGGAACACTCCTTGGGATCAAGTAGTGCTAATCTTGGCTTTCCCTGTTTCCCATTTTCTCTGTCTTCCTTCTTTTTTCTTTTTTTTCAAAGGCCCACTCCACTACAAACACAACAAGGCAATGAGAGAGATCAAAGCAGAATCGTCAAGAACAATTACCGGACTTACTGGTTAAGCCCGCTGGTTAAGAGTTAACTGCTAAAATAGCAGTTTACTCTTGAATCTGAAAAGGGATCACCAGGGTCGAACCAGTACCGTGAAAACGCTGGGTAGGTATGACAGCGCATTCTCCCACGGAGGAGCAGGAAAAGGAACGAGACCGGATCGACCGTTGGAGTAGTAATGTATAGGCAGAAACACGAGACGAATGGGCCCCTTCGAGAAACCACCCCGAGTAACGCTATACAAACTCGTTTATAAGCTACTCTCAGGAAATGAACGGAGCGGCGGCGCTCGGGATACAGCGGAGCGGCTCATCAGAGCCGCCAGCGACCACAGCGAAGAGGAGGAAGGGGGAGGCAAACAGCGAGAGAGCCCCGGCGAGGAAACGCAATTACCCGGCTGCTCGATCATCTGCCACTGCTGTTCGCGCGCAAGAGGAAAATACCGAGGCAAGCACACAGTGGTGTCCACCAGCTCAGGCGGGTTTGTGCCCGAAAGACAGCGCCGCTGTCTTCTGGGATTTTTGTGCGGTTATGGTGTTCGGAAGCTTGAAAAAAAAAGAACCGAAAGAGAATAGAACAAGAAAATGCGGAGAGAAAGAAGGGAGAGAGGGGAGGGGGTCAGCCGGCGGTCAACACAGACATCCATAACTTCATTTACTTGACGCGTTTCACCAAAGACGCGCAGAGGCAGCAACGGCTCACGCGGAAGCTGGTGGTCGCGGCACAGCCCGAAAATGGTGACCGCAGGGAAAGCGGACGCCCGCGGAGCCCGGATTTGGTGACCCCGGGAACGGTCGGGTCACCCGCCGGCCCAGCCCCCCCGTTGCTCGACCCCGCCCATTAATGGACTGTTGCGTGCGTCGGCCCGGTTTTCTCTTTTCGGTTCTCGGCCGTTCGTTCCCTTATTCGCCACTGTCACTCGACGCAGCACTCGGCAAGCTGGTCGCGATCGCAACTCCCGTTTCCTTTTGCGGCCGCATGGAGCGCCCACCCTCGGCGACTGCCGCCATTCCTCCACACCCCTGTTGCGCCGCTGACGATTTGCGGCCCCATGCGCTGCGGGAACTGCGCTGCAGGCGTGCTGGGCTCCCCCCTGCTCTTAGGGAAGATGAAAACGCACGCGAGGTGGCGCTTCCAACGCTGTATCTGCCATGCTTAACCATGGCCCTAGTTACGAATTTTCCCTGCCTCTTGCTGCGACTGGCTTAAAACCCACACATTTCAGGACAATTTTTTCGAACAGCACGTTGGTTAGTTGGAGGGGTTTTAACGTCCCAAAGCGACTCAGGCTACAAGGGACGCTGCAGTGGCGGGTTCAGGATAATTTTGACCGCCTGCGTTCTTTAAAGCGCACTGCCATTGCAGAGTACACGGGCCTCAAACATTTCGCTTCCATTGAAACGCGACCGCCGCGGCCTGGATCGAGCCCGTGTGTTTCGGGTCAGCATCCGAGCAACACAGCTGCTGAGCCACCGCGGCGACTCCGACAGGACTTTGGTATCTTCCTGCTCCGCCAAGTACACTTCTAGCAACTAATGAGATCCCCTGGCAAAATTGAACGTCAGCGGAAGGCGCCGCAACATAGAAAGACAAAATAGCTGAGCGCCAGGGAAAACCGCACTATTTGATCCCAACCTCAGCCGTCACTCAACACGGAACCAGCACATGTCCTTCGCAAAGTTCAAGCTAACACTTTCCTTTCCCCACTAAGGCCTTACAACTTCGGATGCCGTGAAGCAGCTCACTGTCCCAACTGTCCAAAACGCATTGTCTACTCATGTAACAGTGCCATTACATCTCCTTATTTCCCTACCCCCCCCCCTTTCCTGGAGTGCTTGGCTTCACTCGGGGTCAGCTGATTATCAGCGAGCATTATCGGAGCAAGCGCTCTTCTTCATTGGACCGTAGTGTTAGCCTTAGTTAATGCCTTTTCCTCCTCCTCCTCCTCCTCCTCCTCCTCCTCCTCCTCCTCCTCCTCCTCCTCCTCCTCAAGTAAAAGCAGCGCAACGAACGAGGGCGATTGAAAAAAGTAACACAAGCACTGACTACTGCCCAATGAATCATTTTTTTTCCGACCGCAGTGCATGCCGATTAGTGAAAGGAAAGGAGACAGGATTAAAAAATAGCACGTGGCCGGGAATGTAAGAGCTAAAACTATATAAAAAACGCCTTTGGAGCCGCGTGGAGACCTATAAGCCAGATACGACAGCTCCTTCCGCACGAGTATGATAGATGGGGTGTTGACGCACTTGTTCCCTCTTTTATGCATGGCGTAAGCCTCGAAAATTACCCTGGCTTTTCTGTTCTTGTCGCGTCACAGGACACGTGTCTGGTCAAGATGCGGCTAGCACTCTTTGAACTTTTCGGGTGTAATACGAGGTTGTTCCCCGTGATTGTCCGCAAGCGCACGTAGCCGGTCACAGAGGCAGCGCCCCTCCTGACCGACATATTGCTTCCACAAGTGAGCGGTATCTCATTTTTTCCACTCCTATCTGCGTCCGACGTAGCGGATGCCGTGTTTCTTGATGCAGGGCGGGCTCTTGGCTTTATACTGTGGCTGTTCCTATTTCATAAACTCTATTACAATTGGTCTGACCGGTGCAGCTCTCCTCTACTGCCACCCGTACGAGCATCTGTTCAATACTTTTAATGTGCGCAGTTGAGTGTTTATACAAACGTTTCTGATGAATCGTTCTTGCCCGTGGCCATTCATGAATAGAATTGAATTTTGGTGTCATCGTCAATGCACGCAAAAGCTCTAAATTTAGGCTTTCCGTATCTGCCTACGTTGCTAAACTAATATTATAAATAGCACTAGCTTTCCTTGCCTTCCATGGAGCTTGACTGTTATCACGAAGTTCTACTTACTTTTCTGACTTCTACTTATTCTCACATATACATGGCATATATTCTTTGCCTGTATATTGGTTTGTCATGATTGTGCTCCCAAAACACCTCGTTTCGAATGCTTTGCTAAGGCAAATTAATATACACGGGTGTTCTTGCTATCCCATTGGTTTCGCTTTGTCCTTTACGCTGCACACGGCTTCTTAGATAGGTGTAACATTTCTATACCTTCTTGTGTGTTTTTTACTTGCATATTAATATTGCGACCAGAAACATTGTTTATTGTTCCCCGGCAATTACGTAACGCGCTACAGAGGGGCCTGAAGAGATAATCAATGATGATGATTATCGCAATTCACTCTTGGGCACGAACCGTCCAGCTTATTTGGTGCTGAGAAAAGTAGGTTACTATTCTCCGAACAAAAATGATTTGCTTATGGACGCAAAGGGGAACGCAGGGATCAGGAAGCCTTATTTTCTGACTTTTTTTCTGCCCTGTCCTTGGTCTCTTCGCCATTGCCCAGTCTTTGCTTTGATAACGGACCCGGCGGGTGACATTGCTTGTCGGCTATCAATCAGCTCTGTCCTCACAGCGCCCTGTAGCCAATGAGAAAAGGCCAAAAGCAAGGAAAACCAACAGCTTACACACGACGGACTCTGGTCTGATAACGAGATAGGCGCGGCCCGAAGGCAAAGAGTTCGGGAAGTGTCCCTCCCCTCACGCGCTTCTGAGCTTTAGCCATCGCCATCCATATATTTCCGGGATCAACGAGGAAGGGGCGGAAGAAGGCACTGCGTCTCAGCGCAGCGCAGCGCCGGCGCAGATGGGCCGTGGCGGCGCACTGGCGAGCTCCGTCCGCACGGCAGGCCGCCGCAGACGCCTTTCAGCGCCGGCTGTTCCTCGTGCGAGTGACGCGCCTCATCCCGCACGCCGAGCTGAAGGCGGCGTCCCTCAGCCGAGGCGATGACGCACGTTTTGCCCCGGCACGCGAGGACTCGGCGTGGGCTTTGCCGAGATGCCAATTCCAGGTTATTAATGGCGCTTTGGGTTTCCCGCTGAGAGCCGATCTCGCTGCTGTGGTCGTCTCATTCTGCCTGCCCCGTTTCCCTGTGCGTTGCCTCCCCCCCCGGCCTGGGGATTGGCGAAGCGGAGACGTAAGCCCACCGCAGATGGTGCCGATCAGCGGGCGGCCACCACGGAAGGGACAGGGACACGTCGCCCGGATACGGGCTCGCGTGCGCCTTTGCGACTCTTGTTGGCACACCAGCATCCCGGCTGACAGGGTAGCCAACCCTGGAGACAGGCGACATCGTGTTTCCTGGAGCAAAATTCAGAAGGCACTTAGGACTGCTTACGTGCTGTGAAGGCGAAAGCATTAGCGTGTCATCGTGAGCCTTGACGCAGGTTGTTCACAAAGGTTCGAGTGAAACGCTGGGTTCGAATACCTGGCGCGAGCTAGCCTGAAACCTAAGAGACGTATGCTATATCCGCCATGCAACGAGAAATCGTATTACACTACCCGCAACGTTGCACGTAGAGCGGTTGCGTCACAATTTTGATATGAAACTTGGTTTATGAGGAAAGGAAATGGAGCAATAACTGCCTCACATCTCGGTCAACACCTCAACCGCGTTTTATGGGGAGATTTAAAGAGTCTGCGATGGCAAACAGTTCAAGATGCATATGTCGTCTCGGTTCGATTCTCTGTCGCAAGCTAGCCTCCAACTTGACTAGCACATTCAAGCTATCGGCAACGCGAAATCATAAGACACCACCCGGAACGCTGTATACGACAAACGGTTGCAGACCATTCTGGTACGAATTTAGTCGAGCAAACTGGCGCCACATTGAGGTAAGCTAGTGGGTTCTTTATAGACGAACGACATGTATATGATTGTTGGAAATGGCGGCGCTCGGCTTACTGTGTGCGCCCTATAGCCGCTGGATGACATGAACCTATTTTTCTTGCCAAGGTGGGGATTTTCGGCACCGTCTGCGAGTACCCACACTAACAAACAACACACGCCGCCAGTTTTTCACATAATGGGACTCGTAATGCTTTCGGATTAAAATGTTCTTTCAGACCCCTTAACATATAATAATAATAATTGGTTTTGGGGGGAAAGGAAATGGCGCAGTATCTGTCTCATATATCGTTGGACACCTGAACCGCGCCGTTAGGGAAGGGATAAAGGAGGAAGTGAAAGAAGAAAGGAAGAAAGAGGTGCCGTAGTGGAGGGCTCCGGAATAATTTCGACCACCTGGGGATCTTTAACGTGCACTGACATCGCACAGCACACGGGCGCCTTAGCGTTCTTCCTCCATAAAAACGCAGCCGCCGCGGTCGGGTTCGAACCCGGGAACTCCGTTCAGTAGTCGAGCGCTCTAACCACTGAGCCACCGCGGCGGGGCCCCTTAACATCGCTGAATCGTAATCAGACCTCACTGAATGTTTTGACATCAACGAAATGCTTCTTTAGCACAGCGGCGTACAGTTCTGAATGCGGTGCGTTCTGATGAGTGCCCACTGCGCAGTGGAGCAAAAAGAAGTTAATCCCATCGAAGGCTTCCCGAGATGAACCGCCAGACGATTATAATCCGAGTAGACCGTTTTATCATTCGCCCGGAGCACTGCGGACTTCAATCGTTAAACATGACGAAAGCTGTTTAGCGACATGGCCCACGGCGCAGAGCGTTTCCGAATAGTTCGTACGTCATCTGCTCTCAGAGGAAGCTGGCACGCGTGTTGCAGTGCGCGCGTGGTCACCTACCGGCGGGTGCCGCTGTTGCAGCCTGGCTAGCTTCTCCGGAAGGGGAGAGAGATATTGACTGACGCTCGATGGCGCGCCATTATGGGCGCGAGCATGGACTGCACGCAGTAGTTGCTGTCAGTAGGAGACTGTTGCTGCTGTATATGGCGAATTAAACGCGAGCGCGGTTCGTGCAGAGATGGAGTGCACGCCACGGCGCGACTCAAGAATGCGCACGGTGGCGTGAAGCGCTTGCACGAACGCACCAAGTTATGCTGCCACGGTTTACTGCACTGGCGCAGATGTAACCATGTACAGCAATCTCCTCAGGCGTTTTGCTTCATTTGGTTAGTCAAGGACGTGCTCTTAAAAGACGCGTTTGTGTAGTTACACGGGTATCATCTCTGCGACCGTGAAAACATTCTACCCGGAGCTGAGCATCGTGGAGAGAATCTGCACTCCACTTCATCAGCTTCTAAGCACTGCTCTTCATTTCTTCCCCGCCTGTACAGTTTTACATGGCGGCTTTCTAATGCAGCAAGCTACCGCATCACAAAAATCTGGACTAGCCAGTACGTTTTAATGATAACATTTTTTATTATAATATTCACACGTGGTTCTGGAAAACACCTTGGCGGTGAACACTACATCTGGGCAATCGGCTGTTACAGAGCTAATATAGCCTAGTATTGCTGAGTAATTGCTTGCCCTCCATCCGTTAATTAAAACTTAATGTTATACTCGGCCAGGAAGGGTTCTGCAGTGCTTCGTGGCTTGGTGATAACTTCATAACATAATATTTTCATTTAGCAGTAAGACACAAGAGCGAGTTGACGGGCTAGTTGGTTTCTGCAATATGAATATACAGCTCAAGGTAAAGACAAAGGACAAGAACAGTAAAAGCAGTAAGAACCACTGAAATGTGCACGTGGAAGCATAGGTACATTTGTATGTCCGTGTGCAAGAGTGCGAGTGCGTGCGCGCGTGTGCATGTGCAATACTTAACAGAAGGACGAAGAAGCGGAGAGATTTTGAAGCAGTTGTGCCATATACCTGGGGTGAAGAAGAAGAAGAAGAGAAAAAGCAGTTCGTCAAGCTGATATTCTATAGAGACGCTTAGCCTGCGCGACAAACCTAGTAAACCTAGTGGGGCGAAAATTTTAAAATAATGTTTGCCGTTCTAACGAAGGAAGCGGACGTGCTTTTACAATCGACATAGGCTTCCTCCTGAACGCTTGCATTGTTGGAAAAATTACGATCACATGAGCACGTTGTGGTCCCCCTGGTCATGATTACTATACTTAGAACATTAAACGCAGATTTACTGCTCTCGTTGGAGGTCAGTAAAAGACATGTTTGGGCTAAGCAGAGTTTGTTTAAGATCAGAATTACTTCAAAAATGAGAATTTGTTACTGAAAAGTGACTGAGATATAAACTGCTAAAACATATGTTTCTTCTGTCCGCCACTGCGACGTCTAGCTTAATTGCTGTTTTGTAAGTACCCGTCCTTATGGCTGTCATTGCCCCTGGAAATGCCTTCCCCTTTCTATGTGTACAAAGAAGGGCGAATGTGGGAACTTCTAAGACGGTGAAAATCTTCGCACTCCATGCACCGTAGCATTTATTTTCTCAGTCACGCATGCAGTGCCGCTTTCACTCTGGCTACCTGCTCACTCTCCCCTGTCAGAGGCCCCTGACGCGTGTCCCGATTCTCCTAGCTATGCATCGTTCAACCAGCTCCCAGCCACCGGGGTACCTAAACTCGAGCGGGACTGAGAACCGACGTGAGCGCCACGCTCTTCAGCAAGCACCAGCGGCGAACTGCAGCGAAAGATGAAACCCAAACATGACCGCAGATCCCTTCCTTCCCCGTACGGCCATACGGCAGACACGCACGTTTCTCGGCTCGATTCAATCTTCGGCAGGAATTCATACGGCACGTGATGACTTGCTGGGTTTCTTTCCTTTTTTTTTTTTGCGCGCGCGCGTTTTCACTGAACGAATGCCTCACGCGGCAAGCGCCACCAACGATCCCGCAAATTCAATGGAGGGCGAGGATGAAGTGGCGCTGGGCGAGATTTTGCTCGCGTTCCTCTCTCCAACTCTTCGCTCTCCCAGGAAAGGGGGTGCCGCACCACGGTGTCGGCAAAGGGGGTGCTCATCGGGTTGCGGTGGCGGCCGGCATTATTAATGCCGCCTCCCCCTGCCCCGGTAATTGCCGGCGCGCGAACCAGCAGCACCAGAGCTTGTGCTCTGCAGAGCAGAGCCCTAGTGGGGCACCCTCCCTCGCAGGTTGGAAGAGCAAGGAGGAGCAGCTGCGGGTGCCGAAGTCCATCGGCTCTGAACGGCGCGGCCGACATCAAAGGCCCGGCGTCGTGGATGCATTTGCAGTTGGCCGGCGTGTGCAGCTGATGGCGGGGAAAACTAGCACGGAGAATGCGGCGAGAGAGACGCGGACGGAGCGCCAAGGCCCGGTTCGGGCTGAACCTCGGAGCGAGGAAAAGGGCCCCACGAAACGGCCCGGTGGGAACGGACAGAGAGCACAAGCCATTCCGAACAGTCTCTACTTGTTGCAGCTTGCAGAGAAGCGAAGGCATGCCGTTTCATTTTGTTTAGTTGTGTTCGCGTCATAGTTTCACTTTGGTTTCAATAAATTAGTGTGCGCGCGAGATAATTGCTGCCTCCGTTTTACACAGCCCCGACAGAACTGTCGGCATGCATGGCGCGTAGTCTGAAAAGGGGCTATTTTGTCGGCACGCCTTTCATCCATCAAGGCTGCAGGCGGCATGACACACCGCACTGTGTGAAAGCGAAAATAATAATTGGCCGGAAAATGGCTTGACAGAAATGGACCACAAGCGCCGCATATTCTCCTCAGTTGTATCATATTCTCCTCAGTTGGACGAGAAGTAGCAACCTGATAAATGGAAAGGATGGAACCAGTTATTGAATGGCGTCTTGCATCAGCGACAATGTGGCGCGTTGGCAGTATTGTTGTCTCGGCCGACACTGATTATGTAATTATGGCTGGTGTGACTTCATTTGGTAAAATCTCGTTATCCTACACTTCTGGCCATGCACACACGTCCTAAACACGTACTCTTGTATTCTCGAGGGCAGTCTTTCGGGTCATCGGCTGCACGCTATCTTTGGATACACTCCAAACAGAAAGGACTAAAAGGAGTCTAAACTGTCCTCTAGCGCATTCACTTTTATAAAGAAAAAGTCCGCTGAAGGACAGCTTAGTCCCTTTTTACTCCAATATGGGCGTATTTGTGTTGAGAGTGTAGAACAGCAATGCCCACATATGACGTACTTTGTGCCATATGACGCACGTGTCTTTACGCCGGCAGCGCCGCCATCTACTTGATGCGCTCCCAATACACCGACTATGCTTCTGATTCCGCCGCCAAATTTTGGTGTCCGTTTATTTTTTTCGTCATCTTTAAACCATAGCCCTCGCGGCCTGCGCCGACCAATGTCTACAGCTTCACAACATGTCAGAGTATTACGCAAACTCCTGAGCCAAATATAGAAGCTATAGCGGTGACGTAAATAGCCTGCTTCGCATTCCATGACAGGGATGTTATTGGGCGCTCGATGGCCATTAAACCCGACATTATTACGAGGAGAACAAAGTAGGCATTTAAAAAAAGTAACACGCTCAGTGTGGACGCCGTGTAATTCGCGTGAAACCGTGCTGATGATGAGGAGGCGTGCGCGATTGGCGGGCCATGCGTAATCAATGCTCACGTAGGCCAAGTCATTCTCTGCGCAGGGGCTGCAGGGAAGCCCTCTGCGCTGTGCTAAACTGTTGGCAGCGAGGAAATACTCCGAGTGATGCGCCGCAAATGCCACGGATGCCTGCTCATCCGGTCAGGTGTGGCGAATGGACGCGGTTCGTCGACACCGGATGGCACACCGGATGGCAGCGCCGAGTCCATTAACGGGCCCTGCTGGTGCATCCTTCTAAGTATACCAGCGCTGAACAGCAAAAGAAACAATGAAAACACATAAGCGTCTTCATTGTGTCTTTTCCTGTGCTGCGCTGGTATACTTATATCATGGAACACTAACTAGCCCGCACTCTTACTCTTCTGAGCACGTTGCGTTCTCATGGACCAGAGCGGCCTCGGATCGAATCGTCAGCTCCACGTCGACTTTTCGCTATTTACTCAACGCGCATGTTGCGAAGACGAGTGAACGTCGCCCATTTTATGTCGGCTCGAAAGCGATGACTCCAAAATCATCTTCCGGGTAACGCGGACTTCCACGTAAGCGCTGCAGGAAAGAATCCGAAGCAATCCGAAAGAATCCGAATGGGCAGCGCAGAGATGGAAACGAGAGGAACGTGTTTGCTTAACGCCTTCTCCGGCGCGGAAACCCAAGAGCTGCAAGAGATGCTGAACTCAAGAGCCACGCAATCATGTTGAAGACCTATCCACAGAGACCGGCTGTAATCTGAGTCATGCAGTCTGCCTTGGATCCTGACATCGCAAGCAGCCAAATATCCGCAGTTGCGCGTTTCAGCCGGTGCTTCCTACCCTTTTTCTGAGAAATTTTCCAGCGTACGACGGGTGTTCAACCGCCAACGCCACTATTCACCCGACGCATGGCCCTTCCGAACCTATCAGAAGCCTTGTGCTACCTGTGGTTTAACGAAAGCCTGTTTCGGTTTGGATCGAGCGCAAAATGCACTTTAAGTTCCCATGGTGACAATGCGACCATAAACGAGCCTTGAGAGCATGCTTAGCTGAACTCTTTTTATTTTTCTGGGAGAGAGGCCTCATCACAAAACGACATGAATCTTTTAAAGGAGAAGCGGGGACTTTTGTATGTGCTGCAATACCCAGCATATTGTGGTCATGTCCACAGCCTGTGTTAACAGAAGGTGACCAGTTACTGCACTTCGGGTTATTATTGATGATTACTTGAAATTAATATGCAGTTTACTTTCCAAAGTAGCCCGATATTAGCGATACATGCCAGAAACACGCCAAGTTTCTGTCCACTCTACGGGTGGCAGAACGAGCATCATGACACAAAACGTGGCGCTAATTCTGTGCCATTAGGTAATGACGATTACAGAGGAACAGAGCCGTCCGCTGAAATGCGTTAGGTTCTCAGCATGTTTCGGTTCGGAACGAGCGGAGGTTGCACTTAAAGTTCACATGGTGGCAATGCAACCATAAACGAACCTTAAGAGCTTGATTAGCCAAACCCTTTTTCTGGGAGAGGGGCCTCATCACGGAAGGAGATTATTGATATGTAACATAAGATTTTAATAATAAAGGCACGGCCGAAAGTACATATAGCATCGAGCTGACGGTTTAGAGGGTAAGATGGCTATCGAATAAACACAAATCTTTCGCATATGACAGTGAAGGAATCCCTTGGGCCAACGAGCCAAAGTTACACTTCTTATGGAAGGACAGCAAAGAACCTTTTTATAAAAGGCTAGTGAGATAACCTGTCCAATAAGCGCACAGAAGCGATATTATTAAACAAGGTAAACGGTTAATAAAATATCGGTGAAAAAAGCCAGGCTTATCAAATAATCAAAGTATTGCTCAGGCACGTCTCCTTGGTGCAATTCCTTCCACTAATGATCGCACTAAACGCCCACAGAAGTGCCAGCAAGAGCTCCCAAAGCAACAAAACGTTTTCGCTCGTTGTGTATGACACGAAACAAACTGGCACTCTAATATCAATCGGCTACTCATTACATGTAACGGCGAGGCGATCGTGTCGAGGAGAGTTCTAGTCGGCCGTCTTGCACGTCTCTGCCGCTAACAGCACAATGTGAAAGGCAACTGAGACGGCCATCTGCAAGAATGCCTGAGCTTTGGCGAACGTCGTTGTTACAGACGACGGATCGGACGAGCTTTTGAGGGAGACTCATCTGCTTCTCGCCGGCCCTCAAGATCGCCGCAGACGCAAGGGTCGTGTGATCCTCATACGTCACATCAATACGAGCTACTCTTATAACCGGCCGCCGCCTTCTGAGGAGCCCACTGAAAATGCGGGCTGGCTACGAACGAGCGAAACATTTTCCGCCGGAATGCGTGCAGACGAAATAACCGAGCCAGTGCGCAATATGCGCGCCTGCCTTTCTCGCTGTCGTCGCGAGCCGCCGGGAGTGGTTTCTTTTTATCCTTTCTATTTTTTATTCCTTTCTCGGGGAAGTGGCATTCGAGCCGGCGCCGAGAAGGAAGGAGGGCCACAACGCACGATTCGATGTCCCGAAAGCTCGTCCCGCAGCGATCCGGAAGTGCACCCTCGCGACGAGCGGACAGCGCATCGGTCCTCGAGGCTAATAGACCGCGTTCGCGAGTCCAATGACGCATTCCTTCGCATGCATCTGCCTTCGGCTCGTCCCCGACAGCGACTGTCGCGGGAGGCCAGCCTCCCATTTTGCCAGCAGCAGCCTCCGGGGAGCGTCAACGCACCCGCGAGACGCTCTGTACCGGAGAGCAAATGCATGCCTGCTGCCGCCGACAAGCCAGCGATGTTCGCTCCTCCTCCTCCTCCTCCTCCGGCGCATCGACAGCGGAGGAACGCGCGTAGGCGTCAGGACGAGCGGCATCCGAAGGGACGTGTCCGAACCTGGGAAATGCTGCATACGCGGACTCCCCTGCGACGTCCCCGGCAAATAGAAGCTGCTGCCTCGCGGCCGAACAGGCATTCTCCTTCCAGCGAGGAAGACAGGCAGCGCAAGCCACAAAAGCAGCGATGCGGGAAACAACAATGCCTGCTCTCGTATACTTCGCCCACGAGGGCGCATATATTTGCATATACGGACGTTCGGGCTTGGAAAAAGCTGCTGGATGTTAGCATCAAGAGTTTAGAAGCAGCAGAAATATGGATCTGAACACGAGAGTGCTGTACGTAGCCTTCTTTACTGTCGCGTGTGCTGGTCAGAAGTTGAGTAGAACATTTTGGGAGGCTAGTTGGTGCACTTCAACACACAAAAAAAAAACTGGCGCCAAATCAAACAACACTCAGCAAGAAGTACTGGACAGGGGAAACTTGCAACTGTTTATTCACAGCGTGAGCGAGTGAATATAAGAAGGAACATGAAGAGGGTAAGGAGGACCTACCTATGGGTGCATGGTGATGAAGACAAGAGCATCTGCGTATCGAGGCTAAAGGACACCAATATCTTAAAAAAAAAGTATGGATAAGACAGCCCGTGAACTGGTCGAGGCTTTCCTTATCAGAGAAACGAGTGGTGATTGTGCAAGCATCCAATCCAATAACCATGTTTGAGAAAGTATTTTCTTAGAAAGAATGAGGTGAGACAATTGTGTGCTGCTGTTTCTTCCTGAAACGCATTCCCTCGTGCGCATGGGTGGGTCCTCCTTACCCTCTTCATGTTCCTTCTTATATTCACTCGTTCATGCTGTGAATAAATAGCTCAAGTTGCGCCTGTCTAGCCTTTGTTGCTGCGTGTTGTCTGATTTGGCGCCAGTTTTTTTATGTTGATCAGCAATGCCAAACGGATGTCCGCATGACGTTTTTTTTTTTCTGAATCGCTGCTCTTTTGTTTGTATGGGTGTACCGAGAAAGCAACGCCGAAGAATCACCTCTCAGCGACTGCATATTTGGAATAGAAGAATATCTAAGACTGCCGTTCTGTGGAAGACTGCCATTATGTGTCGACAGAAAGAAGGCGAAACATGTTCGTACTCCTGCTCGCATGGTGCCTCACCTTTCCCCGCCGAACTTTTGCTTTCCGGTGTAGGTATCTCCTGCTCTGCAGTGCACAAGCGCGCATGTGACAGGTGAGTTATGCTCCAGTAGGAAGCCAGTGTCTACGCGAAACAAAAACAAGACGCGAAGCGCAGAAGGCGACAGTTGCAATACGCATCAATGCGTCCGCGCGATTCCCTCTGACCGCGGTGTAAGATACATAGGTGAGGTCAAAACACACGAAACGCACTGGACGCAACCGGTTAGACAAAGCACTACTCAGGCACCTTCAAAACGGGCCTTTGACAGCGGCGTCATCTATCGACCGAATGGTAAAATTTCCCCAGCAGAAATAAAAGTATACGTGAAATACCTGGTTGCTATAGAAACCATGAATGCTATCGCGCGGCGCATGTTTCTTGGCGTCTAGCCAGACGGCTACCGCTCAGCTCAAGCACGCCACACACGTGCGTTACTCGTCTCTATCTTTATTTTTTAAACGAGCGCACTAAACCGGACGCGCAGTGAAAAATGCGAGGGGCGGTTACAAGCGAAGAAGCTAAAGCTCGAGGGATAAAACGAAAGAACAAGAGAGCGCCAGTCGAGAGTTGCTGCTTTGGCATACAGGCTCCCCGGGTTACGGGTTCAATTAACGAGCGATAACAGCCACTTAACGATTGCGGCCCAGAGGAACTAAAGGAGTTTATTTTCCAAAGGCGTGGGCCAGTGTGTCCGCACCCACGTACGCTCTGTCAGACCAGTCAGACAGACGCTCGTGGTGGTGACCAAGAAATGACCCCTTTTAATGTTCCGTCGCGCAATATATACAGCGAGAACGGTCACACGACTTATGTGAGAACTGGGTGAGGGAAAGGAAGGCATAGAGCATATCTCAGCGCGTATCAGTGGGACGGCCGCGCGCACAGTGCTTATCACGATGACTGTCACACGCTCCGACGCAGTGGATGTGCCGATCACTGCCATCCTCAATGCACTGCTCGATGCGGTTGTGCGCCATAACCCGAGGATCGAGAATGAAAGCTGAATGATGTGCTTCATTTTACGGCATGATAAAAGGTTAGCGCGCAAAAAGACGCATAATAGAAAGCAAATATCGTATTCGTTGCGATAATTGGTGTTAGGCACCCGACGCCTACACCGAAGTGCGTAGAAAAGCTATTTTCGTCCTCGTAGCTTCGCGCCGCGTTCACTGTGGGGCATATCGGTTTTGCGTTCAGACGTCCGACGCCCGTGCCGAGGAATGCAGAGCAATACAGCTATTGCTGTAAAGCAGGGCTGCATCCAGCTGTGGCGCACAGCCGCATCGCCTGCAGTCTTCTTTTTGCCGCCGGTGGTGTCCCTAGCATAGCGATTTTCACGCGCAGGCTTCATGAAAGGCTGATAGGCCTAGTCAATGTAAACTCCGCCTACAGTCACTGGCGGAACCAAGAAGACACGGTTCTTCTAGCTTCTATGACACGACTATGAGAACTAATTTTCAACCATAATCAATAGGCCCTTGAAGAAAAGTTACGTTCTCTTGAGCTTTACTTTGTGTAAATAACTGTTGGCTGCTTCCGAATAAAAATGGATCAAAGCAGCGAAAGCAACCTCGTGGCTTCGCCCGCTGGCTGTTGATGTCGGAATGAGGCTTAGTTCTTGCTGGGACACCACCTCGAAAAGGAAATAAAATGAAAAGCCTCGCCCTGCCGGCGCAGCTTCGCAAGAGTTGCCGGAACCTAACGCTGAGAAAATGCGGCTCACCTCACAACACAAACCGCTGAAGCTGACTAGATAAATCTCTTTTTCCTGCCTATCTAGAGCTTTACGAGAGTTCACTGGTTAAGGTGGCTCTAATGGTACAGCGCCTATCTAATGAAGCTCTTTTAAAGAACTGGAAGTAGAGCGCCGAAATTTTTAAATAAATAAAACGGGGGACGATGGCAGAATGACTTGCAGGGAGCGGTTACGTTTCTAAACTATTTACCTTTTGTTCGGCTAAATTTCGCCCAATTTCTAAAACTGATTATGGGTGATAATTCCGGCCCCCTGCATTCAATGCACCTAATGAAGCTTGTAGCGCAGCCAGAGGAGCAGCTGTCGCGCCTGAGGATGCCTCAGCTGGGCGCCGCTCTCCAATTTGTGCGCGCTTCAAAGCAGGCACACAATGGTTCGCACAGCACCGACGACGCCAGCGAATGCATCGGCATGCAAAGGAGGGACACAAATAAATTACACCCTCATTCGCGCCTCTCGAGGACGGAAAGGAGATTGAAAGGCCCACTATGCTAGCGGGTGTTGCTCCCATTATTGCATTTGTTTTTCACTCGGCGCATATAAACTACCGGTCTTTGAGGCAACGGCAAGTATAGGGGAATGATGCTTTATACGCATATATCCCGAAAGCGTTGGCGAAGTAAAACTTAAAAACGAACAGCTGCGCTTGTCGTAACGTTCTACTTAAACTGGCCCATTGGAACCTCTAACGTAACCCCCCCCCCCTTTTCTCTCTCTCTCTCTCTCTCTCTCCAGTCAGTCAGTCAGTGCGTGTGTGAGTACGCGCGTGCGCGTGCGTGCGTGCGTGTGCGTGTGTGCGTGTGTGTGTGTTAGTCCCATTCTTCTACGCCTGCATGGCGTCAAATGCTGTGGGTTTTTTTCTAAAGATGTCTTAATAGTCCCTCAACCGTCCAGTTGATGTGCGACCATATATAAACATATATAAACATTCTTGTAAACATAACAAGGCATTACGGATCTTTGGACTGGGGAGGAATCTTCATCATAGTGGGTAATAACTGTTTCAGAGGAGTATCTATAGAGGTTGGAAAGACGCTGCTGCAATGCGCCTGTGTTAATACACAAAGACGAGAGCACAAGAATAAAGAGAAACGAAAGAATGGGCGGTGGTACTAACCTTGCTCAAACACGCGCCCTAGTTGAAATATCAGTGAAGCCTATAGTTTTAGGCGTGTGCCTGGAAAGTACGGTCGAGGCAAGGCGCAGCTGACCTCCGTTGTTTTCGCGGCAATGCTGACGCACCTAGCTCGCGTACCTGCTCGCCATTTCGTCGAACCACGCCGTCAGTCACTTGCTTGCTTACCACCGGCCGCCGTTCAAAGGGCGCCAGAGGCTGAAACTCGGTGGTGTTGGAGAGTGTTCTCGGCGGAACCACTCTTCTCATACTCGCAAGTCAACAGAGCTCTAAGGAATAACCATTTTCCGAACAGCGGGCTGCATATTCCACTGTGAACGGGACGTCGCATCACATTCGGGTCTAGATGAAAATGTCAGCGCTTTCAGCCTGTTTCGGCTCACAGTATGGGTCGAGGTGTTTCATGAGGGCCCATCCCCCTCTCCAGGCGGCATAGTTGTTCTGGAAGGTTGAAAGGCGGGTTGTGAATCGATTGCGCATAAGGACACGGTTGGTGTTCAGATAGACAAGGACATTTAGAAATGCAGCTCTGATAAGAGCTGCATCGGCTGTCGGTGGAAAACCGACATCACACAGGGCACCACACAGCAAGTACCGGTCTCTTTTAGCGACGCCTATGAGAGCAGGTTCGAGTCAGCCCGGAAGCCAATCACGCCCTTGTGTAGGAACAGCTTGTAACTCGTGCTAAAACACTCCAGTGATGCTGTACTGCCTGGCGGAGGGATCGTGCAGGGAGCCGTAGAGTGGCGTATTTGTTAGTTTCGTTGTTGCTTCCTGTGATTTACTCTGTTCTTTTTTTCCTTGTTGCTATCTTTTATTATGCCGCCTTCGAGCCTCAATTTTCCGCTCGCAAGCTGCTTACAACTTGCACTGACTCTTGCTTACGCTTTGTTCTAATCCACTAGCGTGCTTCTCAGTCCTGTCACAGTCCCCGCACTGTATCCCGTTTTACAGTGAGGGCTGTATGAGTGGCGTTCTGCGCAATAATGACGTCACAGTCGGCATTGGCACCCCTCAGTAGCCCTCGACACCCCTGAATGAATGCCGCAACCTTGTTTACACTGGGAGCGTGCGAAAAGTGAGGTGCTTCAGCCAGAAATGAAGTTCTCCATCCTCTGGCACCTTTTAGTCCAGAAAAACACCGGCAAACATAGTTGCAACCGCTGCGAGGGCTTCAGTATTAATGCGATCGAGTTCACTGATTGGAGTGCGGTACATCCACGCAGTTTTTCGACGCCTTTCACTTTTAATTTATTTCTCCCATGCGAAGTGTTCTAGCTTGTAGTGCACGAAAATGGATGGAGTGGACGTTTACTGACTGTGTTAAGAGCGCATTGTAGAGTTCTCCCAAGCGTTACGTGCAGTAGTAAAGTGTCGTAGCTGATGGCTGCACCAAACAATCTTCCTCGCCACTTTCTTCAAATGTCCGGGCAGGAAAAGTTGAACCAGCTTTTCCCACCCCGGCGTCGTCGCCCTTCCGTCGATATTCCTTTCCCCACGGGAGCAGTTCCCTCCTCCATGCAGCAGGCGGTGCGGCCCCCCACCGTGGCTGTGTAGCGTGGATCCCTTATTTGGTCTAAACAAACTGCGTTCCTCGCCACGCCTCCCAATTTGCCAGCGGTGCAAACTCGGCCAAAACGGCCACCGCGAGCGTCGCCGGTGCGCAAACACCGGCCGCCGGAAAAGTCTCGCTTCGCGCGGACACAGCCCCGGGGCACGGCGAACACGCTTATAAATGGCTCCCCAGCGTCGCTTCATCCTCGCTGCGCTTGGCGCCCAATTTCGTCGCCACCGTGCGCGACGGAGCCCCTTCTGGGGCCCCGGAGTTTAGATCGCCCACCGAGAATGGGGCTGTTCTCGATTCGCATTTATGGAACGCCTCCATTGTCTATACCGAATGCTGAAACACGCACTAACTGCAGCGGAAATCCACATAGGCAGGTGCGAAGTAGTGAAAATTCACTACGCCTGCGCTGCAAGTCCCGAAACTCGGTCAGAGCTAGCGTAAACGCAGCCAGTTTTCTGTAGATATGTGCCCTTGCGCTTCTTCCTTAATCCCCTCCTTCACGGTACGGTCCAGGTGTCCACAGACTGTAAGGCTGCTACCACGTTTTTTTTTTTTTAACTGCACATAATCTTTACGCTCAGAGCACAGCGGGGTCTCTTCTCCAGAATCTCGGGACAGAACTCTGCCACCGACGACTGTCCTTTCTGCATTCTGTGAATCGGGCAGAAGTCTGTTCCGGTCACCTGCGCCGTCCGAACGGGCTGGGACATAATCCTTAAGCAGAGGAGGGCAAATACATGCAGTCTTTATCGGGCAGCGTACCGAGCGCATTCTCCCTGTCTTCAAACTTCTCTGCACGTTTCCGGGCTCTAGCTCCCCGTCTACGTACAGCATCACAAAGGCATTTCGAAACGTATGGCAACGTCTTCAGACCGCACGTACATGGGCGCGAGGCACGGGCTGCGTGCAAAGGGTGGTCACTTGATCACGCTACGAAGCCGCGCCGTAGCCGGGGGACGTGCTAGTAACCGCTCTCGCTGCAACATCGCGTTCGCGATTAACGTCGCGTCTTCATCCTTTCTGATATTGCAGTGCGACGTTTCTAAGGATGAAATTCTTTCAGTTCCTACCCTGGACCTATTCAGGCGAACATCGTACGTAGCATTGGCGATCCTGAGGCCGAACATGAAGCTGAACTGATCTAAAAAAATTCAAATTTTGAGACTGTGTACGACACGTATCGGGGCCGTTATGGCGAGCCAGCTAACTACCTGCGACAGCTCGTACAAACAAGTTGGCTTTATAAGGCATCTCTTTACCTGTATTAAACGCATGCACGAAAACCTGTGCTGTGGCGTTAACACAGTCCGTTTCTAATGCCTCTCAGAGTGCTAGCACCCTTGAGTGAGTGGCTCACTGTTGGCCTTGCAGAAGCTTAAGGGGCCCGAAAAAGATACCACTTCTTTTGACCTTTGCTTTTTTTCTTTGACCTCTGCAGAGTCCGGATTTTGTTTCTCTAATACTGTGCAGAAATTCCCCGAGCTTGGTGCGCGTAATGCCGCCCCCCCCCCTTTTTTTTTGGTAGAGCTTTCTTAAAGTAAGATATGCGCCAAAAGTTCATAGCAAGGCGAAGCGGATCTGCAGTTCATTAGAAAGTTTGCCCCTCCCTAATCCCTGGTTGAAAAGAACCCAGCTGTTCCGCAGGCATACCACTGCAATACAGTGCACGCTATCTCCGGAGCTAGGACTCTCAATTTCCACCACTGCCGCGAACGTCGACGAACGATAGCGGTGAGAGAAAAACTGGTGACAAATTTTCGTCCACTGCCTATAGCCGCTCGCTCCCGCAAACACTGCCGCTGGTTTAGTAGCTCTGCCTGGTATACCAGCAGCCTGCAACTGCCCTCGCGCGCTGCTGTCCGCACGTATTTCACGCACCCTCCCAGCCTCTTCTGCAAGTCGCCGCTCACGCCAGTGTAGGTTCACCACGCGCCGGCCAGTTCCCCGGGGGGCCATAAAAACCTGGGAGGTTAGCAGCGACGGCTGCCAGCAGTTTTTCGCGGCGCGTGCTTCCGTGGGCGTTCACGGGACATCGCCGACAGTAGTGCGAGGAAGCCAGCGGCGGCGCCGATTATTTAGAACAGTCAATAGTCGTCGACCGGATGGTCTCGCACAGCTCTCCCGATAATATTCTAGCCTCCTCACCGATAGTACGGTCTCAGCGGAAGAGGAAAACCTGCGCCTGTAGGTGAGGGCGGAAGCATTCGTTGGCGATGCTCGCTGTTTGAAACACTTCTTTCTTCCCTCAGTATACGCTGCTTTCGCCGCGGCAGTTCTTAGTTGCACTCAGTCGAATAGACCAGCGCACGTTCCCAATTCTTACCGGCCTATCTGCATTAATTCGTCTTTCGGAAAAGTGCTTGAACGTTTGCTGTATGGTAGGCTGTACTATTTCGTGTTCCAGAATAATCTACTGCACAAAGATCAGTACGGTTTCACACATGACCGTAGTTCTGTTTAGGCTCTCTATCGTTTGCGGGAGTTTTTATTTACATATCAGCAACAAAAGCTTCCTATGGTTTTCATTTCTCTGGACTTGTGAGGTGCATTTGATAGTGTTTGGCATCCTTTGGTTTTAAATTTTTTAAGACAACATCGTTGTCCGGGAAATTTATATTCCCTCTTGGCTTCTTTGCTGGATAACCGATATTTGACCTATCAATCTCCTTCTTGTACTCTTTCTGTTCCTTATTCTGTCGGCAGTCTGCAAGGTTCGCCTCTTTCACCTTTACTTTGGAACATTTTAATTTATTACCTCTTAAATCTCCCTGTCCCCTCACCTATCCACATTCAGGCATAAGCTGACGACACTATTATCCATGCCCCTGGAAAAACTAGGCGCGAGTTGTCAACATTAGGTTCAAATGCTTTAACATTAATACAAAACTGGTGTGGCAAGTATCGTGTTCACTTAAACGCTCAAAAGTGTTCTTATGTTTTATTTTTTAATAGAGTCCCGGCGTTACGCAAACGTAAGCCAACTATACGCCTAGACAATTACAGTCTCAAGTGTCACCCCAATATTAAACTATTTGGAGTTGTTTTTTGACTGCCAGCTAAGCTTGATTCCTCATGTTAATCATTTGCAAGAAAAAATTATTGCATCTACGACCAAGCTCCTTAATTGGTTCCGTTTCCATTATCGTGCTTCTCCATCGCATTTGCGCCTAATGTATCATCAGGTTATTCTTCCTAAAATCATCTATGCCGCCCCAGCTTGGTGGTTCTATTGTGCGCTTTCTAGACTCAGAGATCGTGTCTTATCGTTGCAACGCATTCCGCTTCTTGCTCTTACTGGTGCCTACAGTACTACGAGAGCTGTTGCTCCTCATGTCCTTGCCAGTGCTCTTCCATTGCCTATTTATCTGGACCAATTATGTGCAGAGTTTATGCTTTTTACATTACGGCAACCCGTTGTCTACGGAGAAACATTATATAACCAGTCTGAAATTCAGCCTGTACTTAATATCTGGTCTGATCATCCCTCATTGCAATTTAAATTTTCTTTTGCTCAATTTAGTTATCAGGAACCTTTGACCTTTTCGTGTCAACGCGCATTGCATATTTACACTGACGGGTCATTCACTAAACACAGTGCTGGTGCTGCTTTTGTTGTTCTTAGCTCCACTCAAAAGTTATACGCTCATCGCATATCCTTGGAACCACCTTCAAGTGCCTATGCCGCAGAGCTTGTAGCATTCCGTTCTGCTGTTGCGTTTGTTATTAATAACCCTCCTTCAATGCCCGTTCATTTCTACACTGATTCTCTATCTCTGCTTTCTGCCCTGTCTTCAGTTGCTTCATTTAACCCGACAATTATTTCCATCAAGAAAGATCTCTACCGTTTGTCTTCTCTTGCCTCATTTCTTTTATTTCATATCGGCGGTCACTCCGGAATTTTTGGAAATGAGTTAGCCGGCCAGGCTGGCGATAGTGCTGGGCAATATGGCCATTTACACAGTTCTACCCTTTCACGCCGTTGCGTGAGTTGCCGTTTACACCATTATTCACTTCTTTTATGACGAACTTAATGGAAAGAAAATAATTGCGGCACAGAATTATTTAACTGGATCCCTGATACGCTCAATATTCCTTCCATCCGTCTACCTAGGAGTCCTCTTATTACTTTACTCACTGGGCATGGTCGATTTCCTTCCTACTTTAAAAAATTGGCTTATCTCCTTCTTCAATTTGCTCATGCGGTATTTTGTTCGAAGATGTCAGTCATTACTTCCGGAATTCCTTCCTTACTGCTCCCTTCGTTTCCCGTTTAAAGTCTTTCTGCTCATCTGACATTACACCGTCTATATACTTACCCCTCTCTTTTGAATAACCCTGCTGCTTGTGCTGTTCTGATTCAAATGGTTCACCTCATAAGCAGCACAATTCCTACATATTCCCGATGAGTTCCTTCGTCACTCTCATTTCTCCTGCATAAGCTCTGCACAGAGAAGTGCTCTATGTTCCTTTGCTGGACAAGGATGAATCTCTCTGTGGCCTGACACTATGTTTGGACCAACTGTGCCTGTGGCTTTATCTGTGCTGACATTATCTGAGACATTATCTGTGCTTCTGACTGTCTGTGGTGTCTGGACCAACTGTGCCTGTGAGTTTATCTGTGCTGACATTCTCTGTGACATTATCTGCGCTTCTGTCTGTTCTGTGCCTTTGGGGCTTCATGTTTTTTTGTTTGTTGTTTTTATTTTCCTGCCTTTCTCGTTAAGTTTTTTTTTCTTTGAGCGTTTAGCTCCTTTTCTTTTCTTTTTTTTATTGGCTTTAAGCCCGGTAAAGCGTCGCTGGTCCGGGCTCTCTCTCTCTTTCATTTATGTTTTTTTTTATTCTTTCTGAGAGGACCAATAAAAGGGTGTAAAAAGGGCATTTGCGGCGCTTTCATTCAGTTCTCTGTTGACGTGGTTGATGTTTAAGAAACAACTCAGGGGGATATTTGAACACTTTGGATTGATATTCAGGGCACACTCCTTGGAGGCCCTTCTCACCGCCACGAACCTCTCCTGCTCCATTGAAGTCCTCCTCCTCCTCTTCCACCGCCGCGAAACACCTTTTTTCAAAATGCTGAGTGGAACCATTTTAAAACAGCGAAATCCGGAAAACTGCAATCAAATCTCAGCCTCGTACGATGGTTCGCGTGACGCAGAAACATCAGTGGAACAACGCTCGTACGTGAGTTGAATGGTCGACGTAGCAATTAAAAACGATGTCCTCACAAAAAATCCAAAGATGGCCTAATAAAAGCCTAAAAACGATGTTAGTGATGCGGTGATAAGGTATTAGTTTACGGTAAATATTTTTGACCTACAAAATATACTGTAGCCCCCAGAAATGATGTGAACTGATGCCACAGAAACGGTGAACTTTAAAATCTTTTTGCTCCAGAGTGAAATGTCGCATGGCTGCCAAATTTAGTGAAAGTAATAAGGAAAGAGAAAAACTTGCAGTATAATTTTCATGAGAAAGCTTTAACTTCGAAAAACCTTCAGATCTGGCCTTTAATGTCAATAATATGCGCAATAAAATTTTAAAATGCAAAAACTTAGTCTATGTGACAGCAAAAGTTTGAAAAATATGCAAATATCACGAAAGGCGAGAACTTCATAATGTATGGAAGATGTATTAAATGTTTTGAATGAAAGTGACTAAAGGCTACGCACATAGGTTTAATTTCATTTCAGTAATATTTCGGGCTGGACATTAAACGGTCAAGCAGACTAGAAAACAAGCTCGCACCTTTACATTACAGGTGGAATTGTAGGAGCTCGACGATATTCTTGTAATTCAAGAAGGCATCGAATGACATGTCATTTAATTTTCGTTCTTTTTTTTTACGGGCCATCGGATTTAACTCAAGGTTGCTTCCTCAGGATGAGCTACACTTATTATTGTACACTGAAATTCTACTACCGTATTTAGAAAAACAGTCTCATAAAATCGCTTCATGTCTAGCCTCACCACACGAAACCCTTGGTTATACTACAACAAGGCTATCCAGGGGCAGGGCGGGTTCTTTTCTTGGAAAAAAGGGTTATCTCTATACCGACGATGGGTTGAAATGTACGCCACATAATAACTGACGGAAAATAAAGGTTTTAAATCTACGAACCTCTCTACTATGTTTATGCCAGCACATATTTCCAGTAAAACGACAGAAGTTGATTTTTCGGGCTGGTTTCTTCAGTTCATCGTCCCAAACAAAACCGGACTCTCTGAAATCATGTTGATGCTCACTGCTATTATTAACGTCCGACAAATTCTATTATCAGCTATTAGGAACATTCCCGAGGTAAAAAAAAAGTCGGCAGAGATACTTAAAGGGGCTCTGAAAGGGGCACTAATAAAGTCGCGGTATGCCGTTGATGTTAAATCACGCCGCTTCACGAATATTGTCCAGCAAGAATTTTTTAATGAGCTTTCTAGAAACTGAGTTATCTGTGGTCAAATTTTGAATATCAGCGTCTTCGTGACTTTTACCTCTCCTCTCGTCACTTTTAGCACGCTGGAAGGTCGGCGCTCCTCCGCCAGCCCAATCTCCGGGGGCGAAGCTTGGTGACCTGCCGAATCTACGCGGCTAATTGGCCGCGGCCATGGTAGCTGCCCGGCGTATGAAATAATCTAACCAGTAGCCAGCTCTAAACTTGTATACGCAGACGCCAGCGACGGAGGAGTGTGCGAGCATAAAAAAGTCGCCGGGAAGGGCTCGCCAACTTTCGCGCTTGATTGTGGGTCCTCTGCAGCGTGTAGAAGTGTATTATTTGGCTCAGGTTTTCCTAACAATACAGTGTAATGATTGAGCGAGTTAATGTGCTCTCCTCGAAATGTGTTTCAGGGCACCTTTAAGACTGGTTACGTGTGAGAAGGCGTAAGCCCGCCGGCCGACTTTGTGAACGCAGTCGCCATGCGCTGCCCCGTGACGTAACCCGATGCCACGCAGCTGGCAATTCTACCTCTGCATGACTCTACGTAGCTGCTGACGAAACCTTTGTTATTTGCGCGCTAGCGCAGATTAGAAACTCGTCTAGTGCCCGTTTGCCTGCCTGTCCGGGAGCAAACCAGATCGCACAAATTCCACTGGTGGCTGCACCTGCCATCCCAGGGCAGTGGCTCGGGAAGAGCAACCTGGAGTCGCACAAGCTCCACTGGTGACAGCACCTGTCATCTCAGGGCAGTGGCGCACCGCTTAACCGCTGCACCACTGTGCCAGGAGCGGTATAAGGACTCCCAGGGATCTAATACCCCTGTCACACGGCATTCCTCTAAGGCCTTTCCAGCAAAGGCACCATTTTTCACCAAAGGAGCGAAAGCTTAAAAGAGCAGCGACGCAGCTACATGGTGCAGCCCAAAGGTGAAGCTGTCGTTCAGGCTTAGCACCTGCTGCTGTGCTCAAGCCGGGTGAAGTGAGTGTTTTAATATTAAAGTGTTGTATTCTGTCCATTCGTTGAGTTCAGACAATTTTTTTTATTCTAACTGCTTCCTTAAAAGAACTGCAACACCTACACTCATCAGCAACAGCAGGTTTTGTGTATTGCCTTGGCCACGAGGGGCACTTGGTATTGCTGCAACAATTTCACTGTATGAAATCTGGGCATAAAATATAAACGCCCGTACAAAAAGTAAAGTCAGACACACCTTTCGTATTAAAAAAAATGTTTTCAAACACTGTTGGCTGTATCTATTTTTGTTATTAGTTTTACTGTTTGACGTTGGGTGGCACTACGATCGCAGGTTCTTGAAGGTCGCGCCTTTGGGCTCCAAAGGTCTCTGACGGGCGCCTTCGCCCCTAAGGCCCTTAGCTGCAAAGGCGAAACATTTGTGCCGTGTAGCTGCACTCCTTACGCCTTTGGATATGAGGACCTGATTCTCAAAGGCCTTTGCGGTGCCAGTGTGGCAGGGGTATAAGAATGTTAAGAAGAGAGAGGTCAATTTCGCCCATATGGATAAGCCGTGCTTTCGCACTGTATACGAATGCTGAAAATATTCTTTCTCATTTTTCGCCTTCTTTCTAACTAGCTATCTTTAAAGTAAAAAAAAATGGTTACATTACTATTTATCAATGACATATTTCTCATCGATCAACACCACAAAAATATACCTCTTTGTTTTCGCTATCTCAATGGCAGTTGGGTTAATACACATGTAAAACGTAACAAGTTACATGATGAATGTTCACAGTATGCAAAGAGTTAATGCGACAGAATAATAGAATGGGTGCGCGACACCAGCGGCTTAAACGATTTTCAACCATTTACACTCCAGAGAAACAGTGGCTTCCCCCCTGCGAAACCTATACACCGGTCTCACAGCCATTCCGTTCCGGGGACAGCTGCAAACTGCCCAGGGCTGCTAGCCACACTGACAAGTGATATACTAAACTATTCCTACTTCTGTTTTGTTCCTCGAGGTGGAGAAAATAGTACAAGAAATATTAGAAATATGAACTATATCTGAAATATACTTCGAAGTTGCTGGCCACTTTTCGGAAGGGCACATTTTTGAACCAGTATGCCAACTTCGTCTTCATGTACTGGTTGTCATTGAGATTACCGGGAACATTACAAGTCCTAAGTTTAGGGAAATCCCCCAAGAAGGCGCATACTTGTCATAACGGAGTAATCACTCACTACGACACACCCGAGCGCAGCTGTACGGGTACAAAGGAAACTATACAGGAAACTTCGTAGTTTAAGAAAAAATCATCCTGGTTCTGAGTTCGAACCCGGGCCACCGTCTGTTCGGAACAGTCGCTCTACTAACTATGCCAACCAGGGCTACTAACAGATGAGATAGGTCGAGAGAGAATTTATCAACAACTCAAAGTGGGAGCGATGTTAGCTCAAAGTTCCGAACACGTTTCACATCAAACATGTTTTCCATTTCGAACATATTTCTGACTGGGCTTATTACCTAAAATTCCCTGTGCAGTATTGTACGCATGCGCATAACTTCCATGCCGTTGGCTTAATATGTTGGGCGAATTCATATAAAAAAATATCCTACTCATTTTCACGGCATGCCATTGCAACATTGGCTCGGGACGTGCTTTGAAACTTCGCATGAAGGAACCTCAAATCTTCAGTGGCAAACAGGGAGGCGAAATTCCACGCGTAATAACGACTCAGAATCCGCAACACGTATTCCAAATAACTGCCAGCGTGGACTGCAGTAAGTACTGCAAAATTTATGGGGCGTCCTTGGCTTCTGGCTTCTTTTTTAAATAAACTACGTTTTCTTTTCAATCGGTATGTTCTGTTTTATTTGACGAGGCTAGCGGTACGATCCTTATCGTAAGAAGCTTTCTCGCCCCTCTCATTTGCCTCTATAGGTATTGCATGTTACCTCTTCGGCACGAACAATGCCAGTTTCATTGCGGAATACAGGGTGCTTACGCGGTGGAATGATTTCCCTCGAGCGAAGAAATAACGCTGACTGCAGAGGAAATGCGAGTGGGACGGTTTTTTTTCTTTCAGCTTGCGCAGCACGTTGAGTGTGCTTTATCTTCGCGACGCCTAAACCTTTGGAGGTTCCCAACTTTGCACGCAGGCGCGTCGGCGTGCCGCGTGAGGCGTGCGAACGAGATCGTGCAAGCGTGAGAGCAGAAATCTCCGGGGCAACGACAGAAGAGGAGAAGAAAGTGCGTCTGCGCAACATCAATAATAGGATTGCACACTCGTGAGAGCACGGAAGCGGAAAGCGAGCGTTGCATGGAACCACTCCGCCGGAGCCCCAGAGTGCTGCCGAGGCCCAACGGCGAGCAGCGCGGAAATGTTGCCGAGGCACAATTCGAAGACAAAGAGGAACCGCGATTGCTTCTTATTTTTGGAATCCCCGGTGCAGTAAGGGTACAAGCAAATGCGCAGCACGAAACGAACCAGCACGGAGGCGGGCGCACTCAGCGGCAGAAAGAACGTCGCCACCTATGGGTCTGGCTGCGTTGCCGTAAAAGGACACATTCTTTATGCAAAGTGGCTGGGTGCTTTCTCTGAGCACGCCGGGAAGGGGAGAAGAACACGGCTAGGCAGAACGAGGACAAAGAGAGAGAGGGCAAAACTGCAGTCGCGCAAAAGAGAAGAAGCAAACCTTTCAGATGCGACCGAACCGATCGAACCCGGGCGTCACGCGCGCATTCTGAAGGTCCCAACAAAACCATCTCGCGCCATTCTCTTCCCTCTGGGGCGCGCATTGTGCACTTCCTTCCGGAAAGCGCAAAGTGCGCGAGCAAGGACGCGAACGAGCGCGATAAGCAGCGCCGGCTTAGCGCTGCTGCTCAGGGGCTGGTGTCGCTCAGCCGAATTTGTTGCCCCGTTTCTACCGCCCCCTCCTCGCCCTTTCTCTTCTGGGGGTCGTCCACGTAGCAGTAATTGCACTTGCCGTCGTCTCACTACCGAACGCAGTGCACAGAATCCCGATCACTGTTCCATAGACCACGTGACCTGTGTCTCGAGAAGGGGGTGCGAAAGCACGACTTCGCGACCTTGCGCGTATTGGCGAAATTCGTCCCCAAATTCTCCCACCTAAACATGCACTCTTGGTAAGCGACGACCCAACACGTGCTTGTCCTATCGCTTAGGGCGGAGAGGGACCCACCTCAGTTACTGTGGCCTTCGACACTGGCAACCGCAGCATTTTGATGAAGGCGGAACGGAGCAACCCTCTTTGCCAAGACTTGGGCATACGTTCAAGAACCGAATATAGTCGCAATTAATCAGGAGCCCTTCGCAATGAGGCACCTCTATGCCCATAGCGAAATCTATAAATCATTTACATGTGCAAGTGTGCCTGCTTGTATAACCCTCCCATGAGAAGTTGGCCTATGAATGCTCAATTCCGGCGTCACCTTCAATCTATACAGGGCTTTTAGCCTAACAGTTTACAGAATTTCAAAAAATAGGATTTTTGAGTTAGAAGAACGCTTTTTTCGGCATAGCACTGTTAGCGGTGTAATACATCAAAGTACAACTAAGATGCCTAACTAGCATGGTAGCTAAAACTTTTATATTTAGGTTCCTTAATTATTGAGAGGCGTGTAGCCTACCGTAAGTAATCCATACCAGTTTTTCTAAATTTCAAAAATGCGGTTATCCTCGGCGCTGTGGCCGAACAAAGTTTGGCTATTTCAACGAGTTACGTGCACTGAAGAGGTTGCTTTGTCTGCAAGGTTCACGAAAGTGCATGTATTTTAGGGCGATTTAGCCAGACCTTGATAGGCAACAGCGCCGAGGGTAACCGTGTTTTCAAAATTCTATATTACTGACTGTGGGCTACACGCTTCTAAATAATGGAGGAGCCTAACAGCAATGGTTAAGCAGTTGACAATTCAATATTAGTTAAGCAGCGTGCTAGTTAACACGTCTTAGCTGTATTCTGATGTACTACACCACTGGCAATGTTATGCCGAAAATAACGATCTCATAACTTAAAAAGCCGATTTTCAAAAATTGAGTAAAGTGTAAGGTGAAACACCCTGTATATTTTACCTCTGCGCGCAAAGTGCGTCCCTTTATGTCGGCCTTAGTGCATACAAGGTATGCACTGCGCAGTAGCGCCTTTATTTTGAAAACAGCTTCTAAAGCGGTTTTCAAAAGAGTGCATAGCTGTTTTCACCGAAAGTTTACAATCGCTGATTCGAGGTATCATACCCTCCACATAAACAATCACGACAACTGCGTCGTGCATCCTTTTATGCACCGTCTCTGAACTTATTCGCAGTAGGGCGTGAACTGCAGGAAGGAAGCGACTGTGCCGAAACTTTTGTGACTGTCAGGCAAGTTTTTGAGAACAGTTCACTCGACGATGCCATCGCCTCGCGCTCTTTGCTCGCATTCCGCAACAAACAACTTGTTACGCGGTTTCAAGTTTCCGGTTTCAATAAGGGGGCTTGTATGTTTTCAATTTGTCTGACAGAACGCCATTTAAAGCATCCAAAAAAGAATACAAAAACACTTCAAAATCAACTCTCTGTGTAAACTAGCTATTTCTTTTTCCCCAGGCGTGACAAACAATCGAGATCAAACTCACCTAGCAAACGCGTCATCTGGCGGATGTTTGCCGAGTTAGACGATTTGCCGGCCTAATCTCCTGGTAAGTACAAAAGAACGAAATGGCTCAATGATTCATTTTCTTTAAGCGTTCATTTTGTTTTTCAATTTCTTTCGTTCGGCAGTTATAATCTGGTAGGCAGCCATCACATGCACGCAGAATCATGTGACGTGCTTGAGTAATCACGAAGGAATGCGTGCTTTCAAAGGCCAACTGGGTCACCTGTACCCGAAGCATGGCTCTGGAATAAGAATAGGCGGAAATTAAGGACTCGCTCTAAGTCAGCGATTTGTATGCACTGTACAGGCGTCGAGAGCCGTCTCTGCAGCGAATGTAAAGGGAGGGCCCTTCGGGAGGAGCCGGCGAAGCTTTTCAGCGGCCGTTTCGCTCGAGTCGAGTCGTTAACGTCCACTTGGGCTTTGCGCCGACAGCCGCCTAATTCCGCGGCTGATTGCTTGTCCGTAGTAAACGTGCCGCCCTTGTGCGGTGCGCGAGCGTAGGCGGCGGCGCCAGAGAGGAGCTGCGAAATTAACTGCGCTTAATCTTGATGCACCCCATCTCTCGCTGCTGCAATTCCACGCGCATTTGAGACACGCGGCACACGACTGATTTAAATAGCCAGATTAAAATTTTCAACCCAGAGGGAGCCTCTCCGCTGGAAGTAGCCCGGAGCGCCATTGAGCAATTGTAGGCGCGCAGTCAGCCTTGTTTAAATGAAACGAGGAATGAAAGTGCGCGAAGACATCAAAAGAAAGTGTGCAGCAGGGTGAGGCAACCGGCGCGCGTAAGTTCATCATTAGAGCTGAATGATTGAGTGCTGCATTAAAGGCACACCGGCTGTGCATGTTATGTACCACACCATATCAAAAATTCGTCTCTCAATGGTTCTCTAGTCCATGTTTTTATCGCTGTTCCAGAAGAGACAAAAGCAGCAACCTGCTCCACGAGTAATTTGGTATTTCAGCCCAATGCGGCCACGAGATTTTGCGTGGTACACTCTAACCAGAAGGGAATAACAAGGCAGTAACCTGTCCCGTAGCACCCTCCTTTGTGTAAAAAGAGAGGGCGCACCTTCATATTGTATACCCACACTGGCGTATTCGTGTTCAGAGTGTATGCATGCGCGCCTTATGCGTCAGTGCATGTGTGTGTAAGCTCGTGCGTTCGTGTTTGTGTGTGTGGTTGGGTAGGGAGCACATTATTTGCACTCCAGGGCTACCAAATAGTTGTAAAATAATAAGAGTCCGAAGCTGCGAATAAGCAGGAGAACGAAGTAGCGTTCGAGACGAGAGTCCGAAGTCCAGACATTCGAGTACATGGTAGTCAGCACGTCCAGGTCACAATCGAGGCGTTACGAATTCGGGTCCAGGATTGTGGTGGACGCGGGATGAACCCGACGACATTAAACGTGACAAAGGCGACAAGCTGCCTCAAGCATGCTGCGATTCCGGTCACAGTGCTGCTTTCAGACACGGCGCTACTCCATACGCCGCCAATACGAGCAACCCCCCCCTCCCCCCATTTCTTGCAGGTGCCGCGCATTCATAGTGAAGGACCCCCGAATGTTATTCGCCAGAGGTAACTGTGGAACGGGGACGCTTCTTATACGGGAACGTCGACATGGGCGCAGATCTTCGTAAGGACGGAAGCTGGTTGCAGTACGAACAAGGGACAATCGTTACGGCAGTAACAGAACACCTGTCAATGATTGAGGAGAGAAAGAGCATGGAAAGCTGATTAACGGGCGACAGCCACCCGGCGACCCTTTCGGCATTGCTGTGCTCAATAAATAAATCGCCGGGAGTCATAGCGTTAACAGGTACACGCCGGTATTATGTAATATGTAACGATTTTCAGCATCTCAACCCTGACGTTCCGCACACAATATTTTCCACCGTGCGCAGTTATGTTTGACCTTTTCCGTTTGTGCTTTCTTCCAGGTGTCCGCGACTTCTTGGTGTAATCACTGAAAAAATCAAAGAAGCAAGGAATAAATGCAGCTCACCGGAGACGCGACAAAGGATCTTACCTGTAATCGCTTCCTCGCCGATACCTGTGCCGCAAGATATATAATCCTATGCAGAAGGTACAAATTGTGTCCTCGCCGCATTGCTGGCGCAAAGACAAATGGAGCCACGGCCGGCCCGGCGACCCCGCGTGAACCCAATGGCCGGGCGGTGATCCGCACGGGGCAATTAGACGCCCGCGGAGGAGGGGACAGCGGCCACTGCCCGCGGCGTGATGGAAGGCGGTCGATGGAGCCACGGCGGTGGGACAGATTAGCCGCAATCAGATTAGCTGGCCTCCAGGTGACACGGCAACGCGGAATTTCGTGCCCCGGGATGCCTCAGCTGCCTCGGCGTCCCCTGCTCCGGCAGCCATGCTTGGGTCTGGCCGAGGGCCAGTAACTTCACAAATGCGCCTCACTAATTTTGCTGCTACCACAGTGCAACTATTTCTGACGGCGTATATACGACCGGAGGGAAGTCCACTGTTAATTTTGATCCAGTGTGACTTTTCCTGGATCGCCATTTTCGTCAATAAACAGCGACGGCTGCGACACCAAGAAGAATGTTCTTTTTTTGTTGTTGATGAGCTAAAAGGTAATCGTATTGAGTGCAGGAGAGCAATTGATCCTATTTTTGTAGCACAACATCTCATGCACAAGACTATGCGTGGTTTGCGCTAACGCTGCTGGCTCCTCAGTATTCCTACGCAGAGCGGTGAGCTCCCAGCCCTATAGTGCAACTACGCACCGATCGCGTTGACACCTCAAGACTATGCACGTCGCGGCTTTGCGCCTGGTATATATTACGTAGAAAAAAAAAGTTGTTGAGGTTCTGGACAGACCAAATGAAATCTGCAGACATTGGGAAAGATCCAAGGAGCGCTTAGTGTTATAACATTTTGTGAGATTTTGTGTGCGGTTTGCGAGCATACTTTCGTTGCGCCAAGATCAACGTCGTGAGCTAGGAAAATGGTAGTTTACGTGCAGGCATGCTGTTTCCATGCAACCAAACTTTTTCCTAAGAATCATTAGGCACGTACGTCAGAACAGATGGTAAGAAGGAATAGTACGCTGAGAAGGAACAAGCAGCATCCCTCAGCTGTTACCACATCGCTCCATGAGTCTATCATTGAGCCACGTACAAGCTCCGACTATAGTCCAACGTACAAGCGTTCTCATAACAGGCGATTATGAACCCATCCCTATCCCGGCTATGACGGCACTAACGTGGGTGCACAATAGGCAAAAAAAACACCAAAAGCTACAGCAAGTCCAGAAGACAAATTACAGGGGCGGCATCGACCCCCGTCTTGGGCTGTGTTTAACAGTCAATAATTGCTTCCTGATACCGAGCTTAGGGAACGGTGCACATACGCTGCTTCATTTGCAGAGAGGTTTATGCCTAGGCATGCACGCTAGTCCGATCAAGCTTCGGCACACGCGATGAAACGGCGAAGAGGATTTTCGGCTCTAACGACGGGATCGCACACCGGGCTGTCTGCGGACTACATACGCTTGCAGAGACGGAAGCTTCACGGCACACTGATCACGACACGAACTGAGCACTGCAGGATGTTCACTGATCTAGAATTTTTCCGACAGTGTCTCTAGAGGCAGCTCCTTACACGCCGCGGCAGCCCATGACCTAAGAACTTTCAGCTTAAGTACGCCGGCTGGCCCCTCGGCAGTGGCGGCCACTTTTCGATAGGCGCGAAATGTCCAGACCAAAGGCATTTGGCCTAGAAGACGGTGTAGAACTTGGAGCGAAAACTCGTTTTAATATCGCGGCATTTGAGTATTCCCTGGCGAAGCAAAGATGTGCAAGCGAAGTTAATGTTGTTATTGTTATACAGGATCTAGAAAGCCAGATCTTCCTCTTCATCATCTAGCCGGGCCATCCGCTTGGCCTCGGTGCAAATTCTCTGACGACAGCTAATTAAAACGGAAGAAATGCGCGTACTACGGCGCGGCTAATGCCACTAGAAAGGTGGTCCCCTATAGCAAAGAAGACATGAGGAAGCTGATGAAACGCCTGGGAGGCAGAGGTAAGCCTCTGTTGGTTAAGCGCTTACTACACCTCCACCCAAAAGGACAGCGCTTACGAGTAGAATGAGAAGGGTGCACAGGACCGTGATGGCAAGTCTCATGCACTCCTATTACACGCATGAGGAGCCCCGAAATTTTGCGCGAAGGGACGAAGAGTCCTGCCGCGCTACAAACGAAATCATCTCGCTAAGCCTTCTTGATCAACGTTGCCAAGCCTTCCGCGCCTGGCAGTGCCGCCAGTGGTCGCGCCCCTTTACAGGAGGAGTGAGGGAACAACGACCAGAAAGGACGTCAGGCAACTGCACACTGTCTTCCTGCTTTTATTCACTGCTTGAATACAAAAAATCTATCAGCCGCATTGGACTCGGAGGAATTATACGCATAAAAATTACCGGAACAAATATTAGTAACTGGCGATCTGCTGATGACGCTGCCCTGCTAAGTAATTCAGTGGTGAAGCGCATGCTTCAGGGCAAAAAAAAAGAAATCTGAACAAGGCACCGCCCTCCTGAGTCAGTCGAAAAAAGAGAACTCTCAACATGAAATCATAAAAAATGGCGCACACTGTTTGAGAGTGACGATGCCGATTCTTTCAAGAGTAATTTCGTCAGTTTAGCAGGCGATACTTGTAAATACAAAATGTCAACATATCTCTCCGAGTATAACGAACACACGTTTCACCTTTACCTCGCTAGTGAAAAATAAATGTTCTCGTGTCAGACTCTTCAAAACAAACATTGTTGTGATATTGACAACTAAAAGCCACAACGTGTGACGCACATAGTAGACATTCTAAAGCCTGAGCTAATGCATATACGTAATATAACCCGTAATTTTTTTTCTGTAATTAAACTGACCGACCGACCGACCCTACACGACCTGACTGGCTAGCATATCTAAACAAGGCTGTACGACACGCCTAAAGATTAACATTAAGAAGATTGGCGTAACATTTTAGAACCTGCGGAAAAAGAATTTTTGGTTGGTGACGAGTCTCCCTGACTGACACACTTTCTTATCGGAGCAGTCTCTTTTTTAGTCAGTGGTGGTGGTAGCTGTTTAAATGACGCTTTGATATATTTCAATAAAAAGGAGATTGATTGCCTTAAATGAGCTGTGAAGTAATCATCTTTGCAAGCATGTGTTTGGGTGTATTTTTACTTGCTTTTTCAAAATATCTTATCACTGCGGTTCTTTAGCGTGTTTTCATTTGTTGTTTTTTTTTTGCTTTTTAATCCTATATTTCCTGTAAACTTCTTAATAAAATCTGTTGTGAAACAGCACTCGCCTGTGCGATCTTGCTTTTCGTCATCGTGTTTTTCTCGCTGAACTTGCCAAACATGCATTGAAGTGTGATACTGCCTAAACCTTAAACTTGCTCTTCTCTTTTTACGCTATTGCTGTACAAGTCCAAGTTCACGTAAATTTCTTCCCCGTATCGAACAAGGGTAATCACTGTATTTCGCGGTTAGATTTTGAAGAAAATTATAATCGCAAATATAGCTTCTTTCCATTGTCAATAAAAATAAATATTTACGAAAAGGACTTCTCTTGTGAAGAACGCTGAAATATGACAAATCGCTCCACAGTTTCATTAGTTGGACCACTGTGAGCGAACTTAAGGACTACACGGGTTGCACCGACTTGTTTGCAAAAGCATGCTAGCTTTATAGACTCGCAGGAACCGCTTTTCTCTCAACATTAATAAAGGAAAAAAATATCACCTTCAAAAAAAGGCTATGCTGGCGTTGCAATTACACTTTCAGACTGTATTGAAGAAGAGCCGGCAGTTCATTCTGCTCCTCATTGCTCCTCAAAGGGTTCCAAAGTACTTGAAAACGATCCCTGGCCGTGCACTACTGCACAGCCAGGTACAACCTTCGCGCACGAAAATTCATTACTTTTCAATTTGCTCGTAGCTCCTGCGGGCGCGTACCGCGTCGCTGGCGGCTGTTGCGAGTCTCGGGAGGATTGGCCAGCGGCACTGAGGATGGGGACCGAAGCGAGGGTTGATGGGCAGGGCGAGCGGACAGCGCCGTACAGCGGGCGCAGGCTGGTCGGATCATCATTGATCAAGGGAAGAGCGATCGCCGCGCAACGCCGGGTGCATCGCAGATGCGCCGCCGCGAGGGCATGGCCGCCGTGCGTCCGCCGGGATCGATACGGCGTCTCTATCTGGCGATCTCTTCGGCCGCTGACGAGAGAAGCGAAAGGGGCACCGAAACCGACGACGCCTCGCTTCCGCAGGCGTGCGATTCCGTGCGGCGCGTAACCAGCTACACGACGGCACCAGTGCGCCGGAGAACAGGGGGGGGGGGGGGGGGAACATCAGTGGGGAGCGACGCGTCTACCGCGATTAATCATGCATTGGAGGCGCTCGCATCACCTGCCTCGGGCATTCCGTTCGTGGAAAGTGCTTTGGCCACCGCGTGCCTGCGAGCACAGGTAGCGCTTAAATAGCACGCCAGATGAGAAGCACACCGTGCGAGTGCTATACGCGAGGCCCGCATCTTGCCACTGGTGTTCTTCGTAGTAACATCTTACTTGCTTGCGAGAAGCGATACGCGGCAAGATGCAAGATGCAAGAACGTGAAGAATAGAGAGAGGGAGGTTCGGTCAGAGGAGCTGCGGACGCGTTGGGGGGCAGATGCGCTGAGTTTTGGGCTGCGAAGCTTTTCGGGAACTCACATGCGCAAGCACGCCGCCGGCGTCAGAGTTAAGCAGCTACGTGTTTTTAACCATGAAGTGCTTTTTGGCTCCCTTTCCCGGCAAAGTTAGTCGAATATTCTCCCGAAATGGCGGTGAAGCAGACGCGAAAACCGATGCGAAGTTATCTTTGAAAGGTGTTCTATACGAGAAACACTATTCATAAGCGCCCCAAGCTGCAGTTAGACTGAAGTCGGCGCGTAACAAGTGCCTTTCTCGACTGACCGACTATACCACTCGGCCTACGCTATGAAGGTGAAGACAATGTTTTTAACAGGCAATTCCATGCGCGAGCTGCACTCACTAGATATAGGTAGATATAGGTAGAACACGCCATTCGGATGACTGTAGGATGGTGAGAGTTTTAAGATACTCCGTGGAGGTGGAGGTGGCAAGCAACTTCAAGACCTGAGAAATTAGCGTCACTTTCGACATTTAGAATGGTGGAGGTTGATATGAAAATGTACAGTACTCACGGATTGAAATAGGACATTCGGAGCGCGTGGCCGTCGCTTCATGGAGCGCCGCCCGTAGATGCTCATGGAACCAAGGTGGTGCATTGTGGTATGGCGCGAGGGGGAGAACATCTACAAAGCAGAATTGTTCCTTCCAGTAGCCAATGAGCCGGCCTGTGGTTTACCACATGCCTGCGTGGCACTGCAAGGCTAGCGCTCCGAATGTCCTATTTCAATCCGTGAGTACTGTACATGTGTGCATTTCACTGCTTGGAAATAAACCTTTTTCTGTCTTCTAGATACGGTTTAAAAAGTACATATGCTAAAACAGCAATATCGCGTATATTATTAGAATTTCCAAGACCATCCCGGCACACAAAATATTCACTACTTTTTCATGTTGCGAAGGCATAGCACCGTATAAAAACAGCAGCAAATAATGAGACCTAAGGATTAAAGTTAACATGTTGCAATCGTCAGCAGCCTTTCAGATTTCATCATTTGCGCATCTGGCCTCCTTCTAGATCGATCTGATGTGAAAGGAAAACCTTACCTGTGCGATGAGAAGTCAAATGACGATCATAATAGATAACTTACCTGCAAAAGAATAAAAACAAAACAAAAATTAGAGCCACACTTGATGTTAGCGGCAGCTGGTTATGAGCGGTAACTGCACTAAGTACAGGTCTCTCCGATTTGAAAAGGAACCAAGTTTGAGCATTAAGTTAATGATAACTCCTTAATTGTGCTGTGTAAGGTCACTTTTTCTGTTTTCTAATTTGCATTTTTCATGACATATAATATCCAAAATGTAGAGAAACATTTTTGAAAGCCGTCTTTATATTCAAACGCCATGTTCCCTTAATTTTAGAGCGACGTATACATCTTTTCTGCGAAAGAATAGCCAAGTACGAGAAACCGAGGCATGCGCAAACGCAGTACTTTCGATATGCTCAGCACTATGGGAGTACAGAACAGCAGACGATGGCACCAGATTTTTCGGCTTTTCGGTTTGATTTTATTTATATTATTTCCTACGGTTGATACTGAAGGAATTCTGGCTTCCCCCCGTTGCTTTTGCACGCAAGCTGCAAGCGTCCCTCTTTGTTCTCCTCTTTCCTTTTCTCCCGCCTCAGGCTGGGTGACTTGTCACTGTCGTTCTCCGACAGCCCCTTCAGGGCCACCCACTGGCGAATTTTGGCGGGAAATGGAGACTTGCTTCGGAGGTCACGCGCCGCGCGACCGTCCGAGCGGAGCCCAGAGAGGAACTGCCGCGAGGCACCGTGCAGTGCGTACACTACTGTTCTTGTCAGCCGACATTTGTCAGTTCGGACCAGCGCATACTCGAGCTCGCCCACTCGGGGTCATTTGACGCTTGGTTCGCCCTCGTTTCGGGGCAACGTTCGCGCGAGTTTACCACTAATCGAACATAAAATCATTTCATGCTTAAAACCATGCCCATGCCAATTTCAAGTTACTAGCTGCGCAAACTTGAATAGGAAAGTCTTTCCAAATTTTAGCCTCACAAAAGCCAATAGCGCTCCTCACAGTACACATAATGAGAAAATAAAATATTTAAATCACCAATTGACTCTTGCCTTGAATAGGAGAGGTTATGCGCAACAAAGTTAAAGAGAACGGGTACTGGCCGCCTAACGTTTTGCACAGGGCTCCTGCCGTTTGTACTGTTCCATATTCAGCCCCACATTAAAGAACAACCATCTCAGAACATGTCATCTGGTTGATTTTGTGGTGTTTCTGCTTCCTTGTTCTCTAGCTGCGGAAAGTATCTCATCAAGAAGGGTCCAATCCCTTGGACTGGATCTCTTGGGGAGCCGCCCACAAAAAGGCGTAACCGACACCCTCTCGCAGCTGTTTCGTTGCAAGGGAGAACTCTTCTGATGTCGATGACGGTTCGAACCGAGTCTCGCAGCCCTCGCGGCGGAGATGGATGTTCTTCACCACAAAAATACGCCCCGCTAGAACACGATAATGACGAGAGTCAACAAGACGCGCCGCTTCTAGAAAGGTCACCCCCTTCAGACCCTCAACGTATCGTGGGAACGGTTTGCGTTCGCGGTTTTCGATAGTCAGTACAGGGAAGAAGGGAGATTCGGTTTCCGAAAAGGTCACTGTCGTCGGACCACCGCGCTGCGTGTGAACAGGCTAGCTATTCGCCTCTTTACCCCTGCCGTTACGTACAGGGCAGACGAGATGCTTTGTACTCGTACAACGGTCTGCCGTCGCCGAAGCTGCAAGTCGGCACGCCTTTTATCCAGCAAAAAAAAAAGGGGGGGGGGGGGGGAGACGTTACCGCTGGTAGTCAGCGAGGCCCACTATCTCGGTCCCGCCAGCGGCCTTGCTTTCTTCGCGTTCGCACCGCTTCAACGCGGTCTTTTTATTTAAAATATTAGAATTAAACAAACACGGTAAACACAATCACCACAGGGGCCTTTGGATGTCGATTTCAAAAATAACCCCTGATTGCGTGGTGCTTGTCTCCCCGTGTTGCGTGAGAAGTGCTGTCTATTGTTCGGGCAAATGTCTTCAAAATTTTGTGCGTCTCCTATCACACGACGCGCCCGCGTGAGTACAGAGCCGCGTAGCGCCACTCGTGGCTCGCGACCGCTGTGTGGAGTAACGCATGCTGGTCCTCTCACGCCGTCTTGGAAGCAGGACGACTCAGGCAGATGCATGCGCCTTGGCTGGTGTTCGCGAGCTCGGAAGACTGCGTCTGGTCTTGAATAAAGATGAACGTGAGGGTAAGCTACAACTTAGCCTCGCTGTACATAGGCGCAGCGCAACGCTTACTCCACCATGCCTCGTAAATGTCCCTCACGGCCTGAATGACGAGGTCATTAATCTAGCGCTAGTCTCTAATAGTGCAGGTTTGCGCTGGCGCCGCGTGAGAAGTGTAGATTCAGGGAACCCGGGCTGACTGTCTGTTCCTAGCACTTGCGGTTTTTCCGGGTATAGATAGATAGATAAAGAGGAGGAGGGAAAGGCAGGGATGTTAACCAGAATGGGGTTCCGGTTGGCTACCCTGCACTGGGGAAGAGGGATTAGGGGACTAAAAGGAGATGCTTGTCGTAAATCGCCATTGCAACTTGCTACAAGCTTAAGCGTTTTTGCAGAAATCAACAATTCCGTATAGATAGTACTATCACCGCATGCGCGTGTGCGTTGGGGTTAGAGCACGGTTGCGTTATGTGTGACGCAGGCCTGCAAGCTAAAAGGTAGTTACGGGAATGCTCTTTTAGCAGAGTGGCTGACATCTGACCCCATACTTCCAGTTTGAGCAAAAGCCTTCTTTAAATATGACCGTTGCGAATCCTGCGTTTCTGTTGTTGGCTTTCCTTCGCAACTTGTGTTTACAAGAGAGGAGAGCGTTTTCTCGAGCATGCGCTAGAGGAATGTAAAGAGGTGCATAACTGCGACCTATCAGCGCCAACTCACTGACATCGGTCACCACCAGCTTTCCCTGATAAGCTTCCAGCACGCTAGTGGTGCGATGAAAACCGGAAAAGCATCTGACACTAGAGAAATGCAGCGTAGTACAGAGGCTCCTTTAAGGATATTTTTATGGGTACGTACGACGAGATCGCTTGGTTTGGCTTGAGCGGGAAGTTGACAAAACCAACGCGCACATTCTAGTTACAACGTTTCGCGTTGCACTCTTTCCCTCTTCATTTCCTTTTCTCCTGCTCATATCGGTGGCAAAACAAGACACACTCCACCGTCAGAAAGAAATGGGCTTGGGCAGGGCATGCAAGGCGAAGGCAAGATAGCTGCTGGTTCTGAAGGGTACCGAAGTGGATTCGAAGAGAAGCCATGCGCAGCAGGATGCGGCAGAAAGTTAGGTTGGCGGGCGAGAGTTTGCAGGCACATGGTGGGCGCAGCTGGCAAAATACGGGGTTAATGGGGAGACATGGAAGGGGCTTTTGCCCTACAGTGGGCGTAGTCAGGCTGACGATGATGATCTCATTTTCGAAGTTCTTGCGACAGAAGTACGTTCCGAACTTTTAATTGTTAACGTTTTAGTGCTAACTATTAGTTGTTAACGCTCTTCATCCCAACAACCCACCCGCCCTCAAACGTTTTATTTTCTAGCAAGGTCGAGCGGAATAAAATTTGCGAGTGTGATTCCCCGTTAAGGAAATGGGGACAGTTCAGTGCGTTCTTTATCAAGCAAACCGCTATTCGTGCGATTTTTTCCCTTCTTCGTTTCCTCCTTCAGGCTTGGGTCCACCCTAATTGCTTTCCCTCGCCCCTCGCGCAAAATGAAGCGCGAGATGTATGGCCTCTCCTTTCGACGTCATTGATTCCGTCCGCTTTTACGGACGATTAATCAGTCGGGACAACTTAATTGCGTGTATGCACAGGCAGCTTAATTAAGCAGCCCGGGTTGAATCCATCCGCCATATTTGAACAGCGTCAGCTTCTGGAAGCGAAAATTAGCCACCCAGCGATTGCAGTGATCGAACAGATCACAGCGGAGCTGTGCACGCACTTCGGAGACATATGCACTGAGCAGCGCGGCCCTGTGATTGGCGGATTCTCCTTGGGCGCGCTACACTGTTCCCTTCTTCACCCGTAATGAGAGTGGAGTGGCGGTCGCTGGTGGGGGTTATGAATGTGATCGACATCATCAATATGAAGCGGGTCTTGCGCGCAGGAAACTATTACCCATTGATGCTAGCACAACAGTACAACCTGTGTTTATGCAACTACTTGTACCTATAAGCAATGTGCACAGCAATGTAGATCTATGATTGCACGTTCTGTAAACACGGCGTCATCACAAACTGCTCCGAATGCACCGGTCACTTATAAATGTACGTGTAATTCGTCGCAGATACGACCCACTGTCGACACGTGTCTCTTCATAAGAGCCTAACTAGAGCAGTTTCAAGATGTCCCGTTTTTTTTTAATTAATTCTTTTCCATCCAAAAGTGTTTCTGCGTGTTTATCTTCACCACTACGCATATTTCCATATGGACAGGATTAATTAGAGAAATATGGGAGAGGCATTTGTCTTGCAGTTGGCGTAGTCAGGCTGATGAGGATGATATTTCCATATCAAGTTCAGGCTCCTAAACTGCATTCGCTAGTGCACTTCTAACCGGCGAACTCATATTGAAGTCCGTTTCATTTTAGTTTGCCTGATTTGGCTCTGCCTTTCTTCTTTTTGAGCTCGGATTTGCTGGAGAAGGTATTGGAGATTATATTTCATTATGCTGTTTGCAAATCCACCAACAACTTTTCTCTTACAATGTATGCCATATTTTCCAACCGCATAGACGCATGTCTGCTGCTTCCGGATTTTGAATTGCAGCAGCCGATACGGACAGCGTTATCTGTGTTAACTTTATTCATCGGCGATTCTAAATCCCCATAAATGCTTTAAAACATCTGGATGCGAAAGCGTTAGCGCTGTGGTCACACCAGAACCCCAAAACGACATGTTTACCCCTGTCTGCTAGGCCAAGGTAACAAATTAAACGCATGTGTTACAACTCTGCAGGTGGATTATTAGCGCTCCTTACCTAGTTGAGACTCATGTTATCCCAGTGATGTCTCCTCAGACAACGTTGCTGGGATGCCCTGACTATAGGCAGGCAACGCCTGGTCACAAAGACTAGATGGTGATTTTGATGATTGCAAAGTTACTTTGAAAAAAAATGAATTAAATTACTTATTGCTTTCCTAAAAATAGCGAAAATGTGACTAGAATACACTACCAATTAATGCTCAGAAAAAGTTTACTAATTACAATAAAATTACCCCCAGAAAGTAATAAATTACCCCTAAATTTCTTCCTAGTTTTCACGCAAGCAAAGAATACACTGTTCGTAGCTTGTTCAAGTCATCAATATTATTCAAGCCCAAGGAGAGAAGTGCTATAAAGTGGGCATCAAAAATCTCGCACCGCTTAAAGCCTGGACTCCATGTACGCGAAAACTCACGCGAACGCGAAGGCGACGGCGGCAAGCGACGAGCGACGCCGTCGCGCGAAGAAAAATGCATGTATCGCTTGCCGTGTCGCTCGGATCTGCACCCACAGAAAATTTCGCTCGTCGCCCGGAAGTCCCCCACGCGACTGGCCAACCAGAGCCCCCCAAAGCCGTTTCCGGTTTGTCCACGGTTTCTCACGGGTACATCTCACGAAACCAGCCAGTCGTCTTGGTCATCGCCACCGTCGAGAAAATATTTGGTTTTGTATCTGAGAGGCAGACCCGCACGATTTAAATAATTAAAACAATCTACTTGTTGGGTGCGGAGGGCTAACAGCATTTGGAGCGGGCTACGCGAGCGGGCGTACTGCAGGGAGAGATGCGTGTCGAGCCGCGGGTACCGGCGCTCGATCCACCGTGCCGCTGCGCTCCAACTGTGCAGAAACACTCGCGGCGCGCATTCTCAGTGGTATATTATAGTTTGCTCACTTACAATCAGGTTGCGGTGACAGTTTATGGGAGTGTTTTTACTAAGCCGGAGTGCACAGGCACCGAACAAAAGCACACCTCCCCCGTGAACCCGTGATGTGACTTCGTCTCTGCAAGCACGCCTTTGGCTATCTCCACTGCCGCTACACCGCTGCCGTAGAGGAAATATTCCTTTGGCCCTGACTATGAGGCACACTCGCAAAATTTTAAGAGAGAGAACAGGTTACGGGCGTGTTTCTAAGCTTGAGTGCGCAAAGCACGGAATCCGCTGCGCACGTCGCGGGTTCGCGTCGCCTGCCGCCTTCGCTTGCATGGAGGTTGCCCACAAGCGACAGAGCGAACGCCAGCCGTCGCCGCCGCCGTCGCCTTCGCGTTCGCGTGAGTTTTCGCGTACATGGAGTCCAGGCTTAAAGGAAGGTTAAACAACCAGTTTAGGCGCTCTGCTGACGCGATGGGGAGGTTACTGTGTTTTGTATATAACAAAAAGCTCTTTCAGCTTTGGATACAACTCAAAAATCCCAAAATTCCGCGCCAGTAATTATGCGTGAATATGAAGTGGTCGACGCCGCTGATCTTTCCCTCTACACAACGCCAAGGTGTCGCCTCACGCCTGCGCATGGGTGCACCCTCGTCCGCTTTCTCAACTTGGCTCAATCGCTGGCCCAGGCTTTGCTTGTGTTGCTCCCGCTTTCGAGGTGCCTGACCCGGCAAACTAAAGATCTTAGGTGCCTCTTAAGTGAAAGTAATTCTGGAAGTTAATTATTCTCGCTGTCTAATTACTGGCCTCAGCAAATCATTACATTACCGAATTACGAGTCCAGAAAGGTGATGCATCATCACCATCGTCCCCAGCCTGACTACAACCACTGTCGGGCAAAGGCCTCTCCCATGTCTCCCCAATTAACCCTGCCCTTTGCAAGCTGCTGCCACTGTATCCCCGCAAACTTCGTAATCTCATCCGCATGCATTGCATTACAACCTACCGCGATAAGAAATTGAATTATTGTAATGTCCTTGCGGTGGCTTTAAAGCTACCATCTATCTATACGCTGAATTGGAGCTAGCAACTCGCACCTTGTACGCGACACTGCGCACCAGCCGTTATTTGGCGCTTCTGCCGTTCTGGCACTCAATTCTTCTGCTCGAGCGGCCCGACGTAAGCACGAGGGAACTCAACGCCATCAACAAAGCCCCGCTGATAGCCCTTGACAATCCCCTTTAAAAGTTTAAACTGGATGCCTTCAACGACACTCAAGCCGCTGTCAAAACAGTCAGGGAGTGCTGTTCCCCCTCTTTCTATACAGACGCCCATATAGGGCCGCCGGCGTCATGAGCGGTATTCTATATATAGATACATGGACACTGCAACATACCAGGCCATGAGGCAGCCCAAGACTCAGCGAGAGAGGTTCTTCCTTCCCCCCTTTCGCACGCCAGTGAGCGCAGTTCCTCGACTGCCTTTTCCTTGGGCAGCTCTTCGGAAATACTCAAGAAACACCGAAAGAGGAGGAGGAGGAGAATGGAACTAATATCTTTATTATAATCATAGCTTTACTTGAAGAGGCTTGGATAAAAAGCTGCCGCAAGGCATCTATCTGGACAGTTCTCAAGTCCCCACACCTTTTATGGCAAAGGCAAACTAGTGGTCACAAATACAACTATCAACAGTAATTTGACCAGAACATGTAATTGTTGAACATGCAAATGTAGAAGCCGATTCCGCGGCTTGGCGCTCACAGAACTCAACTCACTGCTACATCTTCCGAGGGCCTGTCAAGTTCTGGCGCATGAAGCCCACACCGACGTACTTGCACGCGTGTGGACCACCCCTAGACCGAAAACAGCAGCCACCGCCGCTTGAATTCCCATCACAGGAACACGTGTCATCGTCCTTTGACCTGTCCGGCCTACAAAAGCGGCGTTCGTCCCAGTGCACAGAGCCTCTCCTGGGACTGACCTGACGAGAGGCCCGTCATGCATCTGCCACCACCACTGATGACTGGATCCGGACGAGAACGAACGCCAGGGACGCTCCCATGGCACCCTTCCCCTTCGCGCCCGAATCCAGAGTGCTGCTCCTCCTCGCGGAACTCCCCTCCCCGTATCCCAAACCATTTAGCTCATTTAAGACAGAGAGCTAACCGCTTGCGATGAACTATTTTATTTTCATTGTTCTGCTAAACGACGTTATCATGAAAAAAAAAATAATTTGCATTTGTCAAAATAGAAGCCAGCAACGGTAATTCCACGGTAACTGTTTTTCTGTTTCATGAATTCATTGCTTCTGTGAAGCACTATGTCCAAACCTACCACAGCCTCGACTGAGACTGGCAGTATGTTATAATTAAATAAATAAAATTCAGGGCGTAATTCTCTATGATCCGGAGTTCACTTTTTTTCTTATTGACGTAGCTTGCGTTCAAATAACTGGCGCACATTTCCGGTAAGCAGAAGGGTTTCGCGCATTTAGGAACCTATCACCAACAATGCCATCGATACTTCAACCAAAGCTGTCCCGGTACTTTTCCACTGAGCAGGGAAGAAATATCTGTGACTTCGTTCATTAAATGCGCCATGAATAAATGCGTGAATGCGCGCACACGCAGATGTTTGGCCATGATTGAGAGATATCTCGCTGCGCAAGCTTAATATTTCTCCTTACTAAGGTTGCACTCTTTCACCTCGAACGAAGCTCTCGGGCATATTTCAGTGCAATATAGATAAAGGGCACAGGTTGTAGTCCCAACCTTTGCCCTTTTTTCCTATTGCACAGAATTCAGCCTGAGATCTTCGACGGCTGTTTCATCGGGAGCTGAAGCCACTGTCGTAGCCTTGTCGCCGTAAGCGCTAGAGGGCCTCCTGATCGTCCTTTCGAAGCACGCCAGATTGGCAACTTTGCAAAGAAAGTGCTGCGCATAAAGTTACAGGCACTCCCACGAAGCCAGCCATGCAGTTTTAGGAACTGCTATTAAACACCCAACAAGGGACCCTCACTCTGCGCCCATGCCGCACATATCGGAGCGCCAGACAAACCACGAAGCGTAAGGCGCTGCGGAGGCCGGAGACACGAAAGTAGCAGAGCCAAGAGAACGCTGGGCGTCCAGGCCAGGCGAGCTGCCTTCGCTCCAGCGGCCCGTTAGGGGGCCACTCAAGCCGAAGAGGATCCAGTTAGGCGGGCCTCGCTGGACGCAGGTGTGCCGGACGGTGAGTAATTGGGAGGAAGAGGTCAGGCCGAGCGGACGGGCGAGCGCGCATTCCCCCGTTCTGCCCAAATTTTACTTGCACGAAGCCACGTAGCGGCAAGGACCAGGGACGAAATACGTGAGGCATAGACGCCTCCGGGCCCATGACGCGGGCAGAGTTCCCCGCTCTCTGCGGCGACCATGAAACACCAATAGTGCCCACCACGCACGCGTGATTATGTCCTAAGTCTCAGTCGAGTGCTGCAGTTAGAAACTGTGAAACGAATGCTAATCTTGCGTGAATTATTTTGAATCTCATTAACAATAACAAGAACCAGATGCAACCGAAAATCAAGTTTCTGACAGTGCTACGCTAGCGTACTAAATCCCACAGCCTGGCTTCAACGAAAAATCGCTCAAGTGTACAGAAACGCGGCGAAATTGCAGGATAAATGGTGTTACAAAAACTGTGCAGCGTCGGGGCTTGTATAATGAACCAGTGCGCGGAATTCCATAGCAGCACAGTTAGCGTTCCTTTTAACTCTTATTCTCAACAAACTGAGGCGAAGCTATAATCTGAACATATCCGAAACATTCGAAACCTTTTCTGTCAGAATGGTACGCAACATGAAAAAGCTGTCACCATATTCCAAGCGATATGCGAACGAGCGCCGACAGAAATAGATCAGATCGTTTTCAACCGAGCACAAAGCTGGTCGAGTTGGAAGCTGCTCATGATAATTTCTGGGCGCAAACTTTTACGGCGACAAAGAAAGAATTTTTCTTCTCCGTTTAAGTTTGTGCCTACAAAATTGCATGAACAGCTTTTCTTTTGCTTTGTTTAGATAACTTGGCGGTTGATTTAGAAGCGCAGGCCACTCGGTTCTGCGCCCATAGCGATGAGCACAACAGGTTAGCTGGTTAAGTCAAGAGACAGAAGTGGTGGTCAGTGTCACGAACGATGGCTTAGTGCAGCAGCAGACAAAGGTTACAAGCTGGCCAAACGCGTCGCTAAGGATGAACAAGAGCAGGCGAGGCGCATCAAACAGCGAAAGCAGTAAAGGCTCGGTGAGCGCCCTGCCATGCCCCGCACGAAAAACAAAAACATCTGAATGCGGCGGCGAAAAGCCTCAAAGGCTGCTGTCCAGATAATGAAACTGGCCGATTGCTGAGGCTCCTCAAGCCGCGAAGCCCGGCTGACACTCGACTGTGGCTACTATCATATTGAGGAGTCATATAGAATGCGTTACATCCTTTCCAGCAATGCACTGCATGCTTGCTACATCCAGCAAGTGGTATGCCCATATTCAGCTCCGGATTTTTCTCCTGAAAGAAGAGGTTTCATGGGGCCTTGACAGCACCCAAGCAGGGCATCCCTAGAAGGTGAGTGGTGAGTGTGTTTTCTAACTAACGTGTGCACTGGGTCCTGGAGATCCACAGTGTGCATTCCTAGTCAATGCTCCGAACTACGCAATTGAGGGGCAGCAAAGACGCGGAAGGAGAAGGTTGTCCTTGCTCCCGCTTCGCCAGGCCGGAAAATGAGCGAAAAGGAGACGACGCATGCTTGAGCCTCAACTGCGTTGAAGCCAGTTAGGCAGCCGGCATTATGCCACGGATGCTACTGTGTTGCAAACTTCGCAGCGTCTGTGCAAACACCGAACCAGGGCTCCGGCAGAGAAAGAGACACGAAGCAAACCACCTGGACGGCAGCCACCAGCGGCTTCCGCTAACGTTCACGCATCGCAGCTCGTCCAAATTGCGCGCAGTCCGACCTGCCACAGCACGTCGAGACGCGCTGACGTGCCGCAGCGGCGACCGGGCCACACATGTCGCCTGTTGGTGTAGGCCACAGCCGCCTCATGATGCACTTGGGACGTGGGCAAATCCTCCGTGGGAGCGAGTTGGAAAGTTGAATGGTGGGCGGAAAAGCGCTGCATGGCAGCGCAGAATAGCCGATTTGCATCGCAGCTTTTGGTACCTACTTGTCCCTCTTGTGCGCGCTATGGAAAACAAGCAGCTGGTTACAATAAGAATTAGTTCACCTGAAATATAATTGATTTAAGTAACAATTACCTCCAATTAGAAGTAACTGAACGTTTGTGAAGATGTAATCTAATATCTTTACGGTATTTTTCAGCACCTTCTATTAGCATAGCGCAAAAATACAAAGTCGAGAATGAGCCAGTACGGCTTTCTTGATTTATAGCCTGTTGCAGTACATGAATTCGGAATTTGACCTGCATTTTAATTTTGAAAATTTTCTGCGGCATTTTTTTTACGTTACTTTGTGAGCGCGACAGCAGCGACACTGAAGAGCATGAGTTGAGGTGAGGTTTTGAATGCTACAGGTGGGGTTAGCCTTGCTTATTCTGCCGGCAATTGCTGCACCGTAGCGTCCCTTCTATGCGAGTGAATGTGTTTATGGATTGTGGCACTACAATGGCCTATGTTCTACTGTGACTGAATATGTACATAGATGGTGACTTTTGGAGAGAACTGTGATGTGGACTGTGTGGATTGATTGTGTGCATAGATGGTGACTGCGGGAGAGGAATGTGTGCTATTATAAGAGACTGTGCGTATAGCGGGGTAGATGCGACGGGCTTTAGGACATTATTAACTGAAGAGCATCTCGGTGCACGCGGCCGAAGGAAGTTCTTTGCGCTGACACTTGAAGACCTAGCGCATCACCTCGAAGTTATGCAAAGCACTGCGCTTCGCTGTTGTGCGCGCTTTGTTGGACAAATCCCAAACTCACTAAACAAAACATTCTACTTTTTCGTCGTGGTGAAATGCGCACTGCGAAGCACGGAACGCGGGGCTACTCAAATGCGGACTGCCTGGGCCTGCATGTGAGGACATTCTCTCGCGTGTGCCTTCTCCACAGCTCAACCATTGTCGCTCTAACTCGAGGGAATTTTATGCTACACCAGTGTTTTCCACTGAGTTCGGGTTATGCAGCTTACATCACTAGTTTAAATTTTTTTGTGAAAAAAAAGGAAACGGATTATTGGTAATGGTTTACTGAAAAATATAATTGGTTTACCGAGGCCGTTACACCTTACAGAAACAAATGAATTTCCTACAAAATTCTTGAGAAAATGTAATTAATTACAAGTAGTCAATCACTTGTAACAAGTTGCGCATAAGCCTGCTACGTGCACAAGCAATTTGCTGCTAACGAAGATGATGCTCCGAGCATTTATTGGAATGATAAATCTTTCGATTGCATCACTAAAAAAATTAGGAGGAACAAGACACAGCACGCCATGCTGCGCTGTTCTTGGTTCCTTCCAGATTGGAACAGCTCACTCGTAGCTTTGCAGCCGATGCACGTTCATAAAGCCAGGAAAAGGTGCCCAGCACGTTGGCAGCAGTGTCCATGTCAAACACGCTGCTACCGGCACCAGACTCGTGGACACTCTCCTATATTCTCGTCAGGAAACTAATGCAAGGGTACAATTTATTGGCATTCATTCATTCCTCATGAAGACCCGGATACCGGCCGAAACAGGAGTAATACGGTGACAAGGCAAATGTAAAGGACGACATGTGAACACAATGCAGCCCAACGGTTTATAACGATGCTAACGCGCACATTACTTCAAGCACTGTTCGAACAGCGCCCGCTTCTGGACGTTATTACTATCTCTTCCAATTCTAAGATTGATTTTCGCTTACACGCTATAAAATGTCTTTCAAGGCATACGTGACAAAAAGTAATATCGGCAACTGGCGGGGCAAACTGCTTTCTGTCGTCAGTTTTTTTTTTCTGTTTAGAGAAAGCGGGGTGCTTTAGAGATTTACTAGAAGACGCTCAAGTATAATTCCATCAAACTCTCAGGTGACCGCACGTAAAACACTCACCATGCAACGAGGTGCAATATACATCCTGTTTAAAAAGTTCGCAACCGCTTGCGTTCGATTCGGTCCTTGCAGTACGGCTGGTACGGGAACAAAAGCGCACCAAATTATTGCAGAATAGAGAGCAGTTTTCTTTTTACATCAGCCAGAGTACTGAAGCGCCAGGGGTAGATAAATCTGTGCTGAACATGCCATTAACATAATATGGTCACCTGAACCTTAACAAGAACACCCTTACATGTCCTAGCAGGTGTTTGCAGCGCACACGAAACACGGACGGACAGAAAAGGGAACGAAACACAGCGCTGTGTTTCGTTCCCTTTTCTGTCCGTCCGTGTTTCGTGTGCGCTGCAAACACCTACAGCATGGAAAACCAACTAGCCCAAGAAAAGACGATGTCCTAGCAGTCAGTTCATTTCTTCTAAGCAGGCTTCTAATGTGCGGACGCGCATTCCGTACGACTTTCCGCGTGAGGCGCGCGCGATAAAGCACTCGTGCCAACTGAGTGCAACGTAGAGGCCCTTATGTCCACTTCATCGTTATGAGTGAAAGTGCTGAAGTGATCGGTTTAGAGATAGCCTTTGCTTTTCCGAAGAGGAAAAGAATCCGGACTCTTTTCAGGATCTTTCAAACTTCCGATACAGTATCTGCGCCTCGTATTTCGGGAGGTGCTGGGTTTAACCCCCACTAATACCAGGTACTCATCGGCTTTCTGTCGGTAGAAGATCTTCCTCAGCCGAGTGCTGGGCTTTTCTGGGGTTAAATGCTTGAGAAAAGGATATTGGAATGACCGTTGCTTTGATAATGAAAGTCTTATTTTTTTTAATGGATTCTTGCTCGCGTATGAATGCGTTCATGATACTGAGGGCATTGTACACTCTAGACAGAAAGGATTAAAAAGGGATTAAGCTGTCCCCTAACGCACATCCTTTCGTAAAAAGGAGTGCGCTTGAGGACAGCTTACCCTCTTTTTAATCCCATATGGGCGTGTTAATGTTTAGAGTGATACTAATAAATAAAGACGCAAGAACATTTCAGTTGGCGAGTGGTGAGTATTACGGTCTTTTTTCCAGTTGTTGGCTCACTACACTTAACAACTTTAGAGCAGTGAAAACAAATATTACCTTGATCTCGGTGTTTGTGTGTGTGTTCACAATTGCGTATTTCCGAGCGCGGTTAAAATATTCGTGAACGAAGCTGTCGTGTACACACAGGAAAAAAAAAAACTATGTTCTTCGCTGTTCACACAACCCACAGCCCTTTGGTAGGTGCAGGAAATTTTCGGGTTGAAATAACGACCAACATGAAGTGACGAAAGGCGCAAAAATCCAGGCGTATTAAGAGAAGCCGCAAGACGGAAAGAATTCGTAAACGACAGTTCGTGGCGTCGAAAGAAGTAATCCTGCTTTCGTCTACCTTTTTTTTTTGTTTCAAAAGAGCTAGAGTTCATGCATTTCATATACCATTTTTACTCGACTCTAAAGCGCCTTTTTTTTTCTCCTAAAAATCGAACCATGACACGACATGCGCCTTACAGTCGGATACTACACCGAAAACACGCTATGAACGATTGTGCGTTAGATATAGGGTGTGCGCTCGCTAGATTAGGAGGCTGGTTCAAGTCAGGTAACTACGGTACTAGCCTTCTTCCGGAACGAACATTTACAGCAGTAGCGTCAAAAGAACGAGAAATCAAAAACACTGCGTTGACTTTAATGCAGCAGGGATTATGAAAGGAACCGACAAAGCTTTGGAAAGAAGAACGAATACCTTGCTCGGACTTGCAAAATGCCTCCTTACAAATGCTTTACAGACGACCTAACTATTCCAGCTTTCATTTCCACTGAGTGCTGCACAGAAAAACAAAAGCGCCAAGAAACAGACTTAAATGCGACCTCTGCTCACTGCTTTAAGGAAGTGCTAGATGCGACGAGGTATAAAAGAGACAACAGGAAATCACTTTCCAAACTCTGTGCTGAAGGGCATTCACAATGACAGTGTTGTTATCTAGAACTAAGAATCTCAAGCACTGCTCCGTTTCGCTTGGGGAAACACGCCTGAATGAAGTCGGGTGCAGGCAAGAAATCTGCCGACGGTTCGCTACTATGAGCGTGGCAAAATTCCAGCGGATGAAAACGCTCCATGAAAAAAGGAAAACTAAGCGAAAAAAAATTGAAAGCGCGATCGTGAAACACGATGGCAGAAATGGCCACAGCAGCTCGACTTAATTTCCATGACAACTTCGTTCCTTTTACTCTATGAATGCGTGTGCAGAGTGGATGGAGGTGTGGTAGGCTGAGGGTGGATGAGCGGTGGTGAGGCGTCTGTTGGGTGGTGCTTCTGGAGGGCGGCTGGCTTTCCCACTGCGTCTGTGAATTCGATTTCGCCGTCTCTTTTTCGTTCTGCTGCTGTCTGGGCTTCTAGTCGGTTGGGTGGTGCGTAGCCCTTCTGAAGGGTGAAGGTGGGATGAGAGAGGTGGGTCGAGGGTAGCAGTGGGTGGGTGAGAAGCTCCTAGCTCGGGGGACGGTTCGCGATGCGGAGGTGGCTGGTGCTTCTGGCGGGCAGCTGGCTTTCCCACTGTCTGAACATTAAAGCACAGCTCTCATGCTCACGTTAGTGAATTCCGCGCCATAGTCGTTGTTTTCGTCGGCGCAACATGCCACCTGACAACCATGGCAGGTGACAACCATGGCAGGTAGCGGTGGCTGGCGGATGGTGCTTCTAGGGCATGGAGGCTTCACTCTCAGACATTTCATGCAAATAGCCCCTGAATTTTCGACAAGCGCCACTGCTGCTTGAAATACAATGAAATTCACGTATTTCACGATCTCGCCCGTCGCCGACACAAGGGGAAAAGAGAAAACGCATCAACAAGTGGTTTAGCTTAGATTGCATCGCTCTATGGCCGTGTCTGCGGAGACATTGCCGCCGACCCTCAAAGAGACACCGAGAGAACTTCATCCAACTCTGTTATCAGTTATATAGATTCTGTGGCTCGTCATGGTGATGTTGATGCTTGTATAATAGAAAAAAAAACGCAATTATCTGCAAGCAAATTCGATTTAGAAATAACACGCATTTCTTTCCGATACTAGGTTTAGTTCGGGATGAAAACAGCGAAAAAAAAAATAGTACTCCTTAGTAGCTGCTTGGAAGTGAACTGCGGTGTAGCCTACTGTCAGGGATATGTACGTGCGAAACACTGTATCGGCGCACTGCAGTTCGCTCGTGAGAAAGGCTGATGATGGCGATTCATGACTTTCATTTATTTCAATTTTCTAGTCTACAAAACCTCCAATTTCAGTGAAAGTAGACTGCCAATTCTATATCGAAACCAATCTAAATTTGTTCTTAGTGTTCCTTGAATACAACTCTGCGTGTGACTGCACCTCGTCTGATCGAGCAAATCTTGGTGAAGTCCAGATTTGCTGTTGTTTAACATCAAAGACAAAATTACCCTATAAAGATATTTAAATTCCTACCCTTGAGGGCCAGTATTTTTGGTAGCCACCACTTGACAGTAGAGGCCCTTCTTGAGAAACTGATAATATCCATTTCCTACGTAATTAATTGCGTGCAATGCTTTCAATCAGTAGTCGCCAGATTCACATTGAATTCAGGGTGTGTGCTGAAATTTGCGGAGACGTGGAGCTGCATCCGCAGCGGGTTCCACCACCACCAGCATTTGTGGCACCAAAAAAGCAGCAGCCACGGTTTGGCTAAAAGGTCGCAGCTACCTCGCTTGTCAAACAATCACCGCTAAAAATATTTCAGACAGTGCTTGCTCGCGATTTGCATCCGTAAAAATAGTACCTTACCGGTCACGCTGCTAAAGAAATCAGCGGAGCTTAAATGCGCACTGCAGACCGTCATCGCTGCTTTGAGTTTTTAATTTGTTGTTGCACCTAGAGTACGATTCATTGCTTTGCTTCTTAGGGTAGTCAGATGTGACGGTCTAAGTGCTGAAGCGGCGTGGAAAACATTGCCGCTCCGGCTGTGAGCTCGGCATATATTTACTATACGTGCGTGAATGCAGACTACCCCATATTGAAATGCTGCAGACCGTTTTTGCTACTTTGTATTCTTGGTTTGCTGCTCCATCCAGACTACGATTGTCTATGTTTTGATTCTCTAGGTAGACAGAGGCGACGGCGTATATGCTGAGGTAACGTAGAAGACGAAGTCATACTGGCTGCGAGCTCGGCTTATATGCACTACGTGCGTGAATGCAGACTGCCTCAACCTGAAATGCTGGTAAAATACTGGTGCCCGCGAGTGCCAATGAATCCGATAAATGTTCAGGACTTTCTCGGCATCCATGTCTTGCTTTCCGCGCGTGCGCCGAGTGATTCTGTGCCGCCCTTCGTGGCGCGATTAGAGCCGCCTCGATACGTGTCGCACTTACCGCTGCACACCCTCAGCAGTCGAATGTTTTGCATTTCAGAAAGGCCTCACCTGCGACCTGTGGTTTCTGTCGCACATGTCCTGCCTACACGCAGAAGGCTTGTACGCTGACAGGCGATACCGTACATATATCTTCCAGCCACGGCTTACAACATAGCATGCATGCACTAAGATTTCCTTCGTCTATTGCAACAGACTCACAAAAATATTGTAATGCAGCTTCAGGGAGCGCAAGGCTAGCGCGCCTGCCGGGTCGTCCCTCGGGCAGCCATAATGAATTTTAGTGGCGGCCCCTACAAGCCGTGAAGGTTGCGAACAGCGAGAGCACACCAGCAACACACCATTCACTCGCTTCCATGACCACGGCGCTCATCTTGGCCTCATGGGGCTGCAGGCGCAATCCCCATAAAATTGACGGCAGCACAGACACAGCACACCGCGCTTAGAAGCCCACACAACTCTTGCTGTCGCTTTCCGTGCTAGAAGGGGCAGTTGTCACTGGGTACATAAACCGAGGACAGCTGCACTCCGCATCTCTCCATCTGTGCTGTGTGTTGCGAGCTCTAGCCGAATGTAGCGCAACCACGATCGAAGGCAGATTCGATTAGCGTATGCCATTCGGCTTGCAGTTTATTCGCCCTCTTACCGCAGGCGAAGCGGAGTCCCACAAAGTCCATCCCCACCGTCCTGCACAGGACAGGTAGAAGCAGCCAACACTCCAGCCCACCGAACGCGGCAACATTTCGTCCGCGTCCAGGGGATGAATGTGCCAGCCGCGCCTATAGCTTCCACCCTGCTGTGCGCAAGAAGGAAGCGAGAAGGAACGGCCGGCTGCGGCGCTCCGTAGCATCACCGAGACCAAGCAGCGGCACCGGAGAGGGGGGCGCATCAGCCGTACAGACGCACAGACTGCAAATCGAGTCTCCGCGGCATAAGCGTACGCCGCGCATTTGGGGCCGCTCAGCGCCAGATGGAGTCTCCGATAAGCAAATTTGAGCCGCCTCCCGCGGGAGAAAGGAGATGGGGAAGCCGGGAGCGTTCGGCGCCGGCTCACGGCCGCACGGGATGCGCCGAAAAACTCATTCGAAATCTACGCGCACAGCCGTTGAAAAGGGGAAGCACTTCTATGCGCGATGCCCAAAACTCTTCCCCAATGAGGCCGGCGCGAGATGTTGCATTTCCGGGAGCGTTCCGTTCGCCGAGAAGAAAACGCTAACGCGTCTCGGCTTACCTTTTGTGTGAAGGAAAAAATGTAGGAAATAAAGGCATTCGGAGGCAAAAAGGCTATTTTTGGAAGGCAGTGCCGCGCAGGGCAGTGTAGCTGACTTATCACGTGTAGCTTACGATGGGAGACGCGAATGGGTTGGTAGAAGAATTCTGCCAGCGGCTGCTAATGGGAAAGCCCGTTACGGGTGGAACTGGGAGCTATACCGATTCGTCGCTGTCGCTCCGGAACCGCGAAAACTAGCCTTCCATTTGCGGAATCGGGCTGTGACCGCTGAGGGAGAGGCACCTGAGAAACACCAGGCGTTGCTCATCAGTAAGGAAGGTTACATTAAAGGTCACTTGTAAGTTATCGCTTCGTCTGTGAGCTCTTCTTCGTCCCGTCTATTTTACTCTTAGTTTTCAATAATAGGTCGCCAACTACCTCCAGAGTCTTCACTTTTCAGCAGCCTTACGCCCTTGTTACAGGGGCAGTTTCAACTGCCTTTCAGTTGAATGACAGTTCAGCTTTCAAGCCGATGTTGAACTTAACAGCGGTTGGCTGCAGGTACACAGTGCGTTCCTCGCAACTTGGTTCACCTTCTGAATCACGCGATCATGCCACGTCATTTCTAAATTTAAAAAAAAGTTTTCTTGTCTTTATTTCTCGCTTTCAGCATTGATTGCATACTTTTCTTCATTGAACTACAATTTCTACGTAAGTTTTGTGTTTTGAGTGCGCCGCAAATGAACACCACACAGAGCCAAGACAATCCAGTAGATGCACGTCTGGCTTCATCGCATAACCGTGGTGCTTCTGGTGCCACTGCTGGGTTTTGCGTGCTTACAGACATTCGATCAGTGACAGTTGTAGATTGGGACTAATGATAGCGAAACCAAGTTTTTGCTTGATTCGAGAACATATGACAGTGGGAAATGTTGCATACTCGGCCGATGCGGCGGGTCCGTTGACTTCCATCTTGTCAGTTGACCAGTTCAACTGCAGGCCCCAACCTCAGTCGAAAAGAACTGTCGTTGATGTCTCAACACCAGTTGGCGCTGCCGTGTAACTCCGCTACCTGCCTTTCAGTTCAGCTGATGGTCCACTGAACTCTCGTTGAAAACACGTGTGTAACAAGGGTATTAAGCTATGAACCGGGGGTGTGTGAAGTTGAGGTACGCAACATAAAATAAGAGAAAAGGAAAAAAAATAGTAGGAAATTTTCAGGCAGCGCGCTTGCTCCTAAAGGACCGAAGCACGAAGAGAAAATCGCCGGCCAGCTGACATTCCGCGCACCATGCATGCTGAGGTTTATGCCTTTATTCGCAATGCTGAAGCTCATAACTATCTTTGGCGCTAGAATTGTTTGTCCGGCCCACTTTTGGCACGAAAACTCTGACCTGCATTGAGCATTCATTGGCCTTTGGTATTTCACAGCAAGAGTGGCCATGTGACTATTTTTTTTTCTGAACAAACGCTGCTCACCACTTGTTTCCCTGCGTTCCTTGCTGTCTTTACCATCACGGCATGGTTTCTCCAGGAAATATCCAAACAGATGACAAGACTCTGTACAGCGCTAGGTCGTTGGTCCACAAAGGCACACAGTTCTCACGCTGCTTTGTACAGTGCCGTTTGATAAGCAAAGGTTCCCAGTCAGAAACAAAAGATCGCCAGTATGCGCGAGATCGGTGGCTCGCATTAATCTCCGTTTAAATTGCTGGAACCAAGCACTCACCATTCAAGAGGATGAAACATGAGTGGTTAGGATGAATTGAGAGATACAGCCTGAAAGCGATAGTACACTTGAGCTCGGCTTGCTGCTCAGGTTTGAACTTGCGGTATTTGCGGCATTTAATCTGAACGCTTACAAAGAAGAGGATAGGCTGAAAAATTATAGGGTACACTTAAACTCCGCCTTAAGGATATGACGCGATAGCTTCAATGAGTTAATCCCATAAATGCGGAATTTGTCCCCCTCAACTTTACATTCATATGTGCCTGGGAGTCCTCCTACAACTCCTTGCGCAATGGTGCAGCGCTTGACGGAAGCGCCACAGCCCTGCGATGGCAGGTGCTGCCACCGGCGGGTTTTCTGCGAGTCAAGTTGCTATTTCCAAATTACCTATCGAGATCAACCACTAATTTAACCGCCACCTACAAGGGTGGATAGTTTCCTCACAATCCGGTGGGTAGGTTGTGATGATCCCGCATGGTCACTTAACCTAGGTTGGCCAACTAGGTTGCTGCTCCGCGGGTGGCTGCATAGGCCACCCTACACCAGCCTATTTGTCGTTCACAACGCCGACAACGCCGACACCGGATTTTTTGCGTAACGGGGCCTAAAATAACCTGTTTGGTTCGGAGTATCGTCGATTTCGAAGCGACAGGCAGGTACCTAGCTCGCAGCGCACAGTGACCTCATTCCTTCTGATTTCACTTGTTATGTTTGTGCTGTGTAGAACTCTTACCAAGGCCGTGCTTGCCCTTCTTGCTTGTCGGGCCTGAACGACGTCTCGTAAACACTGTAAAATAATGTACCTCCGTCAGCACCCTTAACACGAACGCTCGATTGCGTGTCCTGCACTGATATTACACCCTCTGAGCGCTGCGCGCTGACTCCGACCCATGCTGCACGGTTTGTTTGCGGAGGCTGGGTATAGCCCTGCTTGCACCCTATTATTGTCTCAGACGCAGCGGCTGACGCCCATCAGCGCTAATGTCAGTGGAAAACGCACGTGTGAGCGTTCGTGTTAAGCGTGCTGACGGCTGTACATGTGCCGCTGGTTCGCTGGTTGTCGGGTCATCCAGCTCTGCAGTACTAGACAAAACGTACCAAAACCTCCTGTGCAGACAGCTTTTGGCCGCCAATGTGATCCGGATCAGTGTGTGCACCTCGCTTGCTGCGGACAAGTCCGGCACGCACCGCAATGTTCTCTGAACGGTTGCATCGTTGAGCGCGGCTCACGCTGCCGAGGCAGCTGGCGCCAATAGCGTTAGGGCGCCTTGAAAGCACTCTGAGCTTGAGCCAGCCAGCTCTTAGCGGAGTCGGCAGAACGCCGAGGAATTTCGCTAAAACGCTCCTGTATGACAGCGTTACTAAAAAAAAATGTCCCATTTCGCTCGTTGCGCTAAGAGCCGCGAGAGGTAAGAGCAGCGAGAGGTAAAAGCTGCGCCGTGTGCGCCGCACATGTAACGGCCGTCACTTGCTGAGGACCCTTCTTGTGCGGAGATGCCTTGCCAGGCAGAAAGCGGTGACGCTGGCATTTTGCGCTGTTTCGACGTCTCGTATTGATGCTCGCCTACGAGAGAAGCGACAAAAAGACAAAAAAGCCTTCGTCTGAACTGTTCGCGCCGAGTTGTTGTCGTCAGGCGAGGAAAACGGTTAGAAGCGTCGACTAAAGCCTTGCTTCTTTGAGTAGTGTAATGTTTATATGGGGGCACTTATGTCTGCACTTATATGACCTCCGTTGCAATACAGAACCGCTGGAAGGCTCGTGCTACATTCATCCGACTACTGTGAGATGTGACAGAAATGCACAGACCATGGTTTATTTTGCAGAGTTGAAGCGAATTGTCAATAATGCAGCTGTTATCTGGAACTCAGCATCTCAAGTACAGCTCCAGCGTGAAGTACAGCGCCTGCATGAAGTATGCAGCCGCCAGTAGGCGAGAGACCCGCCAACGGCTCGCTACTACACGACCGAGGAAATGACAGCGGACGAAATCTCGCCACAGAAAAGGGAACAAAGGGAGGAAAAAATTTACAAGGTGATCGTGAAACCTGATGCGAAGCGCTGGGATTGCAATTTGATTTACCTCGATCATTGCTTTGATATTTTTGCTTTAATGAATGCTTTTATAGAGTGGGTGGACGTGTCTTGGGAATTCGGATTGAGGGTGTCGATGGGTGGGCGTTCATACCCCTAGCTAGGGAGGCGCGTTGAGGAGGTACCTGGTAGGTGGAGCTTCTAGAGAGTGTAGGTTTCACTCACAGAGGCTTCACACAGGTGACGCTGGCATTTTCGCCAAGTGTCACTGGTGTACCTATCGCAGTAAAATTAGATGCACACATTTCACGATCTCGCCCGTTGTCGCAGGAGAGACGAAAAAGAAGCGCACATCAACACATGCCTTAACATGGAGAGCATCATTCTATGGTCCTGTCCACAGAGACATTCCCGCCGACCTTCTAAGGAACATCCAGAATAACCTCATTCAAATTCTGTTTTCAGTAAGGATCGATTCTTTGGCTCGCTGTGGTGATCTTGATATTCGATTAAAATTAAAGATCGTTTCGCCCTGCCAATAGATTCAAAATTCGTGTTCACTAAGACCCAAAACTACTGCGTAGTCAGCGTTTGGAAGTGAATTGCGTTGCAGCTGATTTTTGGGGATCCGAGAGTTTGCTTGAGGAAATGGCATGTAGTGGCGACAGCTCTATTTCATTTGTTGAACTCTTCTAGTTTATTAAATGTCTATGCTCAGTGAAAGTAGACTGTTTGCTTTTAGAACGTAGCAATCAATCGATTCAAACCAATTTAAATCTGTTCGCAGTGGCCCTATAATAGTGCTCTGCTTCTAACTGCGCTGCATATGAGAGGCGTTCGGCTTCGAAAGGGACATCACAGCGTGTGATGTAAGGTTTCATCTTCTGGAAATACTTGGTCTGATCGAGCAAATTTAGTGAAGTGCCGGCATACTGCTTTTTAACAAAATTACCCTATAAAATTATTGAAGTTACAGCCGTCGAGGGCAAAATGTCTGAAAAGCGACTACTGGAATTTACAAGCACTATTAGAGAAATTAAAAACATGCATCCTACACGATCAAATGTATCCAACGCTTGCAAAAAAATAGTCGCCAGGTGCACGCTGAGTTCGGAGTGTGTAATGAAATTAGTAAAGACGGGAAGCTACAACCGCTCCTTTCAAGGGGATGCAAGATGTTTACTTTGCTGCAGGTTTAGTCCTTTTCACGATTGGGTCGAGGACTGCCGCCATTATGGACACTGGGCTGTGCTTGTAGTGCAGGAAGAGTTGATGATTAAGCTCCCTCACACATTCTAAGCCCAAATACGTCCTAATGGGAGTAAAGGCCGAGTTAGCTGTCCTCTAGCACATTCCATATTTTAAAAGAAACTGCGTTAGATTACAGCCTAATCCCCTTTTTACACTTTTTGTGCACTCTGCCTGAAAATAATAATAATAATAATTGGTTTTTGGGGGGAAGGAAGTGGCGCAGTATCTGTCTCATATATCGTTGGACACCTGAACCGCGCCGTAAGGGAAGGGATAAAGGAGAGAGTGAAAGAAGAAAGGAAGAGAGAGGTGCCGTAGTGGAGGGCTCCAGAATAATTTCGACCACCTGGGGATCTTTAACGTGCACTGACATCGCACAGCACACGGGCGCCTTTCCGTTTTTCCTCCATAAAAACGCAGCCGCCGCGGTCGGGTTCGAACCCGGGATCTCCGGATCAGTAGTCGAGCACCCTAACCACTGAGCCACCGCGGTGGGGTCTGCCTGAAGTCCAAAAAGAGGTTTCACCTGAGGTCGTGCAAATGTCTATACGTGTGGCCTGCGCTTAAAAGAGCAAGGGACCAAAATTTGGTGGGGCATTAAGGACCACTCCTAGCAATACTTGCAAGGCAGATATAGGAGGTTTTTTTGTTTAAATTTTACCACGAGGAGGAAGGGGAGACTTGGTCCGTTGATTAACCTTTGCCTTCCTCTGCATTTGAGCAAGCGGATAACAATGTATGTTGCTCGGTGAGCTGGTGAGTGAGAATTATGAAAGGAAGCAGTGCGAAAAACGGGACGTAGAACTGAAACAACACAAACGTGCGCTGACTAGCAACTGGCTGTATTTACTCTGTGAGCAGATTGAAAACATGTGCGAAAAGCAGTCGCACAAGCAAAACGAAAGCAGCACTATGAAAAAAACACTCTTCTCTACAACACGTTCGTGCAGAAGGGCGTACCTTCCTGTGCCTCGTACGGAGGGGTTACCGCAAGGGACACGAAATGCATCTCGTTTATGAGGTCCCGTTTACGTGTGAGTCCTCCTGCGTTGGTCAGATGGGGCGATGCATTAATGACCGCCTCAGAGAACATGCCTCGTTTCTAGATGCGCCCATGCCAAACAGCAGCTTGACACTCTTCTGGAAAACCTCCAAAGAGTGCTCACCTGTTCTCGAATGGTGCGCCACCCTCAAGCATCGGGTTTGCCTCTGGTCCTCTTTGCGGGTCTCTTCAGTACCCCCATTATTCTCACGTGCCTACCGCTAAGCGGCCGTTCGCTTTCGAATAGGGGGCCCATAATTTCGAGTCCGCTATTCTAAATCGTCTAAACCTCCATCACGCATAGCGGGCACCAGCACCTCGGCGACGCAGATATCTCGTGCACAGTTACTGGCGGGGATGCTCCCTTCGAACATGTTGTTCCGTGTGTTTTTTCCTCAAACTTACTAAATTCGCGTCCGTTGCATTCTATCGATTTACAAAATAAAAAAAAAACATGTACGATTATTTACACAGGCATTCTTGTTTGGAATTATGAAAAAAAAACTTCTGGAACACATAGTTTTGTCTAACTTCAGAAATTAATTTGGATAAGATTAATAAGATTGCCTAGAAATCCCCGAAATTAACATAAACATCTGCGGGACACGCAGGCATAGCCAAGCTTGGTAAAGAGCAGCAGATAAGTTCAACAGTAATTTTCTGACTTGTCTGCTTCACCTCAGTGAAATGAAAGTAAAAAGGTCAAAAAGAGGGCTTAGTCGGGCTGGTTGGTGCGTGTTCATGGAAACCGATTGAACAGCGCCAACGGACAAGATGGAACAGAAGAACACGGACACAAGCGGAACACGGATACAAGCACTTTCGCCTGTGTTCCTCTCTACCGTCCTGCCTGTTAGCGCTGTTCAATCGGTTTCCATGAAAAATAGGTCCATCGGTCAATTCGTTTGAACAATAAGTTTTGGTGAAGCATACAAGTGACAAAACAAATATGTATAGAACGAGTTCCCTATCCTGTGCTCTCGCTGCGCAAGCAATTCTCATTACACGAACTGTCTTCTCATTGGAGGCTTGTTCCAGACTAGATGACTTTCGAGTAACCTTCAGATACCTTTGTCTTAGAGATCGCTACCTTAAAAATAATCAACCAACGAACGCTTCGCTAGGTTTGCGTTGAGAGCTAATAAAATGAAAGGAGAAGGACTTGCACGCAGGTGGTCGGGGGGAATCACTCATCGCGGGATAGAGGCCCCACTAGGAATTCGCAGGGAAGCACGTATACTTAATTCGCCTGGCTCACGGACGCTTTCTCCGCGTGCAACTGGCGGCTGCAGCGCCGCGCACACCTCGACGGCGGGGCCGTCAGCGCGCAGGGGCAACGGCACCGTGGAGGTAAACAGGGACTCCCCGTTGTCACGGCGCCGCATCCGTTGTTCCTCGGCGCCGCCGAGCTGCTCTATTTCGGGGTCGCCGCTCTGCCTTGTTTCCTCGCCGCGGGGTCGGCCCTTGTGTCGCAGGAGCGGGTGGAGCTCACCGCGGCCGCGCTTGCCCAGCGATGGGGCGCCGGAAACGGTGCACCCGCAGACTTGGGGGCAAAATAACGCGGCAAAAAGAATAGTGCAGCGATTGTCCGGTTACCACGCTTTCAGCCATCTCGCCTCAGTCGACCGCTGCGTCACTGCTCAAATATCCGAACTGCAAGAGGGACGCATTCGAAGGCAGCTGGAAGAATCACAAGAGGAGTAAATCGCAACTTTGTCCTGGCGTGTCTCGCATCGCAGCACAAAAGAAGAAAACCTAAATCTTGCCAGCTTTCCCGCACCTTCCTGCGCCAGTCTTGATGACGTACGGCCGACGAGTCCTGTTATTTAGCCGCGCAAACTATGCCGAAAGGCAAGCAGCACCATAAGCCAAAGAACGTTGTGAGCGTGCGTACGAAGAGCAGATGTAAGCCACAGGTAGAAATCTGTGCGCCGACGTTGAAGTAAGAATTGTTCTAGTCGCACCGACAGAAATACCGTCGCATCGCCTGTCCGGGTACTTCAAAATTAGTTATTGAGTAAATGATTAAATTAATCAATCAGTGTTTTTTCTTCTTGCTTAGGAATCAATCTTTTTTTCTCTCTCTTTTGCACAATTTCTGTGTTTTAACATCGGCACCGTCTTGTTTAGTGGATCATATGCGCTGAAGCAATCTTACAGCTTTTACTAACGGCGCATTTTATTACTGCGCGGATCAAATAAAAATAATTATCGCGATTATTGTTAACCTATCACAGGCACCTTCAAATCAATAGTACCTCGAATATTAATCTCCATACTGTTTAAAAATAGGGGACACGAGCCTCTTCATTCTAAAGTTTTCGCAACATAGAAACAACAAAAAAGCACAATTTCCCCCTACCTCGAGGTGAGGCCGGCCTAATTCAAGGGTTCACATTTCTGGTCGCATAAAAATGTGCAGGTGCGCTTTTAAATTCGTAGTTGCAAGTTTTTGTTCGCTGCCTAGCCTCTCCTAATGTAGACCACTTCTAAAACACGTCTATAGATTATAAGCTGGACGTTTCGTTCTTAACGAAATCGACATGTGTCCAGAATGGGTCAGGAGTTCATAGTTCAAATGAAAAGCTCGTGCTTAATATTGCAAAAATTAAGCACTGCAGTATCGAAGAAACGAAGATTTATAATTTTATTTTCGCATTGAAAACCGCATAAAACAAACTGAAGTGCCTCCTTGCTGTGAAATCCCGCCATTATCGGTGTAGTGCACCACGTGACCACATCTCTGTAACATATTGCTGATTTGTTTTAAATGAGCAGTGTTTTTTTTTTTCAGAAGTGTTCCTCTTGTTTTATTAAAGTTTACGCTCTCTTAAGTGCTCTTTGAAGAGAATCAAGGCACTCTTCCCATCGTCGAAGATGTGGTTTTGGATTTTGCCGCTAGATAGCGCCGACTTCTTTTGCACTTCTTGGATCTAGCAGCAACCACGGGCCACTGAAACGTTCGTCGACGAGGTGGAGGTCACCGTGAAGTGATATCTTTGGGTGTGGAAACTGAAATGGAAGCTGGTCAATAGTAAATATGCTACTGCTGCCTGGAGAGTTAAAATTATATTAGGCTTTTGTACATCACTTCTGCCAACGTGCATTCACCGTCGCTTTCGCGGATCATGGTTTTCACCATTGGCTGACATAAAAACAGGCGCATGCATTGGTTGAAAAATTTTTGGTAAAAATCGTCTGCAGCCTTTCTGTGTTTCAGTTAGTTTTCTGTCCCTAAAACCGGTTTCTCGCTCCCCAAAAACAGAAAAAAAAGTTGTCGAGTGAACAATTGTTCCGTATCGTTCAAGATAAGAGGCTACTTTGAAAACACAATACTTTTAAAAAAAAACTTCCATTTTTAAATCTTCATTTATCGAAAATACACATTGATTTCTGAAAAAAATGCTAAATATCCTGCTTTTAATTAAATCCATTATAAAGGCACAGCGAAATCGAAATTGACGTTTTTTCCGGAAAAGAAATTCTCCAAGTCTGGCAACATTAGTTATTTTTCTTGTTAATTTTTATTCAAATTAGTAATAACTGCTGCTTAACACGTTTCTCTATTCTGTTTGCATTTAAATAATAAACGTCCAGAAGAAAAACGCGCCACGTTTCGAATGCAATGGTTTGTTATGTCAGTAATCACTGAAGTTTGGTTTGTATGATGCCGTGTGACATTTCAACGGCAACAGAGGCACGGTGGACATCGTGAAGCATATTGGGATGAAAACTTGTTCGCACACACTGAAAGCTCGACTTGCGGGGGTTTAACAGCGTATCTGCAAATCCTCGCGTCAGTTTACTGATGCTGGAGAACCAATGAGAAAATAAAAGCAACCGGTTGCACCACCAAGAACAGGTAAAAGTAAGGCTAAGGTGGAGCTGAGGTGCAGATATAGTGGATCAGAATTCTTCTCGATATTTAATTACGTCATGCTTAGTTGCTCCAAAAATTTTTTGTTTTTTCGAAACTCAGTTTTTCTCCATTCCTTGTTACGCAATCATGCCCAAATTTAGTCTTCTATATATTTTTATTGAAATTTAATAGACTTGTTTCTTGTATATCTAGCTGTACAATGAATCACAAGAAGCGACATTCGGCAATAAATTTTGCTCAAGTAGTAGTAGAAACATTTATTGGTAATTCAAAAGAAAGACGAAGTCTTCTGCTTTGGGTGGTGCCTTTATTTCAGGACTCCAGTGGCCATGGCTGTTTCTGTTTCCTGGGACACCAGGTTTGTACTCTTCAAATAATATTATGCTGTATTTATGCAAATTTGGGAACGCGTTGGATTGAACTGTATCAAGGTCTATTGTTGGGCAAGTTGGTGAGACTTTCTGTAAGAAAACAGTGCAAAAAAAACACAGGACAAGAAAGGCAGACAGACTCGAGCGCTAACTAACAACTGAGTGTGTTTAGTGCGAGAGCGAAATAAATACACGGAAAAATGACTGATGCGCAGGCGCGGAAAAGGAAAAGCCACAACGTCAAGTCAAGGGCACCAAGCTCGTCAGTCTGTGTTAAGATAGTTCAGCTCGTGGCGTGATAGTGAAACAGAAGGTTTGCTGGCACATGAAGATTCCTTCAGCGCTCTCGCACTAAATACACTCAGTTGTTAGCGCTCGAGTCTGTCTGTCTTTTTTGTCCTGTGTTTTTTTTTGCGCAGTTTTCCTACAGAGCGTTGGTTTGAAGTTGCCTCTAGTCCCTTGCCTCCTGTGCTTTGAGCCGCTTGTGTGGTGGGGGAAGGAGTTGACGCATTGACCGAAAGTATTGTCATCTATTGTTGTAGGCCGTAGGTATTAGTGTGGTGTCTATAGTTGGCGGCGTGAGTCTGTGTGCAGCCTGCTCGGTTTGTACGTCCTCGAGCTATGCAATCGACGACCTCGTTGCTCTCGAGTCCCGAGTGCGCTGGTATCCAGGTGATTTGGTGTTTGAGCGATGTGTTAGAGGAGCTGCTGGAGTTTGCTAGTTTGAGCAGCCTTTTGTGTACTCGTCCTGCTAAGAGGAGCCGACGTGCCGCCTTGGTTTGTGGCATATCACCTTGATGAATGGCTAGTGCGATCGCTGCTGTTTCTACCTCGGTGAATTTGCCTTCTGGGAGTGTCACGCTCGTGAAAACACCAAACTTTGAATCAGCGGGAACCTTGTTTGGCGCAGCTGATATGCGAACGGAACAAGAAGGCGACCTTTGTAAGAAGCTAGAAAACAACCGGCTCACCTCCGGAGGGCGTAACCGTGCTGATAAATGAATAGATAAGTAAATAATGTGAAGAACTTAATAAAGGTACGAAACAAAACTGTATCGCAGCTGCGGACTCATGTGTGTGGCTTGAATTCAGTGCGGCTTAGACTGCAGTCGAAGCGAAATGAAAAAATAAAAACGTAAAAAACGAGCAATGCGCCCACAGTTTGTACAATGGCCGAACCGGGGCGCGTACCGATGACAAAAAGGAGCTAGAAAAGTGAGACAGGTACGAACATGGTCGCGGTCACAAAGTCCGCAACTGCAGCTCAAGTGCGGTACTTCTCTCCGTCTTGCCTTTGAGACCTCTCACGCGTAACGGGGATATTATCGGCCACAAATATTTACAGGATGCGGGTGTGCGGAGGAAGAACCTTATTTCGTAACTGTCCTCAAGTCAATCACCTTAAATGTCCGACGTTGAGCGGGAAAGACCATGCTCCATCAGCTCGCAACATTATTGCGAGGACGCGCAAAAACTCTTTTTTTCTTTCCAGAACACAAACCCCGAAATTTCTGTGCCCACTAAAACATAGCGTGTTAAGCTGAAATTGCAAATAAAAAGCAGGTTCACGAAATAGAAGCTGCAACTGCATTACTGGCCTGTCCAAATGTGCATGCGTGCGCGTGTTTGTCAGGAAGTTTCTCTGTGCGTGTATGCGTATGTAGTACCTTTGTCTACATGTGTGCATGCGTGTTGTCAGCGTCTACACTTAGCTGTTGCACATTTCCATTACGCTTGACTCTTTACTGTGCAAATAGATGCTAAATGCGTTCCTTTCTTCAGCACCCTCTTCTACGTCCTGTCGAAATCGCGTTTTCCTTCCTTCAACATAGAGTATGTGCTTGCACGCGTGTGCGTGTGTGTTACGTGTGAGTGCGGACGCCGGTGCATATGCATGTATGTGCGCGTGCGTGTGTGAGAAAGAGAGAGAGAGAGATCGCGCGATTGTACGTGCGCGTGTTCCTACCCAGGCGCTATTCCGAAATTGTTCTGCGTGACCAAGAGCCCCGTCGTGAAGCCGTGTAGCAGTGTGGTTTCTCCGCGAATCGGAATGTTGCGCACCAGAGCCAGCTTTACAGGCCAGCTAAATCGTGGTGGCACAGCAAGTGCGCATAAAAGTGAAGGTAGCACAGCACTGCTTTCTAGCATTTTTCCTTCGCTGCGTAATTGCATTTGGCAACTATCGCATGCGCGCTCTCGTAGTGAACGGATATGCGCTTTCTCATGGACAAATAGGGATTTTTTTTTCATTTCTGAAGGGAAAGTGAGTTTGCGCTAATAATTGAATAATACTGTGCTCCATTTACTTATGACCGCGCCTTACAGCCTTTGTATGCAGCCGAAAGCGTTTCCTTCCTAGGTTGGTACAGGGGCTCTTGTAAGCACCCCTTGGAGGTCCTACTTTCAAGATGTATCTTCAAATGAATGCCGCTCTCTGTGAACTAAATTCTCAAGGAACAGCAGGTGAATGGAGCACGGCACGGCAGCCTATGCCTACTCGTAGCGTTTTGACAGCCACTGCGCCATTTCCCCCCAGAAGAAAAACAAGCGTGAATGTAAGTGGAGGGTAAAGACGAGAAACACGCAGAGGAGGCAACAAAGCGTGCGCAGAGACAGCAGCTTATCGCCGAAGCAGCACACAGACGTTGAAGGGGCGCTCCTCTCAGGCGACGCATCCATCCGGGCGCCGAGTCAACGTCTTCGGTCGCAGCGAGCACACTGGCGGACTCGGAAGGAAAAACAGACCCGAAGGAAGCGCAGCCCTGCAGCTCGAGAAGTGCGATCAAAATCTGCTTAGGCTCGCTGCTGCCTCTCGAGCCGGTCGGCGCAGGGAGAGCTGCGTCGACAGACGCCGACTCCGGGCTGCCGGAACGCTTTGTCGGCGATAAGCGGCCGCTCCTCGCTGCAGATGGGCACCGCTGTTGGTTGGCAGCGATCGCTTTCGGCCGCACCCTCCCCCGCTTACTCGCGCGTTACGAGTGCGCGAACGCGTACAAATAGCTGCGCCGGGCCGGGTACAGCGCATGACACGAGATCACGCCGGCGTTACTGGCCCTCTGCCTCCCTCCCGCCGTGTCGTGGAAACGCTGTTGCAGCGGCGGCACGACACGGGCTTGATGACCAATCAGCAGGACGCGCATCCGCAGCCATCTTGAAACACGGTGCAGGAGGAAGCGAGTACCGAGGCGGTCACTACTGCCGAGATTCTGGGCTCCCGCAGGAGGGCGTCGCGTTGGTTGCGCCATACGCGGGAGACGAGGCGAAGCAAGTCACCCGTGGAGCACCTGCATGTTTTCGTTGCCGATGCACTCGCGCGTGTTAGTCTTCGAGGAAGTCTTCAGCTATTCATGAAAGGATGGGTCCGGGGTGTTCTTGATTGCACTGGATTTTAAGTGGCAGGCTCTTTGCAGTCCTCTCCAACGGAGCGGAAGTAATCTACTGCATCTAAGCATCTAAGCATCTAAGTAATCTAAGCATCCACAATAATTAATTAATTAAGTAATTAATTGCAAACTGCCTTGCTATCGCAACGTGAGATTCGTGTGGTTCGGGTAGAATAACGAGCATCCCAAAGTTATAGGAATTACGACGTTTTTATAGAGGCATCGAGTGCATGTCTTCGGAACGGATTCCTTGCGCAGGCAACAAGGCGTGCTTATACACCCGGCCATGAGTAAATTATTAATGGCAGATACAAAATTATGTCTTCCGCGAATTCTGCACGCCAGAATTTATAATAAATAAAAATACAGAAATCAAAATGGCATCTTGGGCGAGAGGCGACATTGACGTTAGTTAACCTGATTAATGGAGACAAAAATACCCATTACGTCGTACTTCGTCGTGTCTTTCCTGTATCTCTAACAACGCAGTGTTTCCTTAAGGCACATCCTTCCATCCTCTTTCGCCTGTAGAGTCGAACACGTCAAACGCCGGACAAGTGCACCACCTTTCTGTTTCGCCATAGAAGTCGTCAACATATCATCACCTGCTGCTCAGCACGCACGCACTTCAGGAAGGACAGCACAACAGTGCTGCTGAAAACCGCTGACTGACGCAGCCTCTCACCTCGGTTGAGCTGCCTCGAGCAAGGAAGTGCACTGACCCGAAATGCACATGAACTAAAGCTCACCGAATGGCCCAAATCCGCACAGGGCCTTTGTTAGACAGCTCTGTCCTGCTGCCACTATATTTCTACATCCTGCGTAACAATGTAAAGATCTCTTTCTTTTTAGACCATAGCTTTTAGGGACCCGTTCGTCGATTCCGCGTCGGAGTCGTAGTCGGCGTAGTCGGCATAACATGCCACCTGACAACCGCGGCAGGCAGTAGCTGAGCGAAACGCCACCTGCCAAGGCGAGAGCGGAGGAATGGGCGACAGGAAGGTGGCTTCCACGGGAACTTCCCGGAGGGTAGCTAGCAGCGTAACACGCCGTACAGATTTTCCGGGCATCTCCCTAATAACAGCTGGGGCTGTGAAACATGCTACAGTTGTCCTCAGTGTCTATTTCAAGCGCGACATTTCCCCGCGCCCACATGTACGGGGTACAGCGAACCTGCAAGTGGCCTTGGTTCCAGATTAGCAAGCTCGCAAACAGCTTGGGTTAAAGTCGCACCTTCGTGTTACGCTTGGACGGATGATTAGAAACGCTGTTCAAGGCAAATAAATTGCGCGATGCCATGGTGGATTTACTGGTGCCACAGCGTCGGGCCGAACCATAAGAAATGCAGCTAAAGGATGCAGAAATTTTGCGGGGCACTCCTTCTGTCACCACGCTTGGTGCTACCCCAATGGATGGCCGTTGGCGGTATCACTCGTTGACTCACGATGCGCTGAGCACAACTCTAGCCGTACTGAGGCGATGAGTGAGTCCGCCACTTCTTTTCAGACCAACCCCTAAACGCGATTAAGTGCAGCTGGGCCGGCGCCTCAGCCGCGAAGCCTTCAGTCGGGGCGAAATCGTCAGCGGCCGAGCGCCCCGCCCGCGCGGGCACCCGGTCGCCGCGCGGGTCACGCCGAAGCGCGGCCGCCGGTCACGCCCGCCTCAGAGCGGCCAGCGCCCGCACGCACCTGCCGTTGCACACGGGCGCCGCCACGCACCCGGCCGGAGAGCAATCGGCGAGGCGGGCTGCTCGCCTCGGCGCCTGGCCGCCCGATTTTCGTGCGGAAACGGCGATACCGACGCTGCACGCGTGCTCAGCAGCGTGCGTATGCTAATATTCAGGAACACGACGAACGGCGAAATGAGTGGGCTGATCGAGAACCTGCGTTTCAGAGCAACAGCGCCTCATAGCAACGCTTCGACCGCGGAAGAAAGAAGTATCAAAAAGTTCATGCGGTGAGAGTTAATACAGAGAGAGGAAAAAATATTGTACTGATGAGGGCAGATCAAGAGCTAAGACATTTTCGCTAAGATGTCTTGTCGATGCAAGCCAGCCGGGTGGGCAGAGGTAATTTTCGAAAGCAGAAAACTTGGGCCTCAAAATAAAAAAAAAATAGGGATCCGCAATGGGAGAACTGTTGACGACAAAGGGAAATCAGGAAAATGAATGCAGTTGCAGTGAAGCGTCGGCAAGAAGCACTGAACGCTCATCGTTTTTGCAAATACTCTGTATATATTTACAGGGAGTGTCAACTTCAATACCAGATCTTGAGCGCATCTTAGTGCGGCTTCGAAAAATTATGGAAGCAACATGTCCGTCGATGCTACTTAGAGTAAGTAGCGCTTTCGATGCGACACCGCTGGCTGCCTTAAACCGTGAAACAACGCAGCCGCCACTGAAAGGCAGGAAAATGAGCACTTCCTTACGAGCGCCTATATTGTTTTCCGCTCTCCTGAGGGCAAACAGATGTTTACAGATGGTCCCGAGGCCACTTCTCAATAGCTTCCCAGTCTCAGTACTGCCTCAGATAACACTGCAGAAGGTGATCTTCTATGCTGCTGGTAGCGGTGGCAAGAGGGAGAGAGAGGCTTTTTAGCGAGCGCGTTGAAACCGCAGACACGCTACTCAGCATGGAGCCATACGCACAAAGCTGCAAGCGATATAAAGACTGTGAAGACAGCGAGCGAACTACTTTTCTGCGTAAACACAGAGCCATGGAAGTTCACTTTGGCAACAAAGAGACCGTTTTGCAACAAGAAAGCTTGGTATCACAGCTGAGGGGCCTTTATTTTTGGGTGTTCTCATACCCGAGAATGAAATCGGATAGCTGAGGTGTGGTTGAGACAAGCAGGTTGCTCGCCGCCCGCCCACGCTGTGATCTACTTAAGAAACGGCCACTTGGTAGTTGCGAAATTCTCCGCGCCAATCCTTCGAGCGGAAGTTTACCGCAGGTGCGTTTCATGGCTGTCAGAGACAGCCGTTCAATAGACGCAGTATAATAACTGAAAGCGCGAGCAAGCTTTGTAGCGGGAAAGAAACCAATATGGAAAAAAAAATGTGTCGCGTATAAGGTATCCCAAGAAATGGGCACATATACTAGAAAAAAGAATTACGAACTAAGGTTCGCCATTCTGCTAAATTTCCCCTTACAGGTCTTCGTCGCAAGTTTCTCAGCTTTCCCATTTCCTTCTGTTTTATTTGTTGTGTACAGTCTGACTCGTCAGTCTACTGTGTTTTCAGCGACAAGGAGTTTGAGCACGAAAATGAACCGCATTCCTGTTGCCCGCCCTTTTCTGTGCCCCGTCTCATCCTCTGCCGGCAGAGCGCTGACCGGCTAGCGGCCATAACCCCGTGTCGGCCGGTTCACTGAACTTGGAAAGCGGCAATAGAGACCGCTTGCCGAACACGTACGGAATGGCTTTCTACACCGTTGTGACGAAAAGGTATGAGACGGAGCCGACTTGTATTGGTCGCCTCGAGATGAAATTGCCGCCAGCTTGGCTGCCATTTCCGGGGGTATTGCGCGGCTCATAAGGGGGAAGGCCAGAGAAGTCGCTTCTGAAAAAAAAAAACTATAACCCTTTATTTCCGGCACCTTTCTTATTTTTTCTCATTTTTCTTCGTAGGATGTAGCAGGCAACGCAGAGGGCAGCTGCAATATCTCATCACATCCCAGAATCAAACAAAACTCAGTCACTTCACTTTTCATTAAAAAAGAAATCGCTCTGCAAATCACGGCAGTAGTTGACAATACCATTGCTTATAAGGACCGTTTAAAGAGGGATGTTGCTGCTTAGACTAAAAGAAACAACTAAAAAAAGCATTAAAACAGAAATAGGGAACCTCATTCATTGAGGGTCGAATGCCTGCGCACCTGCGAAGTAGTGCTCGAAGGTCTTCCACACCATTTTACGTGCACACTGCATAACGGCCCCAAGGATGCCAGAGACAATAATGCTAACATATTAATATATAAGAAGAGACACAGCATAGCGCACGAGAAGTTTTTTTTTTTTGTACGTTGTGTAATGGGTGTAAAGTGCTAATTCTATCAAGCCGGCGTTTGATTCAGCTAACTGAAGGAAATACAGGTTTATCGAGGCTATAGGTTTATCGAAGTCATAAATACGGAAAACAAATCCGCTCGGTTTTCTAGAAACGTAAGCGGTCATGCAGGCGATTCTGAAGCGAAGCCGCATAGGAGGATGAGTAATTGAACCGGAAAATATCAAACGTGACTGCTTACCAACCGCAGTCCATAAACCATAAAGAAATGGTAAGAAAATATAATTTAAGGAAGGATCTAAAGTAGGGAAATAATTTCCATGCTGCTATTCAGGGTACATGTTTACGAAGGTATTTACGGCGTTCTATTAGGAAGAATTACACGCAAGGAACACTAAACCAAACATCAGCAGCACCCCATTTTTTGGAGACGTTACATCGAGCAGCTGAAGAGATAAATCATTGCGAATGATTGACCATCTACGCAGGCAGAATGGCGCAGTTAAACATAAGGAAAAAGAAGAGTACTGATCATCAGTACGGCAAGGAAGCAACAGTTTACGATTTGTAGAGAGGCACTGGAACTCGTCAGGACGTGATCTATCTAGGCCAAGTATTCCCGACAGATTCAGATCGCGACCGCAAAATTAAGTAGACAATAAGCAGGGTGCATTTGGCTGTTACCCAGAGATGGTGAACTCCAGCCTACCCTTATCATTAAACACGAAAGCACATAACCAATGTATCCTGCCAAAATATACTTACCTGCGAACCCAAAATTTGAAGCACGTTAGCAGCGTAGCCACCTATAGCGCAGCCAGTAACGTAAAAGGTAGGTGATGTGTGTACATTAGGATACAAAATAAAACAGCCTAGATTAGAGTAGAAGTACACATATTTCAAAAAGATGAAAAGAACATAGAGAAGGCACGCGGAGCTCAGAACTGTTGACCAGTGGTGAATTAGGAAAGCAGGGATGATACCAAAGGAAGAAGAATGCAGTAGGGTGTTGCAGCAAGTGTGAGAGGGACCGACGAGTTTAGGTAATCTCCTTTAGCAGTGTGGGTGCTGGCGTAAAGTATGGATAATTCTGGATTATTGGTAGTCTTTGTCATGCAATGAACCACCCAGATTACTACACCACATGGCCACAAGCTAAGCTCCCTCGAATGCTAAAACGAACAAAAATGGACTAGTGGTACTGAGCGCCTGAAATGGCAACACTGTTGCCACTTGTTCACTCCTTATGCATTGGCTTACAACTGATTTTGGTTGGTAACTAGGATGTTATTAACGCTGTTAGCGCCGACTGTCTCTTTGTGCGGTTTCATTTTTTCTTGTTTCCTTTATGGTTTCATACTGTTCGTTTTTCTCTTCTTACATTTTTCAACAGCCCCCTGCGACCTTCGTTTCATAATTCCCAGCTTGTTGTCCCTTGTGGTGTTGAACATTTAAAAAAAATGAGAAGCCTGAACAATTATGAGCTTTTTCTTGGCTCACGGCGTACCAAGGGTTACAACTGTCGCACTTGCATTGTTTGTCCCACATAACTGAGACAGCAGAAAATAAATTGAACAAGGGGGAGGGGAGAAGGAAGCCTCAGTCCCCTATCGCCCCTTGTTTAATTTGTTTTGTCCTGTTCTGAATCGCATCCCTTTGCCTTCTCTCAACCCAAATAAGACTGACGTTACGAAAGCGTAACTGCTCTGATTTTCTATTGCCTACAAGGTTGCTCTAATTACTTTTAAGTGCAAGGCAGCAATACTTTAAGCGCCTTTTGCCTTTGAACCAGAACCTTTTTCTAGATTTTTTAGTAACTTGCTATTAACAACACTACATGCAAAAAAGTAAGCAAAATCTGCAAAGTTGTGCTCACCAAACGTCCATAGCATATCTTCTGATAATTTTTTTTCCATGCTGCAATTTGATTCTGAATGCCTCTCATACGAATAATGCCTGAGGTTTCTCGATCTAATGAAGCTGTTACCTAGAAGCAGCAAACTTCACCGCACACTCAGGTAATGGACTGCCAGCGTTATGCTAACAAGGCGGTTTTCTTCATATAAAACGACAGGTGTTTTAGGCATTTCCTTTTTCAGATGTATCCAAACAGTTCAGAAGTTTTTAGTAATCTTCTATTGCAAAGGGATACACGAAGAAGTATGTAGGCATTGTACCTACTTCGGTTTAGCATATGTTTTTAGAACGTAATAGCCAATACCATATCATTAAAGCCAGCAGAATGTTACCAAAATTTCTAAAGAAAGTCAACAGTCATTTTCAAATCTATTAACCTTTAGAGCAATTCTGAATAGTTTTGCGCTTAGAACAAGCATTTTATTCACAGATACTGGCTACTAATGATTTAACCAATTTGGAGTTTATGACCAGGACGTAGTTAAGTGTCAAGACAAGTTGGAAGCTCTCAGCTTTTCCATAAAATGTTAACTCGGCAGAAATGCACCCCACGGTACAACGTACAGGTCCTCCCGCTTCCGCAAAGCCAGATGTCCGGATAAGCGACGGGCTCAAATACTGGGTCTGCGCAACAGAAGTATAGCAGGCAGGCTCCAAATAGCAGACGAGCAAGGTTTCGGGCTAGTTAGTAATGCACTGTACCTAGAAACAGCGCGATGAAACGCGGACAACCCGAAGAAAAAAGCGCTCGTGTGTGTCGTTTCTTCGTGTTGTCCGCGTTTCATCGCGCTGTTTCTAAGTGCAATCCAAACTGCAGTTTCGTGGCGGCGACTGGATGCCTGACAGACTGCTGCACGGCTGCTATGGGGCAAGAGATAAGAAAATTCGGTATAGAGCTTGTGCGGCTTAAATAAGAAGTAATTTGGCCACACACAGCGCATAAGATAGTAGATGGAAGTACATTTTGCCTGTCTGCTTTCAAAGAAGCGCGGAAACTGGATCCTGACGACCGTCGTAGAGCGGAATTTCAACTGGAAACACTGTACCGCTCACACATAGTATGTTTACACGAGAGACAAGAAGACTCAAATAGCTTACCCGCAGTACCAACTCTGGGCTTAGCAAAACCATTTTCGTTACGCGGACGAGATTGACCGGGCGGAAAGACTTACCAACATGCATTTCCTGAAATCAGCGAGGCGGGAGACGAAGGGAAACCGAGGAAATCCGACCAAAGGAGCAGTATGACAACGTTTAATCATCCACCGCCGCCGAAGCACGGAGCCAGAATGAACTGGCGGCGATTTTGTGCCTTTCCTCCAGCTGTACTCGAAACAAGACGCCCGGCACAAATCGAAAGTGGGCTCCGCGTTACTGCCGTCGGGGGTGAACGGGCTGACAGCCATTTGCGAGAAGCGAAGAAAAAGAAGCGAGGAAAAGCAATGGCAGCGAGTACTCGTTCAGCTCAGGAAATACGCAGCGCGAGAGTGCTCGGAATTGAAATTGGCATCGGCCGGAATAAAACTCAACTCGTAGAGCGCGCCTCGTGCCCGGATGGGCCGCGGCAGAGACGGGGCCTGCAGGCACAGCGGGGCGGGCTCCCCATTAGGCGGCCGCCTGATGAGCCGCGCGCCTGATTGTGCGGGGGCCCTAACGAAGGCACGTACGCCGCCGCCGCCGCCGGACACGGCTGCACCCTCGCCGTGCGGGATCCCGGCGCGCAGTAGCGTGCAGTCCGCGCCCCCGGCAACGCTACCCTTCCGGGCCCAACGGCGAGCTCGCGAAGAGTGCGAATGCGCAAGAACATCGAGGCATCAAAGAATTCCCGTGCAATTAATCGAGAAGCCTGAAAGAGCTCTCGGTACGGTGTATGGTTCACTCCGTTGAACCGTTTCCTGGCCATGGGGACGCCGCCGCAGATGATCAGCTGGCTGGCTGAGGCATAACCTTTTTCATTCAGTGACCGCAACCGAGGCCCTTGCTCATTTTCAAGATAACGTCGTAGTAGTGGTTTTTAACGCGTTCAAATGGTCGTGGGCCACCTCGACATCGAAAAATAATTGGAGAGGCAGAAACAGAGGAGTTCTGCTCATAGCCTTCATTCCGCCGGTGCTGTATACTGACCTGGCACTGAGCGGAAGCAAGCTTTATCCGACAAGCAGTGTTGCCCACGGTACTAGCAGGTGCCCGCGACAGTCGCTGTCGACATCAGTGAAGGTTCTCAGGAGGACTGTGTAAAGCTAAAGATCTCGTGGACAGAAAAAAAGATCAGCAAAGCTTCAGCGCTGGGGTTTCAAAACTGCGCCGAAGACTGGTGTCTCTCTCTTCCGGTTAAGCGCCTACAATTCCAAATGTCTCAGTTCTCGAATGCTTTACTAAGAGTCTCAATATTGCCTCGAGCAATCTGTTCGATGCTATAACCTTCCTCCACAGCGTCTCATCGCTTCTATAGCTTCCAGCTGAATACGAGGCACTTCCTACACAAAGCCGCAGTCACAGCCTAAGCGGTCGTTTCAAACTCGGCAAGTTGTTGTACAATGCATTGTTAAACCAGTGGACAGTCATGAGCATACACGACGTATAAATTAAACCAAATTCGTTAGGCGCGCCTTAGTCGCACTGCGGCAACAACAGCGTGAAACCGCGTTAAAAAGAGCTGAAAATGTCAGTATGTGCAGCACATGCATGCAGGCATTTTCAAAGCCGAGTATGTTCTTTCTGACTAAATCCTAAAGATGCTAAAACACTGCCCATCTTCTTGTACGGGTTGCCTAAATTTCGCCCAGCCTTATTTACATGTGCAGTACAGATGGCTCCGCCTGCTCGTTTCTAACGTGGGAACAGCCTCCTCAATGTTTTCCTTCCTTCCGTGAAACAAGCATATTATTAAATGAAAGGTCAGAAGAACGTAAGCATGGCAGTGGAGAAAGCGGAAGCCAGCATTAGAGGTCAGTGAAATAAGATTGGGGTGTGCTCAAAGAAAAATCGAGCAACTATATAACCTGAACGCTCGAACAACTTTTGCACAACTCCAAAAAGATATAGAATATTTCTTTCCGTACGAGCTGCACAGTTATTGCGTCAAAACGCCTTCGTCCCGTCTGCATGAGGCATTTGTTCATAGACAGCCTGGTGTCGCCTCTTCTGGATGTTGCGTGCGTCTCGCCATTCCCAGACAAAAGCTAGCGGCTTGCTCGGCAGGCATCTCCGCTTCGCGGAAGGAGCCTTCACTCCGCTGCATACAACTGGAGCAGCAACGCGAGATCGAGAACCGTGGTCTGCCCGTCCGGAAACACGCCTCGGAGGTCTTTCTGGATGAGGTTCCTTCCTCGCGCCTTACGCAACCGCACGGCTGGCGACAGCGTGGTTTTCAGGCCCCGCTGCCCCGGGCTGTGCGCAAAGCGATTGGACTCCGCCTGTTCCGAAGCGGAGACGGTGGCCCGTGGGCACGCTCTCGCGATGAGCATATAGGAATCTGCCCAGCGGCTACCGCGTTTCGCTCCCGCGTGAGCGCTCATTGCCATCCGACCTTTCGCGCGTGCTGCCGTGGGCGTGGCACTGCTCCCAGTTCCCGGGGAAACACCTGTACTGCCGCCCTCGCCGCCTCGTCCTTATACCTTCGAATGTAGGATGGGATTCAGAACGAGAAATCGCCGCGGTCATTCGCAGAGCCCATGCACTCGCCCAAGAGTACATGGGCTGTGGCAGTAGAGGTTACCGCCGAAAATAGTGTTTTCAGCGCAAAAAGTGTTTAAGGAAAGCAAATGTGCACCCCTGACGGAGCCGCGAGTGGACAGACTGTCACGAGAGCGTAAACAGCGCCTCCTGAAAGCATGGCAACGCCTATAAAAAAAAAAGCAGCGACTCGTGCCCAGACCCAAGACTTTGCCGATAGGGTCGCTGAAGCAGTCCTCCACCCGCTACAATGAGGCGATTAGAGCAAGCGCGAGCGGTGTTAACCTGCGTTTCGAGAGATAGCTGCGGATGCGCTTGTGCAAAGATATTAGCAAGTTTTCTGCCGGTCGGCTTGCCGAGGCTGCCTTCCGTTGTAAACAAGGCCTGCGCGGCTAGTTATACTTGCGCACACTTGAAAAATAAAAGAGATACACGTTCAATTTGTCTAATTCATGACACCCATCATTGCTACCAGACCGTACTGGCCGTAAATCACGCACTTATGCTTAGACATACTGCGCATTCCATGTACATATTATGAGAGGTGATTGCATCAAACAACCTTCTAGGACAGTAGCTTGGGCATATTGGTTACTCATTTGTGACAGAACAGTGCAGAACAACAGGACAATAGACAAGCGCCCGTTTGAGAGTGCCTTTGTGTGTGCCCGGTAACCACCCGTTAGAGGCGCTTTTTGGCTTTACAAATTCTTCTAATTTGGCTCAAGCTATCCTAGAGCACGGTGAGTGTTGCAGCATGCTCAAGAAACTGAAGGCGCAGGACAGTGGCAGCTCAGTGGTCGAAGTTATAGAATCACAGGCAGAGTAGAAGGGATGAAATCACGAAGGATTCGAAGGACGGCGGAGCAAGAGGTCGCCATGCATACGTGAAGTGAGCTAGGTATTCTTCGCATGTCAACAGGAGATCTGCCTAAAAGAACTTTTGCTGCGCCCTATAGTTGCACCGAAAGGGTTCAAAGGAAGTGTTTCTTCACAAAGCACAATAAAACGATTGCTTACTCTGCTCTTCAAATAGACGCGAGCGCTACCCATATGTTTACGCGGTGTTATTAGCCACGTATACCCCGGCCGCGACATATTCAAACCATGCTTGCTCTCTCGAAATACGCATGCATGCGATTCTTCGAAGCGGGTTTCTACGGCCAGTGCATTGCAACGCCACCACTACTGGTTGCGGAAGCGACTAAAAGACCTTCTACGTGGTATCAACGATACTTCACTTCCTGCGGAAGGAGTGGATATATCTCTTTAGGCGAAGATAACAGCTAGCGAGGGTTGCGGACGCTAAGAATAGCTTATTTTGACAGGGAACCGTTTTTTCGCGCAAACTAGCAAACATCTGGCTGAGAATCGCTTAGCGTTGCAAATGACCGTCGCCAGCGCAAATAGATGCACTCGCGCGCCCAGTGATTGGTCATTACTGGGCATTCGATGTATAAATTATTCCTTGAATTTGAAGAAAACAACCGACAGCCCAGATTGACGTGCGCTCCAACTGGCCCATTCGACAACCCTTTTCAAACACTTTTTTTTTTGTTTCCAGCAATCAAGCCAAGGAGCCATTCAGTGACGTTCGCAGTGTCTGCCTTCAAATTAGGAAGGAAGACAATTGATTTCCTGATCGCATCGTGAAGGCACGCCGCCTGCATCGCAGAAGTACTTCCAGTCAGTCTATCGACGTAACAGGCGCGACTACTTTCGATGCTTCTCTGAAGCATGAAACAGCATTGGGCTGCTTAGACCATGCGAATTCCTGCTCCTCTGGCGGGGGAGCGAAGCACCATCTAATGCAGTTTAACTGTGTGAAAGCGCTGCGAGAATTTAAAATAAGGCAGAAAATTAGAAAGCTCGAACGGCGTCACGGCGGGTAGGCAGTGTGAACCTAACTTTAAAAATTATTTCCTTCGTCGCAGTGATGTCTGGTATGTCTATGCGCACATATGTGTATGCGGCTCATCTATACTCCGATCTTATCCCCACTTATTCGCGTTTTATCCCATCCCTCCAACGCCTTCCCATTAAACATGACTAACTAGACGGAAAGTGCCTTTCCCTGTCCCTCCTTTCTAAGTTTCATCTGTCTATGCCGTTATAATCAGTTTAATGACTTGTAGCTATTCTTTTTACGCTCCTGTTTGCATATGGCTGTTTGAGACAAGGTTTATTATCTTCTTTTGGTAAATATATTATTGCTGGCAATAGAAATATCTTAATAGTGCCACTTTAGTTACTCTAAATGATCGGATATCTGTTTCCGCAGCCAACACTTTACAGAGGGAAAACGAATAACTGTATGCTGATCAATCACAGGCTGCGAAAAATGTGTATGCTGGAATCTTAAGCCTCGAAGAGCATATCTGGTGGATCGGTGCCCCGTAGGGAAGACGGGCGTTCTACGGCGCTGTATTGCGATCAAGTTGTGCACGGCAGCTGCTCGGGAGCCGCCCGGTGACGGGAGGGCCCGTCCACCAGGAGCGTTGCCCACACCTGCAGCAGCCGCGGCAAAGGGGGCCGAGGCGTGACGGTCGTGACTCGGGAATCCTTCGCGCACTCTTCATCTGCGCTCGCGAGGAAAACCACGGGGACCGAGCGCCCGTGCGTACTGCTGCTGCTATCGCCATTCCTATGTTTTAAGGCCTTATGAGTACGGAGCTTTGGTTGACGCGAAAGCGATGTTTAGCACGGCTTCAAGCTCTAGTGGCAACGAAAGCTTATAAGTGTCACCGCTGTCAGAATAGAAATACACCGGACATAAACGTATGACACAGTGGGTACCACTGCTACGGAAATCATCTTCAACCGATTGGCGACAGAAGCCCCTGTATGCTACCTAGCGTGTTCTCTTCCCTTTCCCACATCGATTTTCCTGACCTTTCTTCCTTAAAAAAAGTTTCACTTTAATAACAAAGCCTTCCCCCCCCCCCCCTCCCTTTGAACTCTCCCCTCCTATTTCGTCGACTAAAACATCTTTTTTTTCTAAGCTCTAGCTAGATAACAAGAATAACATATCCTCCCAACTACTTCGTCATGTGTACAGCGCTCCCGTTTATTGAGATTGCCATCATCACCGAACCATCTGCGACCACTGGATGACAAAGTGCTCTCCTCCCACTGATATCCAATTAACCCTATCCTGTGCCAGCTGCAACCACCTAATCCCCGCGAACTTACTAATCTCACCTACCCATCTGACTCTCTGCCACCCCCGGATACGCTTGCCCTTTCTTTGGACCCACTCCATTGTAGTATGGGACCATCGGTTATTGTCCTGTCGCATTACATGCCCTACACAAGTGCACTTCTTGGTTTCAGCTGGGATATCACTATCTCGCGCTTATTCCCTCACAAACTCTGCTCTCTTCCTGCTGTCGTTTTTCCTTTCACTACCCCACTGCATTATCCGGAGTTTAATTTCAAATCTTTCCAATGCCTACAAGGTGCGACGCCTCTCATCTGACTCAAATTGCATTGTTTAGTATCGCATGTCTTGTCTTTCATTCCGCTCTCCTTGTCTTTTTAGGCTCAGAACATGTGCAATCTTTCCAGCGCTTATGAAAGACAAGGGACGAGCAGACCGACGGACCACCACCCTTTTAAGCCTTTTCCGAAGCGACTACCTGGCAGCGACAGATTCACGCACCCCTCCCCGATATGCAGCTCCGTGCGAGCGCCCGCTCCAAGGCCAGCACATGTATAAACCCAGTGCCTTCACTAGACCACACGGGGCACAGTCTCGACAATGTTCCAGTTACGACATACTACGATGTCGTTTTCCCCGGAGATAGTTGGTACACAAAGCAGATACCGCGCGGTGTCTACCACTATGGGCCCCGGGCCTAGAAGCACCTAAGAACACAAAAAGCAGCACCTTCCGGCCCGTTCCTCCGATAGATGAAGCGGGCCGAGATTAGATCATCTGGTCGCCGCCATGTTCACAGCTCGCTCGTCCGTTTCGCTCGCCCAGTCGGGCAAACACCGAGCGCAGCCCGGGCAGGGGGAGGCAGAAAAGAGAGGAGCGGGCCGGCCGGAATCAAGACTAATCGTCCGGCCCGGCGAGCTCGCCCGCGCTTGCGACAGCCGATCGCGTACATCTCTACCTCCGTGTGTACTCGCCGTTGCCGGGCGCCTAATCTCTCCATCGCTGGGTCAATTTAGCGGATAACGAGATACTATCTGGCAACCATCGCTGCAATCCGTCGCTTAAGTGGCATGTGCCGTGCCGCGAATGGCCGCTGCCTGCCAAGCTCCGCTGGGCATGCCCGCAAACTGCGACCGCTCCTCTGCCGGACCTTTGCAGGACAGAAAAAAAAAAAAAAACGTACGGGCTCGCTTCTAAGGCCGCCATGTCTTTATCGGTAGCACTGACGCATTTTTTCTGACCACCGCTATTCTTTTTCTTTTTCGCCGCAGAATTTGCGTATCGACTTATGTGGACCTGAACGGTTTCTTGAAAACCACGGCAGATGTGATTATAGGCAACGCCGGAAAGTACACACCGAGAGGAATCGTTTGCTACAAGTTGTGTTTTGATGTATTAGGTACGGGATACATTTTTGAGTTGAAAAAATAAGGCGTTTATTGCCACGTGCCGGCGCGTGCGGGCATGTCCAGTTCTGCGCACCGCCAGCGCCCCGGCAATAGGAGCTTGCGTTCCCAACCAGTGTTGCTTTAAATAGTGCTGCAACGTAAAAAGCATCGACTGCGGAAAGGTGCAAAGCCAGGCAAGCCAGCAAAGTCTGAAGGGCGAGGGAAAATAAAGTGCAGAACAATGCTGTCATGCCCTTTCAAAAGGTACGGCGACGACACGATGGCAAGCACGGTAAGAAAGAGAACGACACATGGCGCTGATTCCAATCTAATTTTATTTCCGAGGTAGAGGCAACCGAGCATAGCAACACGGACTTTTGGCAAATATAGGCTTCATATCGATCTCATTATTGAGACCTCAGTATTTGTGAATGATTTGTAAATCCCAACAGGAACGATCCATCAACGGTGGTTACAGGCGCTCTAGCGCTTCTGCGCCAAGAGTATCGCGTGCACCGTTCTTAGTAGTGGCCGCTGCACCAAGGAACAACCAGGTCGTGTGGTGCGTAGTCTAAGCGTGGTGGCACGTGGTATTGACAGGGGTCGGTATTTAATGCCGAAATAAGATCTTCAGACGTCTTTCAATATGCACTTTTGGAAGGAGTCCCTATACACAAGAGCTATGAAGTTTTTCAGTCCGAAAATATGACTGCCTGCGATCCTGTATTTCCCTGCTTTGTGCCACAAATTACAGCCATGTCGCACCAACTGGCTCGCGTGTCTCTCTTACCGATCGACGAAGTTATAGTTAAAACTCAAGCGACAGTGACGGAGTGCTAGGCGCTTTTGGACTGCTTGTGCTCTAAGCACGCAGCATTTGAATCACTCGGTCTGACTTCCTTGTTGGGCTAAATGCACACAACTGTGCATCTAGCTTTGTCGTACACCCACTGTACAAGAGCCTTTCTCGTCTTTTTTTTTTCTCGTCGATATCAGTAATTCGAAGTTCTCTTCAAAGTGCACGTCAGTCGCCCACCGGCCTCCACCCAGCAAATAGTTCCTCCTCCTACCCATCCCTTAAGCCCATAAGGCCTCGAGCCATCCCCGTACAATACAGTGTATTCCCCCTCTTGTTTATACCTTTATTCCTTCGACAAAAAAAGACTCTTTGGCTCGTTTAAGTAACACCGCAGTTTTAAAAAAAAAGTGGTAGGGTTTTAACGTGGTTAAACCGAGTAGACGTTCGAAAGCAAAAGTTGCAAAGCACCTTTTGCGTGAAAGGTGTGAAAGCGACAGACCTTGAAGGTTCTAAGGTCATCTTCAAGGTCACATACCCATTGGCGACAGCTGGCGCAACACTCCTTCGGACTTACCCGAGCTTACCCGAGTTATTTTGAGGCTTTACGCAAGACTTTTGGTCGCCACCTGTCTCACTGCGCCGGTTGTGATGAAATCGCAAGGCTCGCAGCGTGTTCCGCGTCCCGCCTCACGCGTCACACACCATGCGTGACGGCCCTCGTCATTTCCGCTTGCACCGACTCTTCTAAAGCGAACGTAATAACAATGTTACAGCCGCAATGCACTGTCTACTCTCGGTATTTGAAGAAGAAAACTTTATTTTCCACACGCCCTCAGTACGGAGCAGCGATCCGCATTTGAGGGAAAGCGAAGGTATGGTGCACAGCAGAAGCAGAAGCACACAATGTTACCAGGTACGTAAAAGGCAAAAAGAAAAACAGGTCAGATAACAGAATTAAGAGTGGCGCTGACGGGGGCTAATTAATGAGAACGCTTGCGGCTGCCTCTGGCTAATTCGCTGCATCGCCTGAAGCATTAATGATTAACAACGACAGCTCTGGGGCACCGGATGTTCTCAGCCATCACGTTCTGCATGCATAACTATAAACGCTACCCAACGTGGTGCTGCTGTGTACCGCTAATAGAAAGTGCTCCGCGTTGAAAGCAAGCTACGCGTCGGCACGCTGGCGATGTCTTTGCGAGGAAAGTAAGAACTAAAATTGGAGAGGAAACTTGATATCCGCCTTAAGGCTACGACGAGATGGCGATAATGGGTTATTGCCCATATATGCGGAATTTGTCGCCCTTTTATTTACATTCATAGATCGTGGGGAGTCCTTTTACCACTGCTGGCGCAGTAGTGGAGCGGTTAAGCGACCCGGCACTGCCTTGCGATGGCAGGTGCTGCCACAGGTGGGGCTTGTGAGGCCCAGGTTGCTCTTCCCGAGCAACCTCTCGCTACCAGTCATTAACTGCCACCTGCCACGGTGGCCTGTTTGCTGACTATCCGGTGGGCAGGTTGCGATGATGCCTCAAGGTCGCGTGACCTATGCGGCCCAATAGGTTGCTTCTCCGGGGATTTTTCGCTCACAACAACGACGGCGCCTGATTTTGGAAGCTTCCCTCTCCTTCGTGTCGTCCTGGTAGCCACGAATAAGGAGTTGCATAGGTCGTTTTCCACCCTACGGGTGCCATCTTGTGGACGCGCGCCCATTGTAGAGAACAAATCATTGCATGAAAACCAAACTGGCAGATTTTTGCGCGTGTGCTACCTTGGAAGGTCAATAGCTGGACTCCCTCCTCCCTCCAGCTGCAGTGTAGATAGTGTTCTGATATAAACGAAGTGGGCGCAAAACTTGAACAAGGGCCGAGAAGAAACACATACGACGACTGACAAGTCCTCGTATGTGTTTCTTCTCAGTCCTTGTCCAAGTTTTGCTCCCACTTCATTTATATCATGCAAAGCCAACTTGCCCGACAACACGCTCTTCTTCTGTATAGTGTTGTGAGCGTGTGCTTTCTCTTCTTTTATGGACTCACCACGCGTACAATCTGTATATATGTATTATTGCGTAAATTGTGTATTTATGCATGTTACCTGTTCCCCTATCCTTTCTTACTGTCCCCTCACCTCTTTTATTTCATTTCTCCAATCTGCCTGCGATCCTTTATTTCCGCTGCGCCAGCTCAGATGCCTACTACTACTACTACTACTACTACTACTACTACTACTACTATTTCGCGCTGTGCGGTTCCTTTCTTAGGGGTAAGCGGCAAGTCCGCTGTAGTATGTCGTAACAGAAAGCTCAAAGAACGTCACGAAGGTACAACTGGGCAATAGCAGTCACGCGTAACGGGAAATGATATCGCTATAGTAGCTGCGCACCTGTCTGCTACTGCAATCCAGATAGGCTCCGGACCGGAATCTCTCGGAGGAGGCGCAGAGGCGTGGCGAGCGCCGCCACTGCACGCCGCGGCGGATTGCGAAAGCTTCTACGGTGTTTCTTTTTCTTTACAAAGGTGCCTCTTTTGTTCAACTGACACAAGCGGAAAAGATTTCACTTCCGACTTTTCCATCTGTTTTTCATCTTTCCCACACGCGTCTGCCCTTTCTTGCTTATTTCCTTTTTTTTATGCGGTGCACAGCGAATTGCATACATATATGCGTAAGGAGTGTGTCACATAACTGCAGGTGAGAATGAGCGACGACCTTGATCCTGTAGCACTTAAATATATTCGCCAAGGCAGAAGTAACAAGCACCCACTCAAATTAGTCTTGCTTCTCCAATATTTCGCAGTAGCCTATTTGGCAATAAAGTGCTCGTATTCGAGATGAAGCCAAGAGGTCGCCTATAGTCTATGTTTTCCTACACTTTTGCAGGCTCCATCCTCCGCTAACCTTTTCCTCTTTACTTGCTTTTTACAAGCGAGGCAGAAATACGGTCGTCACGGGGCTGCAGTTTCAAGTCTACCGGACCGCAGCTGACGTCCGTGTAAACAGTGCCTCCGAAGCGAATGGGTCCCATATTTCGGTGCAAAGGGAACGAAACAAACTACAGCCCGGGGGAGGCGCTCGCACACAGTCCAACGCACTCGAACAAACACAATGTGACCCGGGGCGAAAAAAGCCCCGCTGCTCCGGCCGGCGGGGGACCATTTATTCCGGTCAGGGCTAGTCGCTTCTCCGCACTCCTGTCTGATGCGGTCTTCGTCCGGAGCGCCAAAAGCTCCACAAGCCGGCGCAAGACGTGGGCGGCCACAAAACAAGGCAAAAAAGGGCCAGTGAGAGACAGACAGAACGCAAGATAACGGAACCAGGCGTGCACAGATGCTGGGTTCAGAAACGACACGGCCGCGTGTTACCAAAACAAACGGCCGTCCCCGGAACGCGGGACGCTGGAAAGCAGCCGCTGCGGTCGGAGTAGGGAGGCGGCGGTAAACATTGCGGGCCGACCGTTCGACGAGAGGAGATAAAGGCCTCTTTAAATCAGCTTCGAAACGGTATGCCCGGCACGGAGTGGAAGCGCTTCTCGTCTTTTGTGCGCCGCTGTCGTGCGAGGTGCGCCGACTAGTTTTTCGTGCACCTTCCAAGTTGTTCACAGATGACCACGCGCAAGCGCGATGATATGGACAGGCGCGCGCGACCGAAACGAGCCGGCGTCTCGCTGCCGCACCTCGCAAGACCATGACCAGTCACGCACTGTTGCTGGTCTAAATTTCACAGCTTTGGATGCCAGTGCCTGGATCCGCGGATTTCGCGGAGTCGACGTTGACGTCCGCGATCCGGTTACCGCTGTCACAGGTGCGCAACAGGAGAGGAGGAGTCGGAGAAGTGAAGTTCGGCGCAGGAGAGGCGAAGCAACACGGACAACGTCACGACGCCATCATCAGCGTGCACATCACAGGCTAACCAAGAGAGGTGCGGAACAAATCTCCACGTAGTAGACTAGTTGCGTTAAGAGCGATGTAATGGATGGATCATCCACTCCCACCATCGAGACTAACGGCGCATAAATGCATCGAGACTAACCGGCATAAAAGCAGATCCTCAGCGCTTCGACTTCACTGGTCACGGCGGACCACGCGGAAAACTGGCTCTGAGCATGCCTCCCCTTCTGCTTATCCAGGTTGGTTGCTACTCTTCATGCAGAAGTGATAACCGTATGTTGCTGGTCCTGCCGTGCCCACGGCGTTTTATGCGCATTGCATATGAATGCTTAATTGTGTGCAAACAGTTCTTATGAAGTGATGTAGAAAGAAACCCTGGCGCCCTGTTCAGGAAATGTTCGATAAAATCAAGGGATAAAAAACCCATCATACAGCAGGAAATTTCGGAACTGAAATCTTTTCAGAGTAAGCTAGATATATCTCTCAGCTCCTTAGCAACTAGACTAGATCACATAGAACATCTGTTTGGCGACTTCAAGGCCGGTATTGAACCACTTGCTCCAATCGAACAGCATATGAATTCGCTAAACCAGTCATTTTCCAAGCAACATCAAAAGCTCACCGACCTGGAGGACCGCAGTCGTCGCTCAAATTTGATTATACACGGCATAATCAAAGATACCTCTGAAACTGAAGACGAACTTAAAAATGAGGTGATTTATGAGGTCTTTGAAAAACACCTTGGTGTCTCAACGTCATCCATTGCCCGTATACATAGAACAGGAAAAGCAAACATCAACTCAAACGGTCCTGCAATCGCATTCTTCCAAGATTTTAATGAAAAAAGACTTTGTATGCAAATGTTAGTAAATTTAAAGGTTCAGCTTTTTTCATACAAAATTTTTATTCTATGAAGACTTAAGAAAACGAAAATTGCTCTGGGAATCTTGCAAAACCAAATAGAAGGATGGAAAGAAGGCTTATCTCGTTCATGACAAGCTCAAAATCGGCAACAGCATGTACGCTTGGAACGATTCAACTGAACAGGGGATTAGCCTTTCTCCTCTCTCTTCTAGTAACAACTCAGATTGACAGACCACCTTAGATAATCCAGCTCTTCGTGACCTTGTTATCTTAAACATAAATGCCCGAAGCGTAGTGAACAAGACACCTGCCCTTGAGATCGCTCTGTTTACTCACAGTCCCGATATAGTTGTTGTAACCGAGATTTGGATTCACTGTGATATCACTAATGATTGCATCTTTCCTCCACCATACATTGTATTTAGGCGCGACAGGTAGTCACGAGGAGGCGGCGTAGCCATTTTACTAAAACGGAATTTTTCCGCTATAGTTATAAATTCACCAGAAAACCAGGAAAGCCTTGCTCTGAAAATCACGTATCTTGGCTACACTTTCATCTTATGTGCACTGCATAGGCCCCCTAATTCCGACCTGGACTATCTGCATAAGCTACAGGATTTTTTGTTCAACTACAGAAATAAAATTTTTGTACTTGCAGGGGATTTTAATCTGCCGACCATCAACTGGTTCAACGAAAACCTTGGATGTTCTGAAAATGCTGACACGATCTATGATATAATGTTGTCCCGCGATCTTCAGCAAATAGTCACCAAACCAACTAGAATACATGGTTCTCCGGAGTCAATCTTAGATTTAGTATTCATAAAACGCTCTATTTGTGATTACACAGCGTCTGTTGATGATGGGATATCTGATCACAAGTTAGTAGCCGTATCCTTACCTGTAGTTCACGGCCGTATAGAAAGAGCAAAACATAAGAACGTAAAAAATAATTCAAAAGTACTAGATGAATCTATCCTTGACTACTTGGAATGGGCTTATGAAAGCTTTGAGGGAACCAGTGTCACATAGTTATGGAACATGTTCAAGGAACACTGTATATATTGTATCAATAGCTTCATACCCGATAACAATAAGCGCTTAAAGAAAGCAAATGCCTGGATAAATCGGCACATTATTCACCTACAACGAAGGCTTAACCGCCTGAAAAAAAAAACTAAGAAAGCCAGTTCTAGTCAGTTAGCTACCGTAGCAGAAGATCGTTCTTCTAACATTAAATAAGCAAAAAAACATTACTTTACAGAGAGTCTTCCACAATATATACGAAATGACCCCCGTATGTTTTGGGATCACCGTCGAACTTCCGACCAGCAAATAAATCATATCACTGTGCATAACAATGTGAATACGTGTCCTCAATCAATTGCTACGCATTTCAATACCTACTTTCATTCTGTATTTTCTGAAGAAAGTTCCAATGATTATGTTTTAGTCTTTCCGCCTGAACAATCAATCACTGTATCCTACGAAGGCGTTGTTGAATCCCTACTCCGGCTAGATACCAAAAGTTCGCATGGTCCAGATGACATACCAAAAGCCTGCTTACGCCATTATGCTAAATAATTAGCTCATTTCTTAACAAAAATTTTCTGTTTATTCTTATCGCCTTTTTCCTTGCCCCCCGACTGCCTACCAGCCAGAGTTTTGCCTGTGCATAAAAAAAGGAGACCGCGCGTGTTTAAGCATTTACCGTCCGATTTCTTTGGCGGGTACCTGTTGTTAACTAATCGGACGCATTATCGCTAACCACATACTTGAAATTTAAACTCTAAAGGACGCTTGTCTCCATTCCAACACGGCTTCAGGAAAGGTTTTTCAACTGTTACGCAGTTGGTTACTGCTATCCATAACTTTAGTTCTGTATTAGATAAATCATGACAACCGGACATCATTTTTTTCGACTTCAGCAAAGCGTTTGATAAAGTTCCCCATGATAAACTTCTTGAAAAACTTAAATAGGCGTGCCCTTGGCCTTGGTAAACTGGATTGCTTCCTACCTACAAAATCGAACTCAGTTTGTGGATATTGGTGGCATTTCTTCCACGTTGCCTCCAGTGACATCTGGCGTTCCCCAAGGAAGTGTACTATGTCCGCTGTTATTTTTGGTTTATGTAAATGACATTGTGTGTTCTAGTGATAGAAATGTTTAAATTGGTTTGTTTGCCGACGACTGCAAGCTGTACACCCCAATAAGGTCTGTGGCTGACCAAATGTTAGTGAATAATGCTTTGCGCGAAATTGTAACCTGGTGTGACAGATCAGGAATGGTCTTCAATTCTCATAAGACAGTGCTTTTGCGCATGACAAGAAAGAAACATCCTATCCACTTTAGTTACTCTGCTTGCGGCCCTACTATTTCGGAAATCGAGAAATACAAATATTTAAGTGTTTTAATGAATATTACAGCTTAACTGGAGCGACCATGTTGATTACATCTGCTAATCTGCGTTGAAAAAACTTGGACTTTTGAAACGCAAGCTCAAAGGAGCACCCAGTCACGTTAAGCTATTAGCCTATAACTTCCTTATTCGGCCCAAACTTGAGTTTGCGGTTTTTGTGTTGTACCCGTACACCAAAAAAGGTATAGCAAAAATAGCAAACGTACAAAGGCGGCCTGTGCATTCATTTACAATGAATTCAAGACAAGTGATTCTCCATCTGCCTTAATGGCCGCCAACGAAATTAAACCTCTTCATATAAGACGGAAAATTGCTCCACTAATATTTCTTCATCCACTCATCTAGGGAAAGTTTGAAATTTCTTCTTCACCTTAGTTTACACCTTCAACCACACAAAAAACCCGTCATCAACACACCCATGCCCTAACACCATATTTCGCGAAAACAAACTCGTTTAAATACTCATACTTTCCGCGCACAATAAACGAGTCAAATGCACTGCCTGAAGAGATTGTCTCAAGTGAGAGTTTTGAAATGACTGTTAGCAATGAATTTTGATGTGCAAATTGATGTGCAATGTATTTCTTTTGACTTGTTTTGCTCCTTTGTGCCATGTGTCAAACCTTATGTCTATTATCTGCCCTTCCTGCTTGGACCACATGAAATCTGCAGTATTATGTAAATAAATAAAATAAAAAATAAAGTGCAGAAGCCCGTGCTCGGACCGTAAAATAAGATCAAGAGAAGGAGGAGGAGGATACAAACATCCGAATGTGAGTCACATGACCACATGCCCGATCCGCTGCGTTTATCGGGAATAACAACTGCCGCCGTAAAACAGACCCGAATTCCGCGCGGCAAGTGCAAACTGGCGCTCACTCGTTCGAAGTCAATCCGCTGCGTCTGATTTATAAATACAGGTAACACACGCAGTTACTGTTTTGGGCAGATTAGGTAGTCTAGGCCTCGCAGTGGTTTCCTGTGGAGCTGCAGTATTCCTGTGTACACTGACACATGCACTCTAAAATATTGCGAAATGGGAGCGGCGAACCAGTTTGACTGTAAGAAAACTTCAACTCCTTTCAATTGCATCAACAACGCATACTCGTTAATTTACAGTTCGTTTTTTATTATGCAAAAAAGAAAGAGTGCATTCTCCTCAACACTACGAGCCACGGAATAAATAGTGCCCTAAGGTCCACAAAAAAAAAACGAATAGTTAAATTGAATAGACGCCTTTTCGCCCCAGTTTTATGTGCTACTATGCTGCAGCTTTTCTTGCCTTAGTCTCTCTCGCAGACGTTAGCGTGCTGAGCTTTGCGCATGGTACGCATCTTGACACAGTTCATGACGACAACTGCGATCATGGTGATCGATGAGTCGTTCTCTAAAGGGATTTGAAACGAGTTGCTGCTTTCACCACACCCAAATATTTAGTCATTTAACTCCAATTAGAAGCCTACAAATCTCATCCTCAGATGGCAGTCATAGTGAACTTCACACTTATATGGAATCAATTCCGAAGGTGGGCATCTATTTCTGATGGTTCAAAGTGAGTCCACATTTTGCAATATCAGTCATGACATCGCCAAAATTACGCCGTAGAAGTCATCCAAGTTAATATAGCAGCTTAAAAATTACTGCTTTAGATAGCGACAAGATAAAACCGTTCGAACTTGAATACAACAGATCTCGAAGAGAAAGCTTTTAGATGGATTCCGCATTAAATCAGCGAGTTTTGTACCCGTCAGCATATCTGGTGGCGTTCTTTTGATGGTGGCTGGTGTTGCCTGGATGACAAGAGCGCCTGAGGCATTGGGGGAGTTTCCTTCTATTTTCGCCCGGCCTAAGTTTTTCTTACCATGAAATTTATTCTCTTACCCTAATAGGCCACCGGTTATCTGCCATCATTATTAAATCTCCTTGTCCCGATTCATTTTCTTACCGCCAGTTTCTTCTCTATTCGACACTGTTACTTTTCTGCTTTTTAATCATTTATAATCATATCAACAGAGCGAACAGTCGACGAATACAGTAAGACGTGTTCTTCGTCTCTCTCCCCTTCTCCGTTTGATCTGCATATTTTCACTGTTTGCGGCTTGATTGAGCGCGCGTGTGTTTTACTCTGTGCTGCGCATGCGCAGTAGATGCCTGCATGAAATCCACCAATAAGAACTCCGCTAGCACAGTCCCAGTGAAAATATGGCTGCGCTCAAAAAGGCAATTGTGAAAAGGTCTATAGATCTGAATTAAGGAGCACATCACCAACTTTCCAAACATCACTACGCTATCTATCGCCGCAGTTGATGACTCCTCGCGTTGACTGCCACACCACCGCGCTGTGGACTGCACGTCATCGTCCTGACCGACTCCATTAGCGGGCAAAAGTCACATAAAGGAAAGGAAACACGCATAACTGTCTCCCTCGGTCAGAGGAGACCTTAACCGCGCTTTGAGCTACGTGGCGGTATTGACTGGATGTGCGCTGCTTGTGTTCGCGTTCACAACGTTATGGTAGAAACGCGGCAATGGAGAATTAGGTAACCGGCGTTCATTCGGTTTATTGGAGTTGGCGTTGACAACGTTGTAGATCGCTGATTATGAGGAAGTGAAGGGCGCATAACTGGATGTCTGGGTAAGTGGACATCTTAATCGCGCTTCCAGGTACGTGGGCGTGGTGTGCACCTGCAAAAACATGCTTGCGTGCAATATTTCTCGCTTACCAATGCTAAACAGCCAGCAATATTTTTTGTCAAAGTTCGGATCGGCAGTTACAACTTGGCCAAAGTGTGCACACTTCTCTAGATCTTCGAATACGTCGGTACCGCAAAGTGTCTACCGGCATCTGACTAACGTGGTTTCCGGATAGTAGCGCAACAACAAATTACTCTTGCTTCCTCACGCAGTGGCTCAGTGACGCCCTTTGGCGCCCTCAGTAACGTCGCTGTTTGATTTCACAGGCCAAATTGATTCTCAATGCCTGCACCGGGCTTCGCCGCCCAGCAGCTGTACGCCCCGTCGTCAAGACGGAGGCGTGCCCGTCGTCGCGTGATCGCCGCCAGGCTGCTCGGCTGATACGGAATCGCGGGACCATTCTCCTCGATGGAAGGAACAACGTGGTGTCGTGACTGCAGCGTCCTATTTCGGGCCGTTTTATGCTTTCTCCCAACAATGGGACCCCTTATACATCTGCCTAGCACAGAGACACGGCACTGCTTACTCTCTGCTGCCGTCAATGGCTCGGCCCGCCCTTTTATTCGATACGGTCGCAGGCGGTAATTACTCGCCAGTGCGCACAACGCTGCGCCAATACTTATAGCAGGTCAGTGTGAGGTGCCCCGTCCCAGATGCTTCGCAGTGTTAACCTGTCGTCTGCTGTTTGCTCTAACGGCCCGCCCGTGGTCTGAAAGGTAATAAGCAGCTGTCTATGCACTCAAAGTAAGGGTTACGAAGAAGGGAGAAAGATGGTATAGGTGCAAGGTATTTGATTCATTTCCACAGCTAAAAAACGGCACTAAAGATGAGGACAAGCACGGAACGAGACAAACACTGCACTGCTTGTCTCATTCTACATCCGTCGTCGTTCTTAACGCCGTTTTGTGACTGAAGAAATCTTAATTCTGGATTTATGTTGTCCTACATCAGGCCTTTAGAAAAACCCAGACTTGCTCACGAAATGCAATTCCCAGTAATCAATCAATTTATATTTCTAAATGATAATGATAACGACTGGCCCGTGTGATACATCCACTCTGTGTCAAATTAAACGCGAACTGGGTAAATCCACACAGCGGTCTCTACGCCATCGAAGTGAATATAAAGTGATCAGATACTTGCGGTGCCTCAAATAAAATATTCTCGCCTCGCTTTCAGCTCTCTTGCTCGAGTTTCATTCGAGGCTGATAACACATGATGAACATGGACTCGTAGTAAAACCTATCTCTCGGTAAGCTGGCAAAGCAATAAACACCCAGCAGTAACCTTACGCACCACCTTATAAAAAAATGTAAAACTGTAAAACTGAGTTCTCAAAGGAAATGTAAGGTTATTTGTTGTTGTTTTTTTAACAGAAACCAAAAAGACGAATTTTCATGAACGAGGAGGAATTTATGACGGAAGCTCATATCTTTCAATAGAGGTCCTGGGTTCCTTCAAACCCGATTAACAAAAAAGACGTGCGCAAACTCATCCACCAATAAACGGCGGCCAAAGAGCGGTAACATTTATCTGCAGAGGCGCTAGTGTGGCTTGCATAGGAGACTGTACAGACTCGTGCATGAGGGCCATACAGCTTCGACAACAGAACGCAGGAGCTTCAAAAAAGCCCAGCGGATGACGCACACGCTGGAACTTCTGAGCCATTGTTTTCTTCTCAAAGAATCGTGCGCGCGAAATAATGCTCAACACACAGCGTTCGTCTGCTTCGCTGCACTGTTAGCATTCCCATCAATGCTTGGACGGTCGCTGCCGAACTGCGGCTCACAACGGTGGCGTGAGGAAATGGAGCGCGTGCTGCTTTCGTTTGCCGGTTGTCGTTTCTATCTTCCGTACATCGTGCATACCTGTCCGGCGCACTCTTACACGGCGTGTACCTGCGTCGAAGCTGCAGCACGCCAGTGCGGGACAGCCCCGGGGAAAAAAATAAAGGCTGCCTCTCCTCCTCCTCCCTTTTCCCCGTTCATATGAGCCGATCGCTCGTGGGCGTCGCGCTCCCGCAAATGGGAGGCACGAGCGAGACCCGAAAGAGCGCCACTGGGAAATGACGAGCTCTAATGCCTGGCGCAGGGGCTGCGCAGCTAGGGGCATCGCGATATTACACGCAAGCCAGCCGGCAAAGCCTGGCAGTCACATCGGCGGCGTAAAAATGAAGGAAGCACGGACCAGTGGGCGCTACGAGATACGACAGCGCTAGATTGGCCCTGGGCACGCAGGTGAATTTCAGCCGCTATGACCGTGGGTCGTCATTTTTTTTCTCATTTCCTTATTCATTTCCTTTTTATTTTTTATTTTTTTTTTTGCCCGCAGCGCCGTGGAATACGCGCTTCATTCCCTCTGTGGGAAGATTAAGCCTCGCTGGCGCTGTGCGCCGATCCACGTATTGACCGCGTGCGCGACCCAGCCACACTTCTCGGCCAGCCCCGTGTCTGCGCTTAAATCTCTGACGCGTGCACGGCGCTGCCGAAGCTGCCTCATTAGGTGTCCGCCTAGGCCTCTGCTGCCAGGTGCGATAACAAACCTCACCGCGGCCACCGAGAGGAAGGGTTAGCGCAACACGTGCATTTTCAACTTTTTCGCATAAAGGCTTGAAGGCTGGGAGGAAAACAGTGGGCGCCAAATGACGTCGCAGACTCCCAGAGAAAATGCAGCGGCTTAGCTGAACGCCGCTCTCGCTGTAGAACCAGCGGCCTCGCCAACCGCGAAATGCTCCGCCGCTTCCTATCAGGTCGGCGCGTGCGCCTCTGCATCACAGGAAAAGTAAAGCGGCTTAAAAACGCCCCACCGTCAGAATGCGCGGGGAGAGCGCCATCAGGAGCTCATATGCTCATGGAGGCGACATTGGTGGGAAAGGTTTTGCGGTTTCTCTACAGATGACACAACGAAACAAAGAAAGAGTGGCAAGCTAACCAGGGAATTAAGCGCCGCAAGGACCGAGACAAGCTTCTCACGTTTATCTCGCGTGCGACAATGACAACTTCACACGCTGTTATTTTGGCTCTCCTTACCTTCCACTCTTCTAAGATATCTATCAGGCGAAGTTTTACGGCACCACAGAGCCACAAGTGCTTTATATCGAACTACCAAGGCTGTTTTATTTTTCTCACGCTTTATACTAAAGGTACGCGGACACGTAGGGCTCTGGCGCCCTTTATAATGATGCTTGGTGATTCGCGGGGGCATTGTAGGATGGTACGCCCAGTCAGCGCTAGCAGGAAATGCTGTCGCAGCACTCATTTTAAGGGCTCTATAGATATCAAATCAGGAAAAGTGCCTGAACAAACCGATAGAGTTGATTTCAACAAGGAATTTTTAACTTTGTCAGACGTCTACAATTCGCGCCACTTTGCTATTCTCCGAATTAGCATCAATTCATGTCTCTTTTTGTGTGATGTGTGCTGTAAACCTCGCGCTACGACAGAATGAGAGATTTTTGTGTTACCTGAAGAAAATTTTTTAAGACAGCCTACATAATTGATTTCATTAATTAAATAACTTATTAATTGATATTTAATTAACTATTTGCGCTTCTTTTAAGCACAATTTTTTTTCAGTACAGTTTTCAGAAAAATAATCAACCGAGCAAGATCTAATAAGTCTAAAAGGTGCGTAAACTGAAAATAGCGAAGATAAGAACGCTTTCGATAAAGTCATTCATAAATTTAAAAAGTTCTTCTGACTCCATATGTCACGACATTTTCCTCATGAAATTAGAAAAATATGGCACATGTGCAGCGGCTAGTGAGTTCCTAAGCAATATAAGGCAACTCATATAAATACAAGACCCATCATGTGGTACAAAACATCTGAAATATATGCGTCCCGAATGGTTTGAAGCCAGGTCTATTGCTTTTCTTGTTACATATTAATAGCATTATAATTAGGGGACGTGCTTTCGGAGCAGCTGTCGGAGATAGACCACGCTACATTCTTCCTCCTCTCGCCATGCCCTCCCTCCTCCTTCCAGGGTAACCACGTCAACGTGGTACGCCTTTTTATACTCCTGCCATAACCTCTTCCTCTCGCTGTACCCACCTTTCAGGGAAACCCTCCTTCTCCTTCTATAGGGTAACTACCCTCCGATTGGTTCCCATGGAAACCACATGACTGTTGCGCCTTCTCACGCTCTTGCCACACACTCCTCCCGCCAAGATCGCTTCACGGTAATATTCCTGCGGTTGGGCACTTTTCCGCTCTCGCCAAACTATCCTCCTTCCACGGTGACCACCTTCCGGACGGTCAACGTTGAAACCATCCTTTTGCATCGCCTTCCTACGCTTTCACCATTAAGCCTTCCTCCGTAGTAACCCTCCTTGTCCTTTCAGGGTAAGTACCCTCCAGGTGGTTTCCGTGGCAACCTTTGAACGGCAGCGCATTGTTACGCTCTCGCCATACCCTCCTCCTTACAAAGCGACCATCCTGCGGTTGTGGATTCCTCCGCTCTCCAGATACCCTCCTCCTCCTTCCAAGGTAACCACTCTCCGGATGGTTCCCATGGCAACGCACTCACCGGTTACGCCAACGACAACGACATACTGAGGCGAAAGGGTGAAAACCAGGAACAGGCGCTTGACAACTGTCGCTGTAAAAAGTGCGGTGATTGCAAGAGCAAGTGGAGCCTTATCAGTCTGAAAAAAATTCTGAGGGCACTAAAGTCTGTTTACGTGGAGGAATGCGAAAGCATTCCACGACGCCAGTATGCGTTTTATGTATTGCTTTTATTTTCATTCATTTTAATGTTTGCATATTCTTATGAATTTTTTATTTTTATTAGATTATTTTTGTTTTCATTGATCCGTATTTTTGTTTTATTATTTTTGTTTTATTTGTTATTTTAGCTTTGATGACGTCATTTGACAGGTAAGGCGGACACTTCCTGCGGTCACTGATGAGGTAAGTAAGGCTTTCGCCTTAAAAGTTTCGTACATTACATCATCGCCTAAACTTTCCAGTCATTGCATAATATAGGCGGGGACTTTCAGACCTCTATGACGACCAAACAACGCCTATTTGCTAAACATGCCCGAAGTCCGCTACCTTGAGTGCGCTTTGTTGATTCTGCGCATACTGCTTGCTAAACAGTTATTTTCTTTCAAATTCACCAAAAGCTTTGAAGCGGGTGAACAGAATGCGACACTATGGACTGGCTTCATCTCTAAGCTGGCAAATACGCTAAGGACAACTGCAACGATTTTTAGGTCTGTCGGTAATAACAGTACAAGAAAAAAAACAGGCTGTAAAGAAGTTTTTCTTTTTTTTTAAATAGGTCATCTGGTTTAACTTCGCTCTTATATTGTTCTGAGCATCGACTTCGGAAAATGTATTGCCGGATTTCCTCATGAGTTTGCTGATGCGTTGAGGCAAGGCTTCCAATTCAGACGAGAAAACCAGGCAAAACAGAACGACATTCGATCAAGACGGGATATTCCGGTGCGCTTTTTGTTCCGGTGGCTTGAATATGCCCGGCGAGTCGGAATTTTCATTGTGGATGTTATGAAACGCGTGTGAAGAAGTTTTCGCGGTGCACCAGACCTAAAGCATTATTGCTATCTACATTGCAAGTTAAGTAGAAGTTTACTTAACTTTTTAGTACCGAGCTTCGTAGTGCAAGTTTCAGCGGCCGTGTTGCGATCACTGATACTGTTTTCCCGGTTAGCGCTCGCCTTCCTGTGAGAAACACTCGAATTTATTTCGATGCGCTCGTGGCAAGCGGTGAAACGCGGATCCCCGTTGGAAGCCTCGTTCGTCATCGCGGCTTGCAGTTCGTACGCCGTTGTGAAATTACGGTCCGAAAACGGTGCGACAGAGCTTGATCGATGAGGTCAGTTGCGGTGCATAACTAATATGATTAAACTGCCGGCTGTGAACTCTTCTCGGCTCTGGACAATAAATATGCTTGAGCGCCCTGAACTCCGCCCTTCTAACGACACTGAAGAAGAAAAACACGCTTTATTTTCGCATTTGCTCGAATCAGTCTTTCACAGCTGAGTGACAGAGCGTATGCCCTCACCTTGTGAAAAGAGATGGGAAGGAATTGCTTTATTGAAGTGCACAAATAAAGCGCTCAGCAGATCTCGCACTTTTTCCATCGCACAGTTTTCCCTCACCAGCGTAGCACGGCATTCCTTGAAGTACTGGAATGTGAAGAAAAACGGGCACTTCAAACAAATGCGCCGCGGTTTTTGGTTTGGTTTAGTTTGGTTTATGGGGGTTTAACGTCCCAAAGCGACTCAGGCTATGAGAGACGCCGTAGTGAAGGGCTCTGGAAATTTCGACCACCTGGGGTTCCTTAATGTGCACTGACACCGCACAGTACACGGGCCTCTATAATTTCATCTCCATCGAAATTCCACCACCACGGCTGGGATCGAACCCAAGGTTTTTTACAGCTCGAAGAATGAAGGGTCGCATTACAATTACATCATACAAGTAGTTTGGGTGACAATTCCACAAATCGCTTTAAAATGCACTTTCAAAATATGAACTTTCTACAAGAAGAATTCAGGTGAGGCCATCGTGAAGAGGAATTCAAACTGCCCGAGTTTGTGGCCGAAATATCAAACTAAAAACAAGCTTCCAGTCCTCCACTAAATTGGGTTCTATACGTAGATAAAGTTCTGTCATACTACACGCAGCGCTGAAATCTTCAATGCCGAATCACGAACTACAGGTAACTTATGAGACAAATATGATAAAACAGAAACCTCTGGCATTTCTCAGCGGGCGCCGGTACGCTCATTTAGAATTAGAAAGGATACCAAGCAAAGGGTTTTTTTTTTTCAACAACTTCCAAACCGGCAGTTTCCTGTTAAAACCACGATGCCTATTTATTTTTCAGCACGTGGCTTTTTTTCACGAGTGCGTAGCGACTTTAGCTGTTTGCCTTATCTTGACATTAGCATTTCATACGCCTATGCTTCCCTCTGCCATGTGCGGATAAAGCACTGTCCCGAACCGACTCTTGTCCGCTCGCAGAGGCCAAGCATACAGTACTGCGACATCCCCTATCACTGGCACAGCAGTCCATCAATATTACATTGCGATTTTCGAATGACGCAGGTTTGAGCGACCGCCTATAAGCGCTATCAGGGCGTGTTTTATTATTCACTGTGGACCCACGACAATGAAAGCAACCCGTGAGCCCACGATAAATATTTCTATCTTTTTTTTCAGTCTTTCTTATTTCCTCCTCGTCTGTAGGCTTCTAAAATGGGCATTATGGGTAGTTAACCTCCATATATTTCCTTTCTTCTGCCTGCTTTCAATCTGGCACCTGCTGATGTTAACAAACATTTTTTTTTTATCTAGCCGCGATACATTTTATTTCATAGTACTGCATGAGATTTTGTAGCATTGCTATTGATAACACTTTAGTAACTTGGTGCCAATTGAATTTGTCATTGTTTGGGGCATTTTCGAGAGAATTAGACATGCTGTTCCAATAGAATTTTCTTTTCAGCTGTCTGCGAGATGCAAAATATCGTTTATTATTTTTCTTATCTCATTACTGACCACTGCTCCCGCATAAAGCAGCTCCCTCGGGCTTGCCTCTTCTTCCATTTCTGAAGATGCCGACGAAAGCGAGCTGACATTGTCCCCCTATGCAAAATCCTTCACGTCGCCGTTAATTGCGACTCCCGTCTTCCCCCGATCACTTTTCGCGTTCGCAAGAAGCACACAAACTTTCCCTAAACATTCGCGAGTTTAATTTGCTTGCCGCACTGTGCTTCTGTTCAGCGAGCGGAAATGCGTTGAACGCCCTTCGGCGCAAGGTTTGAGAACTGCAAACGAAACAAACGTCGGACGGAGGAAATCTGGCGAGCTTCGGTGCCAGGAGAAGCGGGAAGCAGAAGCACACGTCAACGACAACAATCGGCGCTGGCATTGAACGCGGCCCCTTCCAGAAACCGGATGCACGCTTCGACGACACGCGACACAAAAGGGGTTTTGAATGCGACTTCCTGGCGGCGAAGCCCTTTGTCTCGCTCCTCCCCCCGCCAGGCGTCGGCAAGGGACGATTTGCGGGAAATCAGAGGCATGATGTATAGACAACGGGGCACGCGCTCGCCGCACCCGAGAAGGCGCCAATCGCTGCCGAAGCAAACACCAGCGACCGAGCTGCGCAGACGGCGAACAATATGCTTCACGAGTCGTTTATTCCCGGCGAACGCGGCAAGAAGCAAAACAGTGCGCCGGCGCTCGATCAAAAGCAGCGTTGCGGTTCATGCAAGTTGCAGTCAAAGTGCGCTGTTGTCATCATCGCCGGAACGAGGACACGAAACGAGACAAGCCTCATTGATTTCGTTGCCGTTAACGGTGTAGCGCTGGCTTAACGCCGGCGCCCGACCGCTGCCCACTTTCTATAGTAAGGTTGCTCCCGGAGTCTAGGAGGCTTACCACTGCTGGGGCACACTGAAGTTGTTTGTGAGAAGCGGTGGCAAACACGAGGCAACTGACAAACGGGGAGCACTGCAGAATGCATAATCACATCTTGTTGAACCAGAAAGCCGTTCGGCGTGCGTGTCTTCCTCGATGCCCCCGATGAATATTTTCTATAGGTTTTCTGTGTTTCGCACAGGACCGGCGGTGCGCAGGAATCAGCCGGAGCCATGTGAGGTGCACCATGCGCATCGCAGCAGTTAAGAATAGGTACAGCATGTCTTCCTGACCGTGCAGGAAATAATTTACAGTTGATATTCACTAACGAAACGGATTTCGACGAAAGCTCTTATGCTTATTCATGACGGTGATTATGAGATACCGCTGTCTTCCATTCGACGAGACAGAATTCAGTTTAGTTTAGTTAACGGGGGTTTACCGTCCCAAAGCGATTCAGGCTATGAGGGGCGCTGCAGTGAAGGGTACCGGAAATTTCTACCATCTGCAGGCGGTTCTTTAACGTGCACTGACATCGCACAGCACGCGGGCCTCTAGAATTTCGCCTTCATTAAAATTCGACCGCCGCGGCCAAAATCGAACTCGCGTCTTTCGCGTCAGCAAGCGAGCACTGTAACCAGTGAACCATCGCGGTGGCCTTAGGCAGCGATCATTCTCATGGCTGAGGTAGTTCGTGAACCCAAGCCTGTCAGATACGGAGCATTCAAAAGCAAACGGAGTGCTGTTGAACTTACGCTGAAGCGCTGGCGTATAGAACCATCGTGACAAACTCCGGATCCTGTCGCTGTGTGCGTTTCGTCTCGGTTTTCTTACGACGAGCCGCGAAGACATTGCTGTCGCTTCCGTTGACCTTTGCGGATGCTCACATCGTGACCTTGACGAAGTCGGCGCTTAGGTTCTCGGTAGTGCTCAGGACTGCGTTGCTCAACATTTCTTCTCGGACTGGTTTATACTCTGGAAGGCCAGACGATATCTGCCGATGTTTTGTGCAGCCCAACGCAACGGGCTTCTTCCCAAAGGCGAAAAGGGTAGCAGCCTCTGCCGCGCGCCGAGTACAGAGTTATTTCTGTTCGTGTTTTCCTTTGACTGCCACGCTGCACCACGTGAAGGGGTTTTTGTTTTGTTTTTTTAGATCCAAGCGAGGCACTATTTTTCCTTCGTCATCTGATGCGGAGATCGGACGCCGACTGGCGATATGGACGGACACGTTACTGTTAACAGCTACTGCTGTGAAAAAAACAAAGAAAAGGCGGCGACGCAACCACTGATCACTCGTAATTGAAGCCATTGTCTCGATCAGTGAGCGCATGACTACGACGCCCGTGCCACGAAGCAAACACGGCTAATCGAACCAACGCATAAAAATTGCCATATGTTAAGCTGTGGAGGCGCCTGTAAAATGTGAATATCTTGGCTTCGCGCTTGCGCACATTTTACAGCCACCGCTCTGGTACACACGGAAGAAGGCACGGAGAGAGCAGGGTAAACGATAAACTCACGTGTTTTACGGCGCACCAAGGGGAGAAACAGGAGCGAAAGAGGGCGAACTCACCTGCGAGAGAGAAAGAAAATAAAGCGAGGGCAAGTAAGTCAATTTCTTGCGCCGGCAGAGCGCAAGCCGAAATAAAACTTAGGCGCACCGGTTCGCATCAAAAAAGGCGCTCTGGTGCTGAAAAAAATTATAAAAACAATGATAGCGCCGCCTTGGGGCAACCTGCAGCCGCCTACAAGCACTTTTTATAGTGGCCGTTATAACTTTACTCCTCTTAAGCACAATAACGCACAACGAAATCCCTACGAGGCTCCGGGGCAGGCATGGCGGAAAATACGCCTCCTCAGCAGCTTCTGTTCGCCGCTGCGCCGGAGGAAGAAACTTCCGCCCCGCAGGGTGTCCGATCGCGAATGGGGCCTGCACAGAACGCACGCGCAAACAAGAACCACTGGACAGCTTGTGGCGTCTTCGAGGGAGCCTCAAGTCTGGGCTGCTTGGCCACCGAGACCGGTCGAGGCTTCCTTATTTCGTCCATATGCGTCCGTTTTACAGCCACTGGAAACATTTTTCAGAGTACCGCTATCCCCCTCTCCCCACCAACGTATTTGGAAGCTTTGTGACTGCCCCCACCTAATATTCCCAGCACTTCAATCGCATGCGTGGCTACCCGTTTATTCGCCTTCGAAAAGTCATTATTATGAGTCAGAATTTAAACTTCAAACTTTTGCATAGCGTGCACGGCTATTTAGGAGGCATCGTTAAAGGACACTAAGAAAAAATGGGACGTAATGTCGAAGCAGCACAACGTGCACGTATGCAGGTTTTAGATGAGATCCCACAGGGTTCGGGAGGCTGCCGCTCAATGAAAATTGCCTCCAATTCTTAGTTTTTCTTGTCTCCCAATATTGAACCGCGCACCCCATATTTCTTTCAAGTCCGGCGGCGCAGGGAATAGGAACGCAGTACTCCGACTCTGGTCTGCCTCGCCGCCTTTTCGCACGCCGATACAAGGCGGCAGTGAGCGGCTTGTCTCGTCGAGATCGAGAATGCGTCAGGCCGCTGCAATTCGGTGCATGGCCTCGTGCCCCCTCGTTCGCTGTCGTTGGCGGCTTTCTCGACTGGCGGCAGTGCCTCTCGGAGCTTTCATCTGGCTTCAGTTCATGAGTCGCTGCGCTTTCGCGGCTTAGGCATTTGAACAGCTGATGCTTGCAGCCGCTTGGCCATGTTCAACACCGCTCTGGCCGACAGCCAATCTTGAAAGTAGGGCGCGCGGTGGTTTTCCAAGAAAGCGGTTCAGGACCTTTGCCCGACTTGGACTGTCTTCGATACTGTTCTGCGGGGCCACTGTTTTTGTCAAGGACCGCCATGAAACTAGGCCAATCAGGCATTACCAACATTGGACGACAATCAATGGCACAACGCAACCCGAACCTTACTTAAAACTGGTGTTCAAGCTGTCTGATGCAGTTCAGAGCTTAAACGTTTGAAAAAATTAACTGACGTTGTTTACCAGTAAATTATATATGTTAACAGCATTATCACTTTTTCGGTCACAGCCTGTTCAATCATGCTCTTTCCACTTCTAAACAAACCTCGGCTCAACATATTTTGAAACTAGTCACCGATTAATTAAATTTGGCAATGGTAGAACTTCATTCCTGTTTTCTGTCTCTGTCAGAAAAGAAAAAAATACATTGCGAATAAATTTTAATATGCTCCACAAATTTGGAAGCCATGCCAAGATTTCCTAACTAGCGCTCTCGAATTTTAAAGAATCTTGCCGCCAGATTCACGAGATCAAAAGATGATTACATAGTGTCAGCAACGTAATATTATATCCTGTGATTCCCTCCTTAGGCCGCTCGCCGAAAAATTTCGTGTCTTCTCTTAGTCCACTAGTCACGTCACAATTGTCGTCAATTAAATGGCTTACTTCTAATTCCGTCAACCCACAAAACTTGTAGACATTTCTGCTTCATGACCTTCAAACGTCCTCGCAAAAAGCCCAACACATTCAGTATAATATTATTTCCCCTACTGAACACTGTAAAGGATTGCCTCAACCAGCCGTGTCCTCGAATACGGCACTGATTATGAGGATCACAAACAGCCCACTTTGGTAACTATCTCCATCAAAGTGCTATTGTTATGCTATATTTCTAATTTTTTAAATTCTTTCCTCAAGGTTTTCATTCTGATTCTTGATTGCATTCAATCTTTAATAAAGGAACTGTAGCGCAGCAGACGACGAAGAGACGAACGAAGACGAACAGCTCGATCGTGTCTTCATCCTCTGCTGCGCTAGTTTATTTATTGAGCATGCATTAAAACAAGCCCAAAAAGCCACGCTACTGAACTATATTAATGCGAAAGTATTATATGTCCTATTAGCATAAAAGCCGGCGTTCGTAGCCGGCCAATGCGCGAAATTTCTCAGTGACGTCATCGTGCTCTCGCGTGACGTCAGCAATAGGCCATAAGATAGTGAAGTCTGCAGCCAACAAAAACAAATAAAATTTCTCCCGAAGATGCAGGAATTGAACCTAGGAGCTGCATATTGCGAGGTGAGCGCGCAACCCATAGGCCACAGAACCGCGTTTCTTCTTGGCGAAGAAAGGCAAACTTACTCTATGCGCTTCCTTACGACTGTACGCTAATGAGCAGGTGTGTCATTAGAAGGGAAGGAATCTTTATTAACCTCAGAACAGACCTCACGATGAGACAATGCTTTCGCATTCAAAGCACGTATGCAGTCTTAAGTGTCCTCGCGTAATTTTGCAATGTTAGTGTGTTTCAATGCCTTTTTTTCAATAACGATCATTCCTTTAGCCGAATGTTTGTTCTGTACACTTGTTGCTTGTCTGTATATGTTGTTTTCCTGTACGACATGTATTTCAGTAGACTTTCTCTTCTCTAATTCCTTCTCCTGGATCTTTAAAATAGAGAAAAGTATGACTACTGAAATACATTAAGCTCCTTCGTTTTGATTATCTGTCACATTAACAACGAGTTGGATCGTGACAAAGTAGTAGTTATGCATTTTGTGGTTTCACTATTTCCCCCAACTCACAAAGTAGGTGTATCCAGGATATTTCAACTGACCAGCAACTCGTGGACCGATTCTAGTGGCCGAGAATATGCGAAGAATTAACGTTGTTTTATTCAGCAGCCTTTCTAACATTGCAATATTTTCATCACATCGCACATTAGCTGAAGAGCGTGCAAGTTTTTCTGAAACGGCTTTTTTTGCGACATGCTGCTTTACTTAATGCTTGATTTTGTAAATAAATTTGGGAAGCTGCACGAAATTTCCCGCACAATAATGGCAGCAAGAAAGTTGAGACATTTCCTTAACTGACAGGTCTACCAGTACAATCTACTTAATAGTTATAACTCGATGAGGAACAGGAAAATAAGCTCTTTCACTCACGAACACAAGACAGCCGAACGTATTTTCCCACTGCCTGCACATAGGGTAAAACCATAGTTACCCGACATATGAAAAGCGCTTACTTCTTTAAAGAAGGTTGCCATCGCAAGAATATATCATTCGCTGGGCTTCTTTTCTCCTGAGAAGAATGAATCTCGCTGTTCCAGCCGAGGAGAAGAGAGAACGAGACTTGAAGTCTCAATACGGCGTATGCGACCCGCGAGAGGGGAAGAAAAAACGTCGATCGCGGGTGCAGCCTGCTGTATCGGGGGCGGGGAAAATGTAAATAAGTAAATTTGACGCGGCGTACGTTTAGCCGCCGCTCCCTAATGGCGCTTCAGATTTGAACCATAACTTTCCAAGCTGTCGCGAAACGTGGCAAGACTTTGCACGCCTTCGGCTCGCTCTGCCGTACTCTTCAACTCAGAGGATTTGCGCCGCCGACAGAAAAAGCGTCCAAACTGCGGCGCAGCCGACGGCGCTTGGCGGATGAACGATGTCTTGATCCTCTTTAATGACGTCTTCGAGCGCGCATAGAGCGGCGTCTTTCGCAACAGTGAAATCGAAAATTTTAGCAAAGCGAGGTGAGTAACGATCTTCAGTCGCTGCTTGCGGAATTCGATCTATGCTGGCTCATAAAGGCAAAGCAACGTAGGACACTTGATCCAGCGGAGTGTTTACGCGACTTGGAAATCTTTTGAGCATAAAGGCAGATGCAAGTGGCAGGCAAGCTCATGCTATTGCCGCTACTTCTAAGCCTGCCGTTCTCAGGGTGCGGAATTTTTTGTCTTTTAAGGTGATTGCGAGTTATTATAACGAAAAAAATATAGTTCGAGTGAAATGATACGCTTCTAACTTTTATCAAAATGACCCCTTGCCCCAGTTTACAATTACACTGTCATTAAACGAAGTCTGGCAACTGTCATTCACTGCTTTCGATTGGAACAGTCTACCAGAACCACTTTATAGATATAATTACGGGTGCAGACAACAATCCACGATGTGCATGTGGTCGAGAGGACAAGGATGTGAATCACCTGTTTTTTTAGCTTTAGAACAGCTTTAGAATACAACTCAAGAGGCACTTTACTACCGTTGATAACACACTTTTCAGTCTCCAAAAGATGTTAGGGTCATGGCCGGCGGGTGCCCTTGAAAGGGGTGTCATAGGGCTGGAATATTTCCTCGAGGACAGCGGCATCCTTAAGAGTTACTAGGTATGTTGATTGAGCAGAATCTAGTTCTTTGTTCCCGACAGTGCTCTCTAGTATGTACCTCAGTAATACGTGGACTTGAATAAACGATCGCTATAGAAAATATGGCAATGTAGTTTCATCATTTCCTGTTGACAGAACCTGGTATGATAAAATTAGGTACTCTGACAAGACATTTACGTCGTCGACCAGTAGGCATTTCCTGCACAGCAGAGGTTTTCATTGTAGAAGAGAGAAAACTGGGCTTTTAATTTAAAATGCAGGGATATAGAAAAAGTATAAAAATTCTTCACCTAAAAATAAATCCTAGAACCCGCTAGAACATCTTACTAAAATGGCGGATTAACAATGAATGGGGTAAGATATAAAAACCCTAAATTTCAAAAATTATAAGAATTTTTTAGAAGAAATATAGGATTTAAATATATTTGGAGCTCTTGGCTCTTGTAATAGATTTATAATGCTTAATTTCAGCATTTAGGTGCTTTGATTCTTTATCTAGGGAACATTAACATCATCAGCATGTTTATGGTATCATCCCTACTCCCCTCTACGAAACAAGTAATATATTTTTCGGTCAGTGCTATCCGTGAAGGAAAGTTACCAGGTTTCAGAGGCGTGCACATCTAGCATCGCGCTAGGCGAGTTTGCCTCAAGACTGCTGCCCACTTCAGGCACCGCATCGTACAAGAGGAAAAGGAGTGTGCGAGATGTGCGGCGGACCCACGGGAACACACGTAAAAGCGGAGCAGCACACTCGGCCGCCCGTTGACACAGCGGCGGAAATCAGCGCGTAATCGCAGTAGCCAGATGCCAAAGGCAAGCAGGGAACCCAAGTGGCGAGGCCTTTTCTCGCGGGCTTCCATCGGCGGGGCGTCTCGGCGGGACAAGTTCGGCAAGCGCACGGCAGCCGCGCAGCCGCCGACGCACCACGGACTGCCCGGCTGTGGCCCGAAGCAGGGAAGCACGTCGGAGTGCGGCCGAGAGGCACGTCTCCTGTTTGCCCGGCGCATTCCTTTGGGAAACAAGCGCAATCTGCTTGCGTCCAAGAATCGCGGCAGCAAGGACCGAAGGGAGAACGCGGTGTTCATGCTTGGTCTCCCTTGGAGCGTGCAGCCTCCTCAAAGGTATAGCGGCTGGTCTGGTTTATGATTCATGGGGCTTAACGGGTCAAAGCGATTCAGGCAATGAGAGACGCCGTAGTGAAGGGCTCCGGAAATTTCGAACACCTGGGGTTCTTTAACGTGCACAGTACGCGAATCTCTAGAATTTCGCCTCCATCGAAATTTTACCACCACGAACGGGATCGAACCCGCGTCTTTCGGGTCAGCAGCCGAGCGCCTAACCACTGAATCACCGCGGCGGTTGTAATCGAGAGATTCCCACAAAGGCAGGTCGGGAAGCGATGCGCTAGCAGAGAGCCGTCATAATGTTAACCAGGCGCCGGCCAGTCCACAGCCGTCCTTAAAGGTGAAGAATGTGCTACTTTCACCACTCACAAGCTGTCACCAGCTTTAGCATCCTGAACATTTAGCACACTGCAGTGAGACACAGCTTAAGAATCAAGAGGTGGCCTGCCGCGTTTTGCACCCCGCTCCCTTAATTTAGTGCTACGAGCGGTAACACAGAGAAAAAAAGATCTAATCATAGCTTATTTGACAGAACCTAATCCATTGCGGCTGGTTAACTCAGCGTATGTCTAGAATTTAATACGCTTAGTACAGATCAACCTTGGATATGAATTGTGTTCTTTGTCGTTTTGTGTAAACTACGTTTGGAAGAAAATCAATACTGAGGAGGAAAACACAAGCACAATGCAATGCCTCTGACAAGCGCCTGCTGCTGGAGAAATGCCTGCAAGCTAGTGGAATATTTTAAGTTCCTACACGTATACGAAACCGACTAGTCGAACGCATTGTGACATTCGTTGTGACATTGTGGCAGGACTACCTCATGATTGCAAACATGCCATTTGTATTTGAAACAGAGCTCATGGTTGAGTCAGAAACGTACTCAAGAGCGAAAGGCATATTTCCGGTAAACGATGCCGGCTATGATTCCGCCATCACATTCAAGTGTCGTCGGAATAGGAAAACAGAGCGGTGAGGGCTCTTAAGATGTGAGAATGCGAAGCGCCGATTTCTTATCATCCCGCACAGTTGACCGGCGCGAATCCACCTTGTGCAGTGAATTCAGAACAGAAGCCAATCACTATATCATTGAGTCCTTTGCGCTATTTCCAAACGGTGAGGTCGCCGTGAGGACTGTTGAGGACTCTTCACCCTGTGAAGCTAAACTTCAGAGGAAGCAATAAAGTGGCGCCATCTCTTGATTAAAATCCTAAAAAGGACAGTCTAATCTGCACGCCAAGTGGTATCATGGTCCTTTGTTTTCACTGCCACGCCGAGAGCTCGGTGAAGGCTACACATAATCCCGCTGACTTAACACCACGCGAGCCCTCACGGGGTGTAAAAAGGGCGAGGGAAGAAATCAGGGATTTGAAATGCGACTTTTTTAGCAAAGCAGGAACCCTTTTCCACAGAAAAAAAAAAGCTTTTAGCGTCAGCAAAGGATGATCAATTATGCTGCGGTATCTTCCCGTTTGTGTTAATATTTCCTTCTAGAGCCCCTATGAGGGCCAATGACTTTGGACGTAACTAAATCTCACCTGCACTGGTATTTTTTTGGCAGATTTTCTCAGCAATAAACGTTCTTCTGCAGCGTCGGAACACTCGAAAAATAAAAGCCTTAGGCTGTGTAGCACGGTCTACACTTCATCACTGAAGCGTCTCAAGGATGCAGCGAAGAACAAAGGCATGCTCAGATACGGCAACAATGCTCCACTGTCAAGTAAACCGCAGCACAGAGACGGAGTGGAGCACGAATCCGTAGCAAGTATTGGTATTTAACTTTATTAAGTACGAATTTTTGCGATGCTGCACTCAGGTTCTTTTAAAAAAGTAGCTCTGTGCTGCGAGAACTAGAGTTGCATCATGCGCTGGGCTGTGTCTGCTCTCAGTGTGGTAAGTCGTGGTGCGCAACTCACAATGCCATAAGACCGCAGCTGTAACAGGAAGAACAGATTGCATATCATTGTGAGTGGCGCCTCAAGATATCCCGCGTCGACGTCGACGAGGTAATTTCATACTAGTCACTATGCAACATCTGGGGCATGATAACTACAAATGTTCTGAACGCATGCTTCTAGGCCCGGCGTGCATATTTCTTTAGTCCCATTTTATGTACAATAAAAAGATTCCTCACATTAAACTATTTCCTCTTTTACAACTGTAGGAAGAGAAGTACTGAATAGCCAAGCTTGTTCTCTCCTCCGCCGTTCTTACAACGCTGAGCGACAGCAACAGCGTACCTGTCAGCGTTGACTGTATTGACGCAATGATAAAGATAAAAAGAAAGTACAGCGGCCCCCAGCGGAGACGCTGACGGGTCACGGCAGCGGGAGGTGACACGATTAGCTCCGCATGGCACGGCGATTGCATTAGTGGACGAGCCGTCGGTCAAAGGAAAGCGGGGGCACATCATCGCGAACGTCAATCGCGGAGCTCGGAGCCGACGCAGTGCTGCTTAAATTCTTGTCCTAATAACAAACGGCCTACCCACACAGAGTGATCGGCCAGGAATCACGGGGACGACAGCCAGAAAAGAGCGAGCAGTGCATGACGTCTTGACCTGTTTTTCTCTGGCTTGACTGCTATATGGGTGCATATTGCACTTCAAGTGTGACTTACAGTTAGCACTCATATGAGCACATCTTGAAGGCCACCAGTGAGACTTCTACCGCTTTCCCAAAGCCGGTAGATGGACTAGGACAGCGACGTGGTAGTCCCAGGAGCGTGTATTGGAGCAGAGGGAATGTTTCTTTAATCGAGCGTTTGAACAATCTGTCCGCAGCTTTCTCTCTAGTAATATGGTTTCTATCATATTGAATGTTGTCCTCTTCATGAAGAATTCTGCCGCACTGAGTAATTGCCTAGCGCAAATCAGTCTAGAATTAAGAATTATGTCGAATTGCGCACGTTGCAAACTGAGGAACAAATGGTAGACTTAATGGAAAAAAAGTAGAAATAAGGTACATCTGGTAAAACCCACATTAGCAGAATGAAAGCCTTGCGCACATCAAGGGCGTTTTAATAATGTGATTTTATGTCGTGTTCGCATTGGACAAACATACTTTACGCACAACTATATCCTGACAAAAGGAGAGAAACCTGTATGTGCACTATGCAGAGATGACGTCGCCACAAACCCCATTTCACGTTGATGCACAAAACTCACGAGACTGACAAAAAGCATACATTGTTAGAATTTCGTGATGAACACATCCCATTGCAGCCTCGTTTGCTCTGGGAAAAAAGAACTCGTTGGCATTTCCTGTGCTTCAACAGTTTTGAAAGGAGGTCTTGTGAGCAAACTGTCAGATGTTGAATACATTTTAGTACATTCCCCCTATGCACGCACATTAACCGTGTATTTGGCGCATTATGGCCTTAGCTGCCAATGTGACATAAAACCTAGCACAACACGTTTTCTTACGCATTTATTACAAAAATAACCGACGGTAGTAGGCCCACAAAAGGGACGCAGGGGGCATGAAATGCGCACGCCGCTTGCCACCGTAGAGCTATCAGTCAGACAGCAGGCAGGTCAGCTTGAGCGAAGTGAATGTTAATGAGTGGTGTTTTCTTGCAGCATGCTGGCTCACACAGAAAGATCAGAGCTCCGCAGCCTCTGCTGTATATGTAGTACGACTGGTTTTCTTTCGTTTTCTGATTGCTGACATGCACTGCGGACGATCTCCGAGATCAAAATTTGGCGGGTTGCCCGTTTGTCCAAAGCATCGCTCAGCGGCACAACGAGTACTTCAGAGAGGCGAATCTTAGAGCGCACAAAGCAGGACATTGCAGGGCAAGCCGCTGCTTCCGACTGGCGCAGCGGTAGCACGCGCTTCCAATTGGCTAAGTGGCGCGATAGCGGGCAACATTTGTTTTCCCCATTAAGCGAGCGCAGTGGAAGCGCCTGAGTCATCAGTTTTCTCAAGGCTGCTTCTAAGGACCACGCAGTGAATTTTTTCTCTGTCTCCGTCCCTCCCCCCTTTTTGTTATATACCTTTGAAATGATCCACATCAGATGAGCGCCGAGCAGTGCATATATCTCTGACCCTCCAAAGATGCAGTTAGCATATTTCTGCAGCCACCAAAGACTTACAGCACTTTCATCACGGATTAATAGCGAAGTAAGTTGCTCCTTTGAGTATAGCTTTACGCCACTAGCAGCCCGTGCGAGTTTTTCTTCGAAAAGCGGCGCCGGACGTCGACATGGACTACAGGATCCACGTGGGCCGAGGATTCCACCCGTGAGTGTCCTATCTACGGTTACTTAGCTGCACCAGGTTGGCTTGGAAATGGCTGCTTGTGAGTTCGCTTCCGGAACTTTTTCTCTTGCAATTCCCACTAAAACTTTCTCTTTCCAGTTATAATCAAAATAGTCACCTGCTTCTTTGTCTAATTGGCCACACAGTGAAAAATAATACAGATTATAGAGAATAAGCTTCATACAAGTGACAACGTGCATATTCTCGTGAAATAGTCCGTCTGCACGTTTGGTGGCGAGAGAACCGAGATCAGCGCCGCTATTACTTTCCCCTACACAAATCTTTTGTGACTATGAAAACGAAACGTCTGTGCATTGCCAAGGCGTGTTCTTTCGCAAAGCTACCCAGTGATTGTTTAGGAGCTTGCAGATTATTGGAGCGCGCGTGAATAACGGAGCGCTTCCGGAAGGTCCTCCGCGGTGTCCCCGCACCAAAATTGCACACGTCGCAACGAACAACGACGCATTTTGGTTCGTACGTGGTGAAATTCCTGCGCCCATTCTTCTCACATACTTTCCTATTTATAGAGGGAGAGTGGCGCTGGATCTAAGGACGCTGAAGATCGTCTGGCCCCTCATGAAAGAAAGACGAGCACTCTAGCTGCCTCCGACCGTTATAAAATGCAATCTCTGCTGTCAGCAACAACGCAACAAATTATTCAAACAGTTTGCTGTCCGGAAAAAAAAAATTCAGTCTTCGTTACCAACCGAGGTCGTATTAATAACGGAAAACTACTCTATGAGTGTCGGCTGCTATTCTGCAGAGAAATTTTCCAATATTTATTAATTCATGGTCTCTGCGTGAATCCGCCGGCACGCGGCTTTATCAACTTGTCACGAGAGAGGCGATTAAATTTCTCTTAAATGCAACCATGCGCAACTGCTTAAGCAATGTTCGAGACTGTCGTGCGTGCCTTAGACGCCTTATCTAAAAAGTTCGTCACGTTCAAAATGAACGCGGCCTAGAGCGACCATCACTCGTGACCCTGGACGACCGTCGAGCAGGCTTGCTGCTATGGCCGCTATCGAGTAGTTTCCGTAAAGGTGTTCGGACGAGCGGACCGCATCGCGTATGATCTTCGTGAGCCGCATGCCACGTGATGCAAGCGTCATTCCTCCGAGTGATCTTGAACGTGCCGTGCACAATCGGATTCGGCGCAGGACGCTTACGACGAGTCAGAGGAGTGACGTTTGCGTTGTGTAGTAGGCGGCCCAAGGCGACCATCTCCGATCCAGTCTTCTCGGCTGAGCGCAATTGGCTGCTCCTTTGAACAGTCGAAGTTTAAGCGCCGACGCGGGTTTAGGAGGTGAATTTGTTATTTCCTGGAGTAAAGTGATGAAATTTGGCGCACTTATCGGGAAGTGCCGAAAATAATAACATAGAAAGTTTCACTGATATAACTTCATTAGTTTTAGTACCATAAATTTTATTTGCTTAATTGCTTTACCAACCAAACTTGCAAAAAGCCTGACGTAGCAGCAGAGCATGGTAGGACCCTGCAATAGCTATTAAACTTTAGCCAAATGAATGGTTGATGTAGTGATATTCTCCAAATATATTTAGCACTGATTTTTTTCTAATCTGAACGTTATAGTTATTTAAGAAGAAAAAACAGCGCAGAAACATGGACGGGGAAGTTTAGTTTAGTTTATGGGGGTTCAACATCCCAAAGCGACTCAGGACGAGGAAGTACACGGCGGCACAACGGGCTGACTAGTAACTCGTTTTTATTCCGCCAGAAGCGAAATATAAAACTGATAAGAAAGACACCTAAATAACAAAACCACAAAACACCGTAGGCAACACCGATACAGAAGGTGCAATCATTGCAAGCGTTCTGCGCATGTCAAAAGGGGAGAAGTTATTTCTTGGTCAAACAGTAAAACAAATAGCTTGCTGACGCAACTCTGGCCTCTCCGCAGAATGATTAGCTCTTCAAGTCTCCGCCTTAACAGAGCTATATACACGCTTGCATAGTGCACTCATTATCGTCATGTCAAATTAATAACAGATTGAGCAGACAATTAAGTATTTCAAAAATATAGAACGTCATTGCATAACTAATTTAACGAGAAACGCATTGCAACAAACCGCATGAAAATCCATGAAGCTATTGTCATGCTACGCTTTTTGGAAGCAGGAAAGTCGGACCAACAAACAATTTTGAGGAACCAGCACTAAAGTTGCAGAAGCTGCCTTTTTTTTTTGCTACGGTCACAAAAACATTTTTTAAAGTTACTTCTGGCCTGTTTCGGGAGAACTTTTCTTCAGAAGTGATTGAAAAGACCAAATCTGATGTTTTCGAAAATTCGATTTCTTTTCGAGATTTTTGCGATTTGAACCCCGCGTCCTCCACTAAGGCCAGTCTTTTGTCTGTCATCCCAATTAGCGTCCGTGGAGTTATCAAAGACACGTCGCGGCCGGTCTAGTTTTTTGGCCTGTGTTTGTGGCGTTTTGTATTACGCCATGACTCTTCTCGACACGCAAACCCGCTCTTAGGGTTGTACGCACTAAGTAATGAACGATTTTTTGCACACAACACACTATCCCATCCCGTCAGAACTTCCCTTGGAATTGGCATGGAAACACGCAGCGAACATATTTTGCGGTGCTGCAGTTGTTTCCGCAAAATGTGTTCGGGTCGCTTCAGTATTGTATCTGTATACGCTATCGATGTGAAGCAGAAAAAAAAAAGCATTTTCTCCACGGCAACAAAGCACACTGTTTTGTTGGCCCTCGGTGTTTTCACGAGTCTGAAGCTGTGTTTTAAAACTTCCTCTTGTTTGTGCGCCAATTCTCTTATCCTAAAATTGCCTTCACTTAATATAAAACTAGATGGCAGCCTGTTTCGAATAGATCCAAATGGGTACAACTGCGTGTAGTCACCGTAGGTTGAAACAACAACGCTCCGGAAGATTAAGCGAATTTTTATTGCCTTTCCCCTTTGGCACTGCAAAGAAGGCCCAAATGACTTTCCATTTGTCATGTGTAGCGAGTAAATAAACTTTATCCTAAAAACGCGGTCCTTGGTTGCTTGCGTACAACCAGTGGCTTTAGTTGATGCTAGACACTGTCTCCACTGCTGAAAAAGGCCATGCATGTACGAAGGGAAAATTTTAGAGTTGTTTAGCTGGATCTCTCTAAAAGCCGGTGGAGGCAGGCAAAATACACAAACAGCAGCCACGCAGCTTCCACGAAAAAAAGGGGGGAAATTAAAATAGATAACTAGAACAGAAATTCACAAGTCGGAAACACCCTGGGGCAGCTAAAGTGGTTTAGTTGCTTAATGAGTTGTGCCCGTTCAAAGCGCGTCCCCTGGTTTGAGAGAAATACGTGTTCTGTAAAGCTTTAACGAGATTAGCGCTTTATTGGCAGAAAAGTAATCCTGTTAGAAGGAAATATTCGCATGCATGCCGAGCGCACATGCGTGTCTAGCGCTGATGCGAGGCTAGGCAGGAAGAAAACAGTAACTCAGCAAGCAATGGGCTTTGTAGAAAAAGGTGAGACCATACAGATTTAATGAGGCTTGCGGGGCGTGATGGTTACTCACGCACATGTTTGTTTTTTGCTCTTTCGTTAACTGGTAAAGTGAATTTCCGACGCCTCGTACTGTTGCGCTCCCAGCTTCGCTGGTGAACGCGAGGGGAATAGTGTTTTCATGCCATGCTATTCATGGGGAAGTTTAGTCCGATGACTCGATCTTGTTGTAAAGGTTCTGCGTCATCTGTTATCGGCACAGCAGCTCTGGTAGCTTCAACATAAGAATTTTAGGTAGTTGTGTGCAACAATTAGACAAACAATATATAAATATATTTAATTACACACAATAAGACCAGGCTTCAAGCGCTCCTTCGCTAGGTGTATGCGCTTGTTTCATTTATTTATTGGACAAAGGACAACAGCTTTACAGCCGTGAGTAGGTTACGTCCAATGAAAGCAAGCAGAAAAATAAAGTAAACGTTGTTTCAAAGCCAATTCAACTCTTTCCAAGGTGCTTATATAAAACTAGCTAGCTAGTGCGTAACGAAAACGCCGGCTGTATTCAGTGGGTGCGATATCAAGGAAAAAGTGGTTCCACTTGTTGGATGGCCGAGCAAGGCATAATTCGTTCATCTTCTGAACTTCAACGCGCGCATCGTTTAGGCGCACTGGGTAATGACAAAGCACGGCCAGTTATTATCAGCTTTTGCTCTTCTAAGAGGAAAGAAAAGTGATAGCTGTTCGGTCCAAGCTTAAAGATAATAAAATATCTGTATCCGAAGGCGTTTCTCCTGACAAACGCAGCATCACAGCGAACCTCGCTGATTTTGCCAAAGCTCTTCCCGGCTCGCCTACAATTCAGCTGAAGTATAATATTCCAGTCGTAAACAAAAAAATTCAAACAGCGCTAGACAACAGGACCAGAAAGAGGAGGAGACAAACACGGCGCTGTTTGTCTCCTCCTCTTTCTAGTCCTGTTGTCTAGCGCTGTTTGAATTTTCTTGTTACCATGGAACACCAACTCGCCCAATCTGCCGTCCTTCTACGTAAACAAAACTAGTTACATATACGACGAGGTCACACCGACTGTTAAGGAAGCAATCCTTTCAATTACTGTAGGCCAGTCAAGCGACACAAACATGGGAAGCCAAACGGATTCATCAAACACATCCATGCCATTGTATTCGTGAGGGGATGTGACCATTATTCGACTACTACTCGTACAAACTTAATTTTTGCGAATATTAGGATCATACTTAGCAAGCTTGGTGTACTTCATTATATTGTCGACATGTGCAACTCTCATTATCATTAATCACTGTATTAACAGAAACCGAAAGTTCTCAAGTAAACGACAGCGAAATGTTTCATGATGCACCCCGCGTCAATATCTATCGACATAACCGCGCACATCGTCCTGGTGGAGGCGCTCTACTAGCAATTTCACGAGCTATTCAATCATGTCTAATTCCAGTTCAAACTAACGTAGAAACAACTTGGGCGTGTGCTGAAATTCGACACCACAAAACCTTTCTTATCGATCGCCCAACTCCCCCTCCGGCTTCGTTGCCGAGCTTGACAACATTCTCAAGACTGTAGAAAAACATCACCCCTAGGCATCATTATTCATTCTTGGGGACCTTATTTTTCCCAGTACAGTCAGGTCTTCTGATCCTCCAGTTTTGTTTCGACTTTATTCAGAAAGAAAGATTTTTTTAACTTTTGATCACTATTCTCCTCAGTTCAAGTTGTCGACCAACCAACCAGAATAACACTTGACACCACCAATAGACTGAATCTAATATTAACATCGCAGCATGGTCTTTTTTCAAACTTGCCATAAATGCAAGGTTTAAGTGACCACTTATATTTGTTTTCAAATACACAATATTCCCCCGCCGCCGCGGTGGCACAGTGGTTATGGCGCTAGGCTGCTGACCCGAAAGACGCGGGTTCGATCCTGGCCGTGGCAGTCGAATTTCGATGGAGGCGAAATTGTAGAGGTCCGCGTACTGTGCAATGTCAGTGCACGTTAAAGAACCCCAGGTGGTCGAAATTACCGGAGCCCTTCACTACGGCGTCCCTCATAGCCTGAGTCGCTTTGGAACTTTAAACCCCCATAAACCAAACCAAACAATATTCCCACAAAAAACATCAAATACTATAAAGCAAACTTTCAAGCAATTAACAACGAACTTTCTAACTTCATTACCTTTTTCCACACATTTTATAAAAGAATAATGCAAGAAAAATGGAATATTTTAGGCACAAAAGTACACGAAATAACGGACCAGTGTATCCCATTACGCGCTACTTATTCTCAAACACAAGCACATTGTTATAACATGCACATTAAGCGAGCAAGAAACCAAAAAAAAACGCCTATTCCGTTCTGCCACCGCTGCTCTTGCGATGAGCGATGGATTACCTATAAGGCTATTGATTCCTCGTATGTATTCGACTAAAAAATTCGAGAACTGACTTCCACCAAACAACCTTTTCATCGTTGATATCTAAGAACCCCCAAAAGAAGTGTCGGCGTGTTTTCAATCTTGCCGAAAAGAATGCAACAACTCAGCGATAATGCGGCGGTGCAACTTTATCTCCTGAGGGTGTTCTCAGACATTAACTTTTTTCTTTTGCGGCAACTTTGTCATTTCAACCAACCCAACATTTCCGGCCACCCCATCTCATAAATATTTACCTATGGACGCAATAACTATTGAAGCAATAGGTACCGAACAAATTATTGATTCTCTGAAGTGTCATCTGTCCCGGGAATTAACAAAATCAACCCCATATTTCCTAAAAGCCCCAAACAGTACTCCTCTCTCACATTTGGTAAGCTACACTAGCGATTTCTGGATGATAGTGCCCTACCCTCAGAATGGAAGATCGGAAAGGTTGTTCCAGTCCTCACATTAGAAATTAGACTCGTCCTGCAATTGCCGCCCTATATCCTTAACAAGGATTCCGCAAGTCCCGCCTTTTATTATTAACTTCCATTTCATGCAAAATACTTGAACAGGCACTTTACACAAGCATCGACAATTTTCTCGAAAGTAACTTTTCTTACGGATGGCGCAGCATGGCTCCCGCAAGAACCTTTCTTGCGTAACGAAGCTGGCGTCATTCACCGATAAACTTTGTAACATTCTTGACCGTCATTCCATAGCAATGGTGTTTTCCTTAATTTTATTAAAGCAGTCAAAAAAGTCTCTCATAAGCTACTGCTTTTTAAAATAAGCAAATTGAACGTAGATAACAAGATTCTAACTTGGCTTGAACATTTCTAATACAGGTTCCTACTCTCGAGCAGTGGGAGGTCGTGTTGGTCAGCTCAGACTTCGGAGTTCAAACCCGGGTCATTGAATGGGCTACCCAGGTCGCTGTCAGCCGTGGACTGATAGCCACCTAGCACGGATCGTCTGCATTCTGCCTTTTCTGACGAATTAAATGTTTTCCAATCCAATCCTCTGCAACCGATTACAGTTCGTCTCAGTTAACAGCTTCAACTCCCAGCTAAACGCTGTCCATTCCGATTTTCCACTAGCCTCTGCATTGGTACCTTGTTGTTCGCTATCTACATTAACGACTTGACCCAATGCGTGTCCTCTTACATGTACTTATACGCGGATGATTGTGTATTTTTCCGTAAAATTAACCACCAGAACAACGTCATCACGCTGCAAAATGTCCTCAACGCTATTTCCAATTGCTGTGGCCTCTCGTTAATGGAATTAAAAATTGCCAAGTGTAAAGTAACGCGCGTGTTCCGCACCTCTACTACCTCACTCGCGTACTATCAGCAACATGATCCTGGAATATGTTCCTTCATATTGTTATCTTGGAGTTTACCTCACGTCGGCACTTAATTGGTACTTACGTATTAATAAATGAGTTTGCAAGGCTAACAGTATGTTAGGATATTTGCGCTGTAATTTTTCCACCGCTCCTTTGTCACTGAAACTACTGTTGTACAATCACTAATCAGCAGCAAGTCTGAATATGCCGCATCCATCTGGGGGCGCAGCAGCGATAACTTGATCTATTCCTTGGAATTAGTTCAAAATAACTTTACTCGTTTCATTCTGAACAGTTATGATCGGAACGCTGGCGTAATTTTAATGACAAACTCGTTGCAACTTACCATCTGTCGCCTCCTGACGGAAATTTATAGACTGTATATTTCAGAAAATTTTTTACAACCCTGCTTTGATTAATGACATTCTTATTCCCCCTTGTATATATCTCCTGGCATTGATCAGGCACGAAAAGTTGGCATCGCTCCTTATGAGACAAAAACTCCTCTTCAGTAATTCGTTCCGCGTACTTCACAGCAGTGGAGCCCCTCATCTCTATTGTTGATTTTTGGCTAGTGCCTTTGCTAACATTGTATTACTAGGAATGTGACAAAGCTTGTAAAGTATTTTAGCTAATATTGTAGAACCAAGAAACATTCATGCTTGCGAGTATAAAATGTTCTGTGACCACTCGCCTCTGTACCGTCTGTAATTGAGGGTAATTGAAATAAATAAATATAAATAACGCTGCTCAGAATCTCTCGCTGTTTGCAGATCAGGCATAAATAGCACTCGCTGGCTGTACAATACGAACGTTCGTTGAGACGACTTCAAATGGCGGTCCCCAGAACTCATGATAAAAGTTCCTATAAAATCAGTCATCAAACGGCTGCTCGTATTTCACTTCAATAAAAGAAAATGGCATACCGATTCAAGAAAAAAAAGCAATAAAGGTCAAGAAGAACACCTCATCCGAGACAGTGAGCACTTTCGCGTAATAAAACGCCGCTTCGCTTTTCAAGTCGAGCTGGGAGAAAAAAGCGCGTCTCCAATGTTCCACCCGAGGAGGCGGCGCTAAAAGCTGCAAAAAGTCGGAATAAATTAAGCGAGGAGAGCACACCAATGCCTGAGAGCCCCGTGTTCAAACGCAATAAAGAAGGCTCTCAGAAGACATCGACTCAAGCATAGCCTATCTCCTTTCGTCGTAGTGAACACCATCTCTACGTCAAGAGAAAAAACTTACCTACATCAGAAAAACAACGCCGACAGGTAAAGAACGGTGGATGGAGATTTAAAAAAAAAACTCAGTGCTCGCCAGTGAGCAAAGTAAATGAGGGCAGCCTGGATCAAATACGAAAGGCGCTGTTTTATGCGCACCTCACTTTTATTAAATACTTTGAAGCAGGCTTTACCAAGGAGCGCCGGCTACACATTGTACGCGGACAACGGTTTACTTTTTAGCACAACTACCCTTCTCGCAATCGCGATTTTTCCAGAAAGTAATTTACTGCTTTTTAAAACCGCGCAACATATGGCAAATGAGAATTCGCGCAAAAAAGTACCTATGGATGTTCACTTCAAACGTAACATAGAATTGCTCAAAGATACTGTAAATATGTAACAACAAAGAGGTGGACACACTATCATTTAGCAAAGCTCTAAATGTACTGCGATGTTCTCCTTCCATGTTCACTGAATTCTTCACAGAAAAACTACACTAATCACACATAGCAGTAATAAGAAAGTGTTCTTCGCTTCATTGCCGGAAATTTGAAATAGCTTCAGGGGGTGTTTCCCCCTTTCATAGTTACATTTAATTAAGTTATCCGTATGCCGTCAAATGAAATGCCTGAAGACTTTCACACTAGTTACTCAGCAGCGATGTTCTTCGTTATATGAGTACGTACGGTCCGCCAAAACACCAAGGGCAAAGAGTCGCCATGAACAAAAACGCATCATATTTTAATACTCGCGTTGGTGCATGTGTTCAAGTGCAGCTTCTCCTAACAAGACGAACAGTGAAACACGCGTGCTACCACGTTCGCATCCTCACGGCTGTAGCATATGATGTTTCTGAGCTAACTTAGCTGCCGGTACTTGTTAGTGTTCGTGTTGTGTTTCGCTGCAGCATTCCAAATAAATAGGCAGATAAAAATAATAGTAGTTAAGAATGCGTCGGCACAAGAAGGCCGAATTGAAAAAACAATAGCTTTGGTCATTTAGCGAAGGAAGAAGGATGCAGAGGAATGGGGAGGGGGGGTGGAAGGAGTGTCGCGGAGCAAGTAAGCGGAACTTCTGCTATCAAAGCATGCCTCGCTGCATAGAAGTACTCCAACACAAGTGTTGTTGAGCGCTTCACTTACAATGCAGTTCGTCCCACAACTGACGCCAAAGCACATCGGTTTCTTCTGTTCATCGTTTGCCGCACCTCGAAGGTCGCACAAAATGCACCGATGCATTTCACAGTTCTGAACTCTATTTGCCGCCACCCTCCCTCCACTGCAACCACTTTCCCTCAGCTTTCCTTCTCGATTTGTTTGTTCCGAGCAAGGGGACTTTTTCCCTACTTTCGCCGCGTTTCTTCCGCGGCCATACACCGCAGCGTGTTCCCGCTTGCGGCCGGCGCAGCCGTCTCGGCCGTCGCTTTAAAGCAGGGACGTCCCCTCCCGCGCCGTCGTCGAGACGCGAAAACAATGGCACGCTGTAGAAGCGCCGTCCAGAAGGAGGCGCCGCAGCGGCCAGAAGAAAAGCGAGCAAACACGCACACTGAAATAATAAACACGGCCGAGCTCGCCGAACGCGAGAACGCTCGTAAATATGCGCGCCAGCTAAGCAGAGGCCGCCGCGTACAGCAGCTGCTCGCGAGAGCATAATATATACGCATAGGGCTCCCAAACGGAGCGCGCAGAGAAGAGACAGGAAAAATGCGGTGGAGAACCGAATATATAGCAAGGCAACGAGGGTGAGCGTCAAGCCGACGTCGAGCGCGCTTTCCAAATTCTCAGCATTGATTTAAACTTCTCCCTCTTCGCTTTCATGCTTTTTGTTCGCAGTTGTGCTCCTTGTTCTCGTTGGCGTACTGACGTTGTTGTCGAGCGTGGCCGTTGTTTTGTTTTCGGCCGACGTGCGCGTTGTTGTGCCAGGCTGGCGCATGGCTTCCGAGGGGGAAAGCGGGGGGGGGAAATGCAGTCTGATAAAACCCGGAAGCCAAAATCGCTGCCCCGGGGAGAAGCGGCAGCATTCGGACTGGAATCTTCGTTGCTTCTCGGCCTCCCGGTTTCCCTTCTCCGAGTGTCGCAGTATATGGTTTCCAGTTCCGGCCTCATTGTTGCTGACGCGAACGCAAAGCAGCAAAGGCGTCTGCGGAGTCTCACGACTGTGACCGCTCATTTTGCACCACTTTATTTTTATTACTTTTCTTCTCATTTTTTTTTGCTCTACGCTCTTTCAACCCCACCCTTCCTCAACATGCAAGCGCTGCTTGCCAGTAATAGCGTATACCCTCTGCTAGGTCAATGGCTGCTAAGGCTTTCATTTGCTCGCCATTGAGTTTGTACTTTACAGCGATAGCGTACTTGGTAAGTATAATAAGCATACAGGAATAAACGGTGCTTCGTGAAAAATGCGAAAAAATACGTCCCTGTGCATATGGCTCTGTCTTGATTTATTGTCGAACTAAACTTGATGCAACGCAAAAAAAAAAAAAGTCTGGGCTCGTGGCTCCGCAGTAAGAAGAAAACTGAACGTTGTTGGGCAGTCGTCAAGCTGAGTATTTTTTTTTAGGAAATAGGCTCATAATGATTTGACAGCGCTTAATAATTACCTTTTCAGTTACAAGGAACAAGAGTGTTGCAAGAATTTTTTTTCAAGTTTCTGACAGGCCGAGAGACAAGCAACAGGGTGCTGAGGCGCTATCACCCAAGCACCGGCGCCTGACCCTGCCGTTAGTGCAGCGCGACGCCGGAGCCGGCGCTGCTGAAGGTGTCATTGCTTAGCGACATGTTTCCATTGCGTCGTAGGGCGCCCCAATTTCGTTTAGAGCAGCGCATATTCAAACACTATGTGAACTATTCGCCTTGCCTACTAATGAAAACTGTTACCCCGCCGTCAGCATAACATTTACGATGACACACGAAATATGGATGGCCACTCATGTTCTGAGACTAATTTAAAAAATTATGTACATTACAAGTAACAGTCTACAAAAATAAGGAAACTGGGGCTTTTTCCTGTTATAATTTGTAAACAAATTCACAACCCTCTGAACAGTGAAATGAGAATTACCCGGACGGCAGGTTAGAACAATTTGTTTGATAAGAAATTTTTCATTAACAAGAAGAAAAAAATAGAAAAACCAATTGTAGAAACTAAACTACGAGACCAGACTAGAGCGAGCTTAATTATTTGTGGCAGTGAGGAAAGAAACTCAGGTTAGGTAATCTTTTCTTAATAATTTTTGGCTAAGTAGGTTGCAGCATCACAACCAAGGTATCTTGCACTTTTTGGGCAGCCGTTTAAAATAACCTTTATTATGAACCCAACTAAGGAAAGCGAAGATTCTTGCCAGAGTGGAAGCTTGGGCGAGTTGGTGACGGTTGACTTGCCACATAGCGCCACTTGACTGTTATGGAAGTTCTTATATTGCCTGGTTTCATGCAATAAGAGTTCAGTTGTAAGTTAGCGCCCGTCCTGTTTGTCTCCCTGCGTCCGTGTCTGTTTAGCGCTATGTGGCAAGTGAAGAATCTCCCATTTTCAAGAATTACGTGTGTGGCATCGAAAGTCAGCCAGTAAAGTGTCTTCCCAGTAATAGTATCATGTCTTGCGTATATCTAATAACGTCACGCTAATCAGCGCACAGTTTGCTACTATTTTACCGCTCTTATACCGGTTGTTAGCGGTAACGCCAAACTTCCGACATATTTTGCTTATAAAGGTCAACAGAACATGCTTTGCTTCTCAAAACAAATGGGTGCTGAACAGTTTTGCAGTTTCAAACCCTAACTTTTATCACTAATTTCAGCAAAAAAACTTCGAACACTTAAAATGGCATTACGTTTGCTAAGCTGAAGCACAACTGGAGTATATGATCTGCGGCCTCTGAAATCATGCTTAGGTTATTGCTTCACCGATAAAAACCACACATTCGTTCTGCCATTGGAAGAAAGGCTAGCATTACTTCAACCTCCTCTTTCAGTGATACTATTCAGTGGGTCCCAACGTCCACACTTAAAATGCAACGTTCGTGTCCGTAATGATGCGCACGCTCACAATACAACTAAAAAATTAGCCAGCCTTTCCAATTTTATTGAAATTATTCATGTGTTTAGAATATATTGCATGTAAAAGCATCCCTAAATCTTAGTTATGGACTCTTGTATTCACATATATATGTCCGCTTGGGTCCTACTGTCAAATTCATCATTCATACACTGGTATAGCCTTTCAAAGATGTGTCTGAAATAAATGCGACCGTGTCTTTACGATATTACATCATATACGCTTGGTGCAGGAAGTCTACGTGCGAAGCACCTGTTTGAATGACAGCACCTGTTTGAATGCACTTCGCACTTCTTTCTCATAGGGATCGACACGTTCTTAATTATCAGCAGAACTTAAGTTTTTATTGCAATGCCAACAGTATTGCCTACTGCGGCTGCGGTTGTAAGCGTTTCTTTTCTATTCCATCCAATTTTAAATGACATGGGTGGAGAGGCCCGTCAAGCAGAAGACAGCAGTGCTTTTTTTCTCGCTATTAAGAGCTTTGTACCAGAAAAACTGCACAAAACTAGAGCGAACAGGCGTGTCAACTTCTTTCGACATGATGCGCACCCCGCTAGCGCTCTGACATATTTACCTTCCCTGGTGCCCTAAATTTGCAGTAATGTCGGCGATCGCTGTGCCAGACTGCTCAAGGAAAGCGAGCGCCTCTCCTTTCCTATATATACTAACCTCCTCCCTCTCCGACCAAGAGTTACTAACCTCCTCCCTCTCCGACCAAGAGTGCAAACAGGCGAACACAAGCGGAAGGCTTAGCGCGACCATCGTTAGGCCTTTCCTCTGCTCTCCTACTCATAACCAGAGCATGTATTCTAGAGAACACCTTCTGTTCTGTAGAATGTGTTGCGGCGACGCACGTTTTCGCTACAGCTGAAGCCCTATAACCTCGTCTTCGAAAACGGCGGGAAAACGAAACGAAAAAGCACCCGTGTGCAGTGCGATGTCAGTGCACGTTAAAGAACCCTAGGTGGTCGAAATTATTCCGAGCCCTCTACTACGGCACCTCTTTCCTCTTTCTTCCTTTCTTCTCTCAATCCCTCCTTGATCCCTTCCATTACGGCGCGGTACAGGTGTCCTCCGAGATTCCTTTCCCCCAAATCCAATTTATTCGTTATATGCGCCACCAGATCTTTCTTTTTTAACGCGCGGGCACAAATGAAGAAAAGGACGTACTATCGGGGGCAAAAGTAATTTTAGAATTTGGATCAGAGTTGTTTTCCGGCTCGGCTACATACAAACTTCGCCCTCTCGTCCTTTTAGAGAGGGAAGCACTTCGCATGTGCCTCGGCCTTCCATGATCTGTGGCTCTCAATGTGCTGTACCTTGAAGCCCGCATACCGCCTCTCTTATCACGACTTCAATTTTTAACTGTGAAAACTTACCTCAGGATCTATGAATCCCATTTCCACCGTTCCCAAAGCATTTTCTGTTCTCAGCCGACCTCCTTTTTTGGTGTCCCCTGGTCTCGTTTCAATTCCCCTCAGGTAGTGTTTGTGCCAAGATTACTTCAGCCTTTCGATGTAAACATTTATGATATCCTTCCTGCGCTTCGCAATGGGCCCGCTATCCACATTGTTTTCGACGACATATTCCCAAAAATTGCAAAACTTTTGCCACCGAGTATTCTAAATGGCCTTCTAGAAGATCATCTGAGGACCCTACCTCCAGATGTTGCAATCAATGGCCACTGACGCATCGCAATGCAATGAAAAAGCAGGTGTGGGAATATTTTGCTCGCATTTAGACTGGTCCTTTTCACTGCGCCTTCCAGATTTCACCCCTATTTTTCCAGCAGAGTTTCTAGCAGTTGTTCTTGCTCTACGCAAGCTAGACCCCTCTAATACAGCAGCTGCAGTAATTACTGATTCTTTATCTTTGTGTTCGTCCCTCGCTGCACATGTTGACGGTCCCATTTTAACAGCTTTCTTATCCCTACTTCCTCCGCATTTGAGCCTTGTTCATTTAGTATGGGTTACCGGTCACAGCAGTGTGACAGTAAATGAGATTGCTGACAATCTCGCAAAGGCTTCCCTCAGCGGCCCCGTGTTGCCAATCATCCCGGCTACAGTCTATATTACAGCATCTAGAGTTCGGCGACGTGCGTTTTTAAGCACGCAAGACACAACACTTTTAACATCGGCGGATTATGAGCACCTTAAATATTATTGGAACAGGAAAATTTGTTGCTCTCGGCAGCTTGAAGTATCACTGACGAGTCTGCGCTACCGCACCCCCCCCCCCCCCCCTCTAAATTTATATTTACACAAGTCGGGTTTGGCGCCCTGTCCCCTTTGTGCATTTTGCCGTGAGCCTGAATCTATAGAACATTTTTTGGCTGTATTGTCGCCGTTTCAACTCTCTGAGAAAAAGGTTGCTGGAAGAGTCCTTGCAGCATCTTGGCGTTAGTTTGAGCAGCCCGCTCTTGCTATCATTTGGCGCCACCACATTTGGGTTCAGCCACAGATCTGTTTGTTCCGCTGTTCTAAATTTCCTGATAGAATCTCACCGACTGCCTTGCTAAGTGTTCCAAACTTTTCTTTTCTATCAATTATTATATTTTGACTTAATCATAATTATTTAATCCCTCTCTTTAATATTATTCTTATAATTTTGAAATCAAAACTCTCATCCCTTTTCTATTCATGACGAAGAATTCAACGGTGTTGCGCTCCCACGTGCTTTTTCTTTTTATTTACTGCGTTCAGGTGAATAGCCACCCGATTCTTGGCCGATCCCCCAGTGTGGGTATGTGCCATCTTTTGATAGGCTAACAACAACAACAAAAGTAATAGACACCCCTCTCAAAATTCCGGCCCGTGCACACTGCGTGGGGACGCCACCAGACAAAACACTTCTGGTGTCGACACCGGCGCAGTGGCCCCGTTCCGACACCAGGCGTGTTTTGCAGGTGGCGCTCTTAAAGGGGCGGCATGCCTGGGATATTGAACCACGCCGCTTCACGAATAGTGTCCAGGAAAGATTTTTTAAATGCGCTTTGCAGAAGCTGAGACATCTGTAGTTCAAATTTGAATTTCAGTGTCTTCACGCCTTTCCCTCTCCTCTCGTCACTTTTTGCACGCTGGAAGGTAGGCGCTCCTTCACCGACCCCCTCTGCGAGCGGAGCTTCCCGACCCGCCGGAGATAAGCGGCTTATTAGCCGCGGTGACGGTAGCTGCCTGACGTCTGAAAGAATATAGCCAATGGCCAGATGCGGGGGACGGAGGAGGGTGCGAGCATGAAAAAGTCGCCGGGAAGGGCTCGCCAACTTTCGCGCGTGATTGTAGCTCGTCTGCTGCGTGCAGAAGATTATTATTTGGCTCCGGTTTTCATGGCAACGCAGTGCAGTGATTAAGTGAGTTAATGTGCTCTCCTCGGAAGGCGTTTCAGAGCGCCTTTAAGCAGAGTGGCATGGGCCAGAACTTTCGAGGGTGTCTGTTACTTTTGCTCCCGTTGGTTCTTACGTCGGCCAAGCATTTGTCCTGCGCTTTCCGCCTACGGATGAAGCCTACTTGCCACCTGAATAAAATTCTCTCGTTTTAAGTGCGAAGAAATCTTGGCGATAAGTATTGCGCTGTGACCCGCTCCCTCTTCCTACCTAAGGAGTCTAAGGAGCATGACATATCGCCCATTTTAATACAAAATTATTAAATAAAAAAATACCGGACTCGCTCATAAGTATGTGCGAGCATCGGAAGTGCAAGTGACCATTCGGTTTTTACTCGCCATTCAGCAGTCACTGCCAGTTTTAGTCACACTTGCATGTTTTGTTCTAGGACATCCATATTTCCCAAATTACATTACGTTACATTACATGGACATGCTGAGCTAAACCTAACCACTAAAAGCCGCACAACGTGGCCGCAGTGGAAGGTGACGCTGGCCAGCGACTTCCTGGAAGACCAGGAGGCGCTAGTCGCCATCGCCAAACCATAGGCGGAAGCCACTGGAGTCTTGGACTGAGGACCGCACCCACAATCCGCTCCGGTCTCCGTTTTACAAATAAATGTTTACTCTTTCTCGCGCTCTCAAACTGTCATGCATGGGATTGGTATTCTGCTATGGGGCATCTAAATTTTACAGCGATAGCTGTTAGGCGCCCGTCCGCGGCTTGCGCGTCGTAGTCGTTCGCCGTCGGCGTAACCGGACAACCTGAGTCGCATAAGCGTACGGGTGGCTCTATTCGGGACAGCCGCCTGCCAGTGCAGTGGTGCATCACTTGACCACTACACCAGTGCACCAGGAAAATATCCCCAACACTAAATGCCTAAACCGCTATCGCTGAATTTCTGAATCTCGCGTTGCACAGTCATAACCGTCCTGTGAGTTTTTTTTTTTTTTAGAGCGCAGCCCCTAGCGCCCATTTTAAACTTACGCGTCGTAGTAGGCGTCGGCGTAGTCATCGGCGCTGTGGGCGTAACCGGTTTTCAAAGTAACAGAACGAAACGCGACCGGAAGATAACGGAGGATGGCTAGCAGAGGAACACTCCAACTGCCAGCCGTGAGGGCAATCGTAATGATCTGTTCATTTTTTTCGCCTGCAACAATTTTTCTATGTGGCCTTTCAATAAATAGTCTCGGATGCTAAACGCTTGCATTTTATTAAGGCTCTTACGCAGACATCCAAGGCTCCACGATAAGAAGTGAGAAGGTGATAGGCAGTCACTTTAGGCGCTTTAATCAACACCTACCATTTTCTCTCTCTCTCTCTCTTCTCATAAACGAGCACTACGCAGCCCGGTTATCCAATACGGGTAGAGAGAACCGCTTTTGTAAATTATAGAAGACAATTCCATCTAAGGCAGCGCGACTGGCAATGCCTCTTAAATGTCGCACAAGCCGGCGCTCGATCTCGCGGCTCGACACTTAAACTCAACCGATCAGAGAAACACGAAAGGAAGAAAAAATGTCATTAGATGGCAAGCGCAGAGAGCATTCAATTCCTCGTTTGGAAACGGAGATTCCTCGACGAAGTTTCGACGCTGGAGGATAGAGGGAAAGAGAGAAAGAGAGCACTGAAAATCGACCAGTGGTGAAAGACGTATACGGTTTTTCGCCTCCCCGACGGCAGTTTCAATAATTGGCCCGAAATGAAACCGCCTTCGCCATCGCATATAGGTCAGCCTACAAGCGTACATAACGTGGCCAGCGAACGCTGCTGCAGCGCCGCGTGGTATTCATTGCAATAGTTTTTCCTGTCTGTTTATTTTTTCCTTCACGCGATTTGCGCTAATAATAAAGCTCCAACACCCATTTACAACAAAAAAATACGTAGAAGACGGATTGCTAAACAAAAAAAATAGAAAAGCCGCCTTTTGATTCACGGGTGTTATTTACCAGCCTCACACTCTCAACTCTCATAATCAGTCATTAGACTTAACGTCTGAATTTTTTGCGTATTTGTTTTGCCTCTTTGGCCTAAGTAAGTACTCCCGAACTTATATGCAGCAGTGCATTCAAGCACAGATAATGGTATGTAAGGGACGGAGAGGATGAGCTCTGGATTTAAATAAAATAAAATTAATCCCTATCAAGCTGACTCGATGAACAGGGGCATGCAAGACATGAGAAAGCGACGGAATTAACGAAGCAGACAGAAATCTGCAGTATTAATCAATCAGGAAAAAGGGACGAGCCTAAATAAACGGCTCGACAAATCCCGCCTGGCTCCCGATCCAACCAAGTAGAGAAAGACAAACACAGGAAGTGCGGGGAAATTTCACGGGCGTCTAGGTTCGTTAATTAGTTAGCAAAGAACTGACCCTGCCCGCTCTTTATATTTGATCCTGGTAATTTGTTCAAGGCCCGCTGTCTGCAGTGCCATAATTGATCCGCCTCTTAGCGGGAAAATTAGCTCACTTGAACCGGTTTTAGCGCAGACACAAGTAAGTGGGATAAGTCGCACGCTGCGAGCCGTCTGTATCAATACCAAAGGCGCGAGGTTCTTTGATAGCGATCAGCAGGCGAGTAGGCCTGGCCGATAACTTTTTACATTAACACTGATATGCGGACAGAGCGGGTGCTCCGAATAAATTCACGACTTCGCTTGGGGCATGGAATTTTCTATGTACACTATTGTCCGGCCAATCCAGACGTCAGCGCAGATTGCTGCCATATCGGCCGGAGGAAAGCCAACTGGAGCGTCGTATCTTGTAATTGCAACGGTATTCAGGAAAAAAAAAACTTCATTCCCCATCGGGACACGAACCAATGCAGGCGAAAGCAAAGGAGCTTTGTTTTCTGGTGGTTCAGTCAATTCAGTCATCACCGCAGCCTCTGGAGTTGCGTACATGTGCACGAAATATTGATTTTTAAACATCAGCTCTTCTCTCAACAGGTTCGTGGTTGTAGAAATATTAGCGCTTGTCCGAAGCTTGGATTTTTCACCACCACGTCTCCGAGGCAGTCGTTTTACCATCTAAGGACTTTGGGGGACAAAAGTCTCCAGGACGCACGACAAGCTGTTTTTGCTAATAGCTGCCATGTTTGTTGGCTATCACCTGCTATCACTAGCACACATCATAGCACGCCACTCCGACTTTCACCCCGACCAGTGCGGCCTCCATACAGCGGCTAATCACAGAGCTATGAGCTTCGGTTCCCGATCACGCGTCCTGGACGCTTTTGTCCCCGACAGTAAGTTAAAAAAGAGATACCGTTAAGAGCCGAGGAAACACTCATGGTTATTCTCCTGTTTTCTGGGTTCTGCGCTACATTTCGGATCCCTTTAAAGGCACTGATTTTAAATCTCGTCGTTATGAAAGTCGACCCCAAGTTTTGCCTATATGCCCATCGCCGGCGCATAACGATGTGACGATATCAAGTTATCGTTAAGGGATGGCTACCTTGCGTCTTCTACGTAAGGCTTCCGAGCAAAACTATTTTACCATAACTGATGTACTGCACTGCATTGGCCTCAAAAATTTATCTCATGTATTGTTTTTATTTCTGCACTGCTTCTGGATGAGTTGAATAAGGCAGGCTATTTGATACTAGATGCGAGACTTCTTTTTGCGCAACGCATTATAAATGCGTTTTTTGCTGTGAGCGAGAGAAAAGTGCTTCACGTTACATACGAAAATAATATTAGCATATTATTTGCAATTTTAGTTAAACATCTTTGGTAATTAATCAGCTGTTTTTGCAAAATATGCTTTGGGCCCAGGCTGGTGAGGCAATACGAAAAGCGTAGTCTGCAGATATAACATTTTTATCTTAAATATAAGACTTAAGTACAGTGAACCGCCTTAGTTAAGTAGCCTTCACTATGCAGCTTATTTTTTAACAGTTGCTGCCTTATATGCACCAAGGCTGGCTAAATAGAAAAAAAACCGTAGCTTCACGGCGCCATTAGCCCCGCAGGTAGTCCACCAGGTACACGTAAGCGACCCAGACGATACAGGTAGCTTCGCGTGTTACCCTAATATCTTAAGAAAGCGAGGATGCAAGCGCTTCTCATTTCCCCGCGGAGCAGGCTGGCTTGTTAGGCTAACGGCGTGGCTTTGGCACTGACACGGCTAGGGCGCCTCGTGGAGCGCCCGAATCAGACCCCGACTTGTCGGCGAGTCTTCCTCGGTGCCACTCGCTTCTTTCGAGCTTTAAAATGCGTCGAACGTGGACAGTGCGCTCTCGAAGGGGGACGAAGAGTTGCTCTAATTAGGCTGCGTTAAAACTGAAAAGAATTCGATCTGAACCTGGGACTTATGCACTGCGTTGCCCGGGTACGCCTTCAGCCTTTCGGCACTGGGGACAAGGGAGAGACTGGGTGTGGCATTGGTCGCACGCCGGAATCACGCTGGTGCTTCACTGGCTTAAACAGCCTTTAACGCTGTTGCGTTAAAATCATGCACTCATGCCAATCAACCTCGCCTTGTCAGTATCTTATCAGGTTGGGACTATACCGCCACCACAAAAGCACGGCGCTCATGTGTTTTTTGGTGTTTTTTATTTGCCGGGCTTTCTTTGAAGGTGGAAAAAAAAGATAACGTGAGGATTTTTTCATCGCATATCATAGAATGTGGTTTTCTGAAGGCGCTCCCCTCCTTCGCAGATCCCATTTATTGTCTGAAGACAATAAGAAGTAATTTGGGTAATTCTTTATTTAACAAATTAATTGCAAAATAAAATTGCCTGTGGTGCGCGAGGTGGCTGCAAGGTGGTGGGCAAGGAAGCGCTATGCATCAGGTTTCCTTCATCTGACTAATATTTCTTAGTCCTTTTAGAAATAAAGCAAAATACTAACTTCTCTGCATCGCTAAAATCGTACGATTGCAACATGTCACCTTTTTTGCTCCTTTCAAAATGTGTCCATGTCTGTGCTGTCTGCTGATTAAGTTTTCTGAACATTATGTGCATGGATCCAAACTAGCCTGCGAGCTAGGCATCCAGATGATGGTAGCGATGTTGCTTGTGTTAATTTCGGTTGTAATTGAATAAAAAAATGAAAATGAAGTTGCCTTAAAAGCCCTATATAGACTAAGAAGGTCACACCTGGTACGATTACATTGGTTATTCATCACAGTTTCGGACGGTGGATCGTCCTGCATCAGAGAAAGCGATGATTTCATTGGCTTATTCAGCAACGCACAGAGCTTCTAGTGAATATATATATATATATATATATATATATATATATATATATATATATATATATATATATATATATATATATATATATATATATATATATATATATATATATATATATATATATATATATATATATATATATATATATATCCGTTGTGAAATAGCGCAATGAGAGCGCCGTTATATACCTACAAAGTAGACTGACACATGCTTAAAAACAAGACAAGGGTTTAGCTGACGTTAAGACTCGGGGTTAGTCTTCATCAGAGTGGCATATGATGGTTCCTGACCATTATTTATAGGGCTTACAAAGAGGATATAAATATACATATAGGAAGAGAAATGAGGGGCTCGTTTGACAAAGTAATATAGGAAGCCAACAGTCACCCAAACCAAGGTGCATGGGGGAATGCTTATTATTATTATTTTTTTAATTTGCGGTGCTGAACGATGAGAAAATACGAAATTATTTTGTTGCTTAAAAGATATTAATTATAAAGCAGCAGAAAAAACAACCATGCCGCCGGTGGGATCCGAACCCACGACCTCTGAATATCGCGTCCGGTGCTCTTACCAACTGAGCTACGGCGACGGCTGTCTAATCTGCTGCTTTCGTGGGTATTTATATTTTTTGCTTGTAAGCTAACCTTGAGAGTGTTCACCAGCGCCACCCTCGTCCATAGCGGCGGACGTAGTACATCCTGTATTACCGCGAGTGTGGCGTGGATCGTCATCTAACGGCGAGGGCGGAAGCTGTACGAGAACCCTCTTATGCTACTTATGGCATCAATACTGCCAGAACCGAAACTCTCGTTAAGCTATTAGCATAATGGCATCGTTGTTTTTCTGCTGCTGTATAATAATTTCCTTTAAGCAACACATTAATTGATATATTATTCTCCCATCGATCAGCACCACATATTAAAAAATAATAATAATAAGCATTCCCCTATGCACCTTGATTTTGGGGACTGTTGGTTTCCTTCACTCACTCACTCACTCACTCACACACACACACACACACACACACACACACACACACACACACACACACACACACACACACACACACACACACACACACACACACACACACACACACACACACACACACACACACACACACACACACACACACACACGCGCGCGCGCGCGCGCGCGCACACACACACGCACACACGCGCACACACGCACGCACGCACGCGCACACGCACACACGCACACACACACACGTACGCACGCACGCACGCATGCACACGCGCACACACACACACACGCACGCACACGCACACACGCGCACTCTCTCTCTCTCTCTCTTGATGCAGGTTCGGCCGAATTCTGCCGACCCTTAATCCGAAGCGAAAGCTTCCTTTTATTTGTGCTATTTATATTTATTTTTTATTTTATTTTCAATTTTGTTTTCTTTTTATTTTATTTTTGATTAATTTTATTTCATTAGTTTAGGTAATTTTGTTATTGTCATAATTTTATTTTTTCTTTAGTATTACTTTGCTCTCCGCTGCCTTCCAGGGTGGTTTTTCATGCCGATATGACCTTGAAGAACGAGAGGAGTAGAGCTTTCGCCTTAAGAAAAGGATGAAAAACCGACGGTAGGCCCTAAACCAGAGCTTCACAAGAAGTGCCTTAAAGAGCACGTCGCGCAGAATCATTGTTGACCTGTTATCGTCTGCTGCACATGAGTTAATTAATGGTCGTATAGAAGGAAAACATTCAAGTGGTCTGTATTCATTTTGCTATATTGCTAATGTACCTCCCATAACAACTTCCCGGTGCCTCCATTGTCCACCAAAACAAGTTGCCGTGCTCGAAAGAAATCATCCGCGTTGTTTTCTTTGCCGGTTTGAGTCAGAGGCCCATTGAAGAAATCGGTGGGAGAGTCGTTAAGCCTTCAAGTAAGTCAGCATCACTTAGACGTGAGCTTAGATCTTTTAATGGAAGAAAACACGGCTCGTGGGGCGAGGAAGCGGGCACCGTGTGCGGCGCACTGAAACACATTAAGAGCGGGCAGAAAAGTAAACACAGCGAGCAAAGGCAGGAACGGCGCCACTAGGAAGGGACCAATGGACGCTCAGGGTTCCAATCTGCGCGCAGAAAACATGACGCGCCAGTTCGGGGGAATTCATTAGAAGTTATCAAGTGCCGTAAATTTTGTTTTCTTCCATTGTGTCGGGCTGGATCCAAATTTTCACTATTGCGAAAGGAGTATCGAGCCTCTTAATTTGAAAGTTCATTAGAGAAAGTGAGCTCCCTGCTGCGCAGTAAGTGTGCCGAACACGTGGAGACGTCGACACTGAAAACGATTTGCAGCACCCAAATGCACGACCCACTTCACGTGCTCTGTTCAAAGCCGTTAACGAGCCGAGTAAAAACGTAAACTGACAGCTAGAGAGACGACACAAAAACAGTAGCAGGTTGACCAGACATTTTTGATGGTCACCCGGAACATGAACAACGGCACATAAACATAGCAGAAACACAGTGCCCGTCCTGTGTTTTTATGTTTCTGCTGTTTTCGGTGGCGTTCTTTGGCGCTGCTCTCTAATGAACAAACATTGACGATGACTACGGTGTAGGCGGAAAAAAGAAATGGTGATTGGGTAATATTAGCAGAAAACTACAAAACAGAATAGCTGTACAGAATTGTTCAAAGGTAGACGGGTAGGATTGAAGCGTACTATATAAATCTTCACTCGTCTGATGTCAATCGCAGACAGCGGACCTTAAAGTATTTCCAGGAAAAGGTTCTACTGGTACTGGAGTTCACATCGCAATTGCGCAAGCAGCCCACTAAGTAGCTAGCTGCCGCCTTCCGCAGTGGCTTGCTGGCTACGGGGACTCGGCTCCCGAACACAGTTTCAAAGTTGAATCCCGCCCACAGCGGCCGCATTCGATATTGGTGATATGCAAAAGTACGTGCGCAGTGCGATGTCACCACGTATTAAAGAAGCCTACATGATCGAAATTTATCTCATGCCCTACACTACAGCGTTTCTGTGAAGACATTAAACGTCACTAGATAGCGAAAAATAAATTTCTAAGGTTGAATGTGCGCCGGGCGGGACGGATTGAGACGGAATGAACACGAATCACAAACATAGGAGAGAAGCTACAAGAGCCAGGGCTTGTTTGGTTTGGTCATGTGACAAGGCGGGATGCAGAATAAGTCAGAGTAATGGCGCTAGAGATGGGCGGCGTCGGAGGAAAGAGCGAACGGGGACGAGCAAACGAGAAATGACAAATGGCGGCGATAGGTCTTCAAGAGATGTCAGAGGATGCAGCAAAGGAATGGAATTTGTGAGGAATACGCTATCTAAACAGCAACCCCTACCCTGGCTTCCATGTCTGGCGCAAAGAGAGAATTTAGAGGCTAGGAGACGAATAGAACAGAATGGGTCAGGAAACAAACACGGATTCTTGATTCCAACTAGAATATCGATAAGAAGAAACGGGCATAGGCAGGGCGTGCGTTGCGGAGGGAACTTCACCGGTGGTCCTTCAGGGCAATGAAAAGAATTCGAAGAGAAGTCAAGCGCAGCTAAGGGCGGCAAAAAGTCTGGAAAGTCAAGTGGGAGAATGAGATAAGGGTGTTTGCGGGGATAGGTTTGTCGCAGTTGGAATAGGACACGGTTAACTGGGGGTCAATCGGAAAGGCGTTTGTCCTCCTGTGTATGCATAGATAGAATGATGGGGATGATGATTACGAGAAATGATTTAACTCCTTAGATGTCTCGAAGTAGGTTTTCTTTTTCTTTTTTTTTTGTCTCCCGATGATTCAAGATGTTAGTGTTCACACAATCTGCGCTGACTAGCGCAGTGCTGAAGCCTACACTTAAAGTGATTTAGCTCATTACCTAATTAGTATACATGGCTCTTTCTTGCAGAAGTGCCGACCAGAACTGACTGCCCCGTGTGCAAGAAGCGAGGCCAAGAGTACAAGAGGCGGCTCGCGTCCATGTGGCGAATCGAGAAAAGCCGGCGCCAACGAGCTCGGCGGACCGATCGAGCCGAGGGCCGCCCTTTCCGTGTTCCTCGGTGGGAAGAGGGGCGAGGCCGATATCTGGCCGGATTTGCGAGCCGAGCGCACTGACCAGAAACGCCAATTAACAGGAGGCGAGAATAGGGGACAAAGCGCGTCCACCGGCTCTGTCGTCCGTTCGCGGGGCGAGGTAATCTGCTGCACCATTATCTCCGCAGGTGCCGTCCCAACCCTGGTGGGGGATAATGCTGCTTTTGCAGTCATGGCCGGTGCGGCTGATTGATGGATAGCACGTGACCGTAATGTGCCCAGATGGTTTGCCGACGTAAATCACGCCTGCGACCGCTCGTCTACTGGCAGTTATTCAACGTCCAGCCGGACATGCGACGTACCTACAAAGCAGCTAGGTAAGCGCTTGTCCTGTCTACCTCGTTTCTTTTGTGTCGTGTCTTTTGCGCAAAAAATCCAGAATGCTTAGGCACCAACTAGCCTGCAAAAACATACTCGCTGCCAGGTATGGCGCGACAGCAAGCGGAAGTCGAAGAGGAACCATGCTGTTGGATGCACAAAAGATACAAGTCGCAGAAACATGTTACAAGAGCAAGCAACTGTAGCATTAAGAATGAATTTTCGAACGATTCAAACAATCAGTGCTTAACAACCGTAATTTTATTTGTCATCTATATTTTGGTGTAGACATAGGTATAGATATATGAAGGAGTTTATATAACAAATTGAATTTTTCGATTTTCACACTGTATATGTCAAAACTAGCGGTCACACACTTTAGCACTAAGAACTTAATGAACCAAAACCTATCACATCTTTGTGCTGCTGTCTGTAAATCTCCCAGCATCGCAGCAGCAGGTATAGACCCGCCAGCTAATTGTTGCTCTTGATCCATAAAATAAAAACAGACTTCTCGCGGCCTCCCTGGCCGAAGAAGTGACAATGGCCCCCCTTTCTCGCGGAAGCGCCCTTTTCTCGCAGCACAAGGTCACATTAAGGCCAAGGTCGCCGCGAGGTAAAAGCGGCATTTTTCCGTTACGACATACGACGACGGCGCCCAAAGCAACGCTCCCGCCGTTTACACCAGAAAGTACCTCAGATATCAATATTGTTGCCACAGCCGCTCCTTTATTAAATGTAGACCGTTCCTTTTCCTCGGAAAGTCTGTGACGGGAATCTCGAACTTCCACGATACCCTGCCGCTACATGTGCATATGCCCGCAACTTCGAAGTGACCTTGACATGAACTTCTTCCAGAAATATAACGTACCTCTTTTCTCGACGGTCTGCGGTATTGGTGACAGTGCGCTCAGGTCTCCTCGCATGACACCTCGAGGTTCTTTTCACAACGACGGCTGTACGGGGGACTTTTTCAGCGCTGAGTGGCATCAGTGTCGCCGCAGCATATTGTATACGAATAACCTTGCCTTTACTTCCTGGCTGAAGGCAACGTTATCTCTAGTGTGTGCGTAAATTTTCCTGATATAAAATGAAAACCTCACAAGACGGTTACGTGTGTTTCACGCGAGACTCATCAACAGCTTTTTCTGTGGTGGCGAACATAATATTGTTTACTCATTATTATTTGTCTCCTCCTCCGGTAGAGAGCGCGTAGCTAAGTGCTCAGGGCTATTGACGTCACTCTGTTCCGGTGACATCTTGCGTGACGTCACGGCATGCTGAACATTCAGCGAGGAGCCTTACTGCGCCGACGTCGAAGAATGGGGCAACATAGCAAGCAAATCCAAGCAAGCAGCATCTTCGCTTCATATTACAAAGAAAGGCGATAATGCGACACTGAGGGAAGCGTGGCGGGGAACCAAAAGAAAAAAAAAATCGGGTCAGCCGCAGAGCGAGTGAAAACGCCAGACGGAAAACGAAACCGTCCGGCAGGCGTGCTCTGCGGCACACCGTTGCGGCGGATTTCAGGGCCCAGACCGCGCGCTTCTGTCGACGCTCACAGCGTCGCCATCCTGGGTTTTCCAATATTAATGCCGCAGCACCGAGTCTCTTGAGCAGCAAGCCTTGCCGAAGCATCCGCGCCGCTGTCGGCGTCGTTCAATCACCGCTGCGTCGGCCTCCCGCTGATTCAATTTGGTTTGTGCTGCGACTGAGCGCCCCGAAAAGTCGGAGCTGTCTTGCTTCTTGAACTGGGACGACCGGATCTTTCCTTTATTTTATTTTATTTTATTTTATTTTGTTGAAGGCTTAACTGAAACCTGCCGAGTAACTTAAAGTTTCATGTGTAGCGTCCACTCCAGAAAGAACGAGGCGTAAAAAAGGATCATCTTCTTGAGACAAAGAAAATACAACTGAACGTCTGCACTTCTATTCTTTAAATGAACCAAGAAACCACATCGGCAAGTTAGATGTACCCCGAATCATGGACATGTCGGTTATGTGCGCTGTTACATCCGCAACATTGGATCAATTCCGATTCTTCCGTAACGATATTAGAAGACTAGATTTTCTTTGCATTGGCCCCTCAAAAAACTACTTCACAGAGCGTTTAACGAAACTTAAGCCAAATTTTAAACAATTGCAATCGTCTTGAAGATTCGACTAGTGAAGGATTATATAGCACTGGTTTTAGCATCATCATAATTTTTAATGCTCCTAATTCTCCAATCAACAAGGATAAATCACCTGAATATTCATCAGTAAATATAGCGCAAAGTTTTGTATGCAGAAATTGTAGAGCGCGTTGAGACATGCCAATTTATGTTGTTTCCTTCTAAGGAACTGTGGCGTAGATCCTTTAGTTTTAAAATAAAGCCCGCAAGGTTGGAGCTATTGGCACACGAGCATGAGCTCTGATGTTATCCTTCCACTCTGCCCCTTTAATATGTGCCCTAACTGAGGGAACTGAGGGAACACGGTTCAGCAAAGCGTAATAAAGAAGCAGGAGATCGGTTGCAGCGGCGGACATTGTATTTCTTACGACAATTATGTCGCAGCAGATGCGCGACCACGCACTCGCCGTTTTATGTTAGAGCGGAAATACGCAATTTCTTGCAGCCCATCATGCTTGCGCCTATGCAGAATGATAATTCTAGCAAAACGAAAAGATGATCCGGAGTTCCCGGTTTCGAACCCGACCGCGGCGGCTGCGTTTTTATGTAGGAAAAACGCTATGGCACCCGTGTGCTGTGCGATGTCAGTGCACGTTAAAGAGCCCCAGGTGGTCGAAGTTATTCCGGAGCCCTCCACTACGGCACCTCTTCTTCCTTTCTTCTTTCACTGCCTGCCTTGTCCCTTCCCTTACGGCGCGGTTCAGGTGTCCAACGATATATGAGACAGATACTGCGCCATTTCCTTTCCTCAAAAACCAATTATTATTATCATTATTAAAAGGAGAAGAATGACTTCATTGGAGAACGATCACTGCGGCCGCTGGCCTTCGTTCATTCATTACGACTTTTTGTAACCGATTTCCTTCAGTCGGGGTATGTTTGACGGTGATGACTTTGCGACGCAGGAGTGCATATTTAGGTGACAATTTTTCCAAGTTATATTGAAGAAAATAATTTAAATGAGCATTTCTGAACTTGTTCAGCAATTCCTACATTAGATATTTCGCTCAAAAATTAAGTATACAAATGTAACTAATTTACCTTCGTTATTAGCAAATAAAGCACATTTACGACAAGAAACAAACCTTTCATGTCATTCCGTTAAACGCAGTTTCGAGGAGAGGAAGGCAACGGGTTTTGTAGAAACTCAGGAGATAAAATTAGCTACTCGCAATTCTTATTTGTGAGTACAGGCGACTTTTTAAGCCAGATCGGTTGAGATATGAGATAAAATTTGCGACCATTCGGCCTGACATCTCCGTAATAATCGAAACAACAATAGGCTCTTTCGTCCCGTATGTTTTTTGTTCAAACTTTGTCACGTGACTAATAATATTTCGTCGTATCTTGCCTCAGCTATTGGCACTTGAAGTGAATGGACATCTGAGGAGACCTGCATAATTCTAACACCCCTCCAAAGTTAAGCCCTCACAACCGGTCAGTTATATTGCAGCTTGTAAGACCAGACGGTAGTTCATTCTTTTTTTTTCAACAATGCCGGTTCATGTAACGAACTGTATCGCTGTACGGAAATATGTGTGGGATATTATTCAGATTTTTCATCGAATAACAAAACCAATGTCCCGGAAATAAACCGGGGTACAACCAGTATATGGCTTCATCTTGAACAGTGCCCTACAGGGTGTTAGCCGCCGCAATAATTTGTTGTTAATGTGCGTCCAAGAGATAATCAGCAGCTTAAATAGCCTCGGCCATTTTTGGGTCAGTCTTGAGTTCCGGGCCATCGGGCGCGCCACACTTTCCCGTTTCTTTAGGTTGAGCGACGATGGCGTGTGTGCTGCGTCACTGAAATCCGCCGGCCTTGATGTACAGCCACGAGTAAAAAAAAAAATGGCACAAGTGACCGACGACCGGTTGGGCAGAAAAAAAAAGAAAAGAAATTATTTCTTTGCAGGCGATGATTTCCTGCGGAACCTCCCACAATACTGAGGATTGGGGAAAGCCTGCCATTTTCGTTATTGGCGTCTTCGTGAACCAGGGCGCCGCAAGCGGAGATTATTTAGCACCAGTGATTGATCACTTGTGCTGATATTTTTTTTACTGAGGGGCACGTTGCCTAAGGCCGTTTCCAACTAACAGAGTGCACAGATTAAATGACCATCGGGCGATTGTGTGCACTGACCGTGCCAGGCTAGAACCTCCGCTGTACAGATACCTTGGTAGCCTGCTGTCCTGAGAGGCAAGGGAAAGCTCGCAAGCGAAATAAGCTGCGCCATTTGCTAAGAATGGCATAGGACCCCATCGATAGTCGGACCGTCACAGTAACAAAGCTGGATCCTCTAGGAGCAACTAATATATTCTACGAAGAACAGCAATGTAACCGCTAACAGAAAGGAGCAATATAAACTGGCTCCGTAAACCGCCTTTAATCCTTCGCTATGCAGCTGTCCGAGATGTTTAATGAGGCCAACTTACGTCATTACAGAACGGAAAACACATACTACATAGGCTGTGGGGCCACAAGGACAAGGACGTGGACGGAGTGACGACAACACAGGTGCTCACTAACAACTGACAAAATTTATTACAGCACTACAGCACTATGAATTTGTACCAACTCGCCCAATTTTCAACCCTATTGTACTACAGTAAAATGAGCTCTTGGGCGAGTTGGTTACTTTTCTTAGGCATAGTAGCAGCGCAAAACACACACAAGACAAGAATAGACACCGAGAGACACGCACACAGACGCTGCACTCACAGCTAATATTATTCTAAGCTATCGAAGTGGAATATATAGGCTGAGTCGGGCATGCGCGTTAAGAGAAAGAAAGAAGGCGTGACATCACAACATCCTGATACTACATCTTACCTTGAAGCAGAAAAAAGTGCACGTTCCGAACTATACAGCCGTACTACATATAAACGCCTTCGGAGCCATGAGCAGATTTGGCGCGCCTGCTGTACTTCGGGCGAACGATGAACACGGGGAGTCTGCGATGCGAGATGTGCGCACTCAATAAAGTACAGAAGAATGCCAGCCAATCGTGGCATGAGGCCCTTCGCCAAAGCATGCGCGCAGCTTGCCTACTGCGACCCCTGAGCAGAACATGAGCCATCAGGCGATCGACAATAGACTTCCTGCCTCTGTCGCCTGTTCCCAGACTATAACACAAACCTCCTTTGCGTTTGTAAGTTTTTAGTTCATACTGTCGCTTTCACAAGCTTAGTTCCTACCCTAGGTATAATGACGCAATTTCCATTTCGCATTTTAGATCGATAAATCCCGACATTTCATGGTCTATGCTCTGCACCAAATATATTGATATGTGAATCAAGAAACAGCATGGCTGACTAGATTTCACGCCGTTTACATCGCGCAGATCAAGAAGGCTCTGGATGCATTTCAGTTCAAAGAAGAGTCCCTGAATATTGCACAAAAGCAACAACGAGGGTGCATGAAGACAGGAAAGAAGGAACCAGCGAATATCACGAAAGTGACTGCAAGTGAAATAGGAAGGAAGGGCGCATACCCCTTCGCAAACACGCGGGGAAATAAAAAAAAACTTGAGTGATATTCAATCTGATGCAGGCCTATAACGCTCGAGTGAACAAAACAACCTCTACCATACTCAGAGCTGCACTTTCATATATCGCGCACTGCAGTATGGAGATTAATCGTACTTTTTAAGCTCTCTTCTTCATAGCTAACGCAGGAATTCAGCTGATCATAGATCATAGCTGCTAGCTTGGCATCTTAAGGACTTGCATGATGTAAATGACAAAGCGCTGCCTGTGACTGGCGACAGTTATTTTGCATGTGATGCTCTCCCGATTCTAATTAAGTGTAGCGCATTCGGTGTATAGAGATATTACTTGCCCTAACTGAAAATTCCCTTATTTAGACGCCAAATCCTTATTTCCGGCCGTTTTCCTTTGCAGCCATCTAAAAAATTCAGGAATATAAAAAAACGAGAATTTTTGGTTGTTAAATTTTCCTGAAAGCACGTGAAGAGTCCCTTTTCACCTAATCTTACTCTCAAAATTTCATGAAAAAAAGAAAAATTCCACGAACAAAGCATCACTGTCGGCGTATATCCAAGACTAGATTCCAAACCTTTACTCCTAATTTCTCGCTGGTATAAAATATTGGTATCTGTAACAGAGGAACATTTCTAGTGTTCTGGCATTTCGGCGTTACCTTTGAATAAAATATGTATATTATTTTTGCAGAAGTTATAACAGTTTATTTTACGTCTATGAAATCCCGCATCGGAAGCTAAAATGACTGACTGCCACCTGCAATATTTTAAGAGGGAAGAAGCTCTATGAAACGTCGTTTCGGCCACATAGGCGGAAAACTAAAGCGGACAGGGATTACGCGCACAGAAGGGGACAAAATCCCTGTCGTGCTCGGAACATCAGCAGCGCAGCACTTTCCAGTTTACACTTCATGCGCCCGTTGAGTTTAGGTACATCAGGAGTGACCTTTGAAATGAAGGGGGCACTTTGGCGCAACGCAACAGCATTCTTTACGATTAGAAAATTAATGCTATGGGTGGAAGTGGACAAACAAAAGCCAGAAAGCGCCGCAAAAGTTTCACTCCATCCCGATGAGATCCACCTCATCTCAATTATGGGGCAAAGAAATGTAAATCAAGCTCCTATCACTTTACTTTCACAGGAAGCGCGCACCCAAGTCTTTTCCCTATCTTGTTTCGGCATCTTCGCACAAAAGAATCGCGCGCGAAAAGTGGTGCCCGGATTTAGGAAACCTGCTTCCGACACGACTGGACCGAGGACCGAAAACGGAACAAAAGAACGGAAAAATCCGCCGCCTGCGCTCGCTGCGCAAGTGCTATCGATCCCGCTCTTCCTTCTTCCATGAGCGCATAATCAGCGCTTATTTGTTTTCTTTCGTGCCCGGCCGTAGACGGCGGTGGGCGGGAGCGGGGCATTAATTACACGGCAGCCACCATTAATCACGTCAGCCACGAGAAGCTCGAGCCACCTCGGCGGCGGCGGCGTGAATCTCGCTCCAGCATCCTCCGCTCTTTGTGTTGCTTGCCGCCTTCCAGAGCTTCAACGTCGCGTTCTATCTCTCTCTCGTTATCTGTAGCCCTCCCTTTTCATATCTTTTTTATCTCGAGATGCAGTGGTTCATGGCGGTGAGGTCTGATAAATGAACGGCCCTGTATTTACAAAACGGCCGCGGAATAGCACAGATGTGCTCATGCGCTCTTTTTTACCGCCGCTCCTTTTATCTGCTTCTCTGCGCTTTTTGAGGACAGGCTGAATAAAGAGATTCAGTGCGGCGCGTGTCGTTTCGGCACCACTCCGCTTAAGTGGAACCCTGGTTCTGGCTCTCTCCATAGCGTATCGCGTGCAACGCAAGAGGAACACCTCAAGTGCATTAAACAGGGCACCACTCATCAGTTCATCTTCCCCGTTGCCTGTTCATCTTTTCTGACCACAAGGGACGGTGAGGAGGGGCCGCTATGCCCTCGCGGACGGCGCAGAAAGAAGACCAATGGTCATTATTTCGCCCGAGTTTTTCATTAAACCATTAAGACCAGTGGCGCCTCCAAGCGGTAAATTTAGCGACCACGCTGCCTGGCCGGGTCGAGGTTAACGCAACTGCGCACGCACCTCTGCGCGAACACAAGTTCGGCTTCCGGCCGCGTGAGGCAACACTGCAATAAGCGCTAGAACCTCGCCCTCACTTGAGGCTCCGCAAACGTAACCTAAGCGCTCCTCACGCTAATGGAGATCCAGAAGATGACAGATGGCCGTGGAAGATTTCCGTGGCCTCGGCGGAACGTTCAACGCATTCGTGCGCAGCAGAACGCTCTGGTGTGTGGCCGCCGTATATTTATTTCCCTCAACGCATGCATGCGTTTCTCCTGCCTGTGCTTGTCCCTAGTCCTTTTTATCAGTAGCATGCTAGGCTATTAGCAGTGACATTTGCTTTGTTCTGGTTATTGCAAGCATAAATAATCGAAAAATGTTGCTGTGCTACTTGGAACCCTTTAAAGCAACTGTACTACCCCGCGTGCTTGTCCTTTTGATGACACAACCACGGGTGAAAATGGCTTCTCTGTTCGGGCCATGCAAGTTTGTGAGAGCCAAGCTTTCAAACGCAGTCGGAATGCGCCGGTATGCGCGAAAACATTGCACTCACCAAGAAGTCCATGTCCTTGCTATGTAGTACGGCATCTAAATTACAATGAAATCGTGTTTTTGCGAGCAAGAGGCTAAAACTAGAGAAAAGCAATATTTTGACATCCTAATACTCCCGGTACCTTCAACAACTGGAGCCTTATGACGCGAGTAGGAAACCTACGCCAGGCGACAGCATCCGCAGGCTTGAGTAGGGAGCCCCAGCAACAAGGCTTCCCAAAATGGACCCGCCAGCAGCGCGAATGCATCATGCAGTGAAGAGTCCGAAGTGACGCAACGCCTCCATCACGCAAAGGGCGGGTCGAAGCAGCCACGACAAATGGCGGCCTTTTTGGCTTGGTGATGTCTGATGGCCCGTCGAGCAACAGACGACGTAGCGAAAGCGGCAACACGCAAGGGCGCACCAGCCGTACACGTACCGAGAGCGGGAAGAGGAGACGAGCTGCGGTGGCGAATGTTGGCCTTGGCTGAGGCGTACCCAGTAGTCAGCCTGGAGTGAAGCACGCCCTGTCCAGGTGTTATTAGGGGAGTGGAGCACCGAGTACTGGATGTCTCCTCTCCTCAACAAAGGAAGACGAATACGTGCATGCCGTTTGCCGGTATACCGGAAGATTAGCGCTCATCGGCTGCCCATTAGGGAGACCGCGGAGCTGTCCCTGCTAGCTCCGACAGGGACAGACTCGAGCGCGCTTTTGTAACACGCTGGGGGACGACTCGCGTCTCTGTAGTCATCTGTTTACGGATGGTTAATTAGCGTCACTGCTCGGTATTCCGCTCAGTTTCTGTCCGCGCAGTTCCAATCTAGGCCAGCACATAAATCAAAGGCCGTGACGAGGTAACGATTTGTTTCCCGTTGCTTACAGACTTGCACTCAAGTTCCGTCGCTCCTCTACTATCGCCACGGCCGACGACTGCATACGGTGACTGGTACGAATGGACCGTGATCGCAGGAAAGGGGACTACACCTTTCACGGGTATCTACGCAAAGAGCCCCGAGTGTGCTCATACTTCGTAGTTACCGAGCTCTCTCCCAGCGGGTGAGTGTAGAACTGTGGCGCAGATTTTACTTATGTACTTTTGATGGCGGCAATGCACTGGACCTACAGCTGAGCGCCACTTGGCCCACTGAAGCATGGAATTATGTTCTGCACTCCTCACAAACTGCCGTGTTGGTGGTAACTTCAAATGCTTTGGAACAGTCTCCTTTGTCACAAAAAAATGGTGACAGAGTAATTGCTCCGCCTTCATTCACAGATGAGTTTTCAACGGCATCGTGTACAAGTGCGGACAAAAGTAAACCGACCACGCAATTGCCCTTTAACAAATGTTACGCCCAGCGTATTTGAAATTATTAGGCATGGCTTCTACATACTAGTGGCCGTCACCGGCGCGGTTTCTTAAGAACAAACAATGCCTGATTTTCTGCTAGGGAAGGCGTGGTTGCACTCAGAACAGGATAGTTTGCTCTGCGCCCGTACATCATTAAAGACCCCCGCCAAATGTACAAACATAAACGCCTCATGTTCCGCACCGGATTTGTTCACGAGTATTTAAAATTTACCCCGCACGCAATCACGGCTATGCTTAACTTGGGGACACCCGCAGTGAGTGCAGTACGTGTGAGTGACGCCTGGATGTCTGCCTTAACGCTCCCAAATAGCCGCGCATATTTCTCGGTGACACCGACCTATCCGTATACCCGTACCACACACTTTTTCTGTCCCACCAGAATACGGCGTATTTGTGGAATCTACTTTTGCGAACTGAAAATCAGGCGCGAAATCTTCAAAACTTTACGTGCGCCGGAATAATTTCTTTGTTCTGTAGTGCCTGTGACGTCGACATTCACGATAGCCCAGCACTTAATTGCTGGTCGATCGCAAACATTTACCACTCAAACCAATCGATCACAAGTCACAGGTACGTACCAGGCAGCCACTGGCAACCTATATCTCCAAGAAGTGAATGAGTTCAAATACAGACGCTCCTGTCAGCGCTACGTTTCACATGCGGTCTCATTGAAAACTCCGCATTTGATGTTTCTTCATTATCGACGATTGTCGGGCGATACCCAGATGATACTTTCGCACCACTTGGAGCTGTAAATTGCGGCTGCATACTGCAGCCTCCCACGAATGATTAATTAGCGATTAGCCCGCTCGTTTAGGCACCCATATGGCGTTACTGTCAGCGCCCTTTTCAATTTATTTTCATAATGTAAAGAAAAATAAATAAGAACTTTAAGGTCACTGCGAACCAATAACAGTTTAACATGCAATTTAAATATCTATATGTACTATGCGTCTGAAACCGTATCTTATTTACATTTTAGCACGAATGGGCCTCTGCCCGCCTTCAGTAAAGACCTGTCTCGCATGCGGACGTTGCGACCCGTCCTCGGCAACCCACTCTATGCATGGAAGAGCGCATCTTTCTCGGTGAATGGATGGCATTGGACCAGAGACCCCTTGAATGTGGGGGCGGCGTCTAATTCGCTGCAGCTTGACGATCGGACGGACACGTCGAAGACAAAAACGTTAATTTTTTTTTACATCGCCGTACAGGATGAGGAATTTATCAACGAGTCAAGTAAAGGCAATACGAAGTAACTTGTCATTATTTGCTAACTGAACACCACCATGCTTCGCCTAGGCGCAACGTCGCGTGTTACGTGCAGGAGGTCTGTTTTTAATCAAAAGCGGTTTCGGTGATTCACTCTGTGAATTATGTCCAGCCAGTTACGTGTTTCACAGTGGACGCTTGACATATGCCTATATGCGCCTGTCTTGCGTATCTATCGTCTTGCATTCGCGAATTAACTAAAAATCAACAGGTGTTCGAAAACTCAGTTCATTCAGTTATCAAAAACCACTTTCAGATTGAAAATTCCGACCGCGGCGGCTGCGTTTTTATGGAGGAAAAACGCTAAGCAACCCGTGTGCTGTGCGATGTCAGTGCACGTTAAAGATCACCAGGTGGTCGAAATTATTCCGGAGCCCTCCACTACGGCACCTCTTTCTTCCTTTCTTCTTTCACTCCCTCCTTTATCCCTTCCCTTAGGGCACGGTTCAGGTGTCCAACGATATATGAGACAGATACTGCGCCATTTCCTTTCCTCCAAAACCAATTATTATTATTATTACTTTTTTACGTGTATACGCCTCACAAGCCGGGCAGTACAACGATTGAAACTAGTCGTAGCGCAAGAGCAAATGAACGGCGGTCGAAGTGAGCCGACGCACTGCTCCGTTGTCCCTTTTTCCGCTTCGGTACAGTGAGACTTAATCTTGGAATACCAACTTGCCTACTATGGCCGTGCTCAATAGTTGGCTGCAACCAGTCGACTGGCACACTCCCTCTAGCTCCGCCCAGCCGAGCTTCTCTGCACTTATCATGAAGCTCTAGACTATCACGCTAGTGGTTTTCACGCCTCAAAACATCGCACTTACTGTTAATTTAGAGATAGGTTCTCCGTCTCAATTCTCTCGCGCAAATTATTCAGTGACTCTTTGCTGTTTGAATAGTTACCTATAGACAATAAGTACAAGCGTTCACCGGATGCTTTGCTAAACTGGACTCGGTATTACCTCTTGTTTTCAAGCCCCCGGAAGCAGAAGCTGGAAGCCGAGCACTTCAGTCGTATTCGTGCTTAACCTTCTAAAAAAGAAAAGGAAGCGAAATCAACACGTGTTTGCTGTCACACTTGGCTGCGTCCAATGACCATCAAAGGTCCTTGAGGCGCGTTCGAGGCATCGATTCTTATCATTCCGCTGAAAGAAAAAATCGTGTACTGTCGACGTAGCACCGAAGACCGAACAATGAGTTCACCGAGCTGAGAGCCACGTCGAGTAGAAATAGGGAAAGCTAAACGGCGCGAGGGCGCGGACGGCAGTGGAGTTCATTTCGTGGCCCGTAATATCCTGAAAATAGCGACGCAAAACACCGTGCCGGGCAAATGACATCCCCAAGGTGCAAAAGTGGACACTAACCTTATTTTCGCCCCATTTTTGTTACTTTTGCGGTGCAATCGAGCAGGGCGGCTCACGCAAGAGGGAAACGAAAAAAGTATAGCTGCAAGAATAGAGGTGACAGTGCCGGGAACCGCTCGCTCTTCAAGTCACGCTATACAATCGCCGTGGCCGAGGGCTTCAGCGCCGGTGCCCCGTTCGCCGCGTCTCGCACGACACGCGGCGGGCCATGTTCTCGTGCGGTGCGGTGGTGAGCTGAAACGCTGTTCGTCGTTTGACATACGCCTATGCCCACGGAAGGCGTTCTTACGGACGGCATGAACGAAGGGCGAGGCAACCAATGCCACTTCTTTTTTTTTAAATCCTCAGAAGCAACAACTTATGAGGAAAAACATTAATCAAAGATTGCGCCCTAAGAGCTGACGCACCTTACTGGCGTTAGAGCTGAAATTAGGAAAAGGTCAACTTGGATGGACCATGCAATGCGGAGAGCAGGTATCCTGCCCTCTCTTAACATAATATAGTGGACCCTGGTGTGCCTGGTTGCTGAAAAGGTCATGTTGTACCGCCGACACGTGGTGCGGGAAGAGAGGCTGCTTGCCCTCTTCGTAAAACTGCAGCCAGGGAATCCTGTTCTGTCTTGCATCGTTGATGTCTGGTGCCTGGCAGCCTCTTCTACGAAAAGCAGCGAAGGACGCCTATCGCGAGCAAGTTCTGCGGAGCGATCCTTGTTAGCCGCGTCTGGTTTGTAGGTCCATCCATGCAGTGGGCGGACGATGCCAGCAGCGCCAACAAGTATAGTCGGGCCGGAATGAAACGTGAACCGCCCTATGTCGTAACTTGTTTGTCAGATATGCTTTTAAATATGCTGTTTTCCAGATATGCTTTTAGAGCCGACTTATGAACAAAATCGGCTAGTTTTTTTAACAGTATCGCGCGACTGTCGACCCATCAATTCGTCAGCGCCTTATCGCGGCGCAATGCGGCGAAGCAAGCTACAATAAGCACATCTGAAACACGTGCTCTTATTCTAGCTTGTTTCACCGCTCCGCGTCGGGGTAAGGTGCTGCCAAGCCGGTGGGTCGAAGATCGCGTGATACTGTTCAAAAATTATCCGGCTGTACAGGCGCGGACAAAAATCGAGCACGGAGTTGTTTTCTAAGGCATTTTTAGCATTACCAAATTGAAATTTGGAGGTATGGCAAGTGCATGCTCCTAGTGAATGCTACTCTGCATGTTTCTCATGCGCAAACTATGTTTCGACTCAGCAGGGGAAATCTTGATTTCACTTAAAACGGAATAGCGTGCTTCGTTTGCTTACATCCGCGCCTATACTTCTGTGGACCCTTTACCCAGAAACATGAATAAGGCCAGTAGTATATTCCTCCTGCATACTTCCAAACAAACGAGGTGGCGCTGCCATTCACTAGCGGGTTCGTGGCAGGCAAAACGCCAGGGAGCGACGTGGCGGGGAGACGTTCAGCGCCAGCCTTCCAGGCTTGGGGGCGCGTTCCCAGTTTGTTCGAATCATAAGAGTCGTTCTTTCAACTTAGTAATTTAGCTCCCAGTACACGCGTTCGCGTTGACCACGTGCGTATTCCGGGAAACGGTTCAACATCGTGCATAGTATATGTCGTTGATGTAAACAGAAATCGTTGCTGCCGTTAGTTCCCGCACTAGAGATGAAATAAAATCACCACTCTGTGACACTCTGTGCTAGCCGGCATGATATCACTTTGGAACAGTAGCGAGAAGAAGAGCTGGCACAGTCTCTGGAGAGCAGACGAGCGCTTGCCGTCTGTTGACACACCTGCCGCGCACTGTGTCAACACAGCCTAGCGTTGCACTTAATCGGCTTAATCCCCAATATCTCGCTACAGTGTTTCACCCGGCAGTTTCTGTTCGTTTACTTAACGAATCGGCTGCCGGGCAACGCAGATGTTTGAAATACACAGCGACTCATGTCTAAAAATACCACTCGCCTTCAAAGTGCGTGGTAACAATGCCCGCCCGTGGACGTTTACTTCAAAATAAGCTTCTCACTCACATACCCCTTCATGTAACCACTCATGACACAACATGCAATGAAAAGAGCTAAACGTTCTTCCGTAGATCTTCGCACACGTTAAAGTAAGTTATTCTAGCCATGCCAACATCAGTTTGCAAGCTTAGCACTGTTCAGCATACTGCGATCTTAAAAATGAAATGCCATGAATAAATGAAAGTTAAATATTAAATGCCATGGACGCGTCTTTATATGTTCATATACAACTTCAATACACGTTATAATATGCTATGTTCTGAACCAAAGAGCATATTCCTCAGTCACGAGTGAGCCGTGAAGCGCGCTGTAGACACGTGCGTCAAAACGGCTCTGGGTGATAATTACGGGAGCAGCTAAATCTTTTTTTCTCTTGCACAATTTTATGCGTACTATGTTTAAGTACAGGCGAATGAGCGTAACTTATTCCCCACTGCGAAACTTTTCAAGTTTACATTGAGGGAAAGCAGTCATTGAGAACCAGACTTTGCACTTTACACCCACGGCCCATTGCCTACGGTGGTATTTTACTGCGACAAACCTATCCGGGCCCATTTAATTTTTCTTTTAATGCCACTGCGCATATCCTATAATGATGCAACTGATCAATATACCGGGTATTTCAGCGAACGCTTTTAAACATTTTCAAAAATAGCCTTTTTCGGGTAAAAACATGGTTTAAAGTGGTGAATGGTGTTCAGTAGTAAGCTGGTTGACTAATTACTTTTTAACTAGTAGATTTGCTTAGCTAAGACATAACTTCAGCGCGAAAAAAGCCACACAGAGAAGACAACACTCTAGACACGTCTAGGGTGCTCGTTTTACTAGTCCCTGCAACCTCCGGCGCTAGCTGCAGCTGCAGCCGTGCCCATGGTTGCGCCTAAGGCCGAGCATTTGCAACTCGTGGTTCCATCGTCTGCATGCGAGACGTGCCATGAGGTCTACAGCTCACAGTAAGCTAGCCAGTTGAAATCATCTATCATTCTTTCTTCAGAACTGCATTGCGTAATTTGTGAAAAAATACCGAGACTTATTGCATTAGAGAAGCTGATGGAAAGTGGCCGTCGAAGAAAAGAACTCCGAGAAACCTCTCCCCGCGTTCAGAAATCGGCAAACTCGGCAAACTTTCGCTGCGCCAAAAAATTAGCCCAGAAAACGCGCTGCTAGCGGTGCCGCGGCCACACACCGATCCAGAAGTGTGCGGTGCCCTTGTATAGGCCCGCATGTCACGTCGGCAGCAGCACTTGTACGCAGTCCAATAGCCAGCAGAGCGGAGGCGACACAGCGAAGCCACACCTCTGCTCATTAGCGCTGTCGCGAAGTTCCAGTGACACGGGAGCATTCATCGCGGCCTGCGGAAATTTCGCCGCGGCATGCGCGAACAAGATCGCGGCTGCCGTGGCGGGTCGTTAACCACGCTGATGGAGGCAACAGCGCCGCAACCACCGGCGTGCCTAGCGGCCACCATTAGAAGCGTAGCAAGAAGAGCAAGCTCCCTCCTTCCGGTGCCCAAACATCGGCCGCTGTCGAGTGGCCGGCCGCGCTAAAGCGTGCATGTTCGTCGACGGGAAGCTTAGCGTGTCTTACAGCAGTCGCGCCGGCAGTGGCAGCCGTATCATTAGTGCCAGTGGCAGCGGCAGCATAAGTGGCAGGAAATTCTCGCATTAGAAAGTGCATGGTGAGAAACACGCGCTTAATTACGCTGCGCTGGAGTGAGTACGCGAGCCGTTGCGCAAGCTTCCCTGCCAAGCGCCCTCTGCCCGCGTGCACCCGCTTCTCTCTGGGGCTGCGCCGCTTCCGCCGCGGAAGTCGAGCAGATGCCCCGTGGAAATTGGAATCACGAGGCGCTGCGTGAGGTGTATGCTAGCTACAAAATAATTCTCGCGCAAATCAGGGTTCATGGATGGCGGTGACAGGGAAACAATTAGTAAAAAAATGCCGAAAGCCGAGACATTGAGATATTCCCGAGGAGATGCGAGCTTCGTGATTTAGAACCGAAAAACTTCAAAATGCCGCGTTTTTAGAGAACTCATGCGCACAGGTCCGCTATCAAAAAAGAAAGAAATACAAGCACGCAGCAATAAAAAAACTAGAATGACCTATGCTATTACACATGTAGACAGCCATACCCACAACTAGATGGAGAAACATCTGACAACACAACGAGAACACGATGTAATGCCGAGATCACTGAAGTTGCTTCTGCGCGTTGGGAACACGTTCTTCTCCAAAAGCTAGTTTTATAAAAGCAACGCGGAATATATTATCTTCCAGTGACACCAACCGTGAAAAAAGTAACGCTTCTAGCTAAGCATACTTCGGTGAGAAAATGCAGGAACGGAGACAGAAAATGTGTCATCGTTCGGCCGTGACGCGCTGCTCAGCCATGGTGAGTAAGATATTTTCGTACTCAGCACGAGGTCGCAAGATGGAACCGCGGCCACGACTGCATTTTATTGGAGGCAAAATGCAAATAATATTCGCGTGCAGTGCGATGTCAGTGCATATTGAATAACCCCAGGTGGTCGAAATTAATACGAAAAGGCCCCCGTGTGCAGTGCGACGGCCGTGCACGTTGAAGAGCCCCAGGCGGTCGAATTAATCATGAACCCTCCACTACGGCGTCTCTTTCTCTCTTCCTTCTTTCAATCTCTCCTTCATCCCTTTCCTCACGGTGCGGTTCGGGTGTGCGCAGCGACACGTGGGCATCAAGTCTTTTGCTTTCCTCAAAAGCAATTTTTTTTTTCATCTCACTTAACAATGCCCCTCATATATGGCACCTGTGAGGTTTCGGGATCCTAAATCGCGCACCATACAGACATGTAGTGGGTCGATGCGGCAAAACATGCGTTTGTCACCACTGCCGAGGGGTGCTATAGGCGGTCTTTGTTGAAATGCACCACTCCTAACCTAACGGTGTCTCTTATAGCCTATACACGCACATTGAGACGTAATGACACCCATACGGCGCAATAACGTCAAGCTTGCGAAATATAATATTAAATCAGAACAAGCCAGCGTCCCTACCGATAATCAATGATGCATCTATTTTCGCTCCACGGTTCCCGCATCAAATTGTCTTGCGCTTGATGTAGGAATGATTTCCACAAAATGGAGGAAATTTGGCGAGTTAATAGGGATCCATTATTTTCAAGCAACGCACTGACGAAACACACAAAAACAGAAAGGACAGTCCTTTCTGTCCTTTCTGTGTCTGTGTGTTTGGTGCTCCGAGTTAATGGATACGAATCGGTAAATTCACTAATCTGTATTCATCGGGGTGTTGAAAGCAGAGAGGCGAACCCTCAAAGCTCTGCATGAACTGAGCGAACCAGCGTTTGTCACGCCTCCATCGTTCTCCTTTTTGACGCCTTCCTGCGGCCGAGAGGGTGCTTATCGACCGCCACAGAATCTAAGATCCGTGTCATCCCAGAGCAGCTCTCTATTCATCGCTCACTTCGACACCGGCCGAGTGCGAAGAATCGCAAAGCTGTGTGAAATCGCAGCCATCGGTCTGCGCAAGGCACCAAGTTGGGCGGACTCGTTCACCCATCCATCACTTAATGTGTTTTCTCTGACGGCAATCTGCAGGACTGGACTCACATTAGTGCAGCTACATACGCCATCACGCTAACCGGCCATCAAGCAGTCATCTTGGCAATTAGGCGAGAGGGAAGGACGGTTGTCGCGGAAGATTGGAGAAGGCCTCTCATAAGACGAGAGAGAAACAGCGGCGGCCATAATTTCCGCCTAAGTGGTTACTTCCGGCCTCGGCTTAAGCCCGAAGCGGGCCGTTGCGCAATCGCGTGAAGAAAAATGCGGCGCGGGTGCGGCCGATCTCTGGCGCAAGACAAATTCCCGCCGAAGAGTCGGGCATCGGCACCTTATACCGTAGCTCTCAGGAAGCTCAACAGGGTTCAGCAACCTGCTGCAGAATTAGCAATAACCGTGCCCTACATGCTAGCAAAGCAGGCTGCCAAGTAAAAACTTCCAACTAAGAAATAATTGCCGGCTGGTAGAATAATGCGTTGCAGTTGTAGTCGTTTAAAGTGAAATTGATACGTTTTCCCCAATGCCACGCCGAAGAGGTTTGATTTAGTTTGGTTTATGAGGTTTAGCGTCCCAAAGCAACTCTGGCTATGAAAGGCACCCTAATTGAGAGCTCCGGTTAATTTAGACCACCGGACGTTATTTAAAGTGCGCTAATACGACACAGTATACGGGCCACTAACATTTCGCCTCCATTGAAATGCGATGCCGCGGCAGGGATCGAATCCGCGTCTATAGAATCGCCAGCCCAGTACCATAACCACTGGGCCACCGCAGCGGCTTAGGCCGAAAAGGTATACAATCACTCCCGTAATATAGCCACATATCTTTTTCGGCTGTCTGTTACGGATCACAGTGCATCGGGTGAACGGAGAAAACCTTCGGACATCTCGTCTCAATGTACTAGGTTACAGAGTGGTCAGAACAACTTGAGAATCTCTTTTCGGTGGTTTCTTCATTTGGTGGAAACAAAACCCAGATCATTATGCTGAAAGACTGTGAGCCACTTGTACTGTAGAGTTCTATGGTCTTCGTGTTATTATTGGGAGTATAAAAATTATTGAGACCCCCAGTGGTTTTATTCTTAGACAGCAAAGAGGACGCTTTGGGCTCCATGTTGGCAGCGAAGGTTAGGAAAGATTTTTTTGTACATTACATGTCTCTAGCTATACTGAGACTCTCACCTACTGAAAAATGAGTAGTCAGGGCCACTGTCGGGCATCGACCTCTTCTTTCATGTGTATATAAATAAATTAAAAAAAAAGCAATCGGCTTCCTCTCTGATCACCTTAGACTGTCAACAGATCAAAGGCTGGGGCTAGCTGGTATACCGTCTTAGAGACGAAGCTGCGCTAAATTACCCAGCAGGACAAAGGACAATAAGAACCGGTTATTTTCGACATTGAACCGGGGCTAATAAGCACTAACTGGACTTCATGTCATGATTAAACCGGGCCTATAAGCACGAACTCGACTTCATATCATGAACGCGTCATATAGAACGGGTTACTTCTGTATAGCTGTTGCCTGCATATGATTTTCCTCCAGTCTTATTCATAACATGAAGTCGAGTTCGTGTCGCTGAAAAAATGAACAGTGGTTAGTGTAGCACTGTGTCCAGAGGTGGTCCTCTTTCATTTGTCAAGTGCCAGGCTGTGCGACTTGGGGCTATTTCAATGCTCCAACGCCTTTTACAAGGTAACGACGAAAACAGGACATTTGGGAGTGGTACGTTTGGCGCAGCGAGAGCCTTTTATGCATGGTCCCTGAGGCGTTATTAGTAGAAAAGCCGCCACAACTACCGACCACATCAGCGCAACTGGCCATGGTCTTATAGGTATCAGCTCCTTCAAAATCTCAGGAAATGGCATCTGGTGAGAAGTGCCAATATGAGACCGCCTCTACATGTCTCGCATTGGTGCTTAAACTATATTCATATATTCATATTTTTAAATATGAATATATTTAAATTGTATTCATATTTTTAAATAATGTTAAGCATGTGCTTAAGATAAAGTCCTCGGCCGGTTAATAATTTCGTTTTTCTTGTTCCAATCATTGTTTCTGTCTGTATGATTAGTTGCGTTTTGTCTTTTTTTCACGAAATAAACGGCGAGAAAATATCCGAGTAGCTGTGACACGGCGGCTATTGCAGTCCTCGTATTTCTGCGCAATTTATTTCAGTATGCAATTCATAGACACCTCCGTGCCTTAGTGGAGCTCCGCATTTATGCAGATGCAAGAAGGTTGAGTGGCCAGCCGGCACTCTGACACACCACATTGTGAGCAAGCTCAGCGGCTTCCTGCCATTCTTGTATCCCGTCTCCGGGTGAAGAAAGCGGGCGCTGCGCGTTGCGCAAACGAGGTCCGCCAGAATTCCAGCTTCTTCCTGTCAGGTGCTCTCACACTTAGTGCGTCGGACGCACGGCGGCGCTGCCTTCGAGACAGCAGGAGGCAGGGCTGCAAGCAGTTCAGTGTTGCACCCCCCCCCCCCCCCCCCCCTCTATCCAGCAGGCCGCTGCTCGGGGCTGTTCGTGCATGCCACCGACCCCGCCTTCGCTATTTGATTGATACCAATTACGCTAGGTAAGGGAACAGAGTAGGTGGGGCGGTGGGTGTAATAGGTAACAAGAAGGCAGGGGTGGGGAGGGAGGAGAGAGGAGAAGGCGAAGAAGGATGACTCGGTGTGGTGTTTAACCGGCCCTTTGATGCTGCTGCACAGGCTTTGGGCCGTGCCAGACCCGCCAGATGCCGTATTTCATGACGCAAGCAAATTCTACGAGCGAGGCGGCGCGATAGAGCGTGAACAGCGACGCCTAGAGAGGCGCGGAAGAAACACGGAGGGTGCACAGGTAGGCGCCATCGGGAGCCCACGCTGTCAGGAGTGTAACCAGCCATTGAGGGGCGGAAAGCTCGCGGGGCGCAACGAGGGCTGTAGGGTGAGGGCAAATAGAGGAGAACTGCGGCTTCGTGCAATTCACCACGGCGTTCGTTGCATGCAGGGCCTACGACGCCGGTGAAGGCTCGAAGAGGCGCAGTTCATCCGACGCAAGAGTAGAGGATCTTCGCAAATTGACAAACTGATTGCAATATCGCAGGCTTAGAGAGTGTAACGAAGCTTGTCTGATTAGTGTTTTTGTGCTGAGAACGGGCCATGCGACAGGAATGACAGCTGTCATACAGATGTACGACGGCGTCTTCCGCGCAAGATAAGACAGAGACGAATTCAATTTCTTGTGCCGCTGCACAGAATTCCCCAGCGGCAGGGAGCGAGAAGAGAGTGAGAGCAACGCAGAGGCGCTTCCTCGAACAACACATTGGGGGAGGGAGGGGGGGGGGGAGCGGAAAACGGCGCCGATAAAATAAAGCGCTGTCGAGAGCGATTCCGCAAGGAAGGCCCGTGATTAGAGATGAGCGAACGCGGCTGCGTTATCTCCTGCCTGAGCACACATCCCTAATTGCGAAAGCGCCCGTGGCGGCAGGAACCCGCAACCCCCTAATTAGCGTGCGTAAGTAAAAGAAGACGTTTCAGGCTTCGCTGCCTTCGGCCCCGGTGGGAGCCCCTCTGCGCAAACAGAGGCGCCGCACCTACGGGCCGCTTCTGCGACGGGCGGCGCGCGCGTCCGAGCTAACAAGCGTGACGTCTTTATGATTCGAACGAGATGCGTGCCCCCGTCATGATAAGGGTTGCATACTCGACTATTATTGAGTGGTGGCCACCTTCTTCTTCCAGTGCCGACGCCGAGATTGAGCTCCGGAGCAAATGCGGAGGCGAGCTGCGCGGAACGGGGGGTGGGGGTTGCCGGCCAGGGACGCGGACGGACGTAATCTGCCGGAACGATCGCGTGTTGATACAAACGATCAAACGTTCGCCGGCTGCGCTGGCAGCGCACCCTCGCCTCATCGCACTCCGCGCGGACCATTGATCAGCCCAGATTCCGGTGATCTGCGAGATAGCTCTGCGCGACAAGCTTGCAATGGCTTCGCGTCAGCGCCCCTCGAACATGGGTCTCTTATGCGCTGCTGGATTCCGCTGTAGCGAACTGCGTGCCTCCGGCTGGATCACTCGCTCATCCACGCCGCTGCTTCAACATAGGGCTCGCTTCTTCACTCTCGTGGCCCTGTTGCAAAGGCACCCATGCACCACCTCTCCGGATGAGGCGCCTCATTTTACCATGAGAACATAATCCGAAATCGGCACCAACAGAGCTGCGTGGTCAAAGAGCTCTGACGAGCATTAAGCCAGCTGCGCTTACCGTGCTTTCAGTGAGAGTTCAAAAACTGAAACGGAACAATCTTGTCCTTTGTTCACAAGCAGGAACCTTCACACGTAAGGGGATATTATGTTCGAAACTCCGGTCCTTTCATGAAAAGGCGCATAGTGTACAGCTACGTGGCTCCTATGGCCGCCACCGGCCAGACGTTTCTCTTTGCAACTAGCGCTGTTGCAAGTAGTCCTCATCAATTTTTACTTTAAGACAGCTTTTGCCATAAGGCTGGACTTTTGGGCCTTTACCACGCGAACGATAGTGGGAGCCGATAACGAATGTATGAAACGTCAGCATCATGGCCTTCGAACATGAGGGCATGCCCACAGTCAAGCCCTATTCGAACATGAAGCCGAAGAAATGCGCGCGGACGGTGAATCCACGGATGAAGGCAGTTACCAGGCAGTAATCGCAGCTTCTGAGAATTTCGGCCCCTTAGGCGGTCGCCCAGCCACTACGAAGATGAGTTGAATGCCTCCCACTTTGGAGTAATTGCCACAACGCAACATACGTAGTTAACTAAACTAGCATTAGAATGGGCATCAGCTGCGCTTAAGGGTACGCTCGATGAATGATTCCCACTTGGTATGCAGGTGGTATGCAACGCGGTTTCTCCAGCGCGCAAAGCGCATCAGACTCGAGCTTAGCGTGAGCCCAAGGGTCCTGAGCAGCCGTTGCCACTTGCACCCTGCACGCGGCATTGCAGATCTCCGCGGGAGCACAAGAGGCCGCGGCAGGGAGCTCCGCGACAGTAGCAATCTACGAAGGAGACGGTCATTCGCGCCATTCTCCAGCGACAGCCGACGACGCTGTGTCACTGGAACTCACGGGGAGTCCGCGAACGCCACACAGACAAGGCTTGGTGCTCGAACATTAGAGACATGGCACGCGGCTTTGAACGTTCCAAACAGCGTGCTCACATCATCCATGACGCAAGAAGGAAGATTTACCGAGTGGCTGCTGAACAGATCGTGATTGGCCGCTAGGCTCAGCGGCACTGGCTGAGAGCTGTTCAGATTTCCTGGTAATGCGCCGTTGCTGGACGACGAAGTGCCTAGACATTTCCCTGTCCTCTCCGTGGCCAGACTTTCGAGGTCATGGACTTTCGAGGTCAGGCCCCTGCGCGCACTATCTGACTACGTACGGAAACAACGCGCCGTTCGTCGGCTTTATGTTCGGGGAGACGTAAGTATACATCTCCACTGTAGATAACCGCATTAGCCTGCTAACGCTCGTTCCAGCGGTAGTGAAGAAGGCCTTTCCTCAAGACGAAAAAAATCACGGTCATCTCTGATCCTCAATTCAAAAGGCCACGGGGACAGAACCCGAAATATTACAACGTGAGGGCTCTGCATGGAATTCGGTTTGCTGGCCTGGCAGCCGCTCAGTCACCAAGGAAGGGGAAAAAGAAACACGAAAAAGAGACGGGCCTGTCGAATTCACCGCACCGCTGGCATTACATGCATGAGCTACATGCAAACGTTTCTTGTAGCTTATGAAGATTCATATGCGTGCGAAATGCACTGAAGACTCACATTTAAGGAACACCTGTGTGAAGTACTGCGATGGGAAGAAACTCACCTGCAAAAAGTAAAGGAAAAAGGCGTTATGACAAATTTTAATTGGTTCCAAATGTCAGGCATGACTTTAGCAATAATAGTCCCGGTGCAGGCCCCGCAAACAACCGCGTACTTTTGAAGCAAACCACCAGTGAAAGCAGAAGGATTGACATGTTCTAAATGATCTTTGCCGGAAACTGCGCCACCTTATAGACACGTGAAACAATAACTAAAGACCACAGTTAGTGCCACAGCTCTGTGACCGATGAAATTCCCATCATCAAGCACACAAGCACCTAAAATAATCTCCAAGTGCCACTGTCACAATGTGAAAACAAGTTCAGGATCGTGAAGGAATTTTAGAAGGCTGAAGCCTGAAGCCTACCTTTTAATTGTCTCTGGCTTCTTTGCAGGTAAACAATGTCTCGTGGAGAACCGTACGGCGCCCAAACAACTATGGCTGGGTACCGCACGGTTCGACATTCAGCCCTGAACGGCCTACTATTGCTGTGCGATAGAGGCACCACCTGCATGACATATGCACACCTTTCAGGAGGCATTTCCCTGTCAACGTAGGAGGTCTGTGTGTTCCATAGACGTACCGAATATTTGATAACCACGATAGCAGTTTGGGAACACCTCGTCGAATTTATAACAATATTTCCTCTTTCTCTTTCGTGGCGCGCAGACTGCCAGCCGTCACGCTGGAAAAAAGAGATGCGTTCGCCAAAAATGAAATTCGCAGCCGCTGTGTCGGGACACTCAGGCGCTGCCGAACACGTCACGCGAGCACAAAGTAGGCTTAAGTAGCGAGTTATAGACGATACGCGCCGTTGTTTTTATGTAAGCCCTTTCTTTTCAACGTCGCTTCTTGTTGCTCAGGCTCATGGCTGTGCCACTTGGTCTGGAGTGAAGTGCAGGTGTACCTGAGTCTCCGGAAACTCTGCTAAGTTGCTTTGGAAATACGAAGCGCACTACTTGCCCCGACATCTTCCTGGGGGACGTTGGTAAAGGTGGCCTAAATCGTTTGCAGGGTGCAGCAAAGATTGTCAGCAATTCTGCGATACACACAGGTTCTCACGAAGAGGGTGCATCAAAATTGACCGTCCCACGTGTATTATGGCGACGAGGAGAGCACTGATACGTGCCGGTCGCACAGTTATAAAAAAAAAAGCATGCGTTAAGTTGAGCAGGAACTGGAGGTGACCAAAGATGGTTAGCTAGTGCAGTGAGCAAGTTTAGGAAAGTGAACAATTTCAGCGAGGAATTAACGAATGCGAATAAATTAGATGAACAAGCTAAGGAATGCGAACAAAACCACTTAGGATGTCAAAGAAGGTGAGTGAGTCCGGTGCTGAGGTCTCAGCAAGAATCATCTCGGTGGAAACCACAGCGGGCTCTCGTGGCACAGACAATGCACAGGTGCAGTCGAAATATCACTGAGCACGCTTCGGCGTTTAAAAATTTATCGCGTGCTCCGTAGAGAAGCCGTTGCGGTTTCTTGAGTTCATACTCACTGGCATGTACAGACATATGATAAAGTACTTCCAAATTTTCGCTAGATCAAGCGCGAGAAGAGTTAGATAGCCAAAGCGTGCTCCGTAATATTATTGCCGGGACGGTACGTGCCATTGCTCGAAAGAACAGAGCTCGGCAGCGTCGTCATCGGTGGGAGTAGGACGAGGAGTGACTGTGAGGGAGTGGACAGTTGTGTACAGCTGTGACTCGTTGCGCAAACCGTCGAAAAATTTTGAACGCAGGTCAAGACGAACACATTAAAGCTAACAGTCCGCAACATACAGCCTGTATCTCCCCGTCCCTTCGTGCGTGTCCATCTCATTTTGCGCTAGACTATGTACTAAAGAAAATACTACACAGGTCCAGAATAAGTTCTCCTTAAGTGTCCAACTTTTAAGAAAGGAGTCCTTACTTCCTATAGATTACTTTTCTGCAGAAGTGCCGTTGTGCAACCGGAGATGCACCAGGTGCAGCCTCTAGTGAGGAAAAGACAGACGGAGAGGGGTGCGCTTCTTTCAAGGCGCCACAAACTCACGATCTTCTTAAGATACTTCAACAAAGAGTAATGAGCGGGACTTTTGAACAGCTGTCGTCGAGCCAAAAGAAAGCCAAGCGTTAGAGTAAGAAATGTACGGAATTTAATCAACGCAGAATAAAGAAATAAGTATTTAGCAGCGAGAACACCCCTTAAGTGTAGTAGGTAATTGAGGTGGAGTAGGCGCTCCCGGAACAGCGGACGGTTTTCTGGAAGTGGAGCCATGAATTTTCTGGTTGCGTCTGCATCTCGGCAGTCTCAACTTCTCCCACTCGCTCCGAAATAAGCGAGTGCTGTCCCAACGAAAAGCGACAGAAATACAACTGCGCCTCCAATCCTTGAAGCTGGGACATTTCGAAACAGCTGACAGTCTGAAACTCGGCCGCCGAGTGAGTTATAGCGGCGTTTAATGTCGTAATGAGGGAATGCTGCCTGCTGACCAAGGCAGTGCATTCACAGAAAGACTAGAACGAGGCAGACGACCCTTTCAAGTAGAAAGGGTAGCGATTACGACAGGCCTAGGCAGAACGAAATGGCAAGAGCAAAAATAAATTGGCCAAGAAAATGTTTTAGGCAAAACTACCGACGAGACAAAGAGGGCCTGAAAGGTTTCGAAATAGGGGCGAGACAATTTTCGATGCAACGAATCCGAATTAACTCGACAGCTAGGCGGTAGACCGCAGTAGTCGGAACATGTCGCATGCGAACATTTTGGGTGCATGGATTGCTTTCATCGGGCGCCAGTTAACCACACGGGGAAGCAGATTCAGCTGTTTCCGCTTTGCGATCTTCAGTACAATGCGCTTTTCGTGTGCTTACTGCGCAAAAAGTTAATTAGAAACGGTTCCCTGTATTGTGAACTTGCTGTGATATCATCATTAATTTTCCCTTCTCTTGGTCGTTGACGTAGGTAGGAGAATCCTACAAAAGTCGAGAACGCAGAACCAGCACTAGATAGCAGTATGGTGTAACCACACTTATGCCCTTGTAGCCGTTGCGACATTTTCCTTGCGTAGCCTAGCCCTCACCTTATACAGAGACGGGAAATCTCGCCATGATCGTAAGGCTCGGGAAAGTCGATCAATTGACAAAGCCGCTATGAGCCATACTACACAACCCAGGCGTGTTTCGATTACAGATTCACAAGTTATGCTCTGCAAGAACGGACAGAAAGCACCATGACCCGAGAGCAGCAACTCATTTGCATGGTGGGCACTGTAAACCTTGCTGGCGCACCCTGGGCCGCGATTTCAATCGGCGCTTCATCACTCGCCTCTGCCGTTAGGCGCCTGTGCATGCTCCTATCTACTCCATGGGGCTGCGATCAAACAGAGCTTTTTTTTTTTGTCACTACACTGAGCGCTGGTTGAAAGCAGTCGCCTAGGCGCACATGACGTTCCGCAGGTTGAGCGCCGTGAGGGACCACAGACGCGTCAGCTCCTTTGGTCCCAGGACTGCGTTTGTCTTAGTTTTCATCGGAGCTGTCTTGCGCTGCCTGAAGGCGGTACGAGATGGCTGAAAACTGAAACTGTGTCTGTCTTATTTTTTTGTCTAGAAAACTACGGATCCTGCGATACAAAAAATACCTTTAATACACAAACGAAATCGCGTGGAAATAATACGGCGGCGCGCTTTTAAACACGAACCCATGAACACTAATGAGGGCATTCTTGCCGGTTAGTCTGCAATGGCTGATGTCGTGACACCTTGCGTGCTGGTCTTGCTAGTGGCCGCGTGCCGCGAAGAGACTGGGTATGAAGAGGCAGACTGGGATCATGCACTTTTAGGAGGCACCGTTTGCATGCCTTGCTTTAGGGATCGGATGAAATTCTACCTGCTCAGGCGTCACAGTAGAAACGAACAGTTGGCTAAGTCCAAAAACGATGGAACTGTTGTTCCGGGACCCGCATGTGTTAGTTGAGTGTAGGCTTCTCGAGATCCGAAAATCCATTTGGGATCCAGTATCAATAAATTCCGTCGTTTTCTGACTTGAACTGTCACTAATGTAGTGTTTCAATACTGTGTTAGTGGTTATAACTCGCTATGCCAGCGCGATTAATGTAGGATGACATGAAAGAAGCGGATGGCATCAATGCCAGCGCTAGAGCAGTCCGCTTCATTTCTTTCGTTCTGTCTTACGTGGGCAGTAACAACCAAGTATGAATGTCCATCACCTTGCCCAACCTTATATGTGCAGCTCTAAGGGTTATTAATGCCAAAGCATTACTAGGCTATCTCCTGTGTTTCGTGTCCGCAAACTTGTCCGCACGATTAAGTCGTTCTGATAAGATAAACGTGCAAAATTTTGTGTTAGCGCGTGATGAGATCTTGCTGTGGAAAAAATTTGGTTGATGAGTTGTAAGTACTCAATTAAACATGAAAATTACACTTAGACTAGACAATAGCCACGGACGTTGACATAACACCTGGACGTCACCCAATGACGTCATGGAACGCCTACTGGCGTCCTAGAAGAAACCCGCGCTCCAGAAAGTTTCATGACGTCACATCCGCTGACGTCACTGCATGTCTATACATAGAAGCAACGCAATGCTTTCGAATTTCTCTAATGCGGGTCGCCGCAGTGACCTCGAAAATTTTTTAGGTGCCAATGCAATACTGCTGGCTGTGAGGCGTACAGCAGTGTCTGGCTCAGGATTATTTTCGACAACCAGAGGTTCCATAGCGCGCAACAAAGCACCAGTATGCGGCCGGTTTCTCACTGCATCGCCATCAAAATGTGTTTGCTTCAGCGGGCTAAAAGTCGGAAATTAGTCCTGAGCGGCCAAACGCCATATCCGCTGAGCAACCAGTATGGAATAACTAGTTCCAAAGTTGTTCGCAAAACGCTCTAAATACTAATTCAAAACAATAAAATATATATGGCAGTTAACTGCCTTGCCTGCTCTTAAATTATTCCAGCATTTGTACGCAGTATTTGCAACCCTGCATAAAGATTTTCGGGCCACGTCATGATGAGTGCAGCTCGCAAGCTGCAGTTGCTTACCGGAGAAGCCTGCCGTGGAAGGTGTCACGGAAAATTAACGTTAGGGAGCTACATTCCGCCCGGTGAAAGAAGCCAGGACGCAGTGCGGAAGTGTATCCATTAATTACCACGAACTTCGTCCATGCGAGGCAACAGTTGGACAAACTGAAGCAGCAACTTCTCCTCGAAAAGTTGCCGCTTGCTTCGTGGAAACGTTAGGCAAACCTGCGGGGCAAAGTTTGAAAGAAACAGTGACTCTATGTGCACTTACGTTGGTAGGCTTCCTAAACTTGTATGAATCTTCTAATACTGGTCAGTTAATGTTTCCGCCGTTTCGCATATGCGCAGTCGCTTTTCTTCGACACTGTGCCTGGACTCTGAAGGATGCAGTGAAAAGGCTAGCGACTTTGCACTGACGAACACAACTAACACCGGTGATTCATTTAACCCTAAGTTACTCATGGGCGACTGTAAAACACTAATTCAGAACAAGAAAGGCCGCGATTTTCTGTCACGAAGAAAGTTTTACACGGGAAACATGCATTTTATCCTCCTGCATGCTGAGCCTTAGAAATACGTGGGAAAAGAAGTTGTAATGTACATGCTGTTTTTGGAGCGAAAGCATTCCGATTTTCAGCTTCTAAAACGCCTCTAAAGAAGCACAGGGTCAACGATCTCTACAAACCAAATGACAGTGCTAGTCCTTATTGAGTGGCTGCATCCTTTGAGTTATCCAATCAAGAAATTCACGGCTCCTAATGTGTACATCCCTAAGAGTCAGACCTACGCGGGAAAACCCAAAAGTTCGCAAATTTATTTTCTGATTGGCCGCCACTAGTGTGTTGGATAATCCAGATGGGCAATGAAACAAAAGCGAAGCAGCAGCGAGAGAGAAATGATCTTACATGAAGAAGTATTTTTAACGATCGAAGAAAATCTTTGCGAGCGCCTTGAGGGCAAAAAAAAAAACCGAACCTCGCGACGGCGATCGACTGCTGCAATCAACGTGGCTGCAAGGGATTTTGAAGCATGCGATTGCAAATACTACAGTTCCTTCCATTTCGATACGATAGTGATCCATCGAAGAACACAGCTGCCTTTTTTCACACGGAAGCGATATGACCACGCTCAACGATGCCATAAGCGACGCGCAAGTGTCCTTTATACGAGCGCCGAGAGAAGGAGCTGCATTTTATAAATATAAAAAAAGAAATGAATTCGAGTACGGAGGGGGGGTGGAAGACATTAAGTGAGGTCGCCACACGGCAACCGCATATATGTTTGGAGGTTCGACACGCGAACGAAGGACTATTAAACACAGAAACAAGCCCAGAAAAGAGAGCCCATGTGAACAACTTTCGGAACAGAATACAGAAAGAATAATGGACGCGCAGAGAGACCGGCAGTCCATGGAGGGCGGGCAGTTCGCGGTCGTGCGGCGAAGGAAACAGACCAGACTGCCGGTGGACCGCAAGGCAGGGTACCGGACGCGGAGAACAGTTGGCGAGAAACCCTATAGCGGCCGCGACAACAGCGGCGCCGCCCTGGGAAAATAATAAACCGCTTTTAAAGCGGCGACGCAGAGAGGCGCTGTTTGCGCGCCATTCCCTTCGCGGCCGCTTTCTTCTTGTTTCCCGCCTACGGCCGCGGCGGCGCCCAGAGGAGGAGGCGCTGTTTGCGAAGCGCTTCTCCGCAACGAACAATGGTCTCGCCCAGTGAAGCGGGCCGCTGCTTCGGGCCCGGGGCCGACGCCACGGGCCCCGCTGCGGCTCTTGCCAAGGCCCGTCAGCTGGAGCCATTGTTGAGGGGTGAGTGCGCTTCCGTCCGAGAATAGAAGGCGCGTCCCACCGCGAACAGCGCCGCTCTTCAGCGGACTCCAGTTGAGCCTCGTGTGCTTCGTCTGGGTACACGCCGGACCTTAAGTACCCTCTCTAATGGAGTCGGTAGTGGGTGCACACAGCAATACAACACCCCTGCCCAACACTCCTGCCCTGCCGCCATGGCCGTGCGAAATCGAGGTAGGCAATGAACAAATAACAATAAGGAAGGTGAATGGCTGCCGTTCACTCGGAGAATAAAGAGGATGCAAAATTTGCAGCCGCCCGAATTCTAACTCGCCTGGTAGCGCCCGTCCCTGTGCCGACGGCGAAGCCCTAGAGACCCGCATGCACCGACCAATGCACATGCAGCCTGACGGGGAACGAGGTAACGCGTACTTTTCTTGGCCGTGCACATTAAGCCGGACACACCAAACGCAGCTGTGGCATCTGTCCTCCTTTAATAGCCTGACGCACAAAGCTGAACGGCGCGAAGTTTGCGAGTGTATTGGAACTATACTAAACAGACAAGAACGAGCACCCAAGCCAAAGGATGTGCTTAGTGCCACGTGCCTGGAGCTTCAATAGAATTATTCGCTCTGCTAACGCATTCGATGCAACTGAGTTGCCTATCTCCTATCAGTCGCCTGCGTGCCTATCGTCCTCCTGCGTGACGGTGCTACTGACACAAGGTGCGCAAAGTGAAGGCTCAGAGCTACGATCGCCAACGTCATGTCCTTCGTGACACCTTTCCAAGGAGCTCCTCGCCTCACTTAGCCGCCTATCCCGGAGGCCTTCAGCTCACACGCGGGACCCCGGGCGTAGCGGGTCAGTTCGTCGATGCTTCCGCGTGCGTGCGTTTCTGTGATTCCCCGTAGCGTTGCGGCCTCTTCTTGTACGTTTATCTGTTTTGGTTCAGAAAATAAAGAGAGAAAGGCCATGACCTCTCTCCAAGGAGGTTTCAGTACGAACAAGAGCACTGTACGGGTCGAGTCTAGTGGAAAGCCCGGGACGGCAAGGTTGTGCTACATTTCGCCATTCCTGTCCTATTTCGATGGATCCCTATTTCGATTCAAAATAGCGGCGTGCCGGCCGATGCCTATGCACGGATGACTGAAATTAGCTCGAAGACCTCCACTGCGGCTACTCATTCTTTCTTCCCCTCTGCCCCATGTCCTTCGCCTCTTCCGTTCAGGCGCGCCACAGGTGTCCACATTCAGTGACACTGCCCCTTTCCTTTCCTCATAAACCATTGGGCCCGCTGTCGTAATATCTCGGGCGTAGAAACAACGCGGAACAGTCGTCCTTCACAATTGGGTCGTGCACGTGTGCATTGTGCCCCCGGCGACGAGGCCGGCCCTCCATTTAGGCGCCATTGGGCGCGCGCACAATGCTCAGAGTGGACACTGGGCTCCAATAAAATTCGCGTCAGGCGCTGAAAGAACTTCACCTGAGGACAAACTGACGCCCTTCATTAAGCCCGACAACTCTGAGTGATAGTGTGTGCACGCATGCTCAACATTCTACTGCCCGGCCTTTGTTCGCCAGACAAAAGCGTTTATTGGCATCACATCGGCGTGACACCTGCATTGGTATGGGTTCTGGTAATGAAGGGAAGTGGCGAGTGGACAGTGGTCGCCTTATTGACCAAAACTTCCACGGATCGCTAATTTGGCAGCAGAGGCTTCAGAATGTACCGTTTGTTGCAAAGGTTCAGTCTACCGCGCTTCACGGTGGCACGACGCGGCGGACAGTAAATTTTCGCAATAAACTGTACGTACTATTGAGCGGTAGCGCGTACGATATGGCAGTTTCAATGGAGCGTACACCGATATGGTGCAAGGCGATCATGTGCGTTAAATAATAGCGTGCTTGTACGCATGCGCAAAGAGCTGTTAGAGGCCGATTTGTTGCGCACGTTGGGTTGCGAATGCGAGTGCAGCCACAGTAGCTCCGAGGTGCTTAATAGAGCTGCGTTGCCCAGCACATCCTTTGCATTTTCTGTTTGGCCTTCTGTGAGCCAACTCTTATTTTATACTGATTTTTTTGTGCTCGTCTCATGAATATCACACTTTGTTCACACATTTTTGTTAATCATTGTGCACATCTGTGTTCAGGGGCGGGTTTTAATGGTAGTTTCGCCATTAAGATCAAATCATAATCATCACGCATTTAAGCCCCCTGTCAATCTTCCGAACATATATTGTCGTGTGCAGCCCCTCACAAAAGCCGTGCATGGCTCGTAACAAATAAAGTGCGCGCATTAAGAGATTTGAATTTTTGCATTGTACGCAGCATCGAGCCAAAATAGCTTCCGAGAATCTTCAATTAGTTGGGCGCGGTGGGCGGCATGTTCTGATACGTGTCACATAGCTGAATCTAGGGCATACATTAAGCACTTTTTTAAACCCTCGAGGGCAGTTTCAAAAAAAATCAACCGCACTAGAATTCCAACTATATTCTCCAAAGAAACGTTGCGGATCCATAAATATTCCCTTTCATTTATCTTCTAAGCCTGCATGATGCGGTTTGGGGACACCAAGCCTAAATAAATTTTGCTGAAGACCTGTGATAACGTGACGTAACCAGCAGCCGTACGACGGCCGTGTCTGCCGAGGAATGGCGGGCACTTCTAAAAATAAGCTGACCTTTGTTTTGCAAAACGAATACCTGGAGTAAGGGCTGTTTTCCGAGCCGGCACTTGCGGGACGTTATTTTTTCATTCACCTTGGGGATTGACACCGGAGTCGATTCTCATCCAAACAAGCCGCAGAATTACGCACCCTTTTTCGAAGTCGTAAAAGCGGCTAGGTTAGGCACTGGCCGATCTAATGTGTCACTCGCAGCATCCCTAGAACTCTAATAGCCTGGAGGCAGGAGCAGAGGAGCCCTCTTCGCCCTCGACACACTTCTAGCTCTGCGAAACAAGCAACGCTGCATGGGCTGGAAGGAATCCTTGCAGACTGTGTCCTCTGAGAGAGGCTGGGCCTCGCACAAAACTTGATGGCCGTAAGACCAATGGCTATGGTCATTGGTCACATGTCCACGGTTTTCCGGTGCAACCGTCGTTTCTTGTATTTATTCCGAAGTGGCAAAATGAGCAAGATGAAACGCCCACAAGACGCGTAGCCAGAACACGCTAAAGCGTTGCGAGCTGTGAAGAGGCACCTTTTCAGGACACAGGAAAACTTGCATCACTTGCCTTACATCACTTGCCTAATATTCCCGAGCGCTTATTTTTCTCCAAAGCGAGAATAAGAGCCCTCCGCACGCTCCAGAGATTCACCCTTCGCTGTCCTCCGTACCAAACTCAAAAGCAGACCTCGTGGCCTGGGGACTTTTGACCCGCCCTGTACGCCCGCGGAAGCATACGCACCCGGTACCGCACCGCCGCGAAGTATGGCGGCCCCTCGGCGCAGCGCGCGGCTGGACGCTCCCGGTCGCGAGCTATGGTCGCGTGCGGGGCCTGGCACTCATCGTGAAGGGGATTCGGGGCGCCCAATCGAAACAAAAGAAGAAAAGAGTGCAAGGCGCGAGGACGAAGAAGGCGCCTGAGTGGCTTTGCGGGGCGAGTAATTAAAGTGTCATTGCATACCACGCTAATTTGGAGGGAGAGACAGGGGCCTCCCAAGGTTGAGGGGTCAGTCGCGAGGGGTGGCAATCTCATTAGGAGGCCCGTTCTTCACTCGCGCGCTTTGCCGAGGGGGGTCGGTGCATCGCGGGATAATGTGCCGCGACGGCGGGCCAGCTTAATGGGCCTCGGCCGCACCGACACCCGCGCCCATGCAGCTGAAAATCAGACAGCGTATAAACGGCCGTCCATAAGCCGAACAGAGTGGCACACTATTAAAGACGGCTGCTAGCTCGACAAACGGCTCCAGCGACAAAGCCCAGCCGCGGTCGCGGAGGAGGGCCGTTTGCCCAGTGGCAAGACCCATCTGACGTGACGTCTAAAGGTGCTGCAGCGTAGCGCTTAAAATATGGAGGAATCTCCTGAGTTCCGTAATAATTGGGAAACTGGCACGAGGCTGCTTTTGAAGGCTTTTAACATGTTTTGATAGCATCGCTCGCAGCGCAGAAATTGTGTAATTAATGCATCGAGAAATTAATCTCTTCCTGCAGTGTGAGAAGTAATGACGTTTTACATTTATGATGTAAACTAATATAGAGAGTTGACAGATGCGTCATCAATAACGTACACAACACGCGCCAGAAGAAACTTAAGCACTCGTTAGCGAACTCAGGCTGATGTGATCGCTCCCGGTGAATCTGATTCCTGCCGCAGTGGCCTTCTATATATACTGTATATCTACAAGCAAATTTCGTTTGTCCAGTGAGGTGCTGTAGTTGACCTGCGCCCCACTGCCTCCATTGTGACCGCACATTTCATAATACTAGTTCTATCGGCGCTAAGCTGTAGCCGTATTCTGTAAGCTGTCCATTTTACATTGCCCATTTCACGCCCATTTGGTCCTGTGTAGTTGGTCACTCAGATATACCCCAGGGCAGTGGTGCCCAGGGTAGAGGTGCACAGGACAGTGGTGCGCCGAGAACAATATACCAATGGAAAAAAGAGAAAAAAATAGAAAAAAGACATTCATTCAAGCATGGTGAACAGCAGTAAAAAGCGTTAAAGAGCACCAAAAACGGCAAAAATAGGCCGTGCTTTTGCAGTGAATACGATAGTTGCCAGCATTCTCTCTCATTTTTAAAACGATGGTGTTCGTAATTTTCATGCATTCTTTCACATGTTTTAACGTTGCCTATACGACGACATTAAAAAAAAAAATCAGGACACTGTTGCATGTAAACCGCTAGAATTTAAACCTGGTAAATTTTGTGCACGAGTATTCTGTTACGTGACTGACAGCAGCTTCCTGCTTCCTGCCCGAAAGAAAGGTTCCGCAAGCGTTTCCTATAGTATTTCTCTGCCATAGCAACTTTTTAGCAGGCACGCATGAGAGGAAAGACAACATATGCGCCTTCGGATGCTGCATTCATTTACCTGTGACGAAGATTCGCATACCAAGATGTTCCGGATACAAGACAAGAACGCACCGGCAAACGGGCGTTAAAGGAGGCCGTCCAACCAGCAGCACCCAACTACTGCCATACGGACGCGGCCAACCGCCTCGCATCTGCCATGGTTTCTAACTGGGCTCCCAAAAATCGCGGAGTTTTTGAAGCAACATCCAGTTCCCACCAACCTGCAACTACTAGCGGAGATACGGCATTCTCCCTTTCCCTCCGCTCTTTCTTTTACCCTTCGCGGCCCTCTCCCTGTCCTTTTACTCACGCTAGTCGGAGCTCAGGTACCTCAGGTTTCGACTGCAGATGCCGCGGCTAGCAGCATGTTTGCCTTGCACTGTTATCTTATCAATAAAGAGCCACCAATAATAAGCCAGAACGCGTCCTCATTGTGCTGTGTAACGCATGCCAAAATGATTCGTGGGTATTCTGTCATTAAATATTCGCACCTGCATCGAAATGAATATTAATGCACGCACAAACCCTCGCAGAATAAGAATTCCTAAATTGTCTACTACATGCACGGTGTATAGCGACCCTGTGCACTCGCTGGTCACTGTGAGACACGTTTCAGCAATAAAACGCAATACACTACAGGGGCAGCTCATTCGTCGTGCGGCCACAGCTCGCGAAGGATCGCCAACTGGCGCCGCACACAGACCACCCGACTTCGCGGCTATCTTGACGGTGCAGAAGCGACTCTTCGGACTCCTTCCAGTATACAGCCGCTCGGGCTACGGAAGGAGGAACAAAAGTTATAACTGGGGCACAAAATATACGCGTATACGAATGTACGGAAAGGGAGGAGCGTCGCGAAGAGGAGGAAAGCCGGAAAAGCGCTGTCCACGGCACGCGCCAGCCTCGTCGCTCACAACTGCCGACGTAAACGGCTGCAACGCGCGCCGCTATGGAGCCGCTCGCATATCTTTCGGTTCACGTCGTCCGCTGCCCCGCCAGCGCCGCTGGAACGGTTTTCTCTCCCTCCCTCCCCCGACGAGCGCTATTAAGCGTCACAATCGTCTCGGGACTCGGCCGCTGGTTGGCCCCGCGCAGCTGATTTCGCGTTTCAGTCGTTCCCCCACTGGTCGCGGGAAGGAGCCGCGGGGAAAGGGAATGGCGGAGGAAATAAAACAAAGGGGGGAAGCGAAGCGCGCTCGAAAAAAGGCCGCCAGAAAGCGCGGGAAAGAAACCGTCAGAGGAGATAGCAAACGTCGCGCCAAGCGCCAGTGTCTTTGGGGCACCGAACACAATTTGCGAGAGAGCGTGCGCTGGGGACTCATTGCAATTTCGGCCGCGTCGGCGGCGTGTCGCGCTCGCGCTACGCAGTTGGAGCGGCCAACGCCGACTCCCTCCAACGGCGCCGAGGCAAACTGGCGGCGGCGACAAAAACGGGAAGTCGCGGCTGCGGAGTTCCTCGGAACGGAAGCAATTCATCAGGGGGTTGGGCCCAACACGAGATAGCGCCTCCTGGCGCACTTTGTTTCTGCGCTTTTATGCCGGTTCCCCTTCATTTCGCGCCGCCGTCGCCGCTCCTTTGGTCGGCGTGTCAGAACCAGCGGCGGCGTGTTTTCCTTTGCCGCGGCCCTCCCTCGGACAGCGATGAGCGCTGCGAGATGTTCGCGCGGAAAAGGAGCAAAAAGAGCGGGGCGTCGTCGAGAAGCGCGCCTCCAGCGTGTCCGCTGAACAGGGTCACGCGACACAGCGGTGTGCGCATATGGGCAAAGAAAATAAATATGGCCGAAACGGCTCTGTAGCTCCCTTGTCCTTTTGTATTTCTCTCTCTACACATTAGCCTATAACTCCAACGCTTATCGGCGGCCCCGCGAGACGCGTGTCGGTCGCTGCGACTGCCGCCCTCTGGCGACAGAGTTGCGCAGCGCTCTATTGCATTGTAATTAGGCGGAAGTCGGAGCTCCCGGAGGCAACGCTGCGCAGTGCTGGAAACAACCAACCAGCAGTGTTTCGCTGAGCGAAGAGCCCCACGGACGTTCTCAATTTAGAGCAGGAAATTCGAGGTCATTCCGAAAAAAGCCGGCTGGACATTTAGACAGAAATAACCCAAGCTAAATATTTATAATGTACAAGAAAGAACCCAAGTGCTGGTAACGATTGGTTCAATTGACAGGAAGGGCCAGCCCCAGCCAATTCTTGAACAAAGAAATGCAAATATTTCCTCTACCAGTGATTCGCGTAGCATTTTGTGCACAGTACCAATCGACGATTAAACTATTTTTTCTCAGGGGAAGGCAGCGGATTTAATTATTGAAAACTCGGAGGCGCATCGCCCTAGACTCTCCAAGAAGAAAAAAAATTAAATAAACCGATAACAAGAGGCCCCACTCTTTCCTATGCGTATGTGTTAGCGAATTACTGGGAACGGAGCTCTTGCCGCTTGACAGAACACAAGGGTGTGCGCACATAAACAAAATAAACACGAAAAAAAAGAACCACCTTACAGGAACCACAAGTGTCAGATATGCGTTCGCGAAATCTGAAGTGCGCTCTCGTAGTGGTCTCCCCTGTCGCCGAAGTCATTCATCACGTCCGAGAAAATTATCACGGGGCGGTAATCCTCGTACCAGCTAACACGCCTGGGGTGCCCTCTGCAGAGCCAAACCGAGTGCTGCTGTTGGAGCGGGGTGCGGGATGGAAAGAGGGTTTGGGGGGGGGGGGGGGGGTACGCACTTCTGCGCCCTCTGCGCTGTTCGGTCGAGCACGCGTGTACCGCGCTCGTTGCGCTAATGAACAACGCCGGGAAACGGGAGGGGCAGCTGGTTGCACAAGAGGACAGCCGGGCAGAAGGGGTTGCGCACCTCTTGGAGCACGCGAAAGCGCCGAGCCGCTCGCAAATCAGGGCGCCCTCGGAAAAGGACGCTGGCACGCGGTATGTCGCCGGTGAGCTGCACTGAAGGTCCGTGGAAAAAATCTCCGCCTGGAGCGAATGAAGGGAGCGCGCTGTGTTTTGGTGAGAGTAACAAGTACGCTTCGAAAGCGGTGAAGGTTCGGCAGGTTGGTGTTACGTAGCAAGCTATATATTAAGCGTTACCAACGACGGGAATGGTGAAACAAGCAAGACGGACAGCAGCGTCGTCGTCCTTGTTTGAAAATTACTTTCGCCGTGCAGTGGAAAATGGGCTGCTTGGCTAGCTATCATTGCGTGGGGAGAATACTGTTGCCGGTCACGCTGGGCGCACCGCGTGACCTTAGCTTTACTAGATTAATTATTCACCTGAGATTATTACCAGAGCCCTTCAAAAACACTTTTTGACAATATTCACTCTTTAACCATAGAAAAAAATGCGGATAGTTTGAAGCAGGAAGTTGTAGAGCCTTTGATTTATTTACTTAATATACTAAGGAAATAAATACTGCGCAGATGATGTATGTCCAAGCAGGAGAGGAAATTACATAAAGGAATGCCAGCAATTCTGGCATCAGACAAAAAATAATCGGCAAGTACATTATTACAACCGATACAATCATACGGAATAACATAATACACTAGAATAATACACAATACGGTAAGAACATTGAAGAAAAAAAATTCCGATGGCCTAGCTCTGTTAGGCCAGGATATACGTAGCGAAAGCGCGGAGACTTCTGCATCGGAAGAGTGCATTCACTAGATGCGCCTTTATTCAAGTTTAACGCTTGAGCCGTCGTGGCGGAGTGGTAGCATCTCCGCCTCAAACACCAAAGGCCCTGGTTTGGTTCCAAGCCTCGGCACAGGCTTTTTTTTTTTATTCAGTGAGTGCGCGGGGGGTTTCTGTCGCTCCCACAGATGCCGCCACCGAATACGTTGGTTAGCGGTTAAGCGCAGGCTCTGTTAAGGCGCGTTTATACTCCGGTGCAATGCGCGCGCGCGCGCGCGCGCTGCACGGCGACGTGACGTCGCTCAAAGCGAGACCCGACGCGTTCGGCGGCTTCGGCGCACTCTGATCGCACTGGCGGAGACTTGGAGCACGTCTCTATTTCGCGCCGAGTGCGCCAGCCGCCTCCGGCCCGGCCAGACCGGTTCGGCTGAGCGGCGAAGGGCGCGTTGTGACGTCATGTGCCTCCTCGGAGCACCGCCACGGCGAAATCGCAAGTTCGCGGCCGGTACAGCTTTCGCTTCATAAATGGCTGTGGTTTAGCTCTGGTTAAACCTGGAGTGACGTGATAGCTACGCCTGGCCGAGCGGAACTCGCTCAGTCGAACTGCAAAGTCAGTCTTTCGCCGCTCCGTTTTGCTGGGCGTTCCTTCTTCATCTTCGTCCCACTTTACACGGCACATGCGCAAAGCTGTTGCAGCTGTTGCGCGACGCGCCGCCTGGCAGCAGCAGCTGCTCCGCACCACGTGACCAATGGCGCCGCCACGGAGCTCAAGTGGTGCCACGCTGAAGGGTCGAAGTGGTAGCATAGTGTAGCTATCGCTACAAAAACTGAGAATTTTTGAGTAGATCGCTGCAATCGGAAACTATCCTTGGAAAAAATGGAAACATATATAATGGTGCGCGCAAAAATAGGTTTAATGATAAAGCAATTCTTATGGTTCGAAGATTGAGCACGTAGAATACATGGCGATATAACTTTCGGGTCGGCAACCAAGTCGGGGGAGGTATAATGACTGGAAGGGGTGAGACGGGCTTTCTTCTTTCTGCCAGCGGTTCCGAATTTGCAAGCTCAAACATGGTGGAAGCAGAATCTAGGCACCTGAAGCGATAGAAGATGAAACGTGTCACAAGACGTTGGATTTTTCCGAGTTTTTATGCATCATATGCTGTGTACCATGCAATGCAGGCATATTCGAGCCTGGGCCTTGCTATGGAAAGCGTTGAAAGCAGGAAGGAAGGGAATAATTTTTATACGGATGAAGTTCTACTGGGAAATTATGCTCTTCTCTCTACACAAAACGCGGGAAACCAGAAATGTGTAAAGCGGGTCCGCTCACTTTGAACAGTTTGCACCTATAGCAGAACTCTACTGCTGGCTTCATCAGACTGCCATCGCCTGCGTTCTCGCTCTTCTCTTTACCTTCACAGTGTAAAAAAAAACACTTAAATTAAAATAAAGAACTGCTACACTATAAAATCCCCGGTGGGATATATCTTTTGTTTTTAAAGCACAGTTTAAAACTTAGTAGCTTCGATTTACTTTCTCGAATTGATTCGAAATACACAAATACTCCTGCAAGCTCTCAGCAGCCTTCAGTAATACTACCTCGGCTATTAAGAATGGAGACCGCCAACCGTGCTCGAGCTGTCAACAGACGCGCTTCAAAGAGGGGCCAGCGTGGATCCGTCTCCCTGAGCGTCGGAATGGCGGCGGCATCAACCACAGAAGATTCGGCTTCGGGAGAAGGGGCTCACCGACTAGCGGCTTTGGGGAGGCGGACGCTCTCCGCGCCTTGGTCACGCGGGGCTAGTTACGTCGTTGGGGGAAGAAGCCTACTCCCCCGTACAGAACAAGGGCGGAGGTCCCGATCCGTCTCCACGCAGTTCCGGGGTTCGAAGTTGGTGGCCTTGCTGGGCTCAGTGTTTCTAGTTAACCCCAGTCAACGACTGATGCCTCCAGGGCAGGCTATCCACGGTGCTGCATTTCCATCATCACTGGTGTTGCTGGGAGGCTGCGACATATCGACATCGCTACCGAAAAAGCAGAGGGCAACGGCGCCGCCTCAAGGGGTGAGCGGCTCCTCAGGACACCATCAATGACCCCTTGGTCGGACATTCATAATGCAGCAAAATTCTCCGCCTATAGGAATCTGGGGATTTTAAGCGGCCTATTTAACCCTAATTAAGCGGCAGAGCGGCATGCGTGCGAGAGCCTCATAATTTCTAAATTACTTGTTAAAGCACATTACTTACTCCTGTAAATATGTAAAATAAGCCCTTCATAAACTCCTGTTCTCGAAGCCCGTCCCCCGTCGTCACATCACAGCAGCCTTTCGAGGCCTACGAAGGGACCACATCTAACACTACCTAACAGAAGTTTGAAAGTTTATTATATTACTGAAAAAAAAAATGACGGCGTCAAAACTACGCTGCACCGGACTGCACTAGGTCCGTCGAGTTTCGAAAACTAACAGGCGCAAGAATATTTTATTTTTAATTTACTAATATTTTGACTAGTTATATAGTTTTTATCGCGAAAGTACTACTTAACATGGTTCCAAATAAAAACTTCCGTGAAGCCTCGGAGCAACTCGGGTAAGCTCGGGTTCGGAGGAGCGTCGCGTCACCTGCAGCCAATGGGAGGATGACCTTTCGTGAGGGTGTCCTTGGGACCTTCAACGTCCCTTGCTTTCGCGCGTCTACTCGGTTTAACTACGTTAAAACCCTACCACTTTTTAGTTCCTACAGTAATTATAGTTAATCATTAATTTATAATCAGAAATCGCGTACGGATCTGTGAACAATGAGACTAATTTGAATATTTCGACGCATGAAAAATTAGTAGCTAGACTCGGTCATAAGCGACGTTAATGAGTCTAAATCGTGCACGAAAGGGTCCTCTATGCGCTATTGTTTTACGATACAGCAAAAATATTCTTCATTTACCGGCGAAGCCCGCAATTGTGGCATAGAAGATATTCTCTTGTTTCTACTTTGCTGGGCCAGAGAGGTGAATATATTTGTTCATGTTTAGTATTATTAATGCTGTTAAAGCTATTATAGCTATAAATGAGAATTCACTGAACAGAGAACGCACAAAACGCCCCCCCCCCCCCCCCCCCCCCCCCCGCGCTCCCTCCCTGGTCCCTTTCCCTGAGGAGCAGAAACAGCAGCTGTAGCCCCATTCACCGAACGCGTTCCTGAGTAACGGAGTGCAGTCGGTGCAATCGCTGTCACGAAAACAGTTGTAAATGCTTTCAAATGCCGTGTGGGAGCGTGGCGCAATAGTGAAAGCCCTTTTAAGGCTCTTGCGCAGATAGTTGATGCGTGCACAAAAGGTAAACTTTGCAGGACCGTTCCGAGCGAATCCCGGGGCGTGCGCTGCGTGTGCACACTTAAGTTTCGAAACGGCTCTCCAGCGCAGCTGGATGCGCGCTTCTGAGCGATATATCCCATTTTCTAGGAAAAGCGATGTCAACGATTGCGTCCTTGGAACAAGTGGCAACAATGTGTCGCGTCTGCTCAAATAGCGCCGAGCCATCTTCTGACGATGGTCGTTGTCCAGCGCACCCGACCGCGCTGCTCTGTCCGGAGGCGATGCTTGAAACTCGAAAAAAGGCATGACGCAATCTGCCGGACCGATGGTGGTGACGCAACAAGCCAGCGCGGCGCACCACTAGCCTCTAATCCTTTCAGCGGCCGCCACCGCAGGCTTTCTCGCTTTCTCGATACCCCCCGTCCTTTGCTGCCCTTCGTCCCTAGCACTTCTCTGTTCGCAAACACCGCGATATATCTGGTGCAAGTGCTCCCGAAGCGCTGCTGGCAAAAGCCCCGGCGGTGAGCACCGAATGTCTACTTTGTGAAGTTATCATGCTCGACGAAGTGACCTACGCATTGGGATTATGTTTTCTAGGAGCACCGCTAAATGAATTCCTGTGATATGCGTTCTTTTAACCGGCGATAACTGACATGTGCAGAGTGTAAACGGCCATAGAGTCAGGAGCAATTTATAAGGAAGGGAAGGGAGAGGTAGCTTCCCCGAAGCGAGAAATTTCTGCATATAAAAATCATGCTGAAGCCCATTTTTCGGCCAAAGGAGTCGAGGAAAGTATACATGGCTCAGATGGGAACGCCCCCCCCCCCCCCCCCTCTAACACCTCCTCCATGAGTGACCCAAAAATTGGCAGTGGCTCAGCTCAGCTATGCCAGGATATACGTAGCGAGAGCTGCAGTTCCCCCCTAGCCTAATCGCGTGGTCAGTTATACGACGAGCCTTTACATCCTCCTCTTAAGTTGTTGTTGATGATGATGTTGCTGCCATTGCTTGATCTTTATTTTCTTCCGAAGGAACCACGCGAGCTGCTATGCGCCACTTGTTACGCTCCGCCTCTTCGCGCCTCCGCTTGGCGAGACGTTCTTCTCTTTGCTCAGACGTCTCCGCCGCTCGGTTAGCCTTCTGATGTTCATTCTTTCTCTGCAGAGAGGCCAAGTGCCAGGCGACGACTTCTGGCTCCGAAGAATTGATCTTCTCCTGACGATACCGCCGCATAGCGGCGGCTGGAGTCGCCATTTCGTCACACATACGAAGCGATTGTGGTACACCGAGTCGTATCACCTCAGCTTTTATACACACAGCCGCACATACGCAGTTTATCCACACGACCCCACACGGGGCCGCGGTGGCGGCCGAGCTCTGACGTCATGCGCCGCGCATCTGCTGCCCTTCTCCGGTTGCCGCGCATGCGCATTCACGCGCGGCGCCGGTGGGCGTAGTCGGGCCGGCGCGGCTCCTTGCGCGGCAGCGAACTCTGACGTCATGCGCCTCGCAACTACTGCTCCTCTCTGGTTTCGCGCATGCGCACTGTCGGCCTCCCAGGCTCACGGCGAAATGCTCGAATGGGTAGCGTAGTGTAGCTCTCGCTATGAACTCCGACCCCTGCAAAGTTCTCACTTGGTGCTAGCTGCAAAGGGGACTTGCAGCAAAGTTGACTGCCGCGCCATAGCCCCAGCTGCTGGTGTGCTATTGGCCCCGATTACTACTATATAGCATAAACAGCGTAGACGTCACCGTCTTAAGTCATAATTAAAGAATAAAAACGGTCTAGTTGGTGCTTCTGATTCACTGGCTGAAACATGGTAACTAGCGTGTGTCCCATCGGTATCTTTTTTTTTCGTTGTTCCTTGTGTGCTAGCGTAGTTACCATGTTTCGTTCCAAGTAAGACAATTCTTTACATCTATCGCACCTATCGCTGTTGCTTCCTCACCACGGGCGGCGTTAGCGGTTACTGCATTCAGGCCTCTGAGCCTCGGTTTCTCCATCTGCTGCACAAGGAATTCCAGTCCAGACTCCACGATGCAAGAGTAAAGAGAATGGCAACGTAGGCGTTGCACCTACGGCTGGAAGGCTCAAAGGCCGACCGCGGATGTTTATCGCAGAAGCACATATCCGCAGAATGTGCAACGCATCAAGCGGATGTCGGGAAAAGTGTGGGCGCTATAAATCGCGAAGCACTGCATACGTATCGAAACTGTAATGAAACCGAAGGGAAGCTGAGCCAGGTAGGAACCGAAAATACCAGAGCTGACTTGGCGAAGAGTGTGCTGTGCAGATGGGCAATAAGCGTCGTCTGCACCGTGCTGCGAACGGTTTGGAGTGCGCCAACTGCGGTCACCTGACCTCGAGAATTCAGAGTTTTTGTACGTGACCTGCAAGTAAGAAGCGTTAAAATATCACGTCGATAAGCAGCGCCACTGCAGTGATAGCCTTTCTGTTTAAAGGTATTATGGGGATATGCACGAACTTAGAGGCTTTAATTTCTTCTGGCGAACACAAATACCGCAGTACGGAAGTTTTATATTCTACTTTATTAAATAGGAAGTCTAAAGAATGGTACATTACAAGATCGCATTATGAAGCAGATTTCTAAACCACGACGCCCTGACATAAGCGGCACCTAGGTCGTATCCAGTCAAAAGGTGTAGCACGCAAAAAGAAACAAGAAAGATTACACTAATAATACTTAGGGAAGGCCGTGTCCGTTCGCCAATATTTTTAACGCAATATCATCACAACCGATAGATTACGTAGTACAAATATCTAATAATTACAAACACACGGTAGGGACGCGTTTAATATGGTAACTCATGCCTCCCTGTTACTGCCGCTGGTGGCGCTGCAGTAAAGTGCCGTACCCATAGTTTCTTACTATTAACTAGAGGGAAAGCTGGCGCCCCGCCTATGGGAGTTTGCATGGAGCTTCCTCTGGACCATCTCAGCCAGCATGGGCACTAATCATCATGGGGCGGAGAGCTACCGACTGCAGAGCCACAACTTTTGGCCAAAATATAATGAAAGAACAAACGTCGTTCGACAATCAAAAATGTTCTAACATTCAATATCCTGTCTATAAATTGAAACAAACGACCAGAAAAGCATATAAATGTAAAGCTTGCCCAAAATAAGCGATATCTTGCTGTCCTATTGGCCGAGTATTGCAGACCGCAAAAGCCAATATTTCGTGCTTAACAGGCGCACTTTTGAAAATAAATATGTTTTCAATAAAATTGTTGTCGCTTAAAAACTTGAAGAAATTTTTTTTATGGCACTCAGGAAAACAGAAACCTTTTATTGGCTTCGTACGCTGTTTTGTTTTCGCTACTATGGCTTTTGAGAACTTCATTTGAGCCAAAGTCGTCTGCGCGCAAAGCGCGCCGTGGACGGAATGGGACATTTCAGTTACGCCAATCTACGTTCCCGAAAAAAACCGACTGTCCCGCACCAAGTAGATCATCGTCCCATGATGCTATGAGCATCCATGGTGGCTGAGGTGCAGCGCAGCCAGCTTTCTCTCTAGTTAATACTAAGAAACCCTATGGCCGTACCGGCCAGAATTTACAGCCAGGACTCCCACACAAAAGGCCCGATTTTTCCTCCGAAACAGTTAAGCCCAAGAGGGATTAAGACGAAGAGAAAAGTGAAAGCAATTTATACTGATGACTGATTACATCATCATCATCGTGACCTCGTTCAAAGCAAGCGCTAGGGGTTCTTCTGCAAAGCTAGGCAAAGATGTCGAGTACAACGCGCCTTAGTAAAACATCTCAGACCAAATTTGACCTAAGAGCAAAAAGACAAAAATAAACCTTGACGCGATATGTTCAGCTCCCATGGCGACTCAAGCAAAACAGCGGGAGTCAGTAGGGTGGAAAACTAGCCCGAGGCGTTCATGTCGAGAGGGCCACGGAAAGGAGACGATCCCGACCTCCAGAAATAGGCACGCGCCCGTACAGTTCCTCCCACTTCTAAATCGACGACATAGACCGCTCGGGCGAGAACGGCGTTAAACTGCTCGCGTCAGTAAACGTGAACTTAAGAGGCCTCGCAGGGCAGCTCGGAAGAGGCTCCCTCCCGAGAGCCGTCAGTCAGTCAGACCGAGGGGGAAAGCGGCTTCGCGTCAATGCGGGCTGCGCTAAGCAGCCGGGGCGCAGGGCGCGCGAGGCACTGCGGCACGCGTGCGTCGGGAGGTTTTGGAGGCACGCCCCAGAAGGATCATCATTCATCGTGATCACGGGAAGCTCGGTGAACACGCGGCTGGTGCGGTGGCGACAGCCGAGGCGACGGAGCGGAGCTCGTGCGGGCCTCCACGGATCCGCTGAGCCTCTCTCTCGCGTCGTGCGCGACGCAACGGGGAGAATAGGGCGCGCAGACGCTTCTTGATCGATGGTCACGCGAAGGCGACGAGCGGACGTAAAGTATACAGGTGGCGCCATTGGACGCGAGAGCCGCGACACATTTCGCGGAAATTGCTAGTCTTCGCGGGCATAATTCAGCCTTGGCTGGCCGTTCATCGTGAGCCGGACAGCGAGAATATCCAGAAGAGATGAGAGGAACAGATCCATGGAAGGCGAATCTAATAGCCGATCAGCTCCGGTCGTGGTGCATGCTGCCCTACTTGCGCAGCGCTACCTGGTAGCACTCTGGGACTTACACTGGGGAGAGGCCGAGGAAATTTATTGGCAGAAGGGGCGAGGCGTTCGTCGCTGGCGGCCAGCGTTAAAGGGCGGCCACCCCAGAATATCTTAATGATGCAGCGGCCGAAAGCTGTCTTTTTCCACTGAGATACTTCGACTTCTGCGCAGCGCTGGAGGAGTACGCGCGTGAGTGTGCGCCTACGAAAATTTCACGTTTTTCGCCATTGTCAAAACAAGTTGAAAGTGGCGTGAAGGCGAATATCACCTCGCAAGCTGCGCAGAATGATATTGCTGCCTACCAAGGTTGTTAAGTACGCCAAAGAGAGGAAAGCGCGAAATACATTTAGATTTAGAAGGACTTGGTTGTAGGCCAGTTGGTAGGACATCGAGAGGAGCAAAACCGCAAAACAGGATGGGCCCTGTGTTGTCGCCTGTCTCAGTCCCGTACTGTTTTGCGCTTTTGCTCCTCACGATATACTATTTAGTTTTTGGTTTGTTTTTGTTTTATGGGGGTTTAACGTCCCAAAGTGGCTCAGGCTATGAGCGATGCCTAGTGAAGGGCTCTGGAAATTTAGGCTACCTGGGGTTCTTTCACGTGCACTGACATCGCACAGTACACGGGCCTCTAGAATTTCGCCTCCATCGAAATCGAACCGCCACGGCCGGGATCGAACTTACGTCTTTCGGGCTATCAGTCAAGCGCCATAACCACTGCGGCACCGCGGAGGCGCTACTTAGATTTTACTTACTAATAATATCATTCCATTGATGGCCAAACTGAAGACAGATATATGCATCAAATTGCAGAGAAGACTTCTATGATAAGTTCTGCTAGTTGGTGCGGAAAAATAAAAATATCGCTACCTTCCGTTTTCCCGCAGTCTTCTTCCTGCGTTGCCGTTACCGTGGAGAGAGAAGGTCGAGTCGTCGCATTTTAATGTTGGTCGCAGCTTGATGGGTCGACGACCACCATCCAGAGAGAAGTGAAGAGTAGGGCATTATCATACGTCACCAATTTTCCTGCGACGACTAAAGCCTCGGATAACCAGCTATAATAAGTTGTGACTTCTATTTGAGAGCATTAGGAATAATAGGTTACTTGTACATAAACAAATAGCACAAAGCGTCCCATTGCGCGAATAGTATGCACTGTTCGAAAGACGGAGAAGTCTTTACAGGTGAAGGGCCTCAACGTGGCACAGGGTTCTGATGGAGTATGGAGATCTCTGAGATCACAAAAGTGACGCCTAAGCTCCGCCTTAAAGATATGATGCTCTAGCGTAATGGGTTAATTCCCATATATGCAGAAGATAACTCCTTACTTTACATTCATATATCCCAGGGAGTCCTCCCCAGGGAGTCCATTTCTCCGGCTACTGAAAGGGTGCCGCTTCTCTTTCCAGTGGCGCGCGAATAGTACCCGTGCCTCGCGAACCGATTTCCTCGCAAGGGCGACAGGCGGGACGCATCGACACTCGCGGTTCGGTGCTCGGAAAGAAATGCGAACAAACTCCGTTGAACAGCGCAGAGATCGGCAACTGCCCAGCACCTGCGACTGAGGCGGAAAGAAGGTTCACGGGGACGCTAATCTGTTATTGAAGGAAATTTTCGGTGCTCAAATAAAGCCAAAAGGCGAGGCTGTTTCCCGGGCATGTACGGAATGAATGCGGCGACCGGAAGGAGAAACTCCCGACTGCAAATGCGCGGATAAAAAAAAAGCAGTTATCGGAAAAAGAGAGCCCCTCGCGGAATGCACGCGGGCGCGAACGGCGGAGGAGCGGAAAGGGTGTTGCGTGCGCGCGGCTTGGTTAAAAATGCGAGAAAAAAAAAGAGGGGTGGGAGGGGGGGGGGGGGTGAGAAAAATGTTGGCGACCACGCCGCTGTCAGCAGCGTGGCGAGCGGACGGCGCGCAGCCGAAAGGCGCTCCGGGACGGATAGACCAGCAGTGCGTCACTAACGACCAAACGGGCCTGCGGCGGGATCCGGATGTATGCGCATACATAAGAAGGCCTGTTATTCGCGTCTCAATAAGCCGGAGCTTCGCCATCTTTACCCTAGCGCCGAAACCCTTCCCGCGGCCTCCTCCCTCGCAGCCAACACCGGCGAAACCCGCGCTGGGCGGCCAGAAAGCCGACCGGCGCCCTCTGGCGATCAATTTCGAAGCACACGCTTTCCTCGCTTCCCTTTTTAATTTTTTTATCCCTACGTTCCTTTCTCTCTGGCCGGCTCTTCGCGCTGGAGGGGGGGGGGGGGGGGGGGGGGGGGGGGGGAATTTTCACCTTGCCTTTGCTTTGCGATCTTTGCCCCCCGCGCGGAACGGTTTGGTGCACCGCTGCTTACTCCCCCCCCCCCCCCCCCCCATCTATTTAGTTTTTTTTTTAAACGCATTTCACTGCTACCACGTCGTCCTTTCGTACCGTGCTGCTGTTCACCGCCGCAGAGGAATTACCGTCGGCCAGCCCGGCATGGATGCCTGGCCGCGCTTACCCGAGCCTTCCTTTCCCCTTTGCGAAGCCATTTCACACCTTGCGAGCAGAGTCCGGAGGGGCCGGGTGCCTCACATGTGCTACTGGCAGATGAGCGGGTGCTTGCGGGGCCGTGTTATGGGGCTTTCGAGGCAGAACAGAGCGCCTAGCTCGAGGCTTCTATTATGACCAAAGCGTTTGGTAAAATAAAAAAAAAAGGATCTATTTTTCATTTTCGCCCCATTCTTTACCATGGGAAAAAGCTTCCACAGCGCAGATGCAATATCGACTTATCGCCGATTGCTGATAAGTGCGCCATTTTCTTGTTGCTGGCCTAGAAAGGCTGCAAAAAAACAAGAAGCAGCTGACCTACCAAAATATAGTTTACTACACAATCGTTGACTTACGCAGATATTAGCTGTAGGATGGCAATGTCTTTATAAATATACGTGCCGTAAGCTCCGGAGCTCTGAACTAAGATTTTCAAAATCGTGTGAGCCAGGGCCTTTTGAAAACCATCGCAATTTGTTTTCAGAGTGAAAGAGGATCCCGCTTTTTATTAATTTTTATTTGCACTAGAAGGAACTCACCCCCCCCCCCCCCCGAAAAAAAACTTATTTTTTTATAAAATAAATTGTGAAGCCGAACAACACTGGTCAAATGTAAAGGAATGTATATTTATAACGCCATAGTTATTGTTATAGGTGAAGCATAAAATGTCGGCCATTTGTTTTAACCTGCGCAAGGCCTGATCGATATTTTGTTTGGGAAACGGTCGAAACCCTCCTTGTCTTTTCTGACCCTCGACTGTAAGCTCATCATTCCCCATGTGAGCGCAAAGCGCAGCTCTCCTCTGGGAGCAACACGTTCACTCGTACTGGAACATTTGTAAACAGAGTATGCCCGCCATCTTCAAATTTTCACGGATGTTTCTGTGGACAAGGTCAAACAAGCTAGCGCCGCGGCTTTTTACATTCCTCCTTTGGACTGTAAGTGATCTGTACGCTTTACTGCTGTCGTATCCTCCACAACGGCCGAAAGTGTTGCTATTCAGGCGGCTTTACGAAAGTTAGGGTCTTGTCCGGCGCAACCTGCTGTCATCCTAACTGATTCAAAACCTGCCCTTCAGAGGTTGGAGCACGGTTTCCCTACTGGTGCCGCGTCTATAAGCTCTCTACACTTGGTGCAGAATCTGCACAGCAGAGGCTTTACTCTATACTTCCAATGGGTGCCCTCTCACATAGCAGTCAGAGGCAGACAGTCTCGCCAATAAAGCTCTGTCAAGAAATTCGTCAAAAAAAAAGTACCCCAAGATGCTAAAAGTCTCTTCAGAGAAACAGTGCTCGATCATTTCAGTACCCTGTGGAGTGCGCCCCACAAGCCATGTGTGACCAATGGACTGACAAAATCCAAGGCCACTCCACTGCATCGAATTCGCCCGGGTTCTGCTCGTACTCCTGCCTGGATGCATAAGACGGGCACGGCATCGTCCCCGCTATGTTCTTTATGTGGTGTGTGCGGGGATATCGAACATTATATTAAGTACTGCCCAGAGTACAACGCGGAAAGGTATGTGATGTTCGCTTCTTTCAAGAAGACAGGGGCCCTTCACAATACAATTCAGGACATTGTCGACCCGAGTGGAAACCAGACATGAAGAAGGGAGGCTGCACGCGTTCTTTTAACATTTCTGCAGGACACTGATCTTGCCTCTAGATGGTGGTGACAGCAAGAACGAACTATGGTCTACTGTGATTGAATGTGTGCGTAGATGGTGACTTCTGGAGTGGACTTTGTTCTGCTGTGAGTGAATGTGTGCATAGATGGTGACTGCGAGAGTGGATTATGTACTATTATAAGTCACTGTGCGCATAGGGGGGGAGATACGACGATACGAGATGTTTTAGGTCGTTATTAACATATTAGTGACGCTACGGTGGAGCGATTGCCGGCAGACTAAGCAGGGCTAATCCCACCAGTAGCATACAGCAACTCAACTCAACTCCATATCTTCTTTTATTGTATTTGCTGCGCTAAGAAAAAGGAGCTCTTTCCAAAGCGGGCATAGCTTTCCTTTGCACGCAGTTGAGTGCACCTTCGAAGAGCTTTATTTCAGGCTTCCTTCACGTTCAGCGACTGAATGCTGTGAAAACAACAATAAAGGAGGTAAAATAAGAGGCCTCATCTTCCCGCTCATATTAGTTACGGTTTATTTATGTTCCTTACTAATTGGTTCCGACTCGCGGTATTATTATTTCGTACGCTACACGACACGACACCAGATTGCTGGGCAACAATCAGGATCAAGTTACTGATTGAAGTAAATTATGAAATGTCCGCTCATGTGAAGTGCCGTCGCATGCCACTGCCCACTTGCTGTACGGGGGTGGGGACCTTGTCAAGCGTTAACCGCTTTTATCCCCATTCCCTCCAACACGGCATGGTGATGGAAATAAACTATTATTATTATTATTATTATTATTATTATTATTATTATTATTATTATTATTATTATTATTATTATTATTATTATTATTATTATTATTATTATTTGTAGCGATGTGCGACACTACTGCCATCGCAGTAACAAGACCCAGTGTTCATTTCAGGCATTAAATTAGTGTAGCACGGTTCGATGTTTTTATCTTTATCTGGTTTTGTTAATCACTGCATCCGCAGACATACGCCGAAGACGTATGATATCAAAGGCAATGCCTTTGCATATCATACTTGCATATTTCTAAAGTGCATGTTACGTAAGCAAACACGAGACAAAAGAAAAAAAACATTTCAGAAAGGGTGATCGCACTGGTGTAACGCTTAGAGTTGCCTCCCGCCTATTTTATCCCACAACCTGCTTGCCTTCCGAGCCAACTCCAACAAAACAATATTTAGAAAAAGTGAAAGCATTCTTTCCCACGTTAACCTGCACATCGCACCCCCTCACCTCTCCACCCCAGCCTCGCTACACCAAGGAAAGAAAAAGTACAGCGTTATCCCCTGTTCTCGTGTTAGGCGAAGGCCTCATTAATGTCGGAGAGTTTTAGCACTCGCACCTGTGATTCGCTGACTCGGCGCAATAGGCGCAGGCGCACGCCTGTCTCAGCGCAGGCACAGTGGGCGGCCCTCTGTGCGAGCGGATCGCGGTAGCGGATCCCGCGAAGCTAAAACAATTCGCTTGTTCGCGTCTGAACAGCGTGAGAAAATTCTGCGGGCGCGAACAAATACTAACACCGCATTCAGCTTAATCTTTGCGTTGAGCTAAAGAAGCCAGATACATGACAACGACTAAAAAGCACTCGCTAGCCTAAATTACCTTCGTAGCTGCGTTCTAGGGTTGCTTTGTGCAGCTGTGTGCACTTTAGAGAACAGGAATGTAATAAGAAATTCCAGGAGACCATCACAGATGCTGGAACTTCAGGATTAGCTGGCGCCTGAACCCCGCTTCACTGTAACGTCAATGGTGATTGACGTAGTTACGCAGACAGTTGTCACGGCAAGACAAAGCATATTCCAGAGTGTCGCGAAATGAGCTCCCAAAGCTCACCAACTAGGCTGTTCATCAACAGTTCATTAACTGTTCATCAACTAGGCCGAAACAAAATTCCGAGTTCAGGGGGGGCTATCGAAGGTCAGCCTACGTTTTTCGCCGGCGCAGCTGCTACCGAGTTGTCTCAAAGAGCGGCCAATATTCGTCATGGTTACCCAACTTCACTTAAACATATTTGTCTTGGTCTGTGTACAGCGCGTACACGATAGAGGTCACATGATCGCGGATGAATAATAATAATTAATAATTGGTTTTTGGGGAAAGGAAATGGCGCAGTATCTGTCTCATATATCGTTGGACACCTGAACCACGCCGTAAGGGAAGGAATAAAGGAGGGAGTGAAAGAAGAAAGGAAGAAAGAGGTGTCGTAGTAGAGGGCTCCGGAATAATTTCGACCACCTGGGGATCTTCAACGTGCACTGACATCGCACAGCACAGGTATTAGTAGTAGTAGTAGAAAACATTTATTCCAAAAAGGTAGGATAGAGAGGCGAAAATACAGATTTTGTGTGGAGTCCTTATTTCAGGACCCCAATGTCCACCGCAGTTGCTCTTGCTTGGGATATCAGCTTTCGCTGCGTCGCCAAGTCAGAGCTGAGCAGGGCAGACTCCCACTTTTCCTCGGAGTGATGTTTGTCTAGTTCGGGGGGCTTGGGACCGGAGCAGCCCCATGTTACATGATATGTTGTTGGAATTCCGCCACACTAGGGGCAGATGCTGTCATATCTGTCAGGGAAGATGATGTGGTACTTGTGTAGGTTAGGAAAGGTGTTCGTCTGTAGTTGTCGCCATTCCCTCGCCTCTGCCGCCGTTAGCTTACTGTGTGGTGGGGGATAGACTTGTCTTTGTGTTCGGAGAAGGATGAGGCGCTCGCCGTACGTAGAGGGGAGAGGGGTGAGGTCGGGGAGGTTATTCGCTCGGTTAGTATATCCTCGAGCTAGACTGTCCGCGGCCTCGTTTCCCTCGAGCCCCTCGTGCCCAGGAGTCCAAGTGATTTGGTGCTTGCATGTAGAATTTTGAACTTGTGGGTTCCGTCGCTCCCATCCTGACTACGCCACAGCACAGGTGTGCCTTAGCGTTTTGTCTCCATAAAAACGCAGCCGCCGCGGTCGGGTTCGAACCCGGGAACTCGCGGATGCAGAATCGCAGTTAGCACAAAGTGTCCAAACGTCTCGCTAAGAGCTAGAGCTGTCAAAGGAGGAATGAACGGACGCCGTCATTTCCATCCGCACTGAGTTTGAAGGCATTTCATGCTACCGGCAATGGGGGAAAAACAGACGGCGCCGCCCGTGCTCTGCGGCCTGGCCGCTCGCGATTGCGCCCGACCGCCAGAGGAAGGCTGGATTGAAGCCCTCCCAGCTCTTCTCCGCGGCACCCTTGCCTTCCCGTTGTTCTTGCAGCTCACGCTCGCGGCCCGAGTTTCATGGGCGGCCCCGAATTCGATTACGATCGAATAGGCTGATTCGGCGTGAAGACCGATAATCTATACAACGTGCTACAGGCGCCTGCGCCAGCTGCAGCCACGAGAAAGAGCAGAGGCGAAAGAACCAAAAGGTCTCTTTTTCTTCTTCCACAGGGGAAGGGGCTTTTTAACGAGATTAACGAGAGGGTCGATAGACTTAACGAAGTGACAGCTCCCCCGGTGTTTTTGTTTGATTCCGAAGCCCACAACTGCGCACGTGTCAAACGGCGCCTAGAAGTAGCTCAGTTCATGTGGAGACAAAGATTAGAGCCCCCGGTGTTCCGTGCATATGCGCTGCCATGGTATGCATGTATGCATAAGCTTATATTTCGTGATTAGTTCATTTTCCTCTCTTTGTATAGCTTCGTTATGCCTGCGTGCATGCTTTTATTTTCTGTCGATCTTGGTAACAAATAATGTTGTAAATAAGACAAGACGGGATATCAGTCTCCGTCTGCAGCCTTCAAGCAGAGTGTCCTATGAATATCGATTAGGATTATTATACGAGTCCGCCTGGAGGAAAACTCATTTTACTTCCGCCATTTTATTCAGGAGACCTGGAGCCAGTATTTTAAATGTGACCGTAGTACTTAACGGAGGAAGTACTTCCACAGAGCGGTACGCCTCATCGCGTATGGATCACGCTCACAAGGTTGCAATATTAATTTGCGGGAAAAGAACTTACTCTCATTCCTTTTACCCCGGATATTCGAAGAGGGAAATCGCCTCCCTGCGTCACTGGCATTGACTGGGGATTCCCATTTATACAAGGATGAATTATTTAGCATTGTATAAAAAAAATTGTGCCGTTGTGCTCTTTGTTAAGTTAATTTATATTTTTGTATAATCACTCCCTCTTTTAATGCGTTTATGGCAATGAGGGTATATTTATATAAACAAATAAGAAAAATAACCTACAAGCCTTCCCACTTAAAGCTGAAAATATCACCCCTATTTTTATTTGTAATTAACAAAAGCACGCTATGGTTTTAAGTCAACCTCATTGCAGTAATAATTCAGTAATAATCTGGCGACTGGAAGGCGCCCCACGAAAACTCATGCTGGAGCTGCAGCTCAAGCTTCCGTGCTCAAAATACGATTACAGTCGCCACGGTGCTGTTTTTGTTTTTGTTTCCTCCGATGCTAAATGGCTCCACGTGTCCGCGTTACAGCCGCCAGCAAGAATATTCGCCACTAACCTTCATCGAAAATCCACTCTGCATACTTGTTCGGAGGATCCTTCGGTCCTTCGTCATTTGATCTGCGGGAGGCATTCTTCCCAAATTTCCTATAGGCTGACGAAACGCTAATGCACCGACGAAGGAGCGGCAAGTTTGAATGGAGATATACGTTTGCTCAACTAAAAGCTGTCGAGTAATGGCTCCAGCGCTTCTTGGCGGCTGGATTTCGGCTGCAATATCCGTAAAAGAAAACTAGAAAGACGAGAAAGAGCGAACGGGAATACATTTGAGAAGAGTAGTGGGTCACCGCGAACCTCCTAAGCAAGCTACACGGCTCGACTTGGCAAAAACACCAGTCGACTGTACACGGGGCAGATTCTGTCAGCAAATCGGAACAAAACACAAAGTAAAGCGGTGAAAAGCCGAGCGACAGTAGACAAACTAGCGGGCATATTGCTCACAAGAATAGTTCCTCCGGTGAACACAGCTGCTCGCACAGCGGCGGCGGCAGTGACGACGTGCGATATAGAAGGACGGCAGCGACCAGGTCCGGCAAAAGCAGGGAGACTGACGGGGTCGTCGTGACGACTGGACGTCGCCGCTTCCTGCGTGCCGCGCACACTGCGCCAGCTGCCCGCGAGGTGCACCGTACCTCCCCTCCTTCCACGGGACGTGCGTGCGGCTGCCGCGCGTAGAGAGCGGTCATCGCGCTCCTGGCGACGCAGTCTCCGTTACTGTCGCGCAGCACACGCCGGAGATTGCCGCAGACCCACGTGTCGAAAGACGCATTCGACCGGCCGGTATTACAGCCTCTTTCCACACAGCTCCGCTCGACGTATTTGCTTCCTCCGCTGTCGCTGGCGAAGCAAGAAGGAAAAAAAAACGAAACAGCACCGGCGGCGCAAGCGGCGACGCGGACAGGACCCTCCGTATAAATGCGCAATGCGCGAAGGCGGCGCACCGTCTGTGCAAGCGTGCACCATATTGCTTCCGGGCGTCACAACTCCTTCCAGGACAGCGCGAGGCGACGAAGGGAGTGCGAAAGGAAGCGGCTGGCCAGAGCGCATCGGAGCCCTTTAGGCTTTGTTTTGCGTGCACGTTTGCCGGCCCATTTCGCGTAAGGACCAGTATATACGACAATCGCCTTTACCGCATTTTTTTTTTCTATCTCAGAAAGGAAACTGCCTCAAGGCCGCTTTTAAAAGATATCGCGTGGTGGTCGCTCCAACGTGGAGACGGGAGCCGAGAAATATGTCTGGAAATAAAGGAACAAATGCGGCTAAGAAAGACGTCTCGTCAAAAGGGCTAACTGAGAGGCACTGCGTATAACCTGGTAAGCTTTGCTGACAGCTGGTCTCAGGCTCCTTTGATTCCTTCATATTTTGAAACCGTTACATCTCTCAGTGCCGCAGTCGTTGTCAGCTTTACATGAACGCTTCGATGAAAAGATGGCATTCACAACGTCCAGACGTCAACGTTTCGAGCTCTCATCTATTGAAGATGCCGGGCGGCATCAGCGTTTTTAGCAGCATACATTCTGGATGCTTTCGATATTTCAAGAATGTAGATGCAAGTGCTGGAGACATACCTGCGCTCAGTAAGCGGGGGTTCAACTGAACGATACACAGCAAGAAGAATGTCAGTGACAGTCTCATGTTTTACGGTCAGCGAACCAGCGCTGCAAGCGCAAGAAAAAGCTCCCCCTCCTTGTCCAGAGCTATTTCTTGTTTGCAGCGCTACGAGACTTACCCAACGCGGGGCGAAAACTTTCCAGCTAAAGCGCAAGCGATTGCGACTCAGAGCAACCACTTATTCGGCCTTCCCTTTTTTTTTTATCGCGTTACCTTGACTTTTAGCCACGCGCGGTACTTGTTCACCGACGGCAACGCCCTCGAGGTCCCCAGAGTCACCGCGATGCGCGAAACCACGATATATTCTCACAGCGGTCCCCGGGAACGGTTACTTACAAACACACAAAAGCATTCCCACATTTGGCAACATCCGCGCACGGCCATGCGTTCTCCTCGGCGCTGCACACGCACACACGAACGCACGTGCTCGCCGGATCGTCGGCACAAAGGAAAACAGACTCCGTGCACCGCGCCGCCGTGTCAGAGTGCGTCTCCAGCCTCGTTTCGCAAGCGACGCAACTGCGCCTCCGCATCGGCCTCCCTCGGACGATTACCCAGATAGCTGCGCTTGCAGTAGGCGTTCGGCGCTCGGGCTAGGCTCGTTAGAGACAAGGCGGCGAGGCCGGCACGCGCATTTATTCGCGGGTACGAGCACATAAGCGTGCGCGGCGCAGGAAGATTATTTCGCGCCGTCCGGAGCCGTTTGTACACTGGGCGTGGTGGTGGACGCTTTGTCCTGCTTTTCCCCTTTCCGCACCCGCTCGCAACCGACGGTTGCGTCATCTCATGGCTTCCAACTTATTAGCGGAAGGTACGGAGACAAAAAAAGAAGGTATCATAAAAAAGACGAGCCGCGTTTCGCGACTACGAAACCAGCAGAGGTGGCAAAAACGTTGCGAAGAGTTGCAGGCACTCTATCTTCACCTGTGTACGCAGCCTATCAGGTGGTGTAACATCGCCTCGTTTGCAGTCGTTGCCGCTTCTGCTGCTGTTGCAACCGGCGTGCACGCGAACTACGTCGCCATAGTTGCAATATATGGGAACCGTGGCGGCAGAGCTCGTAGCCACGGATAAGTTGCGTCGGTATCAGCCTTCGATATCAGCCTTCGCTGCACGTGCCCACTCTAACGTCGTTATTTTGCGCAGGTTCCATGGCCCAAGTTATGAAGCGCGTGTTTCAGCTTCAAATTC